>NW_017729029.1:55775267-55784033 GCF_001723915.1 Gavialis gangeticus
GACTCCGCTGCCCACTTCCCCCCAGGTCGAATATGACCCGTCCACCACCACCCTCTGAGTATGACCCTTCAGCCAATCTGCAATCCATCTGACTGTGTAGGCATCAATGCCACAGTCGCCTAGGTTTTTAATGAGGATGGGGTGGGAGACGGTGTCAAAGGCCTTGCTGAAGTCTAGAAAGACTACATCCACCGCGACACCTACATCCATTGCCTTTGTGACCTGATCATAAAAGGCAATCAAGTTGGTCTGACATGATCTGCCCCTAATGAAACCGCAGATCTGGAAACTGAGTCTCCCGAGTCCCATGCCAGTGCCATCATCACTAGCTCGCCCTCACCCTCTATACATTAGTTTACTATCCAGCCTCATGGCTAGAGCGTGGAGCTTTAGTGAGCTTATTTGCAAAGCACTTGAAGTGCTGTGCTAGAGCTAGGTACCACTATTAGAATAGAGGGGAACTGTTGCATTCAAAGGCAAAAATTTTACAAAAGCACAAAGATTTCTGCTTTGACATCTTAATCAGCAGGACAAGAATCCTTCTCTTTTTGGGACAGGGCAGCCTCAATTCGTACAGGACGGGTAATCTGACAGACAGCAAATCCCCAAGCTTTTAAGTGAAAGTCAAAGGTAATGGAAACAAATCATCTTTTTGGATTGCCAAGAAGGCCCAGAATGTGTGCGGAGGCTTAAGTAAGGATCAATGAACCCCAATTCAAACAAGACCCATAAAAGCGGCTCTTCTGTCGCCGACTAGGCTGAGCTCAAGAGTTCTGCGTTTCTTTTATAAGCACTGAAGGCATCACTAAGAACACGAAAATCCCCAGCAGACGAGGGATGTACGTGGTAGCCATGCTGGTCTGAGACAAAAAGAAATGCAAAAATGTCTTGGTTCCAAAATGATACCTTTTATTAGACCAACTGAGAAATTGCAGAAAAAGATAGTTTTGTGCAATTTCTCAGTTGGTCTAATAAAAGGATCATTTTGGAACCAGGAGTTCTAGATTTTTTGCATTTCCAGTATACGAAGCACTTGTGTCAACAGCATCAGCGGAGTGGGAGAGGAATGCACAGCTCCAGACAAAAAATGGTTTGAAAAAACAACAACAACTGACCATCTCCCCATTCTGTTGAATCTAGAAAAGCTGAGACAGAAATTAGGTGAAGATTATATTCAGTACAACCCAGCACAGACCTGCTACTAACTTCATAAGGGAAGTAAGAGTTAATGGACACTCGTGGGAGTAAAAAAGCCAGAATTGGCCCCTTTCTGGTTCAAGCCACAGGTGTTATGTGACTGCATTTTGTTTGCAGTGCCTCCCAAAGTGTCCCATGGCCACCACAGATCAAGCCCTCCTGTGAGGGCTTTGAAAAACTGGAGTCATGTCTAAACATTTGGGTTTTGAGAATCTGTGCACGTTCAGAAAAGGCAGCAGACAGCAATACTTCCTTGAATTCTCCCATTCCTGGACATTAGAGATTTCACTTCTTTGATTTTCTATTAATTGACAATACTTATAATTCAAGGGTTCTTTCCATCCACAGGTCTCTTTGGGAAGCTGATTGGAAGTGCTGCTCCAATGCCAAGGAGTTGTCACTGTAATGCAACTCCAATGGCAAGCACATCACTGACAATTTTAAATGGTAAAATTATGATTTATCTGGAGCTAAGTCATGCTTCCTTCCCCTGGCTGCACTCAAGGGGACTCTCAGCAACTGCGTTGTATTTCTTTCTCCAGAAAGGAAGAACAGGGACATTCCCAATGCTTGCTGCAAGCAACCAGCTAGAGAACAGGCAGCCCCCCCAGTGTAAGCTCCGGGAGACGGCTCCGAGTTATGACTTATTTGAAAGATGAAGTTGACAAATGACACAAGGCATATGCTGAGTTTGCTTTATTCTGACTTACGCAAGAGTTTGGGGAATCATGGGAGAAAGCAGGTGAGTTATTGTCATATACAGACTTAAACAAATGGAGACTTCAGAGAAAATTGCATCGCTTAGAGATTCAGAGGGGGAAATGTTTACCTCTCGCTCAAAGATAAATGTTTTATTTTATGAGTCCTCTAAAGTCTTTTATGTTGAAAATCCCCCTCTGAATGAGGATGAGGAGATTTTTCCTTGTGGTCTTGACCCATCCGATTTATTTATGGGACAATGTGATCAGTTAGTGCCCCGTTTTCTTTAAAGGCAAGCAATGAAAAATCTGAAAAGGGGCAACGCTTCAAGGAGTGATGGATGGGGCTTGCCTTCATTACTACTCAGAGCTGGCATTCAAGTGCGCTAGTCACTGGCACTCGCCCTCCAGACGAGCCTAAAGGCCGCTTGGTCAGAAGCAGGGGCACGGCCCGACTGCCTGGAGTAGCCATGTCTCCTTTCTTGAATAATCAGCAACTGGGAACTGAGTCACTGGTTAGGTTTGTTCTTTCCAGCTGCTGTGCTTGTCAAATGAAGGTTGCTCCAACTGGCAGACTGTGATTGGTGCCCACTGCATGGCCACAGCTTCCCCTTGGAAAAGCCTGCCTGAAAAGGCAGAATGAGGTATTGGACAAGTCCTTTACAGACCCGGCAGGGCCCTCTGTTGTTCATTCCTACCAGTGTCACATAAACATGCCAGAGCACTCGGAAAGCTTCCTCAGCAAAACAGCCTAGCATTTATGGCCTGATTCTACCCCTCTTAGATGTGCTGAGTGGTATACAAGTGTGCCTGGCCTTGACAGAGCCCTTTCGCACAGGGTTATTGCCATTTCCCAGATGTGGAAAGAGAGGCATGGGAAGGGAGGGGTTTGGCCAAGGCCTCTCAGTGGAGCGGGGGCTTGTCAGGGAGCAGAACCGCGAGGTGTCTGTCCAACACCCAACACGGCAGGCTGCACAGCATCGCTAGGAGAGCAACGCCAGTAAAACTGCTGATGAGGCAAGTTACTTCTCAGCACAATGCTGATTTGCGCCTGCGTGAATCAGGTCTGTTCCTTTTCGCTACTCAGTTTAGCTCACGACACTTGTAGCAGCCATTCAGGGGGTGGCAGGATCCATCCTCTTGGACAGGCTCTCTTCCCCCCAGCCTAGGATGTGACATGCAGCGTTCAGCCGTTTGTTGGGTCAAGTCCTGGTTGGCCCCTGAGATGCAACTAGTCTGGATCGTAAGGACACGTCTTGCACTGCATGTCACCAGCCTCCCTAGTTATGAGCCCCTCCCTACTTGCCACACTTCCAGAAGACAGACTCTCAAGTTCAGTGGGCTCTGGACCAGGCCTTTATTAAATTCTTGAATCCGATACCCTAAGCACCCTCAGCTCTGGCTGAAGCCAGTGTCCTGCACCCTGCAGGAGCATGGCCTGAGGTGTCACTCTGAGGAAACTCTGCAGTGAGGATACCCGAATACCGAGGTGACTGGGGCATGCAACATATGTCTGTGCAGAGAGTGAGGCTGGGATTGTAGAGCAGCAACAGTGGTCTGGTTTAGCTCATCCCATCAATACTGGGAGTGAAAATGGGGCAGAATGGGTTTTAGCCCATATTAATGAGTGCAGTGCACATCCAGGGTCCCTGATGGAGGTAGAACAGGCTGGCAAGAGCACGCTCAATTATACTGCAGTTGCAACGCCACATGCTCTTTAGACAAATCTGAGACTTGAGAACCCCAGTCCCGTTCTCTTCTGAATGTCGTGACGACTCTCCAGCACTGGACATGTGAGCTCATTGAAGGCCTAAAACATATCTCTTCTCTGTGGCCATTTCTTCACAGTGCAATCCCATTGCATTGCTCCAGCAAAGCAAGAGGAAACAGTGGCAAATGTCTGCTGGGTGGCTTTGGGCAAGCCCCTCTGCAAGCTTCAGTTTGTTTGTCTCCAAAAATGGGTCTAATGAGACTCCCGTAGCACCTCACCATGCTCCTGGGGGGGGTAAGACACTGCCCGCTGGGTCCGCAGCAACACCTAGATCAAGAGCTCTATAGAAAGAAAACGTCTGCCTTGTGCCAAGAAGCAGCTGAGATTCCCTCTTCTGAAAGAGAAGTCATTACCACATTAGCATCACACTTTACAGGGAAAAAAACAGCCATTCCAGACACTCTTGATGATTCATTTTGGGAGAAGCTTCATTTCGTACCCATCATTTTAGAAGCACAAGATAAAATATTGGCTAGAGTGACCTTGATGGTGAAGAAATTTAATGTATGCAAATGGAAGCCTTAGTTGGCTCTTTCTAGGAAGGATTAGGCTGGTGTGGGAGGAGGGGTCTTTGGGATACCGCAGCAATGCATTGATTGGCTCTTAAAGCAAAGACTTGCAATATTCCACAATGCACAGTCTATTGATCCCAGCATTTTTATCCAACATGCAGTGGAGGGACTTTATTCTGCTTTTTCCTTCTGAAGGCAAGACCTTCGAGTCTGTGGCGGGGCCGGTTTCCCCTCGGAGCGTCTGTTATAGCAGAGGGCACATAACTACAAGAGACCGAGTCATGAAAGCTGAATGGCACAGCTCCCACCCTGCACCCTGTTATCTCCCCCCATCCTTCCATGTGCGTGCTCCCCTCTCTGCTTCCACAAAGGCAGAGCGGTTGGGTGCAAGCAGGGCGGTGCTGGCTTTATAGCATGTTTGCCTCTTCCCTGGATTCTCGTTGCAGTCCTTCAGCGTGAGCTCTGAGACCTGGGCTCTGCAGGTGCAGAGGCGCTGGCATGGAGACTGGCTCAGGTCAAACCCACAAACAGTTGCCCTTCCTGGGGTGATCCCCTCATTAGGCACCATTAACTCTTACGCGGTCCCCTCTGCCCTTTGCGGTAGTGGCTATAGACAGGCAATGGCAGCCTGGCACCTGGACAGTATGCATGGTTGGGGTTGATGTCAGGTAGAGCGGTGTAAAGTATAGCAGTGTTTCCCCCCAGGCTTAGGGAAACACTGCTGGCCCTTAGCTCTCCCTGCTTCACTGGGAGTAAGGAGAAGTCCCCTCTTGTTCAAGCACACTTTAAGAATAAGACTTCACCTTGCAGGAGGAAGGGACCTGAGTAGGAGCCCAGTGTCCTATGAACCACAAGCATCCTCTGAACTAGGAGTTAAGGGGACAAACTGCATCTGCCGTGCACACAGGGGAAAGGGAGGGAATATCCCCTCCCAGCTGGAACGGTGTGAAAGAAGTGGCACAACAATGGTATCTGTCTACACATGGGACCCCAGCCCGAGCCATCTGCAAGCCCAGATCCCAGGCAGCTGGATACGGTACCACCCCCCTAAGAGGACATGCTGGCTGACCTTTCACTGCAGCAGAGTGCATAGGCTCTCTTGCAGCCAATGCAGAGCACGGAGCCTACTGTGCATAACAGAAACCCGAAGCATTTACTTTAGGCCCTTCCCAGGAGAGAGGTTGAAGTGGAAATGGCACTCATGCATCATACTGCACTGGAAGAGAATGGATCTGGCTACCCCAACACTGCTAATGAACCAGGGCCAACCTGCAGTACACAGCAGCTACCTGAAGATGGCAAGAGAACACTGTGGTTTATAATTCATGCAAATACCCTTGTTTGACAAATAAGGTATTCCCTGCAAAAAAAGAGCAGGACTATATTTTCTTTGCAGACCATGTAATGCCAGAGCAGAATTTAAATTGCAGTGTTTATGAAACAGAGCTGGCTTCCCCCACCCTCCTCCCCATGTTGTCTGTCTCAAAGATTTTTTTTTTTTTTGGTCAGATTACTGTACTGCAGCAGCTTTTGAACCCAAATGCAAAGTCTGAGGGAGAAATTGCACTGCATCCAATGGCACCAGGGAGCTGTAGAGCTGGTGTGTGCCTGTAATAATTTATCCTAAGCCTTCTAGTGGCATTTTATGTCTTTTTGCTGTAGTGCTATTACAGCTTTGATTACTCCATTTTTATGTTTGTCAGCACAGCATATGGGCGAGATAATTTGTATTCAAAGTATTAAACTGGTAATGTAAATTATTAAAGACCCAATTCATAAAAGCATTACACGCTACATGCAGATTCCTCTCCTGAACTCTCCCGTTTTCTGCAGACCTAGCTTACTGCACGTTGATTAGAGCAAAATTGTGCTCTTCTGCAGTCCAGCTACCCTCCGCGTTACCTTCAGCGTCCACGTTGCCACCTTCCCCTGTGTGTTGTCACCGCGAGGTGTCTGAGCATGAAAGGCAGTTGTGGGAACCAATGCCCCTCACCTAGTCCACGTACCACGGCACCTTCACTGCCACGTGGCCAATTCATCCAGAACAGCAGCGCACCTGGTAAGCTGTCAACCCCCCTCCCAGTTACGGTTCCTGGAGGCTCAAACAACAAACATTTCCCCAGTTTTTCCTGAGCGGTTCTCATCTGGATATTAATCATCCTCCGAAGTGCATAAATCTTTAAGTGCATTTCTGAAGAGGAAGGCAATGAGAAGGCGAGAGCAGGGGAGGAAGAGTGGGGAGGAAGGCGACGCGTCGACGGAGTGTACAGTATCTATTATGGCATTTCTGTCTTGCCTAGCATTTTAGCCCTCACACACACAAAGATGGCAGCTACTTGTTAGTTTAGTGATTAAAGCTCTGTATAAATTCAAGCCATAAATACCATGCCAGAGCCCTCACTGACAAAGGACTCTTTTCTCCCCATCTGCACGTTCAAATTTTGCATGGAAGTCAGCAGCTATTCTGAAGAGGGGGGGAAAAAATGTGGAATCTGCAATTACGCAGAGAAACTTGGCTTTTCAAATGTAACCCATGCAAGAGCGGACAGATCATTTCACTAGCTGTTTACCAGACCATATACAGTACTGTCGTGTTGAGCAGATGCTGTCTTCTGTTTTTCTCATTACCAAGATTTACTGCCTTCTAAGCTTATTATTGACTGAGGTTTAGCCTTTCTGGGGGCTGAGGATAAGCTCTCCACTGCTCATGTTCATAAAAGTACTCCCCCAAAACATGTATGGGCTGCCTGGCGGGCTGAGTCCTCACAGTAAAGATGTCCAGGTCCTGATCCTCAGCTGGGATGCAAAATGGAGGGGATGGAAAGGGAGCAAATACAACTAGGGTATACTGGACCATTCTGCCAGCGTAACCTGGAACAGCCCAAAGGGTGCCCTAACTTGTGCCTCAGGGGGCTGATGCAGCAGTTGGGATCAGCAGGGGCAGAGACCTCTTTCCTTTGCCAGGACCCAACGCTGGATGGTTTGTACGGAAGGTGTTTGCCACTACAGATGTCCAGCTTCCCACCACAGGAGGTGGGTGCTCCTCACATAGGTCTCAGCGGGGCTGTAGAGGGGGGCCTCGTGTTTCCTATGATTTAGTCTGCTTAAAAGCATTTTAGCCCAATAATCTCAAATCTTTTCCAGCCATACAATAGCGTCCTTGGCTGTCTGATGGGAGAGGTTATTAAAAGTATTGTCCTTTCACACAACGGGCATTGTAAATAACTGCTCGCAGGCCTGGCAGGCCCCTTTCACGCACACATAGTCTCAGGAATGGTTCAAGATATATTACCGGGGGTTCACTGTGTGCTTTTAATTCTCTTCTGCTGCATGTGGAAACCAGGAAGGGAGAAAGAGAGAGAGAGATCTGCAACGGTGACAGAAAAGGTCTCATTACTTCGTCACCGCAAGTAGGGTCTTTCGTCTCTTGGCCCGGTGGCCACTGGCATTGCTTAGGTCCATCTTTCTGGGGGAAGGCACAGAGCAAGAAACAAGCAGTCTGGTCTGGATCCATCCTGCTGGGGACTGAAATAGGAGGCAGATGAATTCTTGTTTTCACAGCACGAGGCACGTTACCATTTTTCACAGCACAAGGCATGTCACAGCACCAGGCACGCCACTACAGAGGGACCCCCAAGCTTCATGCAATGCTGAGGTGTCCAAATGAGAAGGCAAAACCTCCTCCCCCCCTTGCCCATGGATGCCATTGCTTTTGAGCTGCAGCAGAAACTGAAGTCCTATAAATACAGGGAAGTCAAGGAGCTTCACACAAGCGAGGGCAGGGGCTGCCTCCTCCTGCCTGGGGGAGGGCAGACAGGGTAAGGCCAAGCATGTTCAGGAAAGCAACAGGCGTTAGATAGTGACTGTGTCATTGTGCTTAAGACCTAGGTAATTTAGGAGCAGCACCAGTCTAAGGTAAATCCCAGATTGGATATTGGGGCCCCAGATACAGTCATCTGTTAAATAGCTCAGATATTTCACCAGCAGTGATAGCTCACTTCAGTGTCTACTGACAGCACAGTGGCCTTCAGAGCCCAATAGCTCAGCAAACCATACGAGAGGTCTTTGGGGTCTGTTATATTTTTTCCTCCATGCACACACACTTTGAAGGAGCGCTGTAATGATAGCAGAGAAACAGAGCTCAAAAAGCCGCAGCATTTTGGTCCAGCTTTGTATTATTTTATCGATGCAACATGGTTTTAACTCTGCATTGCTAAACAAAATGTACTGGCCTGTGGATCTTAATAGTGTAAAGTCTCCAGGCAGAAGAAGTCACATTTTTATGGTCCTGAAACACAAGCAGGATTACATGCTGCCTACAAGATTTCCTCAGCGCTCTGTACCTGGTGGGTAACCTCAGACAAGTCACCTTATCTTTCTGCCTCACTTGCACCATCCACACAGTGGTGATCCTGGTGCTGACCTCTGTGCTTTGAAAGCCACTGATCAACACAACTAAACCAGTCAAGAGCTCTACACCATTCTTATTTAACTCGCTCACACTTCTGTGCCTAAAGGTATAACTACCAATACATCCAAACCCAGGCAGAGAACAAGCACAGAGTGGCACCAGCATGACACAGATTCA
>NW_017729029.1:55789033-55793884 GCF_001723915.1 Gavialis gangeticus
ACATTTTTATGGTCCTGAAACACAAGCAGGATTACATGCTGCCTACAAGATTTCCTCAGCGCTCTGTACCTGGTGGGTAACCTCAGACAAGTCACCTTATCTTTCTGCCTCACTTGCACCATCCACACAGTGGTGATCCTGGTGCTGACCTCTGTGCTTTGAAAGCCACTGATCAACACAACTAAACCAGTCAAGAGCTCTACACCATTCTTATTTAACTCGCTCACACTTCTGTGCCTAAAGGTATAACTACCAATACATCCAAACCCAGGCAGAGAACAAGCACAGAGTGGCACCAGCATGACACAGATTCACCCTCAACAATAAAAATTGCCAAACCATCAAGGAAATTCAGCCCTGCCTGCTCTCTCCATGAGACGAGCACAGAACTTGCAGCCTGACCTAAAGGTTGATGAGCCCAGAGTCTATTGCACTGATAAGAAAATACATTCCAGCATCTACTGATAGGGGAAGAGACGGGTGAGCGCATCCCAGCTGATCACATATACACAGAGAAGTCCTCTCTCTCACTCAGAGAGCTAAACCCTGAACCATATGGGGTTTGATAGATTAAAATCAACACCTCAGACGCACTCGGGAACCAACTTGAAGCCAGTGGAGCCCACGGTGTGGTGTTGTAACATAGCCTGTCTACAAGAACAACCGCACGGCAAGACCTGAGCCACACTGGGATCTAGCTGAAGTTTCTGAATGGTTTTGAAGAGCAGCCCTAAGCCAAGCGTGCTACAATAATCCAGTCTGGAGGGGGCAAATGCACTGATGAGATTCACACCCAAAAAGAAAAGTTCACAACCTTCTTACCAAGCACGGATTTAATCAAAAGGAACCGCTGCGACCAGGAATTGCAAAAAGCGACTGATCAGCCAATACGAGCCTCAGGTTGCAAACTTTCTTAACAAAAGGCAGCAAAGGAGAAGCTGCCACCCCATGTTTTTGGTGGCTTCAAAAACATACTCGGATTCTTTTTATTTTGACACATGGCAATTTTAATATTTAGTTTTGTTGGCCATTTCTCTGGTTTCACATTAGCTCCTGACCCAATTAATAGCCAGTCGTAACAGGGAACAAAAGTACAATTTACATTGGTGGGTTTTTTCCCAACGTTACAATTTTGAAAAAAAATACATTTGTCTAACTTATGATAAGTCTTTCATGAGGTTTCTTCAGTTCTTCCAGACTTTTACAGCGTGTACACAAGATTGGCAAAAAAAATCATTGTTTGATGCACTTGTATAAGACATCTGCCTCCCACCCCTTAAAAGAAAGGTTAAATTCATGGGGAAAAGTTTATAATATAAGTTTGATTACATTTTGGTCAACTTTTTATTATAACAGTTTCAAAGATTTGTGTTATTAAGCTTCAGTGTAGGGAGAAAAAAATCAGTTTAGACCTCCTTTTGGGGGAAAAACATCTTAGACACCAGAAAATATGGTATTTCCATGTGTATTAAACCTGTTTTCCTGAGAGAACAGGTAAGACAGCTTGGCTGAAAACATGTGCAATAAAGCAGTAGCTGCTACTAGCCACTGTAGAAGATGGGACACTGGACAAGACAGACCACTGGTCTAATCCAGTGCGATTACCCTAATATTCCCAATCATAATGAATGTGCAGAACAGAAACAATGCAAAACACCAGGAAAAAAAATCAGTGCAACAAAGGCTTTGTTTAATTTTTTTTTTAAATCTATACTAGACTAACTAGACCTCCTAAAGCAATAGATTCAACAGGTTGAACAGATTGAGTCCTGACACTGCAACTCACAGCTCAGCTCCTTCCTCCCATAGATCCTCTGCTACCACCAACGCAAAGGGACAAAAGTGAACCTAGCTCTATGGACCTGAAGAGAAAGCAAACCCACCCACAAATAAAGCTCAGGGAAGTTCAAAAAACAATGATCCTATTGATGAAGTGGCAGGTTTGGGGGAGCAAAACAATATATATATAACGTATATGTATAACCATAGAATCAGCTCTAACTGGAAGTGGAACAATTTGTCTGTTGGCAATGTGAGCCCCCAGTGTGGATGCAGCTGCGGTGACAGGTGTTGGTACCATCTTTTATCAGCTTAGGCGTTGCCTACACTTACCTGGTCCGAGTACTACCCACCAGTAACTCTATATATAGTTATAGTGTTATATAGCTTTTCCAGCATGGGCATCCAAAATCATTCTAATTCATCCTGAAAATTGTTCCATTTCCAACCGGAGCCAATTCTGGGCAGCGCACCCATGTACTGGGCTAAACAGTTTGATTGGGAGAAGGCCAATACACACAACACTACCATTTTTGGTCAGTTTTTACCCTTATTCAGCTAACACTCCTAGTGGCTTCGATGGCAGTTTTGTCTGCAGCGTGACTGCAGCATTGCATCCTCAGCACGTGCATCTCCACTTTAGGCTTTGCCTACATTGCAAAGCCTGTTCCTACAGCCAGGCTGGCAGAGGCCCTTTGTGTAGCAGCTACATAGGCCGCCAGAAGGAGTTTTTCTGCTGGCATGGCTAAGCCACTCCTCTGGTTTAGGTTCTGTCAGCAGAGCTCAAGTTCTGCTCCAAAGTTTGAAGTGTTTCTATACTCAGAGCTCCTCTCCAGAGACAGATGCCCTGATGGGGTCAAGCACAGGAAACACTGTGCTGTCCTGGCACAGGACTGTTTAAGTGTAGGCAGAGCCCAAGCTGACAAGAGAAAGTACCACCACCTGAGACCACAGCTGCATCCACACTGGGGACTTTTCCTGCCTAGCCCTGGCCACGAAGAGCTGACTTCAACAGACAAAACTCAGTAGCATAGCTTTGGCCTCGTGCAGAACAGCAGGATGCTTTTGCAGTTCTGGAAGGGCCCAACCGAAAACAAGCCAGCAACCAAACACCACCAGCTTTGCTCTGGCCATTCCTGCCACAACAGACATGCAAAAGCAGAGGAAGTGTTTTGAAGCCCAAATTTGTCTCGGCTCTTGTGGAGAGGGAACCAGAATGACATGGGGAGCTGGAAGCCTACGGAGTGGAAATATTCATACCCCAATGGAGAACAAGGGACACTTTACCAGCACAGGGGTAATGATCTGGCTAGGCACCAGCGTGTGCCCATCACGTGTGCCCTTCAATACCATTTTTAATTTCCTGGGGGCAGCATCTCCTGGAGAGGCTGGCATCTATCTGCTCACGAGATCTTTTATTAACACGCTGCCTGGGGTCCAGCATTTCCCTGGTGGCTTGCTTCATTTTTGCAGAATTGATTTTTTTAATTAAGCTTCTAAGCTCTTATCATTCCAAACATGACCCAAAGCAGCACTGAAGCAGCAGACAGATGGGGACAATAGCTCAAAGGGCCAAGTGCTGACCCTTGCCCATCACTTTGCCCCCTTTCCCTGCCCCTCAAACCATGGGCAGGGGACATCTGAAACATGGCAGGCTCACCAGGATTTCTCATGCAGATGGACAGCACAGAAGATCACAGTGGCCTATCCACCAGTGATGATGAGGATCTTTGTAGGTCTAGCAATCCCAACTTTGCACACACAAGCTTTCACAGCACCCCATCACCTGTTGCAACTCCCAGCTGTCCAAGCCTGACATGCTAGATACTGAGAGTCAGTCTTGACCCCTCAAGCCTTTCTTCTCTTCATGCTATCAATTTACTTTGGCTTTCCAGGGGATGGGAGCAGAGCATCTGGGCTGAAAGAGGACAACTATCTCACCAGCCTGTTAGCGCTGGAGCCTAATGACATCACTTCAACGGAGCAATGCACTCAACTATTTTAATACTAGGTATCTTCTGCTTCTGTGGGTGGATATGGACTCACAAATACCAAAACGGCCACTATGGGAATGATCACATAATGCATCTGGCAAGCGTTCCTGAGAAGACAGCAGGAATCCTGTCAATGGGTCAATAAGCATTTTCTGTTCAGACTCCTCCCTACAGCAGGATGGCAATGACTGGATATGGGTAGCGCTCTCCTGAGTACGTGCTAGCAGTGTTGGAATAAGGTGAGAGATTTAAACATTAAAAATCTAACATGGAGGCTCGAGTCCAGTGTGGATGTGAAGACTGTGGTTAAAACCAGCTAGCAGCCAAGTATGAAAACAACAGGCAGGAGAGAGATGACTTTTCCTCAGTGGACAAAAGGAAAGATGACTTTAGCTGTCTTTACGTGCCCCAACCCTAGGCTCCATTCAGACTCGAGCACAAGCTTGAAGAGCATTAGAGCACCCCGGGGGCAAGGGCTCTGGTCCCAGATGATCAGGATGTGGTGGTGTATGGACAGACCCACTGACTCAGCAGCAGCTGGGGAGGCCTTGAGTGGTCAGCAAACCCAGCATCATGCCTGCTTCAACCTGGCTGAGCAGGGCAATGACCTGGACCTTCGGGCGATGTGGATCTAGTGCTAACACTGTAATGGGGCTTTCCTGCCAGCAGTTATGGGAGCGGGGCTGAGACCGACTAGAGTCAAACTAGAAACCCACAGAGATGTGCTGGCATGAAGGTCCCTCCTCCCAGCTCAGTGCACCGGTCCTTGCTTGCAGCCTCTAGCTCCTTGGCTGTTATCTTTCCCTTGCTGTGGGAGAAGTCTGCAGTGCCTCAGTATAGACTCAGCTCCACGAACCATTCCCTGTCTTCATGAGCCTCATATTTGTACTCACAGCAGTCGAGGAAAGAGCCCCCTGACAGTGAGGGCACTTGATGGAGACAGTCCTAGAGAACAGGCAAACCACTGGGGATACCAAATGCCAGGAGTAGTAGAAATAGAGCTGGACCAAGAGGCCGTTGGCCTAGAGAGGAGGAGCTGTACAAAGTGAAAGGAGAACAGAGCTACTTACAAAGCACC
>NW_017729029.1:55798884-55800019 GCF_001723915.1 Gavialis gangeticus
GAGTGGTCAGCAAACCCAGCATCATGCCTGCTTCAACCTGGCTGAGCAGGGCAATGACCTGGACCTGTGGGCGATGTGGATCTAGTGCTAACACTGTAATGGGGCTTTCCTGCCAGCAGTTATGGGAGCGGGGCTGAGACCGACTAGAGTCAAACTAGAAACCCACAGAGATGTGCTGGCATGAAGGTCCCTCCTCCCAGCTCAGTGCACCGGTCCTTGCTTGCAGCCTCTAGCTCCTTGGCTGTTATCTTTCCCTTGCTGTGGGAGAAGTCTGCAGTGCCTCAGTATAGACTCAGCTCCACGAACCATTCCCTGTCTTCATGAGCCTCATATTTGTACTCACAGCAGTCGAGGAAAGAGCCCCCTGACAGTGAGGGCACTTGATGGAGACAGTCCTAGAGAACAGGCAAACCACTGGGGATACCAAATGCCAGGAGTAGTAGAAATAGAGCTGGACCAAGAGGCCGTTGGCCTAGAGAGGAGGAGCTGTACAAAGTGAAAGGAGAACAGAGCTACTTACAAAGCACCAGAGGGGCAGAAGGGATGACAGGAGAGAGAAGCCCCAAAGCAGACCCTGGGCAGGGGAAAGAACGAGCTAGCTCATAAGAGATGGACTCAGTTCCATGAACCAGCCATGCCTGAGAGTCAGCTATCGTGCAAGAGGAAAATGGGGTAGGACAACAGGTGACAAACAGCGGCTGCGAGAGGTTTAACTGTAACATCGAGGGAGTTGTGCAAGCAAGCAATGCACATTAGCCGTGGCTCTTAGAGGCTGCACACAGAAATCTGCACAGGGGTATATCATGGTGACGGCTGGATTAAGGTGGGGAAACACTGCTAAAAGCTGGCTCCTTGGGGCAGAGCTGGGCAAGCAGGTAGTGTAGGAGATGCAACTCAGATGGAGGAGAAGAGCAACTGCTGAACAGACCATGAACAGGAGGGGAAATGGGGAGAGAATGTTTCTCTGTGCCGCAGGAAACAGGTTGTTTTTACAACCAAGTACATTCAAATATTTGTATAAAAACATTTGTATTGAAAATATAGCTTTAAAAATATTTTTTGTGAGCTGAAAGTGGCTGAACACTTGGTCAAAAACATGGAAAAATAGTATTTCTGTCTCTCTCCCCCCCCCCCC
>NW_017729029.1:55800229-55809457 GCF_001723915.1 Gavialis gangeticus
CCCCCCCCCCCCATTTTTTGCACACCAATTTTGACTTCTTTTTAAACCCCCTGCAGCATAGACTGGCTCAGCTGCCTCTTCCCCAACACGCTATGGTTCCTGGGGCTGGGCTATGCAGTGCGGCTCTGGATTGGGAGTGGGCATCTCCTAGTGTTTTCTGTAAAGTGTGCATCAACACCCACAATGACTTGCACAGATGACTCTTTGTGATAAGGACTATCACCGCATGTTTGCCTGCAAGGACCTGCCTTCTTCTATGGCCACCCCTCCCTGCTTTCCCATCCCTCTGCTTCTGGGTAAACTCTGCAACATGTGCCCATCGGCCCTCCTAGGTCACTGCCGATTCTGCTGGGTGCTGATCGTTGAGTGCAAAGGCACTTGCCTCTCACCACCCAGTCCTGTCCCCCTCCTCCCCAGCTCCTGTCCTGCAAGCCCTGCACCCCCTGCCAGATCACTGGCACTATGCTCTCATTCACCTTCTTCCCACCAGGAAAACAAGCAAAATCCTACTTTCTCCCACCATTTACCTGCAATGCTTACTCATATGGCAAACTCCCAGAGGAGCAGAGACTCTCTATCATTACATGTATGGAGCCCAGTTTTCAACAGAGCAGCATAAAAAAAAAGGAGCCCAAGTCCTTCTTTAAGGGAACATTTCAACAACACTGTTAGGGTGATGCTGCTGTTCCTAACGGGCGACAATAAAGGATGCGCCGTTTGGCACATGGATGCATCTCTACTCTCGCCTTCCCTTTCCCCTCACCGCGTTATATCTCTGCGCACAGTACATTATGGAGAAACATTGATGATGGCAAACAGAAACTGGTGATGACAGTTCAGCTCCTGCCCTCATGGGACATGACAGGCTGATGGACAGACTCAACAGCAGAGGAACAGGACATGAAGATACTAAGACCTGGTGTAAACAGTGGCAAGTCCACTTAAACCTGCAAATGTCACACTAGCTTAGAAGCTGGCTTTTGGCCTGCAGAGACTGTCCAGTACTCCACGTCTCTCTCTTCGTTCAAGAAGATCCCTTTCAAGTCCATATACTGCAACAAAGCCTGAATTAGAAAGAAGGGGGCCCTAAATGTGGCATGATCATGGACCAAGAAGAAAAAGCAAATTACTGATGCAAAGGAGTAATCTGCTTCGAACGAGCCCTTCCAGCTGCAACAGAGGTGCCATGTGGAATCCATGCTGAGATAGCTGGGATCTGCCATGGGTGAGGCACTATGGATTTCCTGCATGCTTAAAATAATGAAACACAGCAATCCCTGCTTGCACAAAGCCTCCATGAAAGCACAGAGACATTTTGCCATGAAGCCTCAAAAAAAAGCCTTGCAATCTGCAGTGTTCTGTGAAGCCCAGTGTCAAAAACCCTAGTTTGCTTTCTGAAGCATTTGGGGGGAGGAGGGGGGGGGCTTATACTCTTTAGCGTGTCATTTAATTGGTTTTTCGCTAAATGCTGAGAGCTTGGGCTGTGGGAGTGAAGGTGGGGTGCTTCCCCAGTAAAAACATTTGTGATGATTACTGCAGAACTCCCCTGACAGCCCCAGAGATCCATCGTGCTGTTAATTTTGGGTGAATCTAAACCATATAACGAATACAGAAAAAAACAAAACCACCCAACAAAAAACAAACACAGACAAGCTAAACAGCAGGCTTCCAGATGTCCACATAGTGCTCCCATCTCAGACTCTTAATCCTGTACTTTGTCTGCGCTCTAGCTGATTTCTGATGCATTCAGATTATCGGGCAAGCAGAACTGCTAGTGAACATCTGAAATATTTCACCCTTCCATCTCACATTTCACCTTGAAGGAAAAACTCTTTATTGGGCCCAGAGCCGCCTTTATCAAGCCAATTAGCTTAACACAAAAGCAGTGAATAGGGTACACACCAAGCTCAATGGCTTGTAAAATCCCCAATATTTCAAGATGGGCTCAGGCCAAATACTATGGTACGGAAAAAAACAAAAAAACTGGTGACTTCAGGAACTAAAGTGTTGGATTTTCTGACTGCATTAAAAATAAACTCGACAAGCATGCATTTGACATGCAAACCAGCTAGTGTAACATAAAGGAAAATGTTTACGAACAGATCAGATGTAATTTCTTAGATAACGTTTGGGGACCAAAGTTTGCAAGGAACAAAAGGAAATGATTAACAGGGGAAATATGCATGGTACAAAAAAGACTTTTTAGTCCAAAAAGGGATGTCCATATTTAGAAACACTTGATTCCTGTTGTCAGGGCTGTTTGCTTTTTCCTGAACGAGTCTCTTACCCATGAAAGAAAGAGGCTGGGAGAGAGAGAGAGATTGTATGCGTTTCTCTCTCTCTCTCTCTCTCTCACACACACACACACACACACACACACACACACACACCCCCCCCCAATCAGTGGATTTAATTTAATGCTTAAAAGCAAAGTATTCAGATTCTCAGATGAAAGTGTGCATATAGGGGTGGGGGAAGGGGTTTTTTTTATTTTCCAGAGCCCATTTCCACCCCTCTTTTGGTTCCACAGGCAAAAATCCCCATCCACATCAGTCACTGGGAGCTCTGCTGAAAAGCTTTACCCGGACTGAGAAAGCCCGCCCTGTTTGGAAACGGATGAACCAACCCACCTGAAAAAGCATGCTAGGAAAACAGGGGTCTGCCGCCAGTGTGGACAAAGGCAGGAGGGTTTAAAAAACTCAGAGTGGCTTGCAGTTCACCTTCAAAGGAACCACAACTAACACTTTATTTAAACTCCACTTCCCCACCTAGCGTTTAACACAGTTGCTTAATGCATTTTCTAACCCAACACCTCTTTCATGGCCAATAAAAGAAAAGGAGAGAGATCTTGTCAGGTAGGGCCTTTACACTGCAAGCACTGCATTCATGACTCAGTGGGTTCAGCTGGTCTTTACACCAGGACAATTTGCCCGGCATTCGCACCTTCACACTCCGCTCCATGGGCACTAGCATCTGCCAGCGTTGTAAAGTGCCAGTTGGCCACAATCTCCACCTCTGCTCCTACTCCAAGCCCCGTTAGGCCCTGAATGCAAATCTGGTGTAATTTAGTTGTTTTGTATAGCAATGTCATTTAGTCTGGGATCAGGAAAGGATAGACATGCTGCTGTTCTGGGGTAGCTGATACCATAGGTGGACATTACTACACCTCACCTGTAGGCAGCAGGTAACAGTGCCTGCTTGCCTTGAGCAGACACACAAAACCTTAACTTAGGTAACCTGGACGAGCAGTTTTACCCCAGTTCTTTTAGAGATAATTGTCTACTGGCCTGGGCAATATTACCCCAGCTTGGCCATTTGTGTCATCCGCCTCGTCCTTTTTTCTACCATTCTGATGCCAGTTGCACCACACAGCCTGTGACCTGGTCCCAAGGTCAGGGGAAATGGTGCAACTGGGCTGCAAAAGGGATGGAATAGAAATACTTTCTACCCTGTTTGGTTTCTTCTAAGTAAAGTGGAGAAGGGGGTTGTAGACAGCTGGGTTCAGTTTTGTTTTAATGCTTCTTACGGTCTGATAGGTCAGGTGGTTTAAAGACAGACTCATTTTCTCTCTCTCTGTTCTCTGAAGGGGGCAGCTCAATTAAGTGAAGAGACCAGGTCCTGCAACTCCCCCTTCTCCCTAAGGTGACCCACACAGCCTCTGGCATCAGCAGGAGACACTCCTGGCACACCCTTGGTGCTATGCTGTCAGTGATGTAAGAGTGATGGTGTAGTTGTGATGGACCAGAAATTATGCAAGGATTTCTTAGGGTGAGATCTTTTATTGGACCAACTGTGCAAAACATTCAGAGGAAGAACGTCTTGCATTCAAAAGCCTGTCTAACTTTATCCCAACTACACAGCTGGTCCAATGAAAGATATCACCCTTAGAAATCCTTGCCTCATGCCATCAGTGAGGCAGCTATGGGCAGTTACCCAAATCAGGCTCTGAACAGGAAGTAGTACAGCCAGGCTCATTAGCATGGCATCACACCCAGACTAATGAGCTGATGAAAGCAGCTGTACTGTGTCGCATTCTGCATTTCAGCACATTGTCATCTAGTTGTATGGGAATGTCCTGTATCGGCCTCTGTGACTCACCAGTTGCCCCAACCCTTGTCAGCAACCAGGTGCTAGATGACTGGTTACATGCTTTGTTTTCCCCTTTGTGTAACAGGGAAAACTAGGTACTTCACCCCCGCTTCAGCAAGGCTCATCATCATCAGGTACAAGTTAGAGAGCTGATAACAAAAGCCAATGCGTAAAGCACTGGCCTTGGAACTAGGGGATCGGAGCTCTATTCCCAGGGTGGCCACAAATCATTCAAAATACCTTTCTTCTTCCATTGCCAAATACAGCTTCTTGAACTCCTCCTCCCCATCAAATCTTCCATGGCACATTGCTATAGTAAGAGACCACTTTGGTTTGTTAAACAAAAATCAATCAATCAATCAATCAGGGCTTCTTCATAAGAAGCATAGTAGGGTCCAAGCCCTTCTTTTTGCAGAGAACCAGGATGAACCATTGCTGTCCTGTTTTTGCCATAAGGCTCTATGGACAGCTGGAGTTACCTGGGTTGGGAGAGATGCTTAAATAATCAGTAGGAAGCAGTTATTTAGTTTAACTGCTTAAGTCTATTGGATAGCCGGGCTTTGCTGTTCTACATTTCACTCAAACTCCTGACAAATCTTTAGCAGAAAGAGAGTTCTCTTAGTGAAAGATTCAAATGCCGCGGCCCTTTGATTTAGAGCCGAGGAAGCTCTCACCAGCCACCAAAGACAGCAATAAAAGCAAAGGCAGAGGTCTATGTATTTCTAAGCTGAAAAGGAAACAAAATGCACCCCACACTTACGCTTCATCCTCCCAAACCCTGCGCGCCCTCCTTTTACCTGACAATGGAGATAAAATAATAAACAAAGTTGTCCCCTCCTCTTCTGCAAGAAACTCCTTAATCTTTAATGAGCATACCTATTAGAAATGGAAGGTGGCAAACAACATGATCGCCTGTATTACCGTTCTCTTTTTCTTTCACAAAATTTCAGCCTTTTTCCTTAAATTAGAAAATTCATTGGAAGCAAACACTGTTCCTCAAGTAAAATGTTAAAAGGTTTGTGGGTTTTTTAAAAAAGCTCTTTTATAACTCAAAGGCCAGATCAATTTTGACTTCAAATTAGTTCCTTCAGCCTAACATCTCTTTGCATCCGTGACAGATGACGGATTTCTTTCTTTCTGAACTATTTGTATGGGAAATATGCATGTTAGAAAGACAACTTCTGCCACAGAATCTCAGAAATTCTTGCCAATGAAACTATAAAGTATGCAACACCTGCGTTGTTAACTATAAGCAATGCCTTCCAATCTATCAAGCTCCCTAGACTTCAGAACCAGATAATAAAGCTACAAAAGAGCTGAAAAAGTCTTTGCATAGATTAAGAACAGAGGCACTACCTCCAAGCACTGGTGCCACACGCTTCAGAGTTCATAGCCGAAACAAGCCAGTACACATCAGTCCTGCAGCAAGACTTAACTCCTAATTGCTATTCATGTTAGGGTTGGTCAACAACCTGAAGTCATCCATCTCAAGGGACATCAACCAGGTGGGGAGCATAGCCGCCTTGATACGGTTAAGACCATCCCACCCTACCGTGCAGAAAGGACAGGGACCTGTCTGAATGACTCCCATGTACTGGGCTACAGCTATAGACCTAAACCCCATCACAAGAGCAGGACTCTTCTGAGCTCAAATCTTGACCCAAACAATAGCAGTCTTGTGGCAAACTCGGGAAGGGTAGAACACCAACAAGAGGAGTACTTACCAGCTGGAAGGCGGCAAGGAATGAGGCACCTCGAGACTAACTGGTTCAAAAAGGCATAGCTTTTTGCAGACAACAGCCTATTTTAGCAGATGCTCTCTCTCTACAGCTGGAAGAGAGGGAGATGCAGTGAGCAGCAGCTAAGTGCAAAATGGCCCCATTAGGGTTGCAACTCCTTAGTCATGCCAAATTTAAAGGAGCAGCTGCAGAAATGCATGCTGGGAAGAGTTTTTAGAAGAGGGAAACTCCATACAGAGGAGTTGGTAGGGACTGCAGAGATTCTTCTCTGCATCGTGGTCATCGAATATGTATGAGGACTATATATGAGGATTAGATGCTTGCAGAGAAGTACTTTAAGCATAAGTTGCTATGCAAGGAAGAGCAGTAGTTCTAGTATACAGAATGACAAATCAGAAGCTAATCTAGGAAATGCAGAAAAGGATGCTTCACAGGCCCCAAAAGCTTCAATCAATTGGCAATTTGGTCTCTGCCCTATTGCTGGAACATTTTAGCCAGGTCTCTGGCACACTTGATTTTACATTTAACACTTGCTATTTAAGAAGCATCAGCTTCTTAAGACAAGCAAAAGGAGAAACTTTAGTCATGAATTCCCGTTCAGTAGTTCAGAGAGGCAAGGTTTTGGCTGACTCAAAGATAGAAAGGAGGCTTGTCAAACA
This sequence comes from Gavialis gangeticus, assembly GCF_001723915.1. Lineage (NCBI taxonomy): Eukaryota > Metazoa > Chordata > Crocodylia > Gavialidae > Gavialis > Gavialis gangeticus. The sequence goes on from NW_017729029.1 coordinate 55,806,717, forward strand.
CCATCCCACTGAGCAGATCAAAAAACCCAGAATCCAAGACAATAGCCAAGAAAAAATTCAGCTGAGTTGAAAATAATATGCAGCTAACAGGAGATCCTAAAACCAAATTAGCAACTAGTTCTAGTTGTAGGGGTTTTAATGTTACCAAGAAATTAGCTGTTCAAACATAGCAGAGGAAATACCATCACATGTTAAATGTACTGACAGCTATGGTGGGGTCCCTGAAGTTGGATTCTACTTCCCCCTATGGAGCTCCATTAGAATCTAAATCGTTTGCTCTTAATTGATTCAATACATATTTGGACCAGGATTATTAAGTAATTTTATTATGGAAAAATTAATGTGTCACTTCCCCATAGATACATTAGGATACAAATGCAGCAGTGAGAGACATTTTCAGTGCGTGTGCATACATGTTTTCCCCTCTCAATGGCTTTTATTGAGCCTAGCCCTTCAAGAAAAAGCAACCTGGTCTAATTATTGGATTCTAGTGCTACTTTAGAAAAAATAAAAATCCTCCTAATTCAGCTCATACTGGAAGCCATTAGGCTTCACCCAGAAAACTCACAGAAGCCTGCATGTTTCCAAGTATATTAGGGCAGTGACGGCCAACTTTTTGGCAGGGGTGCCGCAAATCAGCCCTGCACCCTCCCCGCATGCCACTTCAATCCCCTTTCCCTGCCCAATCAGGTGCTGTTTCCTGCTCTCTGATCAGCTGCTGTTTTCCATTTCTTGCTCTGTCTGCTGCTGTGCTGCCTGTCCCCTCCTTTGTCTGCCACATGTCATGCACAGAGGCTGCCTGTACCACAGGTTGGCCATCCCTGCATTAGGACAACAGCTTAATATTCCTCATTAGAGCAAAATAATAAAGATTGGGGTCGGCCTCAGACACATTAGGCAGGCGATAACTTCAGCTCCAGTATTTATGGAAGGGGAAGGAAAAGACCTAACCTTGCAGTCATCCCCCCCACCCGTGTGTTTTGCTTGTATGGTCAGTTCATCCTCCTTCATGCATAGGTTTTGAAGGAGGATGGATGTCTGCAGAGGTCTACCTTTGTATAAGTGCTACTAAGCAATCCAGTTTGCAAGCATGCTGCATCGCCCCCAGTACCTCTACCCCTGAAGAATGCTTCAAAACCTACTTTTCTGCCTCCAGGCTGCCAGCTCCAGCAAACACCTCCTACAATGTCAATGCTCTTGTCTCATTTACCCCACCTCTCTCTTTCTCCATCTGTGCCTCTACAGTTTAAGGCCCAAGGCAGGACCTGTTACCTGTTACCTGTCTGGCACTATAGATTTTAGCACAACCTAGACATGGATATGATTCTCCTCTCATTAAACACTTGCGTTTTAAGTTCTGCTTCACTTCAGTGGAGTTGCACGGATAAAGCCTAAGTCAGAATTTAATTTTATTGCACAGGGGGGAAAGGGGAGGAGTGGTTTCTTCACACAACGTGCATTTGACCTTGTTAGTTTTGAGCACAGCATATTTGAAGGGAAAAAAAAGGACACCCAGTTTAAAGTCACATTTTTTCCCATCTATTCTATGGTCATTACATGCAACACTCACATAATAATTGAGAGCTGTTTATGGGGAACATAGCTCCTCTATTGTTTACCTTAGCATGCGGAAGTCACACAGCTGCAATTTTTGCATGTTCAACAACCCAAGTAAACAGAAAGCCACCACCTAAAATATATAAAGGATTTTTATATATCTTACAGAAAAAAGGAAAGCCACTGCCACTGGGTAGAATGCTCTGTGAGTGGCATTTTCCATCAAGTACTAGATCTAACTTTTGTATGTGTAAAGGCAAGTCATCCTCAATTTATCCATAGTTGGGCATGCTGAGATAAAGCATTACTGCCCAAGTCTGAGGTAGCAGGTTGATAGGTATCAACCATGAGTCAGTACATGGGTCAGAACATAGTTTGGACACTTGAGTTACTCTAAGGCTACATGTGCTACAACAGGGGTTGCATTTGTCCGAGGAGAAACCATTTTATGCCAGGATAAAAGTACAACGCTTCATGCTTACTACCCCAAGACAAACCCTAAAAGAGGTTCATAGGGTTAGAAATGCTTACTCTTTGTACAAGGATGCTGCAAAGTGCACCTGGGGTTGTATCATCAAATTGACAGCAGAAAAGCAGTGGTGCAGTCAGCCTCTCCCTAAACCCTGGTTGAAAAGTGTAACGTGTGGTTTTTCTGCCCTGGAACAAAATGCAAGTGTTGTTCCTGGCCTAACTAATCTTAGCTACTCAATAGACCTGGTACAGCTGAGAAAGAAAAACTAGTCTACTTTTCAACTGAGCGCCTCTTAGCAATAGTAACAGCCACTTTGTTGAACAAAGATTTAATTTACATTGTAGTGACTACACTACCTTTCCCCATGTAGTCAGTGATGTTTCTACACTCCAGTCTGTCAAAACAGGAGAGGTAGGATTAGAGCTCCCAAAGCACGACACACTTGCCAAACCTGCATGCATTGGCATGGTCAATTTCCATTGAGACATCATCTATCCTTTAGAAAAAAAACAGATAAGATCAAGACCGCCACCAACTTGAGAACAGGCAAGGAAAGATGGGAGACAAGTGCATTCAAACTTTTAGATGTAGCCTGCTTGCATGCAGTGTCAAGATACCCATTCTTCTGCATCAAAATGTAGACACTAAGACCATCATCTTCAGTTTAAGCCCCTGCAGAAGGGGGTGGGGATGGGGGGAGGGGGGGGGTTGG
>NW_017729029.1:55809553-55813902 GCF_001723915.1 Gavialis gangeticus
CGGACGAGGAGCGGCATGTGGGAGGGGGGGGGTTGGTTTTTTGTTTTGGTTTGGTTTTTTTTGTGGGGTAGGAAGGGGTTGTTTATTAGTTAAAATTAAAAATGGCCAAGTTGTAAGAGGTGGGGGGAGATACTAAGAAGTATTTGAGAGACAGTAAACCGCTTGCTAATGTTCTGTAAAAACAGGTATTTATTAGCTTGCTCCAAATAATGCACGAATTTAAACCTATCATTCTTGAAAGCCATTCTTTTAAAAAAAAAAGAAGCACACACAAAAGAAGCATTTCTATTACAAGTTTAAAAACAACCATTTTTCAAGAAATGAAGGCTGGGTAGATAGCAAGAATCCAGAAAAATGCTCCTCAAAATTAGGCAACCGAGTTATGTTTTATGAACAGAAGCATTATGCATTGCCTGTAAACCTGTTCCTCATTCATCTGCAATCTGGCACACACAAGTAGGGCTGAACACCTCAAATAGCTGCTTTGAGTTAACCATTCCAATTAGTTACCAACTGCACTCCTTTAAACTTTGCCAAACAGCAATTCATGTTTGACCTGCTATTACTGCAAGGGTATTTATCCACTTTGTATACATTTTAGAAGTATAGACTGGCTCACCTCTAAAGACAGCAAAGAAGAAGTGCCAATAGCAGGTTATGAGTGTATGCTGGTTTTATTCTTCCTAATCATGCCTTGTTAGTGCTCATGAAAGAGTGAGGATAATCCTACTGGCTAGAAATATCACTTGTCCCTTTTTAAGAGTGATTATAATACCTGCTATTTAAAAACAGCAGGAGAGGGAGGGACAGAAGCAAGTCTCATGTCAGTAGTCCTAAGGAGGATGCATGGGTTACTAAAGGGTACTACAGAAACCAAGTTTGTTTCCTTACATCACCTTCTAGAAGTTAAAGTTCCTATTTAACTCACATTAGTTAGAGGCCAAGTGTCTCGTCTGTACCACACTTCTAGTTCAGCAGGAAGTGAGGTGACTATCTAGTTTCTCCTGTCAAGAACCGAGATGCTAGAAAAAAAAACCACAAGTCTGAAACAGTTTAAACACAGGACAAAAAAGGCACATTTTAATATGTACAGCAATGCATTGGGCTATAAGTTTGCCCGACAACTGGAGGAAAAAAAAAAAAAAATCCAGCATATGCTTTTATACTTGCTCAATGGAGTCAGCCTCATTCCTAGCCACCTACCTTTCTGCATCTCTGAATGCTGCAATATACACACACTTCTCACATGAACAATTAAGTCACGAATGTTCACTTAAGCTCCCATGTTCAAGTAATAAAGTTCAAACTTGCATAGCATCTTATGCCACTCAGCCATAAACAGTTAAGATTGCATATTAGCTGGAGTAGCCATCTCTTTCAGTTCAGCCAGTTTTGGCTGGCCACCATTTATCCTCGAGACAGACTGTTTCCTAGAAGTTACCAGCCCTAAAGGATGCCACAAACTTAAAAACAAAAAAAAACCCCCCGATTTTTCCCCTCCCCCCAGCACTATTTGGATACCTTTAAACCAGAAATGTAGAGTGTTGTCAAGAACAGTTTTAAAAATGTAATACTGTTTATTTTTTGCTTCAAAAACATTTCAGCATTCTAAACATACAAAAAAAACCAACAGAACGTTGCAAGTTTGCTTAAGTACAGAGTGTTTTTGAACTTCAATTGCTGCACTTGCTCTTCACTTCGTTGACAATGAAGAGAGGTCTACAGTTTCAGTTTAAAAACTACCGCACTTAACTAAAAAAATCCATACACTTCTCATGCCAGCTGAACCCCCTTCCACAACTAAGAATGGCAGCAGAATGCTATTTCACTATATACAGAAAGACAACTTTAAGCTAAATGGACGCCCACTGTAGTGTAAATAGATCTACCCTCACAGTGCATGCTTCGGGCCATGGCACCCTGTGGAAGGGGACAGCCTTCCAAAGTAAAAATCACTGCTCCCTAAGGCATCATAGCTCTAAGCATGTACCACAAGAATTTGTCTAGTTTTTACAAACTATAGATATGTACAGTTTATAACCCAGGATTTTCTAGCCAATAACCATATAGTAACACCACCTTACAAATTAAAAAAATGCTTGAAACATTTTTAAATGCTTTGTTACACCAACAGCAAAGTGCACAGAGTGAGGAGAACACTAGAGCGCCTTTTCATTTTAAAAATGTTTGGAAATATGTACAACTTTGATACAGTTTCAGGGTGCTCACCAACACCCATGGCCACTTCATGTAAACCAGTTACAATTTCTAGAGCACTTTTAGAAACTACAATGCGATCAGAATCCAAATTTTGTAATTAAGCCTAATGAGGGCAACAGACACCAGCTCAAGTGAGAGGTGCTGCATTTATGGTGTTTCCCCTACTCTATGGTATTCACATGGAGACAAGTATTGTACAGTTTTATTCATCATCGTCTTCTTCATCCTCCTCCTCTTCATCCTCCTCCTCCTCCTCGTCTTCTTCCTCTACCTTTTTCCGAGCAGCTTTGGCTGCCGCGCCCTTTGCACCATCAAACTTTCCTTTAGACTTGTAGTCTGCAACATCCTGCAAAGTCAAGAGGATGTCTTCATTGGCTCCAAGCAGTATGCGTATAAAGCATTTCTATACCCAGACTTAGCCTACAGAAGTACCGACTCTCCAAACCAACCTCCCTCAAGGGAGAGGCAGCTGGCGTAACAGCATGAGCTTGCAGGCCCCAAAGTAGACTGGATAGTGTTTGCATCTCGTGCTCATAGCTTTTTAGGGTTTCTTAAAAAGAGCCAGCAAGAAATTTGCTCTTGCAAGTTAATGGGCATTAAGATATTTAAGTCACTTTAATAGCACTATAAAGTCACTTCTTCAGCAGAGTCAGCAGCCAGTGCTTCACATTATACAGCTACCCACTACATATTCCAGGGAGGAGGAGACTGGACCTGCCTGAAGCTTTCCAGAGGAGAAGCTCCATCATGAGGTCTGATACACCAGTTAGATGGCCACAGAAGTGTACTATACAGCACAGAGCCCACACGCTAGGTCTAGCTCCAACAACCTCTTGTTACCGCACAATTCTTAACAGTCTTTTTGGTTAGGACAAGAAAAAAGTATTTATTCCCCACATCAGTTCTCATTTTAAAGAGACACGTGACTTACAGCCTAGCCTTACCTTTTCATACTTCTCCTTCAGTTTAGCTGCCTTATTATTGTAAGGCTGCTTTTCACCATCACTGAGGTTGTTCCACATTTCACCAAGCTTCTTTGCTACATCCCCAATAGAAATGCCTGGATTTGTAGATTTGATCTTGGGACGGAATTCTGAACAGAAGAGGAAGAAGCCAGACCTTGGAGGAAAGAAGTTGAACATTAAAATGAGCAGCTGATTTAAAAAAAAGGGGAGATCACAACTGGGACAGAAAGACAGAAGAGACTTCCAGCCTTTTTAATTAGCATTCCACCTAAATGATTCACAAGGATTTTTTTCTTGGGGATGTTTTTCAAACATTTGGGTCTACTCATGAAGAGGCCTGGAAAAGCATTTTTTAAAGCAAGGAGTCGGGGGGGGGAGAGGGGGGAAAAGAGAAAGAGAAAGTTGTTTAAAAAGATTTCCACACAAGAGAGACTGAAAATGGCGAATTTTAGAATACTTTGTGCCTCACAGGAATACTTTCATATATTTTCCAACTTCATTATTAAGCGCACCACCACCCTAAAGGAAGTTTCACAACCATCCATCTAGCTACACTAGTTCTACACAAGGTGGAGGACTTCAACTGCCAGAAGTTACATATAGATATGAAACATCATGAAGTCCATTCAAAGTTTTGGGGAATAAAAAGAGATTGCACATACAAGTTTACATCTCCTAGGTAAACAGCTAACTCACAATGGCTAATCTTTGGAGGAAAGACAAGTGCAGCAAAACTACTTACGGTGGTCGTTTGGGTGCATTTGGGTCCTTCTTCTTCTTGCCACCCTTAGCTGGTCCATAATCCTTCATTTCCCTATCATATCGTACCTTGTCAGCTTTTGCCATTTCATCAAATTTGGCCTTCTCTTTGCTTGACATGGTCTGAAAGAAGAAACACTGGATTAGTTAGGCACCCAAGCAGCTGGAGAGTTACCTCAGACAGTATTCCCCAACCAGACAGATTCCCCTGGATGGAGGCCATTTATCAAGGATCTGTTTCTGGTTGAAGCAGCTATTGAGAGAGTGACCAAAATGGGCACAGGTGTTGCTAAAATACATGGGGTGGTGACCTTCTGTTAGAGCCAGGCTGAAAAAGTAGGAAGCACACACCATAGGTTTCCAGTACTTCTTTTTTCCAAGTTGTCATGGGGGGGGGGGGGGGGG
>NW_017729029.1:55813962-55815328 GCF_001723915.1 Gavialis gangeticus
TGGGGGGGGGGGGGGGGGGGGGGGGAAATTCTCCAACATTTTTTCAGTACAGGGTTAAAATATAAGGAAAGAGGGGACCCTTGGTTTGAATACCAAAATTGCCACAGGAAGTTATGATGCCAGAGGAACCGCTGTCACTTCAAGGCATGGCCCCAGGTTACTTTACCTTCCACCTCTCTGAGCACTTCTTGGAAAACTCTGCAAAGTTGACTGGGACTTCTGGGTTCTTTTTCTTATGTTCTTCACGGCAGGTCTGCACAAAGAAGGCATAAGCAGACATCTTTCCCTTCGGCTTCTTCGGGTCACCTTTAGCCATCTTGACTCTGCAGAAATAGGGAGGAAAGGGGGAAAAAAAAAAAGTCTAGATTTATATACAATTGTCTCCATCAGCAATGAGGAAACTCTGGTTGAGTTTGGATGTAGTAGTTCTGCCTTCAGGGCCTGGGTCAGCTTCAAGCAAGCTGAGAAACTGGACACTTAGGTCTATATGCGGGGGGGGGGAAGTTTCCTAGAATTTTTTATTATGATATATTTTATATTTCTATTTTGTCTACATATAATCACTTTTTTTTTTTTTTTTTAAATATATGAAGGGGTTACGTGTATTTTAGCCAGCTGTCACATTAGTGCTTGAACAGTATATGCAGTGCCAGCCTCTGACTTCTTCCTTGAGGAGAGCCAAGTTCACCTATAAGTAGTTGTCAACCAAGTGAGACAGCCAGACCGACATCTCCCTTGTTATGAATGCAATCCCCTGGCTTACAAAGGGGAAAAAAAAAAAAAAAAAAAAAACCAAAAAAACAAAAAACCCCAAAACCCCAGCGTGCAGTAATGGTCAGCCTCAAATACCGCATGACCTGCCACGCTCTGCAAGCCAAGTAGCATTCGCTCTTGCTCCACCACGAGCCGGAGCGCAGCCGCGTGCTGGTCAATGCGTGGATGCGATCAGCCAGCCACTGAGAGTGAAGGGAGGGGGGTGGGATGCTAACTTTAGATGGCTTCCCCCCTCCTTGGGCTCATTTCCCAGCCTTCTGCAGCAATACATTGCCTTTATTTATTTTAAAAGGAAAAGCTGTAAAATATTTGAAATATTTAAAAAAATATATATATATATTTTTTAAATGGGGCTACATTAAAGATTTTATAGCCGGCAGGGGAGGGGGAGGATGAGCCGTGCAAATGGGGACTTCATCCAACCCCCCACCCCATCCCCATGGAAAAAATAAATCAGTCACCCCATTAAATAAAGGGGGGGAATAATTCCCCCAAAACACAGAGCCAGGGATGGGACAAGTGGCAAACTTTTGTGGGGGTGAGGTGTGTTTTTCTCTTTTCTTTTTTTTTTTTTTTTTTAAAAAAAAAGCCA
>NW_017729029.1:55815929-55817668 GCF_001723915.1 Gavialis gangeticus
GGGGGGGAAGGGGAGGAAAGGGGTCGCTTCCCCCCCTCGGCGGATAGGCGGGGCCCCCGCGGCGGTTGGGGCCTGCGCGCCCCGCGGAGCGGCGCGGAGCCTACCTGTATTGTTCGGCGGCCGGCGGAGGCTGAGCGCAGGGCACGACGCGGTCCGCGCTCGCTCGCTCGGCTCAGCCTCGCGTTGGCTGCCCACGAGAGCGGCCTGATTGGCTGCGGGGCTCCGCCGTTTAAAACAGCCTCCTTGCCCCGCCATTGGCCGCGCGCCTCATGAATATGCAGCACCGCCCGCCCCTCATTGGCCGCCGCCGCGGGAGTCATTCATTCAAAAAGAACGGCCCCGCGCCCCCGCGCCAGCAGGGGGATGGTCCAGGTTTGGGGTGTGTGAGGGGGCAAGCAGAGAGAAAGTGGGAATGGTCCCGATTTGGGGATGGAGCGGATGGCACCTGCCGGGATCCAGACCCTGTCCATGAGTCTATAAATGAAGCCGGGAGAAGGGGCCCCAGGAGTAGGGGGAGCAGCGAAGATAAGCTGGAGGGGAGAGGAACAAGCTAGCTGAGGGGGGGAGGGAGAAGATGGAATAAACACAGCAGTGGAGGGCAAACAAGTGGCCTGTGACAGCTCGTCATGCAGCCCTTCTGCCCTAAAGCCTCCGGGCCTGAGCCGTGGGGCAGAGCGTGCTGCTCCCGGCCTGGCGGGACCCCGCTGAGGTCAAGGCTGGCAGCGGGTCCACGCCAGAGAGCAAGGGAAGAATTTTGCCAACGGATGTGATTCTACCAAACCCTTCCTACTGCAGACAGCAAACCAGCACTGCCCCTCACTGACCTGCTTCCACACTTGCCTCGGGCTAAATGCTGCGGGGTCTGACGTTTCACGTTCGCCCGTGCTGTGTTTGGGGGAACATGCGAACAGCAACTCCCAGCTGACATCAGCTTGGCACGGTGCTGTCAAGGGTCCCTTTTGGCTCAACTGGAAGAGAGAGAGAGAGCGAGCTCTTACAGGGCACCTACCACATGGTTAAACTGGCATTGGCGACAGAGACTAGATCTGTTGTTTTAAGGCCAGTGGGAAAAGTCAGATACCATCATGTACTCTGGGCTGGGTGTAATTGCTCCTCTTCATGTAAAAGAGTTGTAAGAAACAGTTACGTTCTTTATAGCACAGATAACTGATAGCAGCCTCCGCCCTGCCCACACGGGCACTAGGCTTCACCGGCTATTCTGCAACGACTCTTGAAGCTACAAACTACGCTTTCAGCATGGCTTTCATTTTAAATGACCAAAAAGTAAATCAGCAATGGGGCAAGAACGGAGCTCATCAGGAAGCCTTTGCTTCCCTACTGCTTCACCAGCACTTCGTTTTAAAGATAGTTGAACTTTCATGCAGCAAGGACAATAGAAAGCGGTGGTGAATTTTAGTAGAATCTGCACAGAACTGCAGAATTTCAGTCAGGGTTTTGGCCATCACACCACAGCCCATCTCCTCATCCACATCCCCCTACCATCCATACAAAACACCGCCAGCTGCATGTTAATAGAAACCTTTCGCCATGCCAGCCCAGGGCACAGGAGAAAGCAAGTATTCTTAGCCCCACTTGGCCCTTGCCCTTATTTATAGGTTCTGAAACCGGAGCAAGAGGCTCCATTCAGAGGTAGTTGTGAGACTTCTCTAGAGACCGTATTTTGTGGAATCATCACAAAATAAAAGCAAACAGCATTCCCTCCTTCAGACCCCCCCCCC
>NW_017729029.1:55817711-55852507 GCF_001723915.1 Gavialis gangeticus
CAAAATAAAAGCAAACAGCATTCCCCCCTTCAGACCCCCCCCCCCCGGAGAATCCCGTTGTAGCTGACAACACAGTAAACATTCACCTATTTTTAACGATGTTTGCAAGGATTTCAAACCATTTGAATAATTAAAGCTTCTCTACAGACAAGGTGCTATGTGATTTGCACTCTGTTCTTGTCAGGCCGCACTTTCTTTTCTGAGCTGGTGTCTCAGCTAAAGTCCAGCACAGGAGCAAGAGAGAGACAACAAGATGAGACTTGCCGGAGGAAGACGTATTTATGACTAACATGACCTCTAGATCTGGACAAGGGGCAGGCAGCACTGATAGTCTCCATCAAGTCCATTCCATGTCAGCTCTCTAAAGGGAGAAGGTGAATGTCCGAAGAAACCAGGGGAAGTTTTGCCAGGTGTGAGATGGCTGAGAGCTTCATCCTACAAACCGGGAGCAAGATTTTGAAAGGAGATTTATTCCAGAGTAAATAAGGGAGGCAGTTAACAAGAGAATGGGGTTGAGAAAGCCCATCCCTAGGCACAGGAAGTCCCTACCTTAACCCTGAGGCCTCAACTTCTATTCCATTGCATCCTGTTCTACAATAGCTCACATATACGCACACAGCCACTACTCTACATATATATACGGCCGTAATATCTGAGCAAAGCAATGCGACCATGTCATGTATCATATTTGTTCTCGCCAGTGGGAGAAATGTGCACCATTGAGCATCTCATTTTGGTATTGATTAAGCATTTATGTTACAGGAGGGAAGGTCAAAGAAATACACCTTGCCCTCGAGGTGAAAGATGGTAAGGCTTGCAATAGTACTGAATTCCTGAGGTAGTTCATTCCACAGACTTGAGCCAGCCCTTGAGAAAGTCCTGCCTCTTGCAGAGACTTCCACTGTGTCAGAGAAAAGTAGTTATCAACTAACTGTTGAACACAGCTTTCATCTCAGAGATACTGGTGCCAAGTGAGCTTTGATGTTAAGTGTGCAGGCATGGAGCATCTTGAGGAGAAGGACTGAGAGCTGGAGTTTGATCTGAAAGTCTATGGCAAACCACTATGGAGAACAGGATAGGTTCGATGTGGTTGTGGTAGGCTGTGATGGTGAGAAGATGTACTGCAGCTTTCTATATTAACTGAAGTTTCCTAAGCGCTGAGTCTTCACATTCACACACATCACACAACTGTAGGCCAGCTGAAAAGTGACAAAGGTGCGAATAACTGAGACTTGGTCATTGTCTACCAAGATAGCATGGAGTCTCCCATGCCACTTGAGATGGCAGAAGGCAGCATCCACAAATAAAGCCACGAGAGCACTTAGCATCATTAAGGAATCCAAAAATACTCCTACCCTGTACACATCTAACCAATTGCACCTTCAACCAACAGGCAACTGTATCTTAGCTGGAAACTCTTCAAAATGCCTTCCACTGCTCACTAGTATCACCTCCATCTAGCTTGGCTCAGCCTCAGGCAGCAGTTCCTTACCCACAAGAAGATCAGATCTGGGTATTAAGCTGGTATTAAGCATGGTAGTGGTGGATTGTACGTGACAAAAGGACTGGCAGAGTTGCTGGCACATGCGTGTCAAACCCAGTTTAGCTTATGGCTGCATGTAGGTTCTGTACTGGCCTGGAGAGAGAATTGATCCCGAGGGATACTAGGGGTGAGTACCCTAGTGCTGGAGATGCAAGTTGCTATCACCAGCCATTGGATGCGTCCCTCTGGGAAGGACTCAAAGCATTTCAGCACATTACAATGGGCCCCTGCCAGTTCTCAGGGGAAAAAACACTCATGGTCAACAGCATGAAATGATGCTGAGAGGGCCAAGAGGATGGAAATGAAGGCCTACACTTTATCCCTTGACAGGAGAAGCTTGTCAGTGCCACTAAAGCGGTTCCATATCTTGCCTTGAATCCAGGTTGTTCTGGGTTTATAGAACTGTATCTTCAGTGAGATGAGCTTGTAGGCAGCCTTAGTCTAGCTGTTCCCTGATCTTACCTAGAATGGGGTCATTTGAAACATCCCATTGGCTAGAACCAGTATATTCAGGGCGGCTTTTTCAATGTTGATCGGTGTCGTAGATGTTTAAAGGCAAAAAGGAAAACCCACACTCCGATGACTGATTCAGTGATCCATAACTCAGCTTCCAGATGAGAGGGGCAGTTGCTGGGAACAAGGGGAGACTCTTTTGAGTATCCAGAACTTGGAAAAATGCACCAAAGTGCAGAAAAGCAGCAGGGCTTTTGGTTGGTGGGTTCAGGCTGACTGTTTTCATCCCGTTTGAGAATACCTCCCAAACGCATCACATCTTTTCAGTGAGTTCTTTGCAATTCTTGGTGCCTGGTTCTGATGCAGGTTGCAGTCAGCTTTGCTGGAGGCTGACAGGAAGGTTCTCTTGGCCTGTAATACATCCTCAGCATAAGCTTTGCAGGCTTGTTTAAGTTTCATCCTGTCTGTGCCAGTCTATTTTCCACCATTGGCACGTAAGTGCCTACCACTCTCTCTTCACCTGGCAGAGAGATCAGAAAACCAAGGAGATCTGTGTGGGCTCTGGGTAATTGTGAGGAGCAGCATGCACATGCTTCAGGCTAGAGTACAGTGATAATGATTCACTCCTCATTGGACAGATGAGGTGCTGTTGTCTTAGATCTGGCCTTGGAGTTGTTGGGAGTTCATGCATCTTCATGTCCAAATTAGGATTGTTGATCTTTCTGGCAGCTTGAAAGCTGTTTGATCATTGCCTTCTTGACGTGATCATCTGCCCGAGACTAAGACTACAGTGATGTCTCACAAGGCCTCCTTCTGACCTCTTGGAGAAGTCAGAGCACAGCAGCTTATGCTTCTGTTGGAGATGCTTCAATTCTGCTGACTGGGGTACGGCCCCTGTGCTGCACTGTAGGTGGCTGAAGGTGTATGCAAGACAAATCTGCCAGCTGCCACAATCCCCATCATAGCTCATGTCTCCCCAGAGTGCCCTTTGCATTCCCATGGCAGTGGGGTCATACCAGGCTATCAGAAGTGTGTGAGCATGCACTCACACTTTGCGTGACTTTGTATTGATAGATGCTGCCTGCTGCTAGTTGTAAAAATAGGTTAGTAAATATAGGTAGGTGCAGACACAGTCCACGTCTTTGAGGCTCATGCGTCTTCATAGCCCCAGCTGATCAGCTCATTCTGTAGCAGAGGCCTGGCCTGAACAAAATGAACTAACTACACTACTGAAGGGCCTGTTTTGCAGGTAGAAACATGCTGATGCTAGGCTTTTGCTAAGGGCAGCATCACAGGAATGATTCCCCCCCAATACTCCTTACCCCAATATGTTAGTAAAAAGTATAGGTAGCTCAGACCTAAAACAACTGAGAATGAAACGGTTGATGCCTCAGGATGGGGAATTCAAAAGCTTGTAGGTTCGCAGCACTCCAGCCCTGTCAAAGTCAATGTTAAATCTTCATGGATTTCAACAGGAGTAGTAGAAGATCACAGCTGAAGGCTTCTGAAGCTCCCACCCCTAACTGCTACCTTTTCCATTCCTTCAGAGTGCAAAGCAATGCAGGGGTGACTGGCACGGCTTCTGACGACTGCAGTAAGAAAAATGTTAATTGACCCTGTTCCTCTCAGTAACACATGACCTCAAATGCAGTTAGCGAGGGGTTTTTCTCTCTCTCTCTCTAAAGCACTCAGCTTTGGCCTAACAGTGGTCTCATCAATGGGCTCCTGAGTTAACCTGGGACTGAGACGAACAGGGTCAATTAGCCCTTCTCTAAACTGCTCTTGTTTAAGGGTGTTTACATTAGGCTTTCTTGGCAGCTATAAAGACTTCAAACTTTCTTCTCTTTAACTGAAAACAGGGAATCTCAAGCACCCATGTGGGCACCTTGCATACTTGCAATACATGGAAATTTCACACACACGCACGCCTCTTCTAATGTCCATGCTCAGAGGCTGAATTCCAAGTCATGTAACTATACTAAAATATTTACAATAGCTCACTGGGATCTCAGCCAGTGAGAATGCTTCCTCTTTAACCTATTAAACAAAAGAGTTATCTTAAATACTTGCTGAAAATGGAAAATAAAATTAGCGATGGTGTTTAAAGAGCTTGCCTTACCCTGCAAGTCCAGGGAGCCAGAGGTTAATCTGATCTTAATTTAACTCTATGGGAAACCTAATGTTGCAACGATTAAATATTAGTCCAACTGAACAAATGACCCCAAGTTCCTTATTCTAGTGGTGTTGGCTACGACCCCATATACCCATGCCCCATTATACAAATACCTCTTCAGTAATAGGATTACCCCCGTTTGCACTCACAGAAGTAATTATTGTCAAACATATTTAAAGAGAGGAATGCATTTTTTTTTGAAATACTTAATTAACAGGCAGATTAGGCAGCAGTTCAAAACCTTCCGCCAGCATCAATGCAGAGAGGATAATAAACAGGAGCTCAGACTTATCTTTACAGGTGGGTTTCACCATCTGCTTTTCTCTGCCACTTCTTTTCATAGTCGCATTGTTTTTTTCTTCTCTTCTTCTCCCTTTCACACCCCCAGACACTGCCCTGCTCCTTTCCCTTCCTCCTTCACCCTCTTCCCTCCCACGGTCCTTCCACAATGATTGTGCTTTCTGTCCAGCTACCCAGTTCAAAGTGCCACTGCCAATTATCGGGAAACCTTCTGTTTCTAGCATTCCATCATGTCTTCTCTCCGTGGGACACGAGCCAAGATATGCTGGCCCGAATTCTCTGTGGGTGTAAATGCGCAAAACCCCATTAAAGTCAAAAGAATCAGGCTCACTGACAGCAGCAGACTTCTCTCAGATTGCTGGGTGAGCAACAGGAGAGAGAAAATGCACCACGTCACATGAAGTAAATATACTAAAAAAAAATCCACCCTGATTTGTTTTTTGTGACAGGCTAAATATGTAAGCCCTTTAAAAATAGGAAGATGCAACATGACTAGAAATAACTTTTGCAGTTTCCCATAGACTTATATTAGGATACAATCAAGTCCCAGTACATGTGTAAGAGAAAACTAGAACATCAAGCTCTCCACGGACTTTAATTAGCATTTAATCAAGACCACATTCAGTCCTAATAATAGTCCTTATGAACTAGCCACTATATTGTATTAAGGTTTCGGGTCTTCCAGTACTATAAGAAAATACATTGGTATCATGTTCACTGTAGTCTACAGATTATTTCTTCTCTCTGTAAGTCTGCTTAAGGGATACTTCTCCCTTTGGGCTACAGCCTGGGTGGACATCCTTTGCTTCATGGAGAACATAAACAGCAGCTGCAATAGATATACCTGAAAAGCTTTGAGGTGCAGACTAGCCTCCAGACGTTCAGTTATTCCTGTCAAAGTAAACCAGGCACTTAAACAGTGCCTGACTTAAAGTTGCAAATTCTGTCTAAGCCCTCTGCACTCTCCCCTTCCTGCAGTGGAGAAAAAGCTATTTTGCCAGGGGCTGCTACTTTTGCCCTATGCAGTCATGGGCAGGAACATGCATATTTGCATAAAGGAGAAGACAATACATTCCCAACCCTTCCCCCCCCCATCTTTGTCCTGCAAGCTGTGGCATGCACCCTGGAGACTTGGGGTGTCTATACACATGCTCTGGGAGTGGGGAAGGAGTAGTGAAATAATTAGAGTGGCTCCAAGAGCCACTCTAATTAAAGCACCCAGAGAATCTTGCATATCAGCATCCCCATGCTTCAAAATGGTGGCGGGGTGCTTTATCTAAAGCTCATCCGGTGAGCTTTAGATACACCACTACCATTCTGAAGTGCAGAGACACTGCTACACAAGATGCAGAGGTTGACTGGAGTGTGGTAATTACAGTGAATTTCTGTGGGAGACCCTGACTGACATAATGACAGTACACCTCACGGTAGATCTGTTGGGTACCCAAGCTTCTGTTGGGTAACGAGAAAGAAGAGGAATGGGAAAAGACTGAGAATAGGAGTTGCCAGATACATACCACAGGGTGAGCTTTAACCAGGTCTAGAGATGATGGGTACTCTAGAGTAGTGGTGCTCAACCTATCCAGCCCCATGGGCCAGACAAGTGGCACAGGGTCAGTCTGCAAACTGGATCTAACACAGAGTCAGCATGCAGGTTTGGTTCACAGGTATGATCCATAACCTGCATTATGGATTCCTACTGAAATCTCTGGGCACCTATACGTGAGCACGGAGGCTGCTCTGACACACTAGAACTCCAGCGCGTCAGAGCAGACTCAATTAATCAAGTCTGCTGGAGCATGGCAATTACCGTGCTGCAGCAGTTCTCTGCCTCTTGTGTATCAGCATCTCTGCACTTAAAAATGGCAGCAGGGGCAGTTGAATTAAAGTTTGTTAAATGAGCTTTAGTTTGAGAGCCCCTGCTGCCATTTTAAAGCGTGGGGATGCTGATACACAAGACACAGTGGAGCTCTAATTAATCCCCCACCCCGGAGTACATGTAAAAGTGCTCCCTGGGTTTGTCTTGTGAATCACGCTTGCATATCGAACAGTACTCACACCATGTGGCACCCCTGGGTATCCTTGACAGGATCTCAAGGTAACCCAGGGTGCTATGGCATCCTGGCTGAGAATCATTGCTCTATCCTCTAGGAGCTGTGGCATTTAAAGTTGCCACTGCTTCCCCACCACCAAATTTCTGGATCAATGGGGAGTCTCAGGAGCTGGATGACACAGCTCCCTGGACCAGATCCATCCTATGGGCCATAGCTTGAGTACCACTGCTCTAGGGAAAGCAGACAGAGCTGAGATCTGAGTTTACCTTTATACCTCTTTTCTTTTCTCTAGAACAATGCCACACACTTACCAGAAGCTACAATCTTCCAGCATTTGTATAACATTGTTTGCAGTTTTTCATTTCTTGATCTTATAACTCTCAGCATAGGCCTTTGTATAGGAATAGGAATGAGAGATGTATTCAGGTCAGCCACTGACAATGGGATGAATCAAGAAATACACAAGTGGGGCCTCAATTTTATATTCATTATTTATTTTCATACAAACAATATCCGATACCACTACATACAGTGACAATGTTTCTAACATGAGCTACTGCCACCAACTATGTATATCTTCCCCCCGATGATGTAGGGAGAAACAATACATCTTTCTGGTATCAGTTGTCTTTCCTGCTTGGTGCCAGGGGGCTGGACCTGATGATCTTCTGAGGTCCCTTCCAGCCTACAACCTATGCAATAACGGTCATGTGTAGATGCACCCATATGTCATATATATTTTAAAGAAAGCTTAATAATAAATCACTATCTGGAACCTCTGGAAGATTTTTTTTCAATGAACATTAGATTTACAAAACACCTTCCCAGTCAATTTATTAGATGATTCCTATATGTTTGTTTCCTTGTATATGTAGTGAGCAAACGGTACAAGCATACAACTTACATCTGACAATTAAAATGATCTTAAAGTACTATTGTTGACACAAACATAAGGACATTTTAATACTAGAGATGGGTCAACTTCTTTAAGATTTTACAAACCTCTCTACCTACTTTTTAGGTTTCGTCCCACATTTCAAGTTTGTAGACTCTTTCCCTCCATGGCTGCATGTTGTTTAAGCGCCCAAAACCATACTTTCAAAGTTACCATTGAAATGAACACATTTTTAAACATCAAACACAAAATTACAGATTTACCTGTTGAAATCAAAAGTGTCTAATGAAATGACATGATCTCATAAATATCATGCATTTTTCACCAAACAGTTAATGCTGACACATCATACAAAAATACATTAGGACAAAAGACAAGGAAAAGAAGAAATAACTGAAAGCCAAAGATGCTGGCAACTCCAATCCTTTCTTTCAAACAGCAGAGGCATCACATAGGTTCATAGGAAAGTAAGGCTGGAAAGAACCTCACAAGGTCATCTAGTCCAGATCCCTGTTCAAGGCAGGATCATCCCTGATTGAACCATTCCAGCCAAACATTTCACCTGTTTTTGAAAGTTTCAAAGATGGAGATCCCTTCTCTAGATAGCCTGTTCCAATGCCTGACCATCCTCATAGTCAGAAAGTTCCTCCTAATCTCCAGCTTAAATTTCACTTGCTGCAGCTTGAGGCCACTCCTCCTAGTCCTGCCATTAGGGCACTAGTCATGTTGTGTCCTGATCTTTTATTTACACATATACACACACACACATATAAAAAAATACACACACACACACACGTTCTGATCTTTTATATATGTTAAAGATAGCGCTGTTGTGTATGTATATACACACACAGAGCAGCCCTATCTTTTACTAAGCGCTGACATGTTTCCATGTAAATTAGTCAAAATTCAAAATGGTAACATCAGAGCTGTAGACCCCCACTAAAGTCAACTGGGTTGCACAGATGAAAGCGAGGGACAGAATCTGCTCTCATGTATTTGTTTAAGCATAATTAGCCCACAGGAGTTTTCCTGAGAGCCACAAGCAA
This sequence comes from Gavialis gangeticus, assembly GCF_001723915.1. Lineage (NCBI taxonomy): Eukaryota > Metazoa > Chordata > Crocodylia > Gavialidae > Gavialis > Gavialis gangeticus. The sequence continues at coordinate 55,826,179 of NW_017729029.1, forward strand.
ATATTCACAAGCAAAAATACAGAAAAGAGGAACGATTTTTACTTTACTTCGAAAAGTAGCATTATACAGAAATGTCAAATTCATTTGGCCTTGCAGTGAAAATGGTAAATTTGGTTGCTAGTTCACCTCTTTCGTTCTTTTTCTGTCTCTTCATCTGCATATTTTATTTTCCGTTTATTACATTTGTAAATGTCTCTGGATGTTATCATTACACTCCGATCCAATCCTAGCCTGAAAATTGTTTGGTAAGAGGCTGAAGGAAGGGAAATAACATGACTATATTCCTTACCTTCTCTGAAGATGTCTTGCAGCACAACGCTCAACGACATCCTTTGAACAGCCTTTCGTTGCCAAAAAGAGGTGTATTTTTGCAGTGAGATAACTTTGCAGTTACCTGTCTCACTGCAGAGGCCTGATGGGGACAAGGCTCTGTAGTTTTTACAGCAGTATAGATAGGCAAGGTCAAACCTGCAGCGTGGTTATAGTGTTGTCCCTGCCCAGCAACATAACGGTAAAAAATTGCCCGTGCCTTGTTTCTGTTGGGATGTTATGGTGAGATAAGTAACACGTCAGGTATCCTCTCTGTTTTGAACAGCACATCGCCTGTTTAGCCAAGGACAAGTGCTCAAGCATAGCTAACTCATGGAAGTTAGGCCAACCTAATTTCAATCTTTTTCCAACTCAAGATGAAGTCCTGGTTTTTTATCCCTTAAACCTCTGGGTGTCCAGGATCCAAGTTAGGCGTTTACCTTCTTGATGAATCACTGCAAAACTGTTCAGAACTGCACGGTTCCATTTCAGAAATTAAGTGTCTAGTCCCTGGTTTGGTTTTGTTGGGGGTTTTGGGGAAATTGTCCTGCCTGGGCCCCTTTCTGTTATACTTTCAAGTCTTCAGAAATGCATAGTCTGAATCGCAGTGGAAGGGTGTGAGCTTCCTACAGCTCTATGGGTGATACCTTTTGCCCCTAATGGGCAATGTCACCAGACAGCACACCAAGAACATGTGATAGGACTACTATAGATGTTAAGACCCTGCATAAAATCCAATATAATATAATTACTGCTGTGAATCCAACTAGTCCCTGTCAAGATATAAAGAGGGACCTTGGAAGGTGGGATTCATAGATCCATAGATGCTATGAAGGGAAGGACCTCAACGGATCATCAAGTCCGACCCCCTGTCCTGGGCAGGAAAGAGAGCTGGGGTCAGATGACCCCAGGCAGATGCCTGTCCAGCCTTCTCTTAAAGACCCCCAGGGTAGGGGAGAGCACCACCGCCCCTGGAAGCCCATTCCAAATTTTGGCCACCCTTACCATGAAGAAAAGGTTTGGGGAAGTAGTCTCGGGTCTATGCTAAGTTACTCTAGAGGTACCAGCTCCCCAGTGGGGTATTGAGTTTGGATGCTCACATCCATATGTTCTGCCGTGGACTCGGCTCATTCGTAACAACAACAACCTTAGCAACCAAGTCATCGCAGACCCAGACAGGAAAGAGACAGGGCCGTTCCACCGACGGACCAAAACAAGCAACTGTGCTACTTTTGTCTGCCAGATCACACGCCTCAACTTCACCTATTCCCGGCTAATCAGAATGATTGCATTTGTTGTGGTAGCACTGGTCTGTAACACTTACCACTACTTACCCTTTTAGAATAATCATACCCTTTACAGTACCTCTTGCAGCCTAAGGTTTTACAGTGAAATTGGAGAAGGTATGAATAACCCTAATAGCATTCAGGCAGTGGCACTCTCTCACAATTACTGTATAAAAAGGTAAATGTGCTCCTAGCAGTGCTCCATTTAAATTTATAGTGATTGCTTCCACACTGCAACACAGCAAATGAAAAAGAATCCCACCACCTTTGAATAAGAGGTTTACAGCAAATAAAAAGAGCCCAGGGTCATGTGGTAACCCAAGTTTGTCATCTCGCCCGGTCAGAATGGGACCCGTGCTGGCCATTTCTAGGCTTACAAAAAATAGGTGAAATATAGTTATGTTTTGTGAGGAACATAACAGTAGGGAAAGCAAGCAGGACTTACAGTGCTGAGGTCCTCTGTCCAGCTGCAGGATGGATATGGCCGAGCCAGAAACCAGGCAAGCTCTTCTCAACCCGCCTCTCCGTCTTCTCTATCCTGGATTTGACTGAGTCCCCATTTCTAAGAAAAAGGTCAGCATCAATCAGAGCCTCTGTGATTAATTTGGTCCTTAGCACGGTTGCTCTGAACAAAGGCTGCTCATGGTGTCAGATGTGGTGAGCCTTGCTGGTGTTATGTTTTTCGCAAGGAGCACAGACCTTGAACAGGTTGTTAAGCCATCTCTAGAGATGAAAGGCTGAGGCAGCACTCTGCATTCAGCCTTTCAGACCCTCAGATGTTTGCTACAGTGCACGTCAGCTTTTCAATTCAACACTTGCCTGGGTGATAAACATGCAGGCCAAGGGCCTGACCCTGCCCTCCCTGAAGTCAAGGGCAAGGCTCCATGCAGGAATGAGATCTTGCTCCTGACCTTCAAGAAAACAGTGTTGAGCACGATACAGAGGATTTTAACTGCACTGGGTAGAAATTAAGATGAAGGTGGCTGCTGCTTTCTCAAGGAGCTTTCCAGCTGCTGCCACCTCTGGAAGCCCAGCCTAGACCCACCTTCTACCAGCCCTGCTTCTGCCTCTTCTAGCAAAGCACCAGCAGTGGGAAGGAGAGCTCTCCCTGCTCTCCCACTTCATCTCAGTCTCACACCGAGCGAGAAAGCAAAGCATCTTTCAACCATAACTGCTTCCCCCAAGCCAAAATGTAAGGGGACCTTGTGTGATAACACCAGCCATCACAGAAAATGGGCAGGGCAGGAACTAGAGAGCTGGGAGGACTACAGAGTCCTTTCCATGGCCGGCAGCCCCACTGGTGCATGCTTACACTCACTTTGCGCCTGCCACCTCCTTACCAAGTGGAAAATGAAGGGAGCCTGTGATTCAAACCCTCTCCCTTCAACGATGACCCAGCTCCCCTGCTTTTCTTCCTAGGAGGAGCCTAACATCTCTCCTTCCCTTGGTTGCTGTTGCTCCCCGGCTCTGAGAGATGACGAGCCTAGAGGAAATCTACTCGCACCGGCCTTGTGGAGGTCAGTGCAGTGCCCATCCCCTTACATCTGAGGAGGATTATTTTAATACACACAGGATGCCTTTCGGGGCCATTCGCCAGCTTGCTGCTGCTCGGGGGTATGGGGTATCTCCGCTCCTGAGGTTCTGCAGAGCAAGAGGGTCCGCCAACGGCACACCAGCTGTCTGAGAGCTCCCGAGAGCTGCGGAGCCAGCAGGGATTTGCTTGATCTGCCATGGCCTCCAAGATCCACATATTTGAGGTACACTTCCCCTCCCACCTTTTTTTGTAAAAGTCATACAAAGGAACCGCTCGCAAAGCTCCTAACATGGCATATAGTCTGGGAGCCAATTCCTGCCGGAGCCTTAAAAGTGAGTGATTTCGCACAACAGCAACTACAGAACAAAATTTAGCTGTGCAGGCGTGTTGGGTAAAGCACGAAAGGACATTTTCAGGCACTTTGTCACTGCAAACCGCAGTGCCAGTCACTGGCTTCGAGCCAGGTTTTACGCTGGGCAGGTGCTGATGTGATGGGAGAGATAGCATGAACAGCTTCCTAGGCAATGTTGTCAGGGGCCAGGGACAGATTAATAACACAGTCCGAAACACACTGCCACCGCTTCCTCTGGAAAAAGGGTCAGTGGGCGACTGACATTATGACTTGAGACAACAGAGCCGTGGTCCTTTCTACTCACAGGAGAAACTCTCCTTCCAGACGAGCCTGGTCCGTCTCTCTGCATTTATGCCAGCCCAAGTTTGCACACGAGAAATAATAATTGCAACAACTTCTCCTTTCCTGCACTCCTGAAGTCCCACGGCACAGGATGTTATGCTGTCCTGCCAAAAAGCCAAGCTAGCAGGAAAGCACAGACAACCGAAAGTCCCTTCTCCTGCTCATTATGACCGTGGCCCCAAATCCCGATAGGCCAGGGCATCACTGCTACTAGTACCACGCACAGGCTCCCTTTATCCATTGGAGGCACTGACTGACTAGTCTGTTAAGAAGAATTACTCCTCAGAGAAAGGGGGGGGAACAACACAAAAACCGGTTCCATTTGTGTATTTAACCCTAAAGCAGGTCAGGCACCAGGTCACGTGCGTGTTTGCAGACAGACCTGAAAGCCTGTCTCTCCTCTCTTGCTTTTTTTCCTCTCCTTTTCACTGACACTCTCCTGACACTGTTGCTCTCCTGCACTTTGCTCTGGAGTCTATTAACTCTCTTCCCTGCTTGTTCTCATCCCTCTCCTTGTCACAAGAGTCCTGCAGCTGTCATCACAGCCTGCCTCAGCACAAGTCCAACTGTCTCACTGACCTGTCACTACAAGCTTCAGGTTCCACCTTCTGTCCTTCCCCCTAGCAAGGCACTTGCCTCCAAAAATCCTGCTTTCTATCTGACATAGCAGGAGAGATTCATATGTTGACCCGAGGGTCTGATTTTGCCATTTTTATACAGACAAAACTCCTGCAGGCTACAGATCCGGATCCTGTTTATTCAGCCATCAGTAAGGACACCTCCGACATCAGACTGTGTGTCCAACAGGCACACTAGACAACCCAACCACCTCTTTTATGTAGAAACACACAGTAGGACCATCTATTGCCATAGCAAAAGAGCTGATCCCTCCATTCATAACCCAGGAAGCAGAGCACAGAAAAAAAAAAGTCAGTGTTATGTGTTTGTGGCTGGAAGAAGCTCTATTGCAAAGCAGCAAATGGATCCATCCAGCTACAGCATGCTGCAGCCAAGAATTAAAAAAAAGGGGATTTGACATTTATACAAACAATAGCAATAGCCAGAGTATAGCCATTTGTACTAACAAGTGTTCTGGAAGTGATACAAAGGCCTCATGTTTCCAGGGTTAAGCCAGCTGATAATGTATGGATGCACCGGGTGATACCTCATGTACGCACTGATTATTTTATAGCCTGGCGTGCTAAAACCTTGCTTGGAGGCATCTTGTGCTGGGCAGCGTCTCAGGCAGGATACATAGCTAGGTGGCACCTCAGACACCTTTTCTCTTACTGTGTAGATTCCTATACAGGGAGCAGAAGAGTGAAAACTTGAACCAAGGTTTGCCTTGATACCGCAGGTCCTGTTCTCTCTCCTGAACAGGTGATAGATGCCCATGACATTCTACATTTAACAGGAGCATCGGCTGCGATTAGAGAGCCTGCTATTATCTGTGGCAGGCATCTGAGCAGCCACACAGCTGATTATGAACTGCATATACATATAATGTAGGTGAAGTTTCAAGTCTCTGCTTCGTCAGGGTCACTGAATAATTGCTCCTTTCATACCAAACACACTTCCTTCCCAGCCTTTGATCACATCACCAAACCAGACATCAGAATGCAGGGAGGAGGTTACAGAGATTCTTGTTGTTATCAGCGATTAGAGCAAATGCTGCTGATAACATAGCTAGGATGAAAATGCAGTTTCTCTTCTATTCCACTTTTTTAGCTGCTTGCAACTTTCTCAGACTAATTCCTTTATGGCTGAAACATTCCTTGCTTGGTCTCAGCTCAGAAGTGATTTCCTTTATTTCCCCCTGAAGAAAGTTTAAGCAAAATATTAAGTTCAGTTGTTTTTGAGCTGGCAGCATGAACAATCAGCTATTTCCCCCTGGCTCCCTCTTAACCCCAATCAGAATTTGTACCACTAGCAACTCAGAAATGGCTGAAATTATAAACATCAGGTGTTCTCATCGAGACGTACAAAACAAACCCCGTTTAAAAACAGAATTGGTGGAGCGTTTTAAAGAGGAGTTTAAAGAAATCAAGCAACATTTCTAACGCCGCAGACCCCCAAAATATGTATTTCCTTTTTTCGGACGTACTTTTTAAGATAGCAGAAAGAAGATGGTCTTAATGTTCAGATGCATTTGCTTCCAAAGCCAAAGAGATTTCATGCTTAGAGTCTGCAAGGACCTACAGCCCAGCTGCAGTTCAAGAAACTTCTGAGCCTTTCTACCAGCCATCAAAAGTTTGTAAGCTGAATGCCATTTCAAGGCATTTTTGAGCTGGCTTGTAAACCCAGCAAATGGGACTGGTCTCAGCTTTATTATCCTTCCTCCCAACCCCTCCCCCCCAATCCTTTTATCTTGTTTAAAATTCAATGCAAAAACTACTGTTAGTCAATTCAATGCAAGGGTGAGTTCGACAAACCCAGCACCCAGGGGTGACAGAATTCTGCACATTTGCTCTCACAAGTTTAACTCAGACAAGCTGTACTCTCGCAGTCTTTTTTAAAATTCCCTTTCTCTCCCAAAATACAGAGATGGCCCACCAGACCAGCTGCAAAGTCTGGATTCCTAGTCATGCTTTCTCAAAGCTTGGGAGTTCTTGGTTATTACAGATAAGTTTGGACCCAAACCTATCAATAACAACAGGCTGGTTGGAGCTATTTGTGTCGAGTCTTTAGGCCCATCCCTAGCAGACCCAAGTGCACTACAGCTTATATTACAAATGTTTGTATAAGAGATGTAGGCTGCACAACTTGGCTGAGCTGATACTGTGGATAAACTTTAAGTGCTGGAATTCCCTGGTTTTGAATGTTTAGTGTTGGTCAACGTTCAGGTTGACAAATTAGTTTTTACCACATACACAATATTATCTATGCAAGTGCTCACAATCTGCCAAGTCATTACGGGCAGCTCAAATATACTTCCCAACCCTTGCACCTTTACAAGTAGGCACTACTAAAAAAAAAAATAAATCATATGACAAAACAGTCATAAGACAGCAGGTAAGAAAACAGTGTAATAAAGAAATGCCCCAAAGTGCCGTGATTCAGACGTCATTCAGTTAAACGCCTCATTGAACCAGAAGACCCCTGACTTGTACCCCAAAGCTCACTAAATGCCTGGCAGACCACAAAGGGGAGCAGATGGGACCCCCAGTTGAGGATGCTGAATTGCAATGGTCAGGATCATGAGCAAGACAGAGCTGAGCAGTGACAGTGGGACACAGGGAGAGGAAGTCTCTTAGGTATCCAAGTCCTATAGGCCAGGCATTAATTTAACTACTGCGGTTCTCAGCTGTCCTAGACTCGAGGTCCCCCTCATCAGACTCGAGGCACACTTCCATAAGTAGGGCTGGGCATTAGCCAGACACTTATTGTTATCTCCTCACACCTCGCCGCACCCTTTAAAGGATCCGGGGGCACCCTGGTTGGCAATCACTGACTTAGCAGAATGAGTGCCTGGCCCACGGCTGGCACTCACAGGCATGGCGATGACATACAAGGACCATCGCTATTAGCTTGAATTGCACCTGGGAGCAGAGCATCAATGTTATCCTATTACTGCTGAACCGTGCGGGCCCCTCTTAGCTACCCCAGCTTTACAGCACAGAAATGCCATCAACTACCATGGAGTCCATTCCAGTTCGGACCAGCGTAAGGCAGAGAATAATCAGGGGCTGTATCTCAACCTCCCGTGCTGCCAGTTCCCGCGCTTCACGTGGCCTAGTCCCAGGCAAGTTGCAGGAATGACACCGCCCCTTCATCCCCACACTTGGGTTGCTCCCCGATGCAACTTCTGTACCGGCTCCCACCCCCTAGAAGGACTGGGTTTGTCACTTTAAATAGACCACCAGCGTGCTCCATGTCCTGGTGTGTTTGCAGCTCTGGCAGAAGCCTTTGCTTATGGCGCCGTAATTCAGCACTATGTAGATTGCAGGAGAGATTCTGTAATAACTCACCGCGGCTACGGAGGCTGTTATTTTTCTTTACCTTTAATAGAACATGTTGATTTTTAGTCCGTTCACCGCAAGGGAAAGGAAAAGGTGCAGTTGTTGCCCTAGTAACCGGCAGCTTTGGAATGGGGAGGATAGGAGGAGAGTTAGGTGTTAATTGTTCCAAGTGCTGCTTGTGTTCAGGGAAAGAGCGAAGAGAGGAGATGATGAGAAACATCTGGGGAGATGAGGAGGGCTGATCCCTGCTTGACAGAGCCCACAGCCGCAGAGTGCAAGAGGCAGGGCCAGGGATGACCTCCACGCTGCCTCCGAAGGGGGGAATCGCTGGAGTCGCACGTCTGCGCTGGCAGCCGGCCCTGACCATGCACAAAGTGCTGCTCAGCCCCCACACGTCTTACTAGGGACACTGGCAATACAGCCCCTCCAGCTGCTTCAAGCCTTTCCGCACTGCCGATTCCTTCCGGCCAGACCCAGGGCTGGTTCCTGCCTAGCTCTCCCCTGCTCTGTGCCCGGGGGTCCCCCGCTGTGCTGCCTCCAACAGATGTTGCTGAAATAACCTTCCTTCAACAGGTGGGCCACAACTGCCTGCCCTGCAGCAGCTGCCGCTACGTCCCAGCACAGCCTGCTCCCCCAGAAGCGGGCTGGAGTAGCCACGGCCAGCTGGCAGGGCACACCGCCCCGCCATTCCCCTTCTTTGCCTCTCTTATGCTCAGTCATTTATGTGTGCTCCAAAGAGCCCCACTCTGCTGCTGCACGTCTGCAGCATGCAGACCATGCGCCCAGCACGGGGCACGGACGCCGTCCCACCCGCGCACCCTCCCGCCTGCCGTCAGATACTGCGGACGGCGCAGTCCGCGGAGAAGTTTGTGCAGTTAATTACCCCGATGGCCGTGGGAGTTTCACAAAGCATCTGCGCGCAAACCCCAGAGGGCCCCTAAACTCCTGCAAGCTGCATGCTGGGGCCAGGAAAGCAGCAGGAACTGCAGGGGCCCCATTGCCAGAGGTCTCGGAGGGAGAAAAGGGTTCGTTTGTCTTTTCATTGCTTCCCTCACCCTCTTTTCCTTTGCTCTGGTGACAAAGGCAGATGGCTGGTGCTCCTGGAACATTTGCTGCTTCTTCGGGTCCCCAAACCTCCCAGCCCTTAAGCAAATACAAATTCCTGTAGGTCTGCAGGCAAATCCCTTGTCCCACTCCTTCCCCAGGGGAAGGTTATCTGCACCAGGCTGGTTATCTGCTAGCAGCTGTGCTCTTCTAGGAACTGGAAGCAGAAATAAAGGGAAGGGTGTTTTTATAGAGGAAGCCCCTCCCAGGGGCAGGGCTATGCCAGAGACAGGGTAGCCCTGCCTGCATAGCTCTTGGCCTGGTAGGAAGAGCCTGGAGAGAGGAGAGCCGAGGGGCAGGGATTCAGGCCAGTGGCCCCATGCACATTGCCCCTCATCTGCCTGGCAATGAAGACTCTCAAGCTGCAGGATCTTAACATACAAACCAGAGTTGTTCCTGCTATTCCTGCTGCTGTAGCAGCCTTCCCAACTCCTGTGCTGGGCAGAGATGGACATTACTGCCCGCTGGCCTTCCAGTCATAATATGTTGGGGGAAAGAGAGGCAAGAAATGAGATGTTTTATCCAAGCCAGGACTGTGTCCAGCTCTGTAAACACAGCGTTTAGCACAGTAGGACCTGAGCCCTAAGATATATTAGCAGGATTAAATAAACAATTGCCCTAATATTAAAATTGCAGACTTTGCAGTGAGCCAGTGGGACAAACTAACCATTTGAACTCGAAGTCCTCCCAGCCTCCTGCCTAGGTCCCACAGCACAGTCTTACTCTAGCAGGGCAAACCTCACTGCACCTTGCAACCTCCATAGTGGAAGGGAGGGAGGATACTTGGAGCAGTGGATAGGGCACTCATCTAGGACCCAGCAGGAAGGTGTTCAGGCCCCTGCTCTGCCACAGACTTCCCCCACATGAAGTCACTTCAGCTCTTCCTATGCCTCAGTTCCCTGTCTGTGAAATGGGTATAATGGTCCTTCCCAGTCTCGGAAGAGTGTTGTAAGACTGAGTGCGAGCACCATTAATACAGTAATGGGGACTGTATCAGCACACAAGCTACTTAAAGACCTACTCATGTGGGGTGCTTGTACATGCAACAGGGGTTTAGTTCTCCCTAAATTGGAACAGTAGGTTTTTAAAAACCCACCATTTTATGTAATGGAGAACTAAACTAAACCAAACCCCTGTCACTTGTACAAGGGTGAAGGGGCCCAATTCTTAGAGCCTGTTTGCCACTCCTGTGGCGGGGGGGAGCTGCCGGCAGGCCGAGGGGCTCAGGGGCTGCGTGACCTAGCACCAGCTCGTGCAGGTAGGCTCAACTGAAGAAAAAAAAAAAGTGGTAAGGAGTCTGATTTTTTTTTTTCTTTCTCCTGGACCCTGCCTGCCTGCCCGAGCTGCATGGGGCCCGGTGCTTCCCTCCACGGTGGCGGCGCCCCCCAGGTGCCAGCAGGTGGGTGCTGCCTGGGGGGTACCGTCACTGCCAAGGGAACCACTGGGGTCCCCTGCAGCTCAGGGACTGCTTGGCCCCCCGGCAGCCTGCCCCTTCCCTCCCCCTGCCGCGGGAGAGGCAGGTAAGCTCCAGCACCCCGTGCACCGTCCCTGCCAAACTGAAACACCTTGGATGGGTTTTACCTCGCTACGTAACAAAGTCATTTAAAGCGGAATACGCCGCCGAGCGTGTAAATAGCAACGCCATTCAAGTGATGCAAAAGGGCAATTCAGCCACTTTAAAGGCCAATTTTGTTGTGTATACAAAGGCTCCACCCACGGAAGACTAGAATTAAACCTCACAAAAGGCACTGACTTCGATACCGATGCCAGAAAATGAGTGAGCTGATGCCTTTGCGTGAACTACTCGCTCGTGCGCACTGACGCATATGGATAAATGCTAATGTCATATAGCGGACAGCTCCTAAATCATAAAAAAGGATCTCAAGTCTTCTCGTTCAAGCCCTTGCTCAAGGCAGGAGCCCGTCTGAATGCTCACAGACAAATATCTAAACAGCTCCATTGAGAGGCCACAGTCTCTCCAGGTAATCTGTTCCAGCAATTAACCACCCTCACACTGAGAGGGTCCTTCCTAATACCCGGCCTAAACCTCCCTTGTTGCAGTTTATGCGCATTACTTTTCGCCCTGCCCCGTGTGGAGGCAGAAAACACTGATCCGTTCCCCTCTGTAACACAGAGGTAGCCAATGATAAATGTAAATAAGCGGAGGCCTTCAGGCTGACATTAAGAGTCTGCTTTCCCTTCCAGAAGAATTGCTGTGCTGCTTCCAATTATTAACAAATTAAATAAATCACAAAGGATTTTTAAAAAGTAAGTTGGGAAACAATTAAAAAATGTAAGTGCAACCTTTTTGAAAGGAGAATTTTATACCTGCCAGATCTGAGGATCACAAACTGCAAGCCCTTACCCCAGCAATGGGAGTTTTTGATGACTGGGGAGTGAACGATTTAGACTCTTAATAAAGCAATTTTGTAATTAAAAATAAATGGGTCTCTGATGTCAGTGTTTGGGGTGTTTTTTTAAACTAACCTAGATCAAATAAAGCATGTCTTTCTTTTGGATTTAGAGTTTGCTGGGATCATGTAGGGCTTTAATGACGCAATTGCAAATGTTGTGTTTAAAAGGCCTCTTCGTTGCTGAGAGAAGCCCCAGGAGAGGGCTATTAACTGGCCAAATTAGGCTATTTATTTTTGTGAGCTTTGTAAGTTTGAAAGAGAGAGGCACATTTTCACTTAGGAAAGTGATATTTCAAATAGGTCACAGGAAACTCTGGCAGGCTGGCATCAAGGCATAGAGTCAGTAGGAAAACATTAACCAGAGACATTTTGCAAGTGCAAGTAGACATTTAGGTTCCTAATGGCTTTTGAAGCGCATTTAAAAATCTTTGTACTGTATATAAAATAGGGGTTACATGTCACGGTTGTTTTCTGTCTTCACACACGCACAGAGTCCTGCAAGTCCTCCCTGCCAGGGGGAATTCTGTGCCTGGGAGACCTGTAATACTGGGTTTCCAGGACCTGGTCTAAACCCCACTCCCAGTGCCGTCCTGGTACGGTGCCCTGCACTCGCATGCATATGAGATCGGTGCATAGCCGGTGTTGCTCCCAGTGTGTCATCTACTGCTTCCCCTGCAGCAAGCATCAGTTATCTGCCTATCGGTTAAGCATATAAGCTGCTTACAAACACGTGGCATCCTTCAGCCTCCCTGTCTACTTAGTAATGAAGTTGTACTCCTGTTATTTGCATAGAAAGGTGAAGGGGAAGCAGCTGTTACACAGAGTAGCTATACCAGAAGCCTCTACAATGCCAGGAGCCAGTCAGCTTCAGAGCATCGAAAGTCACGGCACCACGTACTCACCGAGGTTCAGGAAAGTGCCTATTCTGGATAAGGCCACAGCTCTCCATCGGTCCCCAGACAATTCACTTAAACAAGGTACAACCTAGTACACGTCTGATGATAAGTGCCTGAAGGCGATGGCCCTTACACTTAGTCTGAGCTGTACGTGACTTGTTTGCTCTCTTCACTTGCCCAAATGACTAATCAGTTCTGAAAGTTTGCTATGTCTGTCCCTGCTATGAGCTGTTTCACTACAGTGGTGAATCACTGGAACCCCTTTACCACTCGCGCGATCTCCTTGTACTGTAAAGCTTTGCTGACGGGTGCAGAGACATGCTGGCCTGAGCAGTGACAGGGAGAAGAGGATCAGAGACGATGCTTTCACAGGCAGGAGCTAGCTTTGGAAATTGTTGCTGCATGTGGCCAAGAGAGATGGCAAAGGCCTGCCAACAGCCCTTTGCTCACAGGAAAAGAAAAGGGGGGAAGCCCCAAAGGTCCTGCTCCTACCAAGGGACAGGCCTGATCCTTCATGAGACTGATCCAGCTCCCATCCAATTCAGGGGCAAGCTCCCTTTCACTGGAGGGCTTTGGGATTGAGCAGCCTCTAAGATATCAGTATGGGAACGGTCATTTTGCTCTGCGGCTGTGTTGTCTCCTGGATTTTGCCCGGTGGCTCCCACAATGCACAGATCACAACACTACCAAGATAAGTACTTTTGAACAGGTGGGGAAGACGTGGAAACCAGGATCAAAGTTCTCACATATACACAAAGGCCGTTTGCCTCCAGCATGCTCTCTCATAGATTTCCTTTGCTAGATCACAAATTCACACCAAGCAGCACTGCCAGCAAGACAGCAAAAAAAGTATGAGAGTTTGGATTATTTTTCTTCTCAAAAGTCCACGCCCAAACCCCCGTTCATGTCTACAGCCAAACGTTTGCATTCAAGAAGCCAGGATGGGCAAATATCCCATTAGGAAGTTCCTGCCTACATGTCACGCTAGTGTTTTGGATGATGAAAGATGGGCACCTGTCAAATTGCCTCTCAGACTCAGTGGAGCGCCAGCATTCATGCTGAGGCCTGCCTTGCTTGGGTCAGTCTCAAACAGCTCCCCTTCTGGCTCATGAGCTGGGGATCAGTTATCAGCTACTGCTTCGTACTCCAGCTACCTGTCGAATCCCCACTTCAACAAAGACATATATAGATCCTCGTTGGATACGAGCTGTGCAATAAGGAAGACAAAGGCCTCTTTGAAATTCCTTGCCAACCTGGGGGGAGGAAAAAAAGAAGTTGCAACCATGTGGTCCAGCTCCTAAGGTAACCCAGGCTTAACCCTGGAAATATTACTCCTGTTTCAGTGCAGCGTTATTTCTTCCCAGGGCAAGGTAGGCTCCTCTGGAGGCAGCTGCTAGTTTATGCCGAAAGGCAGCTAGATCCAGGTGTTTACGTCCAGGTTAGTGCAGCCCCAGCCTCAGAGTCAACTGAATGAGGAACTGAGCACAGCTTCATTGCAAGGCCTGTCAGTAAATCTCCACCATCTTAGACTGAGCTGAACCCTTGCTTTATGCTCCCAGCACTTATTGGATACCATAGCAATTATTGTGCCCTCTCCCAATAACGCAAAACAGCCCCTTGAGTTCCCCTTCAACACAGAAAGCTTTGCTAAATCAGAAACAGAAAGATTCCTGGCCTTCCGCTGGCAGGGGCTGGATCACAGAGCTCGCTTCACGGCTTGTGCAGGGGAGGAGGGGTGGAGAGCCCTTCTGAACACCCGTGCTTCCCAGGTAGGGGTGCAAACTGTGTAGGTGGAGGGGGGCAGCCTAGCCTGGAAAGGAAAGAGAAGAGATGGAGACTTGCACAGTGGCTGGCCTAGCGTGGAGGCATAAGCGCTACCTGACAGACGAATACAGCCGTACAGGCCAAACTCTGCCCTAACTTGCCCCTGGTGCTGTCCCTTTAGACTTTACTGGCATTATTCAGGGTTTAAATCAGAGCACAGGTTGATCCCATCTGATAAGGTGGCACCAGCCATTTCCCAGATGAGCTGGTTAAACTTCTTATTATCCTCATCAAAAAGCATCCTAACCATGGGCGTCTGGTACCAGGACTTCCACCACCAACGTCCCACCAACAGAGCCAATTTAAAGGGGGGCACTAGAGCTCTCCATGCCCCCCTACCAGCCAGAGTGCTCACTGTCAGGGAGGCACCAGCACTCTCGGGGGGGGGGCACGTGCCCCCCATGCCTCCCTACACGTTGCCTATGATCCTAACAAGAGCTAGTCCTTTCCAGGAGGACGCTGCAGACTGTCTTTCCATCTCCAAGTGACGTCTCACCACTTGCCACAGTCCCAGTTTCAATCCTCACCCTATGCTAATCCTTCAAGAGCTATTTTCTAGCTTCACTTTGGGTCTGTTCCAATCAGTAATTCCTGTGTCCCTCTGCTTGGCACTAGCCTGGGCCTGTAATTTTTATTTAGCAGATAAAGCTTTGATGCAGCGCTTGTAGAAGTCATTTGCAATACATTAGCAAAACCATATTATTAGTTAAAAGCATTCCTTCTATGCCCTCAAATATTTCGTATGACAACAATATTGAATGCCAAAGGTCACAAATTAAATAAAGTCCTTTTGAGAAGTTAACTTGTTATATAAAGAATAAAAGATGGGAAAGATCAAGAGGCATCATAAACTACTCAAACTTCTTTTATCAGAACCCCGCTGATGAAGTAACTCTGTACAGTTCACGGGGTCCTAGATGTTTTGTATCATACATGAAATGGTATCACCTCAAGCACTTAAATACAGGCCTGACTCCACAAAAATAAACATCTATCTTGCTCTCATGAGTCTGCACAAGGCAACTTGGGGCAGACTGAGGATGATTTCCTTGGCCTTTAAATATAAAAGAGCAACAATTACTCTAATGAGTTCCACACACGCACAAAAAGGGTTTTATGTCTGTTTTGGCAATAGTGAGGTCATTTGGACTACAATTTCTAGCATGCCCATGTGTGCTCCATCCTGTCAATTCCAGATCAATGCCAGATTGATTTTTGGGTGTCAAGTCAACAGGTAACAAACAGTAACCTTGTGATACCAGAACAGATAAGCAAACTCCTGAGTGGGCTTATTATATCATTGATGCTTTGTCCCTAGACTTGGTAAAGTATTAGTCAGATAATCTACTGACTGAGACGTGACTTTCAAGTCTTATAATTCGGCTTTTTCTCTTTACAGACTACATGGGATGGACCCTTCTTGTTGTGGTCACCGGAGCAGTGAGACTGCGCTTTCAGGAACTGCTGCAAAGCCCTCTGAAATAAATGGGATTCTCTGCGGCAACGCTGAAGAGCCTATGATTGGGTCAATAGTGAAATGGGGCATGTCCCCAAACGCCTGCCACTTCTTCAGTGCCGCACGTGACACATTCCCCTCAAAATAAATCTTTCCCTACATAGTTTCATAGTTTCTAGGGTTGGAAGGGACCTGAGCAGATCATCTAGTCTGACCCCCTGCCATGGCAGGAAGAGCGCTGGGGTCAAACAACCCCAGTAAGGTGGTCATCCAACCTCCTCTTAAAACCCCCCAGGGTGGGAGCCTGCACCACCTCACTTGGAAGCTGGTTCCAGACCCTAGCCGCCCTGACCGTGAAGTAGCGCCTCCTGATGTCCAACTTAAACCTTCCCTCCGCCAGCTTGTGACCGTTGTTCCTGGTCACTCCTTGCGGCGCTCGGGGGAACAGGGACTCCCCCATATAAGGATCAAGGACTGTAAATGAATTCCACTTCCCAGTATAGCAAATGCTTCCAGAGAATGAGACACTAGCCCTGTATATTATAGCATATAGGCAGTAGAGATGCACCTTATAGACTAACTAAATCAGATGCGTATAAGCTTTGGTGCAGCCTGAGCTCCCTTCATTACGGTATTTCATACCTGACTGAGAGATCGGTTTCGTTGCTCTGCAGTATATCACAAACTTATCTAGCGAGATGTCCACATTCCCCTTCCCCTCTCCTGTTACCCTGGGGAGAACGTCAGAGACGAGCCAGCTACACTCCAGCCAGTCAGAGCACCTGGAGAAGCAACCAGAGCTGAGACTTTCAGACACTCGGCAGACCTCTGTCGGTTTGACACGACCTGCTGAGGAGCTGTTTGCACCAACCTGCTCTCTCCATTTCTCACTTCAGCTTCACCCCACACCTGCCCTTCCTACCATTCCTTGTCTTCCAATACATCTCCCTCCTCCAAAAGAAAGCCATGGACCTAGCAGACTATCTGCTGTCCTCACACTTCTGCTTGTTTGTTATACTCCCCCCACCTTATCCTCATCAGTCTTGTCTATTTAGCTTTTCACGGTAGGAGCTGTCTACTACTCTGTGTTTGCACAATGGGGCCCTATTCATAGCTGGCCCCTAGCCACTGCCATAATAAATGTGATTAGGAATAATACACCTGTCTAGCAGTGCAAGTGTTATTGGATCTCTTTATCTGCCTCACTCTGCCAGTTGGACTGTAGCAGGCTCAGACTGTATCTATCTGCTAAGCTTTACCAAGTGAAAATGTTTCTTTTAGGTCTATTAAAGACCTGCATTACGCTTGCAACCTTAAATCCTTTCCTCTTCAGTCACAGCCACTGGAGTCCAAGGTATTGGAGATCTCTTCTCCCAGGAGCAACTGCTGGGGCCATAAAGCCCTTGTTCGCATCTCTGTAGAACAGAGATGAAGGAGATGGCTGTGCAATACTCACAGTAGGCATACTGACCAGCATTAATACAAGCTCTACTTCAGATGAAGCCATTTTGGGATCCACTCTGATCCACCACATCACATTTTGCATGCCAACACCAACCTTTCTACCGCTGTGAAGGCATTTGCTGGCTTGTGAGTGGTGTTTGGCATACATACAGGTTGTACTTTGCTTAGCCCAGTAACACAGCAAGGCCCAGTCCTTACCGCATCGGGGCATTAGCCACTCTAAAAGGAAAGCCGAGATGTCTGACCCCTCATTGTCAAGGGTTACAGAGCAGAGTACTTATGCGACTTGTTAAGCCAGCTCATCACCATCACGTATCAGTGGCTGCTGTGGGTCATGTCAGTCCTTCAGTAGAGAGAAGCACTAGTGAGGAGTCTCTGCCATGTCTGAGAAATAACAGCTATTGAACAAGACAGAAGGTCTCCAGTTTAGGTGATACATGGAAAAGGGATCTTGTCCACAGGGTTATGCGGGTTGTTTCCCAGAGGCACAACTTCCAGAGAGGCCTTGATCAACTTGCTTTGCCAGCTGGTTTGCAGCATCCACAGGAGGACGATTCTGATTGAGCAAGCAGCACAGCCTTATGAATGAACCTGCTCTGGAATAGATCAGCTTTACCTTCCCAACGTTAGTGGGGAAAAAAGCACGTTGTGGGTTGGGCAGAGCTGATTTATGTAAGTGCTGCAGCATCAGAGGAACCTCCTCCTCGCCTTGGCCCGTTTCCTTTTTGTCTCTGTATCTCCATTCAGAAAAAAGCTTCTGTCACAACAGCTGCTGATTCAGTCCCTGACTTGATGCTGAGAGTGCCAGACGTAACACTCGTTTCTTGCCAAGCTGGTAAAAATGACGACTTACCCACTTGTTTTCTTTTCATCTGAGCGTGTTTCTTTTTGGGAGAGAAAGTAACTGTAATTAGAGTTGGGTAAGAAGGAGAAGAGTTAAAGTGAGAGAGAAAGGGACATTTTAGCTGGTAAAGAGATACCTAGCTGCAAATGAATAACCACAGAAATTGTTTGTGGCACTTGGAAGGGTCCCCAAGTCCTCCAGCTGCTCCTGGCTAACTGCTCCTCTCACCCCATCCGTCCAGTCCTCCACACCAAAAACAGCTCACGAGTTTAACAGCAGCACTCACCATGAGCTAGAAGCCTTCCGCAGACAAAAAGAGGAGGATGGATGAGATCATATACTGGACAAGTAGACTGATCAGGAGTTTCTGCCCCCTCCTCCTCCTTTCTTTTTACAGTACTGAAACAGGCTCATCCAGGATACTTTTAAATATATATTAATAATGTGGCCTAAAGAATAACTATTCTACAAGCCTCTTGTTAGACAATGGAAGTGAGAGGACTCGGCTATTCTGCCTTCTTGTACAGCAGACAGTAAGCAATCCGGACAGCCAAGAAGAGCTCTTGCTCCAATGTGCAATGGGAAACTGCACTGCTCTGAGTTAGAACATGGTTGTCCTGACATGGGTCTACGTACTAGTCAGGACATGAGTGACTAGGAAAGCTAACAGCAAGGAGAGGATCCTATTCACTAAGTTATGGCAATACAAGCAAATGAAGGGGGAACCTATTAGAGATTATCCTGAGATTTTTCCAGGGAGCATGAGAGAATTATACACCTAATACCCATTGACAGTCCACTACTGATAGGCTTCCAGCTTTTTTACACTGAAAATCTAATCCACCATGTCTACTTGGATTGAAAACCTGAAGTGATCCTCCTAGCCTTGTCCTCCACAGACAAGGAAGAAGAGATGGGAAGAGATTTCCTGGCCTCCGCTAAGTCTTACACATTTCTCTGTCTTCCACAGAGCGCACCATTTTAGGCTTGAATCAGTCTTCTGCCTGTATTATCTCGCACCCTCTCTTATGTACTGCCACAGGGATGGCATGTCTTCATTGCTTAACTAATACAAGCTAGTTGCATTTTTTAAAAACATCCCCAACCTAATCCTATTTTTGTGGACTGAGCACAAAAAACACATTGCAGTCCTCACAGTCATGTGTTCACCTGCTCCAACAGCACAGTCAGGCTGCACTGAGCACCAGGGCTCCTATATATTCATGAACCTGACCCTCAAAAGAGCCAAGGACCCCCAGCTTACATTGACTTTGCCTAAAGCTGTGGCCTCTCATCACCTTGGAGAATTAGACTAACATCTTAAAAGATATCTCTTAGGATCAGAGGAAAGCAGATGACTGCATGAGGTCCCTTCCAGCCCTAGTCCAGCCCATAACTCAAGGCAGGATCATCCCTGACTAAACCATCCCTGTTCAAAAGCTTGACCACACAAGTGGTCAGAAAGTTTCTTCTAATCTTCAACTTAAATTTCCCCTGCTGCAGCTTGAGGACATGGCTCCTAGTCTTCTCCCCTTGGGCCACAGAGAAAAGCCCATCTCTGTCTTCTCTGTAATAGCCCTTCAGGTATCGAAGACTGTTATCTACATCCATTTCCCATGTTAATTGGATTCATCCAGCATTTATTTCTAGGTTTTTGCCTGCAGAAACAGTATCACTAATATACACATTAGGAAAGCTTTGGTAATACAGTGGTTCAGTAATAATTTTTATATTACTACTGTATCAGTAATTATATATGTTTATTAATATTCTAACCTAATGGGTGCATTATATATAGTCATGTAAGAGCTAGCTAAAATGAACCTCAATTAAAAAATTAGTGGATATTATCATTCTACTGTGGATGGTGTCTTATTGTGAAGTTTCACTGAGAAGCTTTTTTAAAATCAGCAAATTGATCATTTGAAACAATGTGATTCAACACACATGTACCCATCCTCCACATTGTAGAAACAGACTTGACTGGAAATAGAGGAGGAAAAGCAGCTAATCAGTTATCTGGAGTGTTGCTTTCTTGGGACACATCTTGTCATTTTTTAACTATTCTGCTACTGTACACATGTATTTTACACCGCATTCCTCTTCGCCGTGAGATTTCTTTTATTATTTTAGCAAGGGAATAGAAACGAAGAGCTTTTTTTTATTTTTTTGGCTGGTGAAATAAGCTGCTCTTTTTTTTTGGAAACCAACCAAAATACTTGCATGAACTTTATTCTATTTTTTTATAACGGCAGACACTTGCTCCCAATTGTATCCCAGTGAATGAGTCATTTACGCAGAACCACGCTGCACAGAACGTATGGCATTTTATCTTCACTGATTTTCTGCCAAATAAAGTCTGTAGCAATTTTCCCCCTTTGCCACATTTGTCGCTTGATATACTTTTAAATGTACAAGCTCCAAGTGTGAGAAAGCAAAGCAGATTAAGGCCCTGTTTTGGCAACAAGCGGTGTGCAGGCAGACTCCTATGCCACTACGGAGACCCCGTTACTTTAACGAAATTTGTATCTGGCTCCAGGATCCATTCATACTGGGCCTCAGTAAAGTCAATGGGGCCCTATGAAAGTACAAGGGTGTCTCTGCCTGGGACTCCACACAGGATCAGAAACGAGTTTTCAAGAACAGCCCGTACCAGACTGACAGATTTAGCAAGGGCCAGAGAGCCTCATTATGCACAGGTGAGAAGCAGCAGTACACGCTCCAAGCACATCAGTGTGCCCACTCTTCACCTGCACAAGGGACGAGAGGGCATTGCTATCCACGTCGCCACTCCACCTGTGACTTCCCCAGGAAATCAGCAGAGGTGTCTTTGAGTGCCAAGAGGTACTGGCCAGGAGGTTTGGGAGCAGGTATTCTCTTACTAACCCTTAGAGCACTTACATGGCAAAAAGCTGTCAGCTGCTACCACCCTGGGCTTGATCTGAAGTGGCAAGCTAGAGGTTAAAATCCTCAGTGCTGATCTCCTGAGGGTAAGAGAGATAAGGTGGAACATGAGGATTTGCATGCTCTGGTACCACTAAATGAAGTCTGAATGATGATCACGCTCTTCTATAAGCAGCTCCTCCAAGCACTTTTTTTGATATCCTAGGTCAGAAATTGCAAATATCTCTGCACTGATTGTGGTAGTCACAGTTTCCACAAAGAGCAGGATTCCCTCAGGCTGAGGGTTACCTCTCCTTTCGTCCCTGAAGGGGACTGCCTCTGGGCAGTGCTTGAACGTTAAGAGACTTCACTAACCGTAGCAGCTGCAGTATTCAAGAGCAGATCCTCATTTGCAAGCTTCTAAACAGTCTCAGAGCGGCACACGGTGGGAAGATCTTTTGGAGACACAGTTCAACTGGCAAGTACCTTGGTGGAAAGAACCCGTGTGATGCATGCTACTAGGGGTCTCCTTGCTAACCTGGGAGCTGCATCGCTGAGAAATGACCCAGTTCACTGGAAAAATAGATGCTGGCAACCCACAAAGGGCATGGATGGATATACTAAAGAAAACACACACACAATCTCTCTCTCTCGCTGTCTCATAAGGGCCCTGCTAAATCTGATCCTCAGCAAATACAACGAGGAGACAGGACACAGCTCTGGACACCACACATTGGATTTCCAGTTATTTTTGCTGAAAAATGTCCAAAGAAGGGAGCTTTAGCTCATCATTTTAAAGAGTTCCACAAAAAGGGACAATTTGCATTTTTCTGGTAGAAAGGACTTGTCTTACACCAACACAGATGCCCAGACGATAGGCAAGGCTGGTAGGACCACATAGCATTAAGGTAACTGACCCTTCTCACCACTGGACCTTGTTTTCTATTGACCAGTTTTCTCTGTATTTTGTTATACGGCCCAATTGCCTAACCTCAGGCAGGACTGTTTGAATTTCTGCTAAAATGGTTCAATGCCTTCTGAAAACATGAGTAGGGAAAAATACATTGTTTAAGCCCATATTCCAAGATGTGGGTTGAGATGCTTTAGTATAGTGGTTCTCAACAGGGATGCCATGACACCCTGCAGTGCCGTGAGATCCTTTTAAGGGTGCTGCATAGCATGAGCACTGCTAGGTGTGCAAGCACCTACACGTGATTCTCAAGCTAAATCCAAAGATTTCAAATAGGAATTCATAGTGTCAAAAGCATTCTGACCTGTTGGGGTTTTTCCAAGGTCTTTGCAACAGAAGAACTGCTCTATTATTTGTCCATAATCAAGAAATGAGTGAAAGCTCAGAGCTGGCATTTTCTGGGGGCTGCTTTGAGTCTAATGAGCGTGAGAACCACTGCTCTAGTACCTTCTCAGTTCCTGGGTCAGAAGCATGAATGCTGCCAGCAGGATGGTGCTAGTGTCAGGGATGTGCCCTTTGCTGGTCCAAGGAAAAGTGCTCTAAATCTGGCCATGTTCTAAGCTGCAGCACGGGGAAAAAAAGGCCTTTTGCACACACACAGCCAGGGCCTGGTGGGTTTTTTTCCTCATAACGCTGCACGTGCTAAGAGGCTCTGTCTCACCATGCAGATCAGACCGCACAGGCGCCATCCCACAAAGTGAGTGAGGATGCTCTAAGCCAGGCCCCACAGAGGTTTAGCTGGACTCTCCCTGCAAGTTTTCTTCTGCCTGCCAGGGGGCTCTGCAGTACCAGGCAAGGAGTGAGCTCCTCCAAGCTCTCAGGGACCCGGTTGCTGGTGCCCCTGATGCATGGAGATGACAACAGTAGGTTTTCATGAACAAGATAGGCAAGAACTTGACCTGGGGTGCTCTGAAGAGGGAGAGGGGAGACAAAGGACCCTGCAGTTTGTCCGGCCCATGTTTGGTTCTTGCAGCATTTGGAAAAACATAAGGCAAAGGACCAAAGAAGAAAAAGGATGCACTCAGGTTTAAGACAGTTGAATGCTGCCTAGGACAACTGGCTGTGCCACAGATTTCCTGTTTGACGTTAAGGAGGTCACCCAAATCAAACTTCCCTGTGGTAGTCACTAGTTGTGTGTTCCCCACTTCGAAGCTGGACCCCCAAGGATCTGCTTTGCTGAAGCACTGAGCATTCACAGCCGCAGCTGAAGTCAGTAGGAGCTATACACAAATGCCAGCAAGGGCTATGAAAAATCCAGTCCTGGGTGTCTCAAATTGGGCACCTGACCTTAATCTCTCCGCGCCTCTGCTCCTCATCTGTAAAGTGGGGATAACAACACTTCCCTTGTCTCACTGGGGTGTTGTGAAAATAAATCATTTGTGAAGCGCTCTGATACCATAGTGATGAGAGCCATAGAAAAGTCCGTGAGGAAATTAATAATTCTGTCTTCAGAGCAAGAGTTGAATTGTGTGCAGTAAGTAATGCATTGGCGGCGCCCGGAATAATGAGGAGAAAACAAAATATTGAATAGCTGCTCATTAAGTAAGCCCTGTCCATTCTGTTGACTGAATGAGGCGGTGGGCCTGTGGGGGAAAGAAAAATAGTATGTGATCGCCTAAGTAAAGAGACTGTATCGTAATACGTACCCACGAGGGACCAAATGGAAGTCGCGCAGGCACTCCTGATTCTGACATTTCCCTGTTTTTAAGTGCTTGACTTTGCAACCTTAACATTCGTTTCACGGCTTTGCGTGCATGCAGTTTTATTTCGAATGGCTCCAGCTTTCTCAGCATAACCACATAGAAAACGTGCATGAGTTAAATGTCAAATTGCCAGGAGAGAGAGGGGCTTGGCACAGCCTCCTGAGGTAAAGGATGGAAATGTTAAAAGAAACCACAAGGCAATTTATTAAAATCAGAGCGATGCCAGTCGGGTTCAGTGACACTGTTACCAACTTCCTCCAGGAACCAATTTAGAAAACAAGCTGTGACCAGTCTAAAAGAAGACAGAAAATATAACGTTTTGAGCCAGGTCTTACTACTCTGTAAACATCAGTGCAGCACAAGTGAACGCGGCACACAGACAGGCTAGCACAAGCATTAACACAAGTGCCACCTTATTTAAAAGAGGGAAAATGTTACCTTCTAAGTGTAAATACGCCATATTAGTCAACCATCTACAGCAGACACCCTAGGTCTTATGTTGTAAACAACTACTATTGGGAGTAAGCTGGCTCCAGTGCGAGAGATGCTCCTGGTATGCATTGTGTCTAGAAGAAAGCAGTTTGCAATTCCAAGCCCCCTAAATTTGGAACAACAGGAACAGCCTGCAAGCACAAATGATCCAAGCAAACCCTATCGTTTCATAATCGTGATGCAATCAACAAGAAGAAGCAACTGCTGTCCTATGCTGCAGGGATGTGTTAAGGGGAGAAAAACCACCAGCTCTGTCTCCCACCCAACTGGAGAGGCACTGGATTGCAAGAAGATGTGACATAGGTGATTGCCCTAGCTACAGAGCCCTCTCCTTCACCTGCTGATGCAACACAGCCCTGATCCTTTTCCAGGGACTTCAAGCAACACTGAATCAAAGCACATGGCCTGCATGGCTGGGAGTGGGATCAAGCCCACCGATGCTGCAGCTGGCAGTCCATCATGAAGAACATGGGTGCCCATCTCTCCTTTTGGAGCAACAGGAAGGTATGGTGCACTGTGCTTTCTCTCGCATCCTGACCGACCCAACCAAGGTAGACCATGCCACTACCACAAAGCTTTCACAAAGGGAAACGTCAGAATCAGGAGTGTTCATCCCTTTTCTTCACAATTCAGTTTTGTTCCCTGTAAAAAAACAAGGATAATGATATTTCATAGAATCATAAATTGAGGGTTGGAAGGGACCTCGACAGGTCATCTAGTCCAACCTCCTGCTCAAAGCAGGCCCATCCCCAACTAGATCATCCCAGCCACAGCTTTGTAACAAGGATAATGACGTTTCATAGAATCATAAATTGAGGGTTGGAAGGGACCTCGACAGGTCATCTAGTTCAACCTCCTGCTCAAAGCAGGCCCATTCCCAACTAGATCATCCCAGACACAGCTTTGTCTAGCCGGGTTTTGAAAATCTCCAAGGATGGAGCTTTTACCACCTCTCTGGGTAACCTGTTCCAGTGCTTTACTACCCTCCTAGTGAGAAAAATCTTCCTAATATCTAACCTAAACTTCTCTCACTGCAACTTTAGACCGTTCCTCCTTGTTCTGTCATCTGCCACCGCTGAGAAGAGTCCAGCTCCATCCTCATTTGAATCCCCCTTCAGGTAGTTGAAGGCTGCTATTAAGTCCCCTCTCAGTCTCCTCTTCTCTAGACTAACACTGTTTATACTTGAGCGAAGCAGTTCAAGACCTAGGGATGAAATGCACAACAGATGATCATTGCTAGTCTTCAGCAACCACGCTAAGGCCCAACCTTGGCCTGGAATCCAAGCTGCTGCAGGCTGGATAAAGGACTGAGAACGCCTGCAACGGGATTCACTTAGCAGAGCCCTAGTAGGAATGGGAGACAGAGTCCTACAGAACTGAGCGGGAGATGCAAATCTCTCTACAAACCAGGCTGTGGATTTGTATACGGAATTAGTGCAGCGCTCTACAAAAAGGTTCAAGGAACACAGAACAAGGAGATCATCTGCTGTTACTTTCTATGAACCCAAGTCTCCAGTGTTGCAGATATATAATTTTTAATGGCAATTAAAAGGGGCACAATCAGCTCATATCTACTTGCACCCCACCATCCCTTCTGTCAATCCCTATGGTTTTTAGAGTCCTGTTAACATGCTTCTACAATGCTGATTCAAGCATACAGCCTACTTAGCTTCATTATTTCACAGTGATTGCAACCAAATGATGACTTCCAGGGGGCTAACTGATGAGCAAGGATCTCTTTAATGCCAGCACATACCTTAGTCTGTTTGATTTGTGTCTGTACAAATCAGTCACACCAGGATTGTACATAACTGGCCTGCTGAATTTCACTTCAAATTCTACCTTCTAAATTAAAATAGAAAAGGGAAAGAAAAATAAATATTATGGCAAGAACAGAGAGGTAAAGCAAGTAAATTAGCCTAAATTAAGCTTTGGAAGGGATAAGGAAAAAATAAAATACATTTAACCCTAAACCACTTGAAACGTACAACCAAAGACAGCATTAGTGTCAAGCCCCTTCCTATTACTTAAACACCCACAGATCTAGGGTTTTGCTGGTACGTTCATCAGGGGCTCCAGTTCCGGCCTATGGTTCAGCTGAGAGCAAGGGCAGAGGTGGCACGGGCCCTGCAGCCTGGTCTGTGTCCAGGGCCGATTAGGATGTGGGGCCTGGCAGAGGCAACATGGGGCCTGATCCAGACTGTGGACTGCCCAGGTCCACTCATCTGGCTGGTGGGGCCAAAACCTGCCCGGGAGGAACAGCTGGATTTTATCACGGAAACCCTTGAGTAAATGAATGAACCCGTAAATAGGTGGGTGCTGTTACCCCATTCCACCAGCAGGGATGAGATTGCATACTGGATATTAGGGCTGCGCAGAGCAGGTAATATTCGATTTGACAGCCGTGTCGAATATTAAACCGGGTCCCACTTTGATTTGCCGTCCACTTTGAGTCAAAGCTCAGTCGAATATTCGAGCTGCTTCCCCATAGGCTGTG
>NW_017729029.1:55857507-55860715 GCF_001723915.1 Gavialis gangeticus
CATAATCGTGATGCAATCAACAAGAAGAAGCAACTGCTGTCCTATGCTGCAGGGATGTGTTAAGGGGAGAAAAACCACCAGCTCTGTCTCCCACCCAACTGGAGAGGCACTGGATTGCAAGAAGATGTGACATAGGTGATTGCCCTAGCTACAGAGCCCTCTCCTTCACCTGCTGATGCAACACAGCCCTGATCCTTTTCCAGGGACTTCAAGCAACACTGAATCAAAGCACATGGCCTGCATGGCTGGGAGTGGGATCAAGCCCACCGATGCTGCAGCTGGCAGTCCATCATGAAGAACATGGGTGCCCATCTCTCCTTTTGGAGCAACAGGAAGGTATGGTGCACTGTGCTTTCTCTCGCATCCTGACCGACCCAACCAAGGTAGACCATGCCACTACCACAAAGCTTTCACAAAGGGAAACGTCAGAATCAGGAGTGTTCATCCCTTTTCTTCACAATTCAGTTTTGTTCCCTGTAAAAAAACAAGGATAATGATATTTCATAGAATCATAAATTGAGGGTTGGAAGGGACCTCGACAGGTCATCTAGTCCAACCTCCTGCTCAAAGCAGGCCCATCCCCAACTAGATCATCCCAGCCACAGCTTTGTAACAAGGATAATGACGTTTCATAGAATCATAAATTGAGGGTTGGAAGGGACCTCGACAGGTCATCTAGTTCAACCTCCTGCTCAAAGCAGGCCCATTCCCAACTAGATCATCCCAGACACAGCTTTGTCTAGCCGGGTTTTGAAAATCTCCAAGGATGGAGCTTTTACCACCTCTCTGGGTAACCTGTTCCAGTG
The DNA here is from genome assembly GCF_001723915.1 of Gavialis gangeticus. NCBI lineage: Eukaryota > Metazoa > Chordata > Crocodylia > Gavialidae > Gavialis > Gavialis gangeticus. The sequence continues at coordinate 55,858,314 of NW_017729029.1, forward strand.
CTTTACTACCCTCCTAGTGAGAAAAATCTTCCTAATATCTAACCTAAACTTCTCTCACTGCAACTTTAGACCGTTCCTCCTTGTTCTGTCATCTGCCACCGCTGAGAAGAGTCCAGCTCCATCCTCATTTGAATCCCCCTTCAGGTAGTTGAAGGCTGCTATTAAGTCCCCTCTCAGTCTCCTCTTCTCTAGACTAACACTGTTTATACTTGAGCGAAGCAGTTCAAGACCTAGGGATGAAATGCACAACAGATGATCATTGCTAGTCTTCAGCAACCACGCTAAGGCCCAACCTTGGCCTGGAATCCAAGCTGCTGCAGGCTGGATAAAGGACTGAGAACGCCTGCAACGGGATTCACTTAGCAGAGCCCTAGTAGGAATGGGAGACAGAGTCCTACAGAACTGAGCGGGAGATGCAAATCTCTCTACAAACCAGGCTGTGGATTTGTATACGGAATTAGTGCAGCGCTCTACAAAAAGGTTCAAGGAACACAGAACAAGGAGATCATCTGCTGTTACTTTCTATGAACCCAAGTCTCCAGTGTTGCAGATATATAATTTTTAATGGCAATTAAAAGGGGCACAATCAGCTCATATCTACTTGCACCCCACCATCCCTTCTGTCAATCCCTATGGTTTTTAGAGTCCTGTTAACATGCTTCTACAATGCTGATTCAAGCATACAGCCTACTTAGCTTCATTATTTCACAGTGATTGCAACCAAATGATGACTTCCAGGGGGCTAACTGATGAGCAAGGATCTCTTTAATGCCAGCACATACCTTAGTCTGTTTGATTTGTGTCTGTACAAATCAGTCACACCAGGATTGTACATAACTGGCCTGCTGAATTTCACTTCAAATTCTACCTTCTAAATTAAAATAGAAAAGGGAAAGAAAAATAAATATTATGGCAAGAACAGAGAGGTAAAGCAAGTAAATTAGCCTAAATTAAGCTTTGGAAGGGATAAGGAAAAAATAAAATACATTTAACCCTAAACCACTTGAAACGTACAACCAAAGACAGCATTAGTGTCAAGCCCCTTCCTATTACTTAAACACCCACAGATCTAGGGTTTTGCTGGTACGTTCATCAGGGGCTCCAGTTCCGGCCTATGGTTCAGCTGAGAGCAAGGGCAGAGGTGGCACGGGCCCTGCAGCCTGGTCTGTGTCCAGGGCCGATTAGGATGTGGGGCCTGGCAGAGGCAACATGGGGCCTGATCCAGACTGTGGACTGCCCAGGTCCACTCATCTGGCTGGTGGGGCCAAAACCTGCCCGGGAGGAACAGCTGGATTTTATCACGGAAACCCTTGAGTAAATGAATGAACCCGTAAATAGGTGGGTGCTGTTACCCCATTCCACCAGCAGGGATGAGATTGCATACTGGATATTAGGGCTGCGCAGAGCAGGTAATATTCGATTTGACAGCCGTGTCGAATATTAAACCGGGTCCCACTTTGATTTGCCGTCCACTTTGAGTCAAAGCTCAGTCGAATATTCGAGCTGCTTCCCCATAGGCTGTGATGGGGAAGGTCGAAGCAGGCTATAACTTTGGCATTTCTTGTCTGATCATGATGAAACTTGCAGGAATGGTAGCGCCTGAGGAGCCCACCAAGCCTGCCAGCTTTCACGATGATAGGTGCGGAGTTTTGGGGGAAACTGCACCTTAGGCTGCTGACAGACACAACTCGTGACGCAGGTGGAGCGAGGAGGGTGACGTTCGCTCCGTCTGCACCTGGCGCGGGGGGACCCCGGCAGCGGGAGGCTCACCTTGAGGAGCACCAGCTGCTCCCCAAACCAGGACCCAAGCAGGTGCGGTGGGGTGTCATGCTGAACACCCTCTGGCTCGGCACGCTGGTCGGTGGACAGGGCAGGTATTCCCGGGTAACTGTGGCCAGATCCAGCCACATCAAGCTGCGGGTTGCCCAGTAGGCCAAGGGGTCGCAGGCCAGGGGCTCCACAGGCTCAGCAAGATAGGCAGACACCGCGGTGTGAGGGCTGTCTGCCTGATCCTGCGGTCTGGACCCTCTCATGTTTGCCATGGCCTTAGCCCAACTTGGCAGCGCCTGTGGTGGAGGGGAAGACTGGGTCGTGGATGGGGGGCTGGGTTCAGGCAGTGGATCCCCCTGTCCCACTTCCCCCCGCCTCTGCCATTCTGCCTCCGTCACTGTTTCATAAGCACCTCCCTCCAGGGACGCAGTGTCTCGCTGCCACATCCGGTGCCCTTCACCCTTGGGTCACAGATGGCGGCCAGCATATGCACTGTGTTGGACCCCAAGGGTTCAAGCCTTTTCCTAAGGCCTCCTTCAGCCGCCTCACAGGTGCCTGCACATCTGGCGACAGCGGCCTGCCCCAGCCAGGCACATCGGCCCCCAGGAAGCTCTCCGTTTGGCTGCAGAGCT
>NW_017729029.1:55861246-55869386 GCF_001723915.1 Gavialis gangeticus
ATGTAAATGTGTTTGTGTGTATAGATAATATACTGAGAAGCATTGGTGTGGTGGAAAGAATGAATGATGTATAAAAATATATATAAATATAAACTAAATTCCTATATATAGAATAGATCCTAGGCTACTACTAACCCTATCCAACATAAGCGTAAACTAATATGAAAAGTGATTATAAAATAAAAGCACCAAGTTCTCAGAAATCCCTGTTGCTAGCATTGCAAGCAGGGAAATCTGTTGAAGATCAGGGCTTTCAGCCTTCGCGGTCTGACGCAGAGGTGCTGGAGGACACCAGCAGCTCAGAAATGGACCCCAAGGCAGAAAGCAGGGAGAGGAAAAACTGCTGCCTTTTATGCATTTTCTCTGGCCCCCCTCAGTGCTCTGGGGTTGGACGGGACCTCAGAGAATGCTGACAGGTCACTGGCCAGCCACACATGTCAGTCATGAAAGCACTCCTTCCCCCTCCCCCTCCCTCCCCTTACTTTCCTTCCCCCACCCCCCTACCCTACCCCACAGGGAACCCAGCATAGGCAAGTCGAATATTGGACCCGCGCTGTTAATATTCGACTTCCGGTATTCAATTACACACCTATTCGACCAGCTGCTATTCCACTTGACTTTCACTTTTCAAGGTCGAATGTGTCAAATATTTGTCAAATCGAATATTAAGTCGAAGCTTTGCACAGCCCTACTGGATACTACCAATGACTTGACATGAGCCAGTACAACAACAAAACAAAAATGGAAAATTGGCTGAATTTTTCCATTTTTTTCCTATGATTTTCAGTACTTACCACCCAACTAGCTAAACCTTCTAGCAGGATGCAAATACCCAACTCCCACCTATTCAGTTCTTCAAGTAGCTAGAATTGGCTCACTCAAGCATCTAGGATAGACCAGAGATACCCAAACTTTTTCTTATTGTGTACCCCCTTCCAGATTTACCAGCTGCCTGCTTACCCCTACCAGCATGTTTTATATTTTAACCCCTTAAATGCCAATTATTATAATGAAAATTAAATACACCATCACATAATTTCTCCCATGTACTGCCAGGGGTATGCGTAGCACAGTTTGGGAACCCCTGATAAAGCAGGGGCGGGCAATTATTTCGGGCAGAGGGCTGCTTACTGAGTTTTGGCAAGGCACTGAGGAATGCATAACAGGCAGCCAGAAGCAGATAAATATTAATTTTCTAAATTTTTAGGGACCCCATGGGCCGAAAGGAATGACCTGGTGGGCTGCATTCAGTCCGTGGGCCACATTTTGCCTGCCCCTGAACTAAAGGAACAACCTGTGTATTGGCCTTACCACTGGGAACTTGTCCATCTCCCTTACCTGTTACTATTTCTTCCTTTCTTACCACGCTGGAATTCGTAAAGAAATTAACAGACAGTTGATCACTTTCCTATAGTTCTTGAATTGCTCTATAAAATTATATCCCTGGTGCATATTTTATAATGTTTTAAGGAAAAATCCCATTCTCAGTTTGTTTGGCAATGTCTAAAGATCTTGTTTTGTTTAATCTCTGTATCATTTGGGTGGGGGGCGTTCCTTCTCAAGCTGCCTGGATAGCAAACCAGTTCTGAAAGCTTGGGCAGGAGAGGCGAGGTGTCAGTGACAGACCATGCAGAGTCTGGAACTCAGGGCAATCCATTAGCAATGCATTTAGACCCAAAGTGTTTTTTCAGTGTGGTTTTGGCCTCTAAAGCCCCAGGGGGACAGCCACAGAGGAGCAGTTAGTGTCTACTTTGGACATAAAAACCAGAACCAATAATTCAGCTCTCTTCTCCTGGAGTCAAAATCCAGGTTTTGGCAACAGGTTCTGCCCCCAGTGCCCACCCTGACATTAAACTGGCTCAACGAAGCACACTCACAGGCTCTTCTCTCGTGGGCATGGGGGTAAGCCCAGATTCCAAGCATCAAAAGCCCTCAAGAGGGGGAAAAATCCTACCTGTTCTGCAGTCTTATTTCCTGGTCTAACTGAGAACATGTTATGGGCTTGTTGTCCCACGGTTGTGTGAAACTGCCTCCAAGCACAGCAGGAATCACACACACAGCCTTTTTTTAAATAGAGGTCTATGCAATTAAACTACTGAATACTAGGAATGACAGACCAGCTCAGTTAGAGCCATCCACCTTACCACAGAAAGGGCCGCTCACTTTCAGCCCCTATGCTGGGCACTGCAACTTCTGGAGCAGGTTGCACTTGAAATAGAAAGCCTGGCCAAAGCAGGGATACCATTTCCTCTGGGCTCAGGCACTGGAGACTCAGCCAAGAGTTTCCATTCCTAGCAGTGGGCTCAAAATGAAAATACCAGATTTGCTGCATTTCAGGAATCCAGCGAGAAGCACGCGTTCCTGCTTCATTTGCAAGCACCGTGAACTCACCCCTAGAGCTCCAGGCCCTTTGCTTGCTTGGCTTTGAGATCACAGCTGTTTTGAGCTATGGTCTCACCTGTTTCAGATAACTAACCTCACCCTCAAGTTCTGTCATGACAGCAGCAATCAGATGGAAGACTGATTTATTCTGAAGTGTGGGATACAAGTGCCCCAAAGCTGGAAATAAGCAACTAGTGGTGCAGGACTCTCTGACTCTGTGCTGGCTTTCAAGCTATTATCTAGAACAACTGCACCTTTCCTACGAATGTCCATCCTGGTACTGCTGACATTTCTCCTTTAATTATGTGCTGAAACAATCAGAGGAATGCAGAGCGTTGGGGTTCTGTGTTTTACAACAGCGATGCCCCTTGCACAGGCTGTGCGTCCACTCTTCAATTCAACTGGCTGAGACAACACCTAGGTCAGAGGCGACAGAAAGAAGGGTACATTTGCCCACACTATGCTGCTACAGCGAGACAGCTTCCTGTGCTCAAAATAGCTTGTTTAGAGCTAGCTCTGGTATCCATACACTGCACTGTAGACAGATCCCTAGCACTGGAGCCAGCAGCTGAAACCAGAGCTCCCGAGTCTCTCTCTCGGCTTGAGCCTCTGCGCTTTCACTCCAAGAAGAGGTCAGGACAGGACTTTTTTTGCATCTCAGCCCTGCTATAAGGAACAAGCAATATGACACCTCAGCCCTCCAGCTACCCTGGGCTGTTTACTGCCTACTTCTTGATCGTCCCATAGCCGTAGTGGGAAGGGACAGACAATAGGAGACACTTTAATCCAATCCAGCTCTTGTGCAGGGCATATACTGATGGCTAGCTCTACTCTCACCAAGTAATCACATCTCATAATATCTGGCATTTTTCTAAGAGTCCCAGTTCTTGGAATCAGGAGATCACTAAGGAAACTCCATTCCAAGAAAACCAAACGCCATCACACACACCGAGCGTCTTGCCTGCAAAGCAACTTGAAGCATGCCGGGGGGACATTTTGAACATCAGGAGGGAAATAAGGAGAACCCCCAAAATTTAACTTTTTTTTAAATCTCATGATTTTTTTCCCTCTTTTTGGAGCCTGACTCATGGTATTTGGAAGTCTGGCTTTGCACATACTTTAGCTGTGGCAAGGGAGGATTTTTGCAAGGTGGGGGAGCAAATATCAAATTGGCTCAAACTGAATGCAGTCCTGTCTTTGAAGCTACTACCCAGTGCCGGGAATGGTACATACTATTCTTCACTTTCTGTCCTGAACAACTGCAGAAAGCAGCCATTCTACTCGAAGGATGGCTGCGTTTCAGAGGCAAACGAAACAATGCTTCTAAGTGTCCATCATGCATCAAGGGCGATTTATTAGTGTCTGTAAAACAAATCTAGGATTCAAGGATGAAGTGCTCTGAAGATGCAAACAATTATTAAGTCTAGCAAGAATAGTAAAGTTTGATTGGTGAATATTCTCACCAATCAGCATTTTTTCCTCCCCAATTATTTTTCAGGCAGTCAAACCCCTCCCCAAAAAACCACAAACCCACACTTTTCTGCACCAAGGCAGAATTTATTAAAGGCCCTATGTTTAGCTAGACACCCTGATCTTGTTGAAAAATAATGGGCATCAAGTTTCCAGCTTCCATTGTGCCCTTGAAAATCTCCCCCGAGTCATCGCTTACTCCTCCATTTAACAGTTATAATTTCAGTTTCTTCCAAGATTATAAGCAGGACTATAATTACCTTTGTAAGGATACTGCACTACCCTTGTTGGAAGGGTGAAAACAACAAGAAAAAGTCAGTGGGAAAATCAAAAAAGCAGAGTCATTAGTCATTACACTCACAATTTCCACCGTGTGGCTTGAACAAATCCGAGTCCTGGATGATGGGAAGCGTTTAGGTATTAGGGTGAATGTATGCACGTGTGATAGTACACCAGGGACTCTGACTATTCATCACTCATGCCCAAAGTCATGTGTTCCTCCTAACTCTTGACATTAACCGTTTAGGGTCTGGTTCAAAACTCATGGAACTGATTACACATAACCGCGGATCTTACGGGTCTAAGTCAGAGCTGAGGTTGTCCAAGGGCAGCACCAGCCTCTATTTCAGAGTGATTATTCAAGTTAGGCATCACCTGATTATTGTTACTGTGCTCCTCCTGACACGCAGTCCAGCTCTGTCTTGCCCTCTTCCGCTCCGGCCCCAGAACGCATCACTGCTTCCGTGCTCCCTATCAGCCGACTGGCTCAATTCATTCATTTTGTCGTAATTATGAATCAAAGCACAAACAACAGTGCCGGCTCTAGACTCAGATAACATGGCAAATAACAAGCAGTTGCAGGTCATGTCAGCTGCTGCTGATGCTGCTCTCATCCGCTCAGAACTCTAATACAGTACAATAGCCATTATACCCCCACCCAACCACTGCACAATAATTACTAGGAGCTTAGGCGGCTATTGAAATGCAAATAGTATGCAGAGAGATTACTGGGGAAACAGGCTGAGGCAATACAAATGTTGTCCTGTTCATTTCATTTAGTTTGAACTTGAGTGGGATCGTTGTCTTGAGCTTTTCTTTCATTAGAAAAAGGGAGCAGATGAAGGAAAACCAAGCAGAGAATCCGTGCATAAGCTGCCTTGCATAGCAGCTGAACATGAGCTGCTCTATATTCTCTGCAATTTCTTCCTCACTTCCTTCTTGCTGCTGAATAAGGGTCAGCAGGATTTTTCCCCCCTCTTCTGCTACAGCAGCATTAGAGAAGAATTTGCAATTAACAATCTAAACACATCACCTTCATGAAACCCACATGCTTTCATTAACAGTTTTTCCTGGGCAGACTCCACAATGCAACCTGCTCTAGACAGGATCCAAGAGATCCACATGGAAAACTAATTGACTGAATCCACAGCAATTTACTGTTCCTGAAAGGTTTGGGATTGACCAGCCTAGGAGTTTGCAGTCTGCTGCTGATCCACAATACACAAGATTTTTTACGGACTCCCCCGGCCCCAACCGTCTCTCCAGAGGGACTGCTTTCCAAGGGAAGTGCGAGCTGCTTTTTTAATCAAACCATTTAGCCCAGAGCCTTTTCACCTGAGGCTGCTCCTCTCAGTGATCATGTTTGCAATGAGGACACATGCATGTTGGGAGTCTAACATTATTCACCTCTGTTCACCTGCACCACTAAAAATACCCCATTAGGTGACAAGTCCTTTCAATGGCTGTTAACCAGGACCACATCAAAAGAAGCAGACAGTGGAATGCAAAACTTGAGTCTTTCCATCTCGATTGAGATTATTTCTAAAGCATTTTTTTCATTTGGCTTTTAAAAGAAAGCAATGTTAAGATATCAGTGCAGAAAGCTCTCCCTATCTGAGCTACTGACTACCCGGGCTTATGAACATCAATGCATCTATCTCCAAGCCAAGGAAGACAGAATTTAGTCTTTCCAGCAGAAATGAGCACCATCATTCATGCCTGCATGCTGCCACCTCTGAAAAGTGAGTCAGAATGGAAATGTTTACACATTGGTTTCATAAAGTCCCACTCAAATTCCAGCTGCAGCCATGTGACAGGCCTTTAAAAGAGCAAGAGAAAGATTTTGTGCCCAGAACCATTATCCAAGTATGCTCCCTGTGCTGTACACTCAGGCAAACCCACACGCTGCATCACAGCTGCAACCCAGAGCCTCCAACATCCAGACTGCACTCAAATTGCTGCACAAAACAGCCATTCCTGAGGCCTCTTGCAGAGCTGACTTCCACACTAAAGGGCTACAACAGAAACACTGTTTAGTTTAAAATAATCTTTTAATCAATTATATGAATTCAACTGAATGGTAAAAGAAATCAGGATTGCATTTTATGATCGGTTTTCATTTCTAATATTCAGTTTTCAGGTGTCAGCTGATCCCACCAGACCAATATCTAAGAACATGGTATGGCATTGAGCAAAGGAGGAAATAGCAGTACCCACTGCTGCCAGATGGGTGCACATTAACCCTGCAAGAAACTTACTGAGATGTGCCTACATTTTGACCTTCCACCTTAGAAAAATGCTAGGAATAGACTGTGCAGAAGGGTGCATGGGAGCAGACAGGGTCAGATCAGGAAGCACATACGTATGCTCATGAAGACCACATTCCTGACTCTTGACTACATCTACAAGGGCTGCAAAGGAGCTAGATCCCAGAGACCCAGTTGCAGTTCTACGCTGGACAAGTTGGTTTTGAGGTTCTTTTTAGTGTAGAGCAAGGTTAACCTGACTGCAAGCCAGAATTTTGCCAAGAGTGTGTACATGAGTTAATTTTACACAATCACTCTACGTCTTGTGCCTGAGACCTGGAAGTAAAAGGATCGAAGAAAATTAATTGTATTAGAAAACTCCTAGGATTTCACATAATAAATAATCAAAAATAAGATTAAGTTACATAACTTGGTTACTACCTGCTGACATGCAGCAAGTACAAGGCAATCTCTTTCCCCCCCACCCCTCCCTAGTAGAACAGATTTCTCATTTTAAAATAAATGACATAATCATTTCCTGTATCTAAGGTAACTTTACATGGCAAATGCCACATCCTTGTTAAACTAATCTGCATAAGCCACAGATAATGCTGTATCCAACCAATATAGTCTGAGAAAAAAGCCTAAGAGAAACAGATCAGAACCGTTCCTGTGTTACCTCCCAGTCCAAAGCCACGTAAGTAGGTTGTGGAATCGCTAAAGCTGCCATCTTTCAGTGCCACCTTATATCTTCAGTATTTCCTCAGACCCACAGTCAGTACAGATAAAGCATGTTCTTGAGACACTATTGAAGGAGCTTCAGAGGTGAACTGTTTGATTTATGAATATCCCAGAAAAAAGAGTCATTCTATATTTTGTAGCCGTCAACATTGATGTGACCCTTTTCAGGCCGCCTAGCCAAGGAGCACCACGTTTGCAGAGCGCTGGAGTTGGTCCTAAACAGCTATTACTAGTGTGCAGCCAAGATCTCCAACATAGGATGCAAAAAGTTTAAGGTGCACATTTACTTTGCTTTCTACCACCCAAAGTCTTCCCTGCAGGTGCTTAAGTCTACACTTTGGGGCATAAAAGGCATATTCTGGTACCTGAATGCCAATGTGCACCCTAAATTAGACAGCCACAACTGAATGTTTTTCAGCCCTATGAGATGAGTTTGCGAGGAAAGTGGGGAACTAAATACCCCTTTGCCCCACCTTCGGGTGCATGCTGAGATGTGGACAAAGAGCGTGCCGCATTTTTTAAGAACATGGAGGACAAAAAATGTATGCATATATGAATTCATAATATACGTGACCAAAGGGTCATTGTCAGGAATAGATCACCAGTATGCTCCTATTTTACACACACACCCCCACCCCCACACACGCATAGATATACACGTATATTATATACACACACCTAGATATACATCTATACACACACATGCACACATAAATACACACACACCTAGATACACACTTATATACACACATAAACACAGCTAGATATAGGCGTATATGTACACACAGATACACACACATACACAGATACACACACAGAGGCACACATGGATATACGAATACACGCGCGCGCACACGCACACTGCTCATCTATTGCTAACAACGGCCCTTTGAAATCACACACACGTATGCCTATCTCTGCACAGATCAATCACGGGTACGTAGGCAGGTGTGTACATGATGTACACCCGCCTACACACCCACGACACCGAAGACAGACGCGCGCACACACACCCCCTTGCA
>NW_017729029.1:55869794-55879335 GCF_001723915.1 Gavialis gangeticus
CCCGGGCCGCCGCCCCCCGACGCCGCTGCTGCTGCTGCTCCTGGCTGCGGCCGCCCTGCTCGGCTCAGGTAAGGGGGAACCGGCCCCGCTTTTGTTCGTATCCGTCTGCCCGGCGCGGGCCGCGGTGGCAAACCCTCGGGGGGAGGCGGCGGCGGCTCAGCTACGCTACACGCAGCGGGTGGGGAGGGCAGCGGGCAGCGACCGGGCTGAAATAGCGGGTGTGCAGCGGGGGAGGAGTGCAGACGTGGGCACCTCTGGCCCGCAGAAGTGGGCGCATTTGGCCTCCCGCGGCCAGTGCTTCGTGTCCCTCCCCGCACAGGCGCATCCGTGAGGCACAAAATAGTAGACCTGGGAGGCCAGATGCTAAAGATGACCCTACAGCCATCTATAGGACTGTATTTATGTATGTATATATGATGCACAAAATAGTAGACGCCTGAGGCCAAATGCAGCCACTTCTGTCAGAGGTGACCAAGAGCACCGTACAAATATATATACACCATTATAGTTATATAATTATATATATGATGCACAAAATAGTAGACGCCTGAGGCCAAATGCAGCCACTTTGTCAGAGGTGACCGAAAGCACCTTACAAATATATATACTATTATGTTTCTATATATATGAGGGACAAAGCAGTAGACACCTGAGGCCAAATGCATCCACTTCTGTTAAAGATGAGCTAGAGCACCCTTCAGCTATACAGATGTAATTGTATTTATATAATTGTATATGATGCACAAAATAGTAGATGCCCGAGGCCAAATGCATTTACTTTGGTTAGACAGAGGTGGCTGAGCACCCTACAACAAAGTTTTGCCTGTGAGCCCCTTTATTTCAGGAGACCACAGGACTCCTGCAAGCATCGGCCCTTAGGGACGTGGGGGGGCGAGTCCTACCCCACTTTGGGGTCTGCACATTGGAGCTGCCGGAGCTAGAAACCGCCCTGCTGGGTGTAATGGTGATGGAAGGGAGGAGAAAAGGCAAGGTTTTTTGAGGAGGAAACAAAGTCAGGGTGAAGTTTGTCACGGGCAGTGATTTTGGGGGTTTTTTTGCTGCACACTTGGAGGTAGGACTGGGAGTGAAGTGGGAAGAAAAATAATCTGCAAGTAAGCGGGTGAGCATGAGAGTCGCTTGTCAGATGAATCCAGACTGTTCTGAGTCCTAGCACCAAGATTGGGAGGGAGCAGGGCCCTGTGGAGCAAGCCGCCTTTGTTTTGCGAGGTCACAGTGCTGTGATCACGCTGTGGTCCGGGTCTGATCTCCATTTGTTTTAGGTAGGCAGCTGCCCACTCTGTGCAGTTCATTACTTCTCTGAATTGTGCAGAGCTCCTTCCCCCTTTACTTTTCTCTCCCTCTTCCCTGTTGAGCTAGACTGGGGGTTCCCAAACTGCGCTGTGCTTACCCCTGGGGCTACACAAGACATCCGCGGGTGGGGGTATGCAGGAGAAATTGTGTAAGGGTGGATTTAATTTTCATTATTATAAATAATGGGCATTTAAGGGGTTAAAATATAAGCCATATGCTGGTAGGGGTATGTGGGTAAATGTGGAAGGGGGTACATAATAATAATAAAAAAAGTTTAATATTTGTCAGGCAACAGGCTGTATATGAAGTTTAGCTTTTTAGGGCAGAAGAAAAAAAACAACTTAGAACATGTTATTTGGGCAGGAAAAAAGTAGTAAGAATTGGTAGTTTAGAGAGAGTTTACTAGTGGTTGTTTTTACTTGTAAGCAACAGTTTCAACTGCCTCCAAACCCTGCCTGGCTGCCTTGGCTCTTGATCCGTCTAAGGCGGATAGATTGCTCTAGTTTACTCTGATGAGATCCAAACTTAAAAGCACTGGAGCTGGGTTCTGCTCTGTTGACTTTAAGAGGGGCTTCCCCTCCTGACCTAGCCTTGCTGGCCAGAAGTTTCCTGTCCTCTACTGCTGTGCCACATGGCATATGTCCGTGTTAGACCTCTCTGTGCACTGCCTGCCAGAGGGACCCAATGCATGAATGGCTTGTCCACATGTCTAAACAGCTGAGGAGAGTAAGTCCCACTCATTTTCAACAGGACATTGGGGGAATCTTTTGAAGAAGCCTTTGTTCAAAGGCTCTTGGATCCTCAAAAGATGCAAAGTACTATGTAAATATTTTTGTAAGTATTGTTTTTAGCAAGTCACAGCAGTTTATCATATCAGCATCATCTATGGATTCATGAACTTGCACAGTAGAAAGGAAGAATTTATGCTGCTCTCTGGCTACATTCAAGAAACACTTGGATGCTCACCTTGCTGGGGCCATCCAGCCCTAGTGTCCATCAGATCTATGGTAGATAGTCTGTCAGAGTAAAACAGGTTGCTCCTGCAAGGCTGGGTCATTTCACCACTTCTTCTGGAGTCTATCAAGTAGTTCAGCATCTTAGTCTTGATCCCGAGATAAAAGGAGAGCTTTAAAAAAAGATAAAAAAAAATAAATACTTAGAGACATTTAAAGCTGGGCTGAAGAAAAAAAATCAAGCGACTCCAGTTCAGCTACTTGCTAGGTCCTGCTATAGTTTTTTCTCCCATGCACCATTTATTGTAGTTCTCTTAGCATTACTCAGTGTTTGTATGTCACGGGCTTGTAGTCTTTTGTGGTTTAAATAGTAATGCATAGATGTATTAGTTTACTGTGATTCAGCAATTAGTTTGAGTATCTTAGCCTTCTAGCACCCCCATCTCCTGCCTGAGCCTCCTAAGGACTGTGGAGTAGACATGTCCTACCTAGAGACTCTTAAGGGTTTTTTTAGACAACAGTAAAATGGTAAAGCCAAGTATAAAATATTGCATACTGTTCAGATGGGAAGGTCTCCAACAATTTTACTTGAATTTACTTGTTGGTTAGGACCTCAAAACTGTCAGCTTAGGTCCTAACTCATGTGGTCGTCTCCTTCAAACAGTCTTTCTGTAAAAGGTTTATGCAGGTAGGTACAGCTGCAGCTCTGACTTTCCAGCCTCCTCCATAGAAAGCCTCACTGGCTTCAAAATCCATGTGGTGCTGTATGCAGGGTTAAAACCATGTCTCTTCCATATCATCTTGAGTTCCTTCTGATATTTGCATTTGAAATGTAAGAACTTTGATTGCTCTCTCTCCAGAGAGTCTGAGCAGCATGGTCTTGCTAGATAATTCCTCTGTCCTAACCCTCGAGGAAGAGAAAAGCCCCCAGAGCAAGAGATACAAGATATACATCCCCTTGGCATATTGAAAGAATCTTTATTGGGCAAACAGTTACTGCAAGTTTCTTCTCCACCTTCTGCCACGTCCAGGATGGCTGGTCTCCCTCAACTGTACTTAGCCCACTGGAACCAACATGTGGTGGAGCATTTTTGTATTCGGTTAAATAATGACAGGGCCTTGCTTGATAAGTCTCTCTCTCTTTTTTTTTCCCCCCCCAACTGTCCTCACATCCCAATTCTTCTTAAATTGCTCCCTGCTCAGCCTCTCATCTCTCCTTGTTCCCCCCCCCCCATCCTCTCCGTCCTAGGCTTGTGTAGAAGCTGCTGCACAACTGGGAAGCGACAACAGATGCTGTTCTAAAAGCTGCTCTTAAAATCCAGCATCATGGCATCCATTCTTCATCTGCAGCTAAACAGTGCTTACCTTTACCAGGTTACATGCAGAGTTCAGCTTTGTGTGGGGCAGCAAGGCAAGTCTTTGATAGTAAATATTGAAGGAAGGAAACAGCTGAGCCACACAATACTTAACTATGAGAGACCGGGCACTCTGTGGAGAAGGTGTAATACAGCCTAACACCAGCCTCCTTTCAGGATGTCTCTCTGTAGTAGTTATAGGGCTGTTATCACTGCAGCAAGTGGAACATTTTGACCCCCAGACCAGCATGAGTCAGAGTAGAACATGTAATTTTGTCATATGGACTTGATCTTGGGAAGTATTCAGGAGCTGCGATTCCTTCGGAGGACAGCAAGCACCAGAAGATCTGTATACTTACTAGTTGTAGCTTATCTCAAAATTTCCCACTCCCAAGCATTCAGGAATTTGGAGGAAGACTCCTTTATCCTCAGAAGTGTCATTTGGCTTAGAAAACTGAAATTTAAGAAATTAGAGTTCTTGTTTGCCTCAAAGAGAAAGAACTCCCGCCTACCCCCAGAACAGGTTCAACCATTCTCTTGTAGTAAGATGACTAGATTTAAGAAACCAGAGCGAATCCCATAGCCTCATGATCCAGGAGCTCTGGCTTTAAATATTCACACAAAGCTACAAGAATGTCCCCCTCCAATGTCACAACACCAAGAGAGAAAGGCCAGGCTTGCAGCACTGACTTCAGTCATCTTCCCCAAGGCCTTTTATAAGAAACAGAGAAAAAACAACCCCAAAGTAGCACATAGGCACCAGACAGCACAGGGCTGAATTCTCACACTATACAAAAGGCAAACCTAAACCATGGGATTAAATTTTGATAAACACACAATTTTGCAGTCCCAAGTCACAGCCTCAGCTGTGCACACCAAAGTAAGTATCTGATCCTTCAGTCCTCATTAGCCTGCTAGGTCCTCAGCAGCCTAGATTTCCTTATACAAGTAAGGGTTACAGAACAAGGCCTGTCATGCTTATTTTGATTTTACAGTATTTTAAATCTTAGTGGAAACATGAGACATGTCTATTCAAGAGCACCGCAAGGGAGGCTTTTTTGAGGCAGATGCATTACCTTGGAGCTCAGTACCTGGGCTGGATCTGAACAGGTCAGCTCCCTATGTGGTGGAGTGACCCAAGTTTCACTCTTTCCATCAGAGCACACAGACCCTATGCTAAAGCCAAGACTCGCTCCCTTTTGGGGGCTGGCCTTATTGGTAAGAGAGAACCACATGGAGATAGTTGTCCACCGAGTTCGTGAGCCCCCAAGATTTCTCTCTCATGCTCTTGTCAGACCAGGTCCCTTGCATGCAAAAGCCCTTCCCCACTGGGTTAGCAGGCTGGCTGCTCCTGCCAGGGACTCCAAGAAACAGAGAAAAAAGCCACCCCAAAGTAGCACATAGGCAACAGACAGCACAGGGCTGAATTCTCACACTGTACAAAGGCAAACTCATGGGAGAGGTGGAAGCAATATGGAGTTTCACCCACCTCTTTTGGTCCCAAGGCTGACTTCAAAACCTGACTCCACCAAATAAATAATGAAGCCTGGATAAAAGACAGTGATGGCCAAATCACAGTTTCTGATGTGCAAGTGTTTTTTGTACCTCATTGCTGTTTGCAGCTCTCTACAGAAAGTGATAATGCTAGTGTGGAGGGGCTAGTGAAGGGGCAGAGGGTGTGTTTTTGATTGCATGCACCAGGCACATCTTTCTTGTCGTCATGAATTATGCAGTACATGCTTCTGTCATGCTGTAGTTTCTTTTGAGATGGAGGGTTTGTCACAAGTAACCCCAGCTGTAGATGTAGTTGTGGTTCTGTGGTTAAGGCTGAGCACTCAGAAGCTCTGGAACAGGTCAGTCAAGCCTGAGCCGTCCCAATTGAAGGCAACTTCAAGGCCAACTTAGATCTCAGATGCAATTACAGACAGACACAAAAGTCAAGCCACCCTCCTGCTCACCTTGTAACCAAATGTGTAGTCCAGTTTGTTTTTTGTTTTTTTTCAAAGCTCAGATGATGCTGCATGTCACCTTCCACACACACACAGACTGTTGTGTTCTTCTGTGCAGAGTGCAAGGAAGTGAACAGATTCACCAAGATGTATTCAGCCCAAGGCTGAAAGACAGACTTCTTTTTCTGCAAAAGGCATGTTACTTAGCAGATGAAGGCTACAACAACATGTACAGAAGTGGGGCAGGATGTTTGTGGGATTCAGGATCAGGAGATCTGGGCTTCATTTTTGGTGTTGCAGCCTTGGGCACACAGGGACAGGGGCTGCTCTTGCATGGATGCATCTCAGTACAGAGATCCTCAATGTGTGCGCACTTCAGATTTCCCTTCTGCACCATTGGGCTATTAATATTCTATGGGCCATTGGGAGACTTAATAGTTTGGAGACTGTACCTAGACATTCCAGGGATAAGTGCTTGATAAGCACCAAGTTGGGTATCTAGCTTGTAGCCATAATGGTCAAGAGGAAAAAGCATTCAGGACTCGTGGTAGAGGTGATCTCTTATTAGACCAACTAGATCTTTGCCCCAAAAATTTAATTGCAAGCTTTCAGGCGCAAACACCCGTCAGGTATCAGAGAAAAGATTGTAACAGTTCTCCTGGGTAGAAATGAAAGTTCATATTTCATAGGAGAGTTGAAGGTGGTAAAATCTCCTGTTTGGAAAAAAGGTTATTGGAGAAGAGTTGGAATAATCTGCATATACAATAACCTTTTTTCCAAACAGGAGATTTTACCACCTTCAACTCTCCTATGAAATATGAACTTTCATTTCTACCCAGGAGAACTGTTACAATCTTTTCTCTGATACCTGACGGGTGTTTGCGCCTGAAAGCTTGCAATGAAAGAATTTTGGGGGGGGGAGCAAAGATCTAGTTGGTCTAATAAAAGAGATTGCTTCTACCATGAGTCCTGCATGATAAAGCACTAAATCACTTTCAAACAATCTTTTTTTTTTTTTTTGGGGGGGGAGGGGTGGAAGAAGGAAGGAGATAAAAAGGAAGAGAAGGGTCTTTATGGGAAATCATGGACTGAGTTTTCTTGAAAATCAAGAGGGCCAGATTGGGGAAGTAGGGGTGTGAAGAAAAAAAAGTAAGTCAGACACTCTTCAGTGGCTTCTCCCCCTTCCAGGAATTAAGTTTTGTGTCAAGCCTCCACTTAAGTTGCATTCGTTGTTGGCATATACACAAGTTCGCTAAGGAAGAACAGTTGCTTCTCTGGAAGTCAGACCTGCATTTTAGCAGTTGGGGCTGAGCAGGAATGTTTGACCAGGGTTGAGGAGGAAGAAGTCATGAGACTTGCAAAGAGGTAGAATGAGAAGTCCCCATCCTTTCCCACCTCCAAGCAGCTCAGACCACCATAAAAAAAAAAAATACATGGAGGTGCATTTATTATGGACATGAGGACACCTAGCAATTTCAAATCCCGAGTTCATTCATGTTTGCCTCTCTGAACAGAAAAATTTTCTGGTTTGGGTTTATTTATTTAGTTTTAAATGAGTGGGTCAAGTAGCCTGTGCTCAGTCTGTAGCTCTCGCATAGGCAGAACATGAGTCCATCAGCTAAGTAACAGACACTAAATCCAGGGCATTTGTTGCAAGCTTTGAGAATCCAGCTGCAATAGCATCATGCTGGAGCAACAGTTCTCAGCTTTCATATAATCCCTTAGGAGAGAGAGTACGTTAATGGAGGCCAGCCGTTTTTGGAAAGCATGCCACAAGTTAGCCCCCACCCCCCTTTCCCTAAAGTCACTCTGATCTGCTGCTCAGCTTTCTTCTCCCTGCCCAAGCTGCCATGAGCCAGACAGAGGCTGCAGGTGCCACCTGTGGACCCTGTGCTGTAGGTTGGCCACTCCTGCTGTGTTGTGGAACACCTCTCCTCAAGTGTGGATGAAAACCATCCCACTGGCAATTAAAACAACTACAAGTGAAAGTAATATTAGGGAAGTAATTATCTATTTATAACTGTTGCACAGATGGCTCCAGTCACCGCAGGCGGCTCCTCTTTACCTTGTTTCTTATAAACCAGTGGCTGCTAGGGAAGGCAGATAGAGAGGAGAGGAGCCAGCTTGTTTCCAGATGTTTTTACAGGTGTCCAGGCTCCTCTTTGCCAAGGAGATGAGTTGAAGCAGATGTAAACAAGTAGTAAAGCCAGCTCCAGGTGACCTGCATGGATTACCTGGAAGATAACTTTCCATAGTTTGGCACTCTCTGGGCTAGGACATGGCAATGAAAGAGCAAAGGCTATTTGTCTTGGTTTTACTGCCAAAACTGAGTAGTGCAAAAATTCTCACTTACTTAAGAGTAAGTTTAATAATCAACAGTAAGATCAGTCTTGTATTTACTAACAGTCTTTAGTGATTGGGCCCCCCCCCCCCAAGCAAATGCACACACCTTTCTAAAGGTATACTTTTAAGTTAGATGCTGTGTCTAGATGTGACAGTGAGAGAGAGACATTCCCACCCACACTATTCATTTCTTATCTCTGACTAATTAGCATTTACTCACATGCCACAACCAAACACAAAATGGCGGAAGCACAAAGTGGAAGGATTAGTATTAACAGTTGTTGCTTCTTTAGCTAATGGTATTTACACTTGCAAATGGCAGTGCTACCAGTTTTGTGGGCAGAAGTGGTGCTACTTATTCTCCTACATCTGTTGCAACAGATTTTGCCCCTAAAGCATGAACAGATCTCTATTGATCTCTAGCACTGACTAGAATAAAAGGTTTAGCCTTGCAGGGTTTAAAAGACAAATGTTTCTCCTTAGAAAGATATCCTGAAGGTTTGAGGTATTAACCTCACAGCTGACTTACAGAAAGTTTGGTTTTATTAGCTACTGCTTCTGAAGCCACTTTATTAAACTTATATTTTGTTATTAAATTAGATAATACCAATGGTAAAGAAAAAAAAACCTGTGCAGTTTTCCTTTGTAATCCATCTGATTGACAGATATTAATGCACCATCCAGTGAATAATATAATGAGAACAAGATTAATATTTTTGTTTTGACGTGCAAGAAACATGAAGAGGCTTTCCCCCCCCCCTAGGGAAAAAACAAACAAACAAAAAAAAAAAACACAAGCCCCCCTCCCCCAAGAAATTATTGATCCAGACGGGATCATGCTGCAAGTCCATGAATAGGTTTTAGATACCACTCTGTACCTTCCACATACAAGGGAAGGGTGCAGGGCACAAAAATGCATAGGCAAGTGCCTCACTACTCTGCCTGTACTTAGACTTACTGGTGTTACACTAGGCTCAAATTCAGTCTAGGTCTTACATCTCTGTAAGGCTGCAGCTACCTTGTAGATAAAGCTTAGTGATAGTAGTTCTACAGAATTGTCCTTGAACTAGAATTTCACAGAAGTTAAAAATCACTTTCCAAGGGAATTTTGGAAGTACATAGGATATTCTTGGAAGCCAGCAGCAGGATGGCTACAACATGGCTATTCATGCTGCACACCACACTTTACCTGCCAGAATGACAGGATCTAGCAGAGTGTTAAATGCGAAGTAGTCTTCCTTGGCAGATGGGGAACAACATCCCTGCTCTGAAGGGAACAGAATTTCCCTTGGGCTTTTGATCAAGACATTGAATAATCATAGTAGGGGAGACTGATGAGAAGAGAACAGAAGCTTCTGTAAGATTTAATTGGGAGGTGAGAGAGTCCCTGTATGTTGCACTATTCTTGGGGCTTGCAACAAGGTGGAGCATGAAGCTGAACAGAAAAAAAAAAAATGTCTAGGAGAACAAGGTGCTGGGTTGAGAGGGGGGAGGGAAGGGAAAAAATGGTTCAGCATTTTTAAGAGCTTTCAAAAGGATGTGTTGGATGACACACACACACACACACGTGTTTAATGCTAATTGCAGCAGAGACTCGGGGGGGGGGGGGGGGGGGGGGGGGGGGGAAAAA
>NW_017729029.1:55884335-55886004 GCF_001723915.1 Gavialis gangeticus
GGGGGGGGGGGGGGGGGGGGGGGGGAGAGAAGGCCAAGAAAGGTTTCCAAGATAAGCTGCAGATGAAGATGCCACAAATACAAAGTAAATCTAGAATGGTGTTGTTAATACCATACAACATGAATTTGATCTAGATGGCTACATAATAATGATGAGCAAGGCAACTGGAGTTAGCTGGGAGCAGGGGAAGGGGGGGAGACAAGGAAGAAGTATTCTCCATCAGGATGTGGAAAGAGGTGACAGGCTGAAGCCTGGAGAGGATGTGCCAGGTAGGTAGTGCAATAGTGGTGACAGTTTACAGACCTGCAGCCTGATGGGCCAGTGCAGACAGGACAAGGAGGTAGCTTAGGCTGCTTGTACATGCCACAGGGGTTTAATTTGGTTTTGTTCTTCTTAAATTAAAAGAGTGTTTTTTTTTAGAAACACCACTACAGTTCAGGGAGAATTGAACACAAGGGTGGGGTCCCAATCCTTACCTACCTCTTTGGTGGTGGGGGGGGGGGGAAATGAACTGCTGGCAGGCAGACTAATCCCTGAGCTGTATGGGGCCCCCCAGGTGGCATGCGTGTCAGGTGGTCCTGGGGGTGCTGCAGTGATGGAGGGAGATACCAGACCTCAGCACAGCTCAAGCAGGCTGGCTTGGGCGGGGGGGGCGGGAATTGGAAAAATCGGGCTCGCTACTCCCTTTGGTGGCACCTGCCACCAGGTCCCACAGCCCCTGAGCTGTGTGGGGCCTGCCAAGCCCTGAGCACACTGGCTTCCAGCACCCTGTGCACTGTTGCACTTTGTTAGGTAGCAAACAGAAGACCTCCAAGGTGTCTTAATCTTGCTATGTACCCAAAGTCATTAAAAAGTGGAATATGCTGCCAAGCATGCAAACAGCAATGCCATTGAAGCAGTGCAGAAGGGCATTTAAGCTGCTTTAAAGGCCAATTTTGTGGCGTGTACAGGAGGCCCTTAGAAGTCATGTAGACTCTGTGGTGCTTGGGTGCCAGAGGGTTGAGCTGTTGTCCCCCATGGCCATCAGACAGCATCTGCAGGGAACCCAGCTGAACTTATGGCCTGAACTGTAAAGACAGAAAACTACTTGTGCAGGTCTTTGGAAACAAGAATAAATATAAATCTAGGATGGACAATATTTTAGCTGATGGGTCACTTAACTAGGTTTGATGAGCTGTTGAGGGTCACATAGAAGAGCCTTTTAGAAGATATCATTTTAACAAGTTATAGATAAGAAACAAGTTGTATACTAAAAAACAGACATATACTATAACATTTAAAATTTAAAGAAAATTTCCCCCTCATCTATGGGTTTTGAATCATGTAGAGAGGACAACTGCATAAAAGCTCAAACTAAAAAGTCTTACTCTTGTCTATTGTGGGTGGGTGGTGTGTGTACACATGTGGGGCTTCATGCTAGGTCTGGGAGTTGGCCAGGGGTGAGGGGAGGGAAGGAGTAAGGGATATAGTTTCTAGGGTCCGAAGGGACCCGAGAAGCTCATCTAGTCCGACCCCCTGCCATGGCAGGAAAGAGTACTGGGGTTAAACGACCCCAGCAAGGTCATCATCTAACCTCTTCTTAAAAACCCCCAGGGTAGGAGCCTGCACCACCTCCCTTGGAAGTTGGTTCCAGACCCTAGCCGCCCTGACCGTGAAATAGCGCCTTCTG
>NW_017729029.1:55886293-55893616 GCF_001723915.1 Gavialis gangeticus
CTGTGGATGCATGACAAGGTACGGTTGGCCTTCCTAACTGCCTCCCCACACTGCCGGCCCATGTTCATCTTGGAGTCAATGATGACTCCAAGATCTTTTTCCGCCTCTGTGCTGAAAAGAGGGGAGTTCCCCAACCTGTAGGTATGGTGCTGGTTGTTCCTCCCCAGGTGCATCACCTTGCACTTGTCTGTGTTGAAACCCATCCTATTCTTATCCGCCCACCCTTGCAACCTGTCCAGGTCCGATTGTAGCCTGCTTCTTCCTTCTAGCATGCCCACGTCCCCCCACATCTTAGTATCATCAGCAAATCTGAACAGGGTGCTTTTTACCCCCTCATCCAAATCACTGATGAAGATGTTGAACAGCGCGGGCCTGAGGACCGAGCCCTGCGGAACCCCACTGCCCATATGTGCAGCAGAGCTCACCTGGACAGAGCAGGTGTACTCTACTCCCCCCCAAAACAAACAAACAAACCCAACAAACTTCGTCAATGGATGGAGTTTTCTGCTGACGTAACAGCATCCACATCAGACAGCCTGCAGTCTAAGCTGCATCAGCAAAGAGAGAGATAGCCACATCCCACCATGCCTCTAGCCAGCCTCTCTGTTGGCAATAGTTTGTGGCAGAGATGAGACTGCAGTACTTCAGAACAAGCTCTTTGCAGCAGGAACTGCATCCTCAGTGCTTGTCTGGCACCTACCTTTGTGCTGCGTCTCCCCTCCCCCCCATTGCAATTAGGGCTTCAAAAGTGACTGAAGGAAGCTTCCAACCTCAAAAAGCTGTCATTTCTTTACCCCATTATGCAGCAGGAATAGCTTGAAGTACCTGAAGCTGTCCTGCCAAGTCAAAAGGATGCCTCTGCTTTGGTAACTCAGTCCACAAGATGGAGAGAGATGCTTATCTGCTAGGGGATGCAGTTGCTGACTTGGTTGGTAAAGCTCTGTTCCTAGGCTCACACTTGCCAGAAGGAGCAAGCCCCTCAGGGCCATCTCCCCAAGTCTCAGCTTATTTTGGCAACTGTCCCTTGCAACAGCTTCCTAAATTATCCAAAGACCCCCACGCCCCACCTGGAATCGACTGCAGCAGGATCCTTCCTACCCCAGATACACGCACAGACTGCAAGAGAAGCAAGTTAAACCTAAATGGCCTTCAGGTCAGCCTCACGTTCTGTCAGTCTGTAATTGCTGATAGTATCATCAGTGGCTATGTGCAGCTCCTGTAGTCCATCACTAAATTTAGTAAGCAGTCAGCCATATGCAACACTCTTTTACCACAACTATAGTCTAGGTTATCATGAAGACCCCAGTGAGGGAGGCTGGCTGTGCACAGATCATACCCTGTCCAGATCCTATTTAGCAAGGCCCACTGACATGGCAGGCTGAAGTCACGGGGGCAGACTGTAGGAGCTGTGATAAGGAACTTGAATGGAGGTTGACATCACCAAGCCTCACATGGGCTTCTCTCACCCCCACCCCCAGCCTTCCTACCCTTTGTATTCTAAAAATTGGTATTTTCTTTTTGTTCCTTCATCTGATAAAGTAAGCTTATGCAAGCTTTTGCTACATCTCTGATTTTTAGGTGGCCTGTATAGGTGAAAGTCTACCCTGCCTTCTGCCTGATCCTAGATCCATTCCTTGCATGCTGTTTCAGTGATGTGCAAAATTCAGGCCAGATCCAGCCCCCCAGCTCTTTTTTTGGGTCTGGCCTGTGGCTGCCCCAATAGTGATCTGCATGGGGCCAAACCCTGCCTGTTCCCACTTGGGGCAACCTGTGCCATGCTACTGCCCACACCTGCCGACAGCACTGCCCTGGCCCCAACTCCAGCTAGTGTGCACAGCTTCCCAGCAAGACTACTCCAGCTGCAGCAGCTTCCTGGGTACTGCTTAGCTCCCCCAACCTCCAGAAGCCTCTTCCTGCCCATGCTGTGCTGCTCCAGGCAACAGGTAACGCAGGGAAGTGGCAGTAAGTAGTCACAGATTTGTTTTGGAGGAGATTCAGCAGCCAAGTCTCTGAATCGAATCGGGAGACCCATTCGAATGTTCGAATAGAATCTGAGGCATCTGAATCAAATTTGGAGAGATTTGGATTGGTTGGGGAAAGGCAGGCACAGCCAGATGGCTGGAAGTTTTCCTGTGGCTGTGCCTGCCTCTCTCTGGCAAGGGGAGCCGTAGGAAGAGCCCCTATGGCTGCCCTGCCCAGCCCCAGGACTTAAAGCAAAAAACAAACTCTGCCACATAAGTTAAGGGTGCACCAATAGAGATTTTTAGCCAATACTGATAGCCAGTTATTCACCAGGTATATTGGCAGATACGGATCTGATAGCAGATTCACAAGAGCACAGCTGGGCAGAGTGGAGAGCAGCTCCTTGCTGGTAAGTCTGTGGAGGAAGAGGTGTGGGGGAGGGGACAGACTGAGGTCCCCATGGTATGGGAGGGAGTAGGACAGTGCCACTGCTTAGCCATGGTGGTGAATGGGACCCCAGGGCTGGGGCAGGGAGCAGGACAGAGCTGTGGGTGGCTTGTCCAGGGGAAATCAGCATTCCAGTACTTAAAAATGGTGGTGGGGACGCTTGAACTGAAGTTCGGCAAGTGAGGGTGGAGGTTGTTGCTTACTGTAGGCTCAGGGCTTTCCCCCCTGCTGCCTTTGCCCCAGGAGCTGTGCGCTGGCTGCATCATGTCCCCTGCCTGCCTGCAGCAGGTGGCAAAACTTGCCACCCCCACTGCTGCTGGACAAGCAGAGATGTGTGGCCAGAGCACAACTCCCAGGTCAAAGGCAGCAGTGTGGAAAGCCCGGAGCTCACAGCATGCAACCCATATCTGCCTCATGCATAGACTGGGGGTGGGGCACATGCCCCCCCCCATGCCTCTCCCAGGGGTGCATGCAACAGGAAGGAGCCATGACCCCTCCTTCAGTGCCCTCTGGACAAGCTACCTGTAGCTCTGCCCTGAGATCCTATTCACCACCCTGGCTGGGCAGCAACCCCAGCTCCAGCCCCTGCCCCACTCCCTCCTTCACCAAGGGGGGGGTCTCAATCTGTGTCCCCCCCACATACATCCCTTCCTTTCCACAGAAGTACCTGCAGGGCACTGCTGTCTACACAGCTGTGCTCCTGGCCACGTGCATGCTGCAGCTGCATGCATGCAGCATCCAGGGGCCCTGGCCAAAAAGCATATTTTATTTATCGGTATATTATTGGCTACACTGGCAAAAAAACCCCACCAAACCCAACACAGTCGATAGTGTTAGTTCTCCATTTTTTGGTGCTGATCTGATACAGCACCACTATATCACTGCACTTCTAGCATAAACATTGATTGCTCCAAGCTAGCACTAAGCCAGTCGCACCTTCAGTTTGAGCAGCATCTGTTGAGATAAAATTTTGCCCTGGAGTAGCATAACAAGTTCAAGGTCTTAAGCTTCTTTAAGGTGCAGCTGTGTGGACAGTCCAGGGGTTATGAGCTCCAGGAGCTGCCTACAGTTACTATGAGACAAGGCTGGTAGAGTAGAAGACAGCCCAGGCAGAGAGAGGAGATGCAAAAGGACAAGGATTAAAATAGTGCAGGCTGTCTTATCTTTATTCCCCACCCCCCAAGAAATACCACCATGTGGGAGGGGGAGAAGAAGAAACAGCTATCTTACTGTGCACACTTAAGATCAACTCAGTGTCCTCAATTACTCAGCCAGTCTTATAGGCA
Organism: Gavialis gangeticus; assembly: GCF_001723915.1. Classification (NCBI taxonomy): domain Eukaryota; kingdom Metazoa; phylum Chordata; order Crocodylia; family Gavialidae; genus Gavialis; species Gavialis gangeticus. Next base: position 55,889,989 of record NW_017729029.1, read on the forward strand.
TCAAGCCTGCTGTGCTTGTGTCCAGGTTAACCTCAGACTCTGGGGTGCTCCGACTCTGACAGAGGGGCGTTTTTCACACAACCTTCTCAGCTGTGGTTCAGGTATTGGTCTAGCAGGCTGCTAAGGCAGGGGCAAGCAATTATTTTGGGCAGAGGGCTGCTTACTGAGTTTTGGCAAGCCATCGAGGGCCATATGACAGGTAGCCCAGGGCAGATAAATATTACATTTTCTGTGTTTTTTAGGGACCCTGCAGGCTGGATAGAATGGCCTGGCAGGCCGCATCCGGCCCCTGGACCGCATTTTGCCCAGCCCCATGTTAAGGGAATGAGGTTTAAAACAAAGACACTCTAATTTGAATTTTTTTATATTAAGAAAGGGCTGCTGGTAGAGGGTGAGGGTAAGGGGGGCGTGGAGAGCAGAATTAGTTGGTTTTTGACCTTGAGAAGCTTGAGAGCACAAGTACTCATATCTGCCTGTTGCTTTGGCAAGGGAAAAAAAAAAAAAAAAAGAGAGAGAGAGGTTTTAGTGTATTGCAGAACAGCTGAATCCTCACCCACTGTAATATTGAATAAAACAATGACTCAGCTTCAGAGACTAAAGATGTCGCTTACTAGAAATCTCACGGTTCCTGTGGATGACTACAGTCCCCGTCTTGCTATCTTCCCTACATTGACTTATCCCTTTTCTTTCTGAAGTGGCAGCTTTGTGTTATTTTGCTATTTTGAAGACATCACACGTAGACTAGTAATTCATACTTCAGTTTGTCACAGGGAGACTTTAAAGAAAAACGTTAACAACAGTTGGGTTTACAGTACCTTTAGAACAGTGTACACTTTCAGTAATATTAAGATCATGCAGTACAGCATCAACTGGCCTGATGGCAAGTTTTATCAGTTGGAAAAAACACTAAAAGATTTCATGAACCAAGGATGATAGTGACCTTTTCCTGGCTTTAATCAGTTGTCCTGTGCAGCATGACACTAGCATCATCTCTTCCAAGTCAGAGATGGAAAAAACCCGGGGCACAGAAGGGATAAATGACTTAGTCCAGTCAGGGCCAATTTGACAAGTGTGCCACATGTTAGCCCCAGACTCCTCCCAAGTACCGCACCACTTCCACCTGCCCTACCTGCCACTCTGCTTTCTAGTCCCTGCCCAGTCTGCCACATGTGCTGCTATTTGGTCACCTGTCCCTTGGCTTAGTCCAAGCCAGAGGTTCCCCAATTTTCTTATTGGGTACCCCTTTCAGATTTACTAGATGCCCATATGCCCTTAGCAGCATGCATTTTATATTTTAACTCCTTAAGTGTCCATTATTATAATGAAAGTTACATCCACCATTACAGCTTCTCCCACATGTACTCCTGGGGTACCTGTACCACAGTTTGGTAACTCCTGGTCTGAGCTACTGAATAAGCAGCAGGATGCAGTAGTCCACAGGGGTTCAGACCAGATGCTCACACAGATCCTGTTATCCCTGTGTCTTGTTTCCAAGCTCACAGAGTTGTCGGATGCAAGTCTCTAGCTCTCAGCCCTTTAACACAGCTGCTTTTTTGAGCCCTCCTGCTGTCAATGATTAAAGTTATTGCAATACCAATAAGCACCTGTTTTGCCATGATACCCCAGGTTTGTTCCCTTCCCCCTTATTCATTACTCCTACTACTTTATAGCCCAAGTGTGTAAACTCTGTAGGACAGCAGCACCACATCCTGGGTAGGGCTGCCACACTAGGGGTGACAACTAGGATATTGCTGCTCCAAGTACTTCCTCTTTCAGAAAGAATGGCTCCTATCAGATATGTGGGGAGAGCTTCCCTCAGAGCTTGGCTGCGTCAAGATGCGTTTTATCCATTTCCTGCTTTGTGCTGCCTGTCAAAGACCAGATTATGCTTTAGCCACTTGTCCCAGATGTCACACCAATCTCTGCCTTTGTCAGAATCGACTCCCAAGGGAAGCAGACCTGACCCACATACACGAAGTAGGGTTCAAGCCTCCTTGCTGCCACGTTACCAGTGATTGCAGTTAGTCTGGTCAGTAGCAGGAACAGGGGTTGCAAGGCTTCCTCCACCCACATACGCCAAACCACAGCACCAGCTTGATTTGGTGAAGTGCTCATCTCCATAGAGGGCCACCATCACCTCTCTGCCTCCAGGCATTGAAATAGCTCTGCATTCAGGCCTCCTTTCCAGACTATACAAGCTGTCACAAAGGGAGTTCCAGCCTACCTCATTTAGAGCAAGCAGCCACCTCATCAGGTCTCATTCTGCCATCAGTTACGCAGCCTTCGTCTCAGAGATTTGCATAGATTTACACTACCACGGCACACTACCCAGCTGTCATGCAATTCATGCAACAATAGGCCTTCAGCCTTCACAAAACAGTTTAGCTCCAAGACCTTGGCAGCCCTGTCACATGCCTTCCACAAAGGTGCCCAAAGGGGTGGCTAAATGGAGACTTTTAGAAGTATTCACTTAGAAGGATGGGGTGGGGGCAGGAAGGGGAGAGGAAGGACACCCAACAGTGTCTCCTCTCATCTCACACACATTTGCTGACTGTATCCCCCATAATTACCACAGCCAAAATATGCATTGAAACACCTGTTGCTGATCACCACAGTATGGTTATTGATTCAAAGCCAAAACTTGTCTGCATGCAGGCACCATTGAACAATAAAAGCAAGAGAATCAACAGGCCACAGTAACATCTCCTCTCCCCATGCCCAAACCTGCCCTGATCTGCACAGCAATTAATTCTTTTTGAGCCATAGGTGCACTAGCCATCCAAAAGCAGTGATGGAAAGGAGGTAAGGGACATGAACAGTCCATTTTAAAAAGAGATGTTTCATCCTTTCACTTGTCCTGGAGTAACATTATAGTCCTAGCTGACTCACTAAGCAGGACACATATATTGGCAAGATGGGTAAGCGTTCTTCTGCTGTCCCATGAATCCCCGGATCAGTTTTTGTTGTTGTTGGGGTTTGTTTGTTTTTTGGGCTATAAAGCACCAAAAATAACACCCCCTCTCCCAAACAGGCATATACCAAACCAAGGCCTGAACAGTGGCACAAGGTTAGTGTGATTATGTTGGATAACATCCACAGTCCTGTACCGTTACATACAGGGTAACTACATATTAATTATGGGGAACTCTGGTACCATGAAGGTGAAAGAAGCAGAAAGTCTGGAATAGTAAGTTGACATGGGGATATTGTCCAGCTAGAGTTAGTCTGGTTTGAACTATGGGGGCCATCTAGGCTGAACAGTTTGTGGGCTGCTGCTAGTCCTTCAGAATCCCAAAGGAAGAACAGGCCTCTCTCAAAGCCAAGCTACCAGGCCACACTGACTCTCTCAGAGCTGGGGCAAGCATCTGCCTCTTAAAACCATACTCTCCCTCCACCCCAAGTAGGGACAGACTGCTCCATCTCGCACCATCTGGGTCAAGATATACCCAGGCCATGCCAGGCATGGTTGCCAATTGACACAGTTGGTCAGACTAGCTACTCCTGAAGTTTGAGGTACAGATCCAAGCCTTGTTTGAAGCCCCCTTACATTTTAAGGTATTTTTAGGAGGTGGGACAGGGGGAAGCACACCTTGTAAATTGGCTTAATCTGTACACCTTCCCCCCCCCC
>NW_017729029.1:55893776-55900871 GCF_001723915.1 Gavialis gangeticus
TTAAAAAAAAAAAAAAAAAAAAAAGGACAAGACTTTGGTTCATGTGAGGTTAATTGGGAGAACAAGCTACATTTCACAAGATTAGGACTAGAGCAACAGTAAAAAGAAAGCTGTGTAACGTATTGGCTTTGTGCAAACAAGCCATATTGCACGTCAGTCAGCAGAGTAGATAAAGGAACTATCTACAGCAAGCTTCGTTTTCTTCTAGTACAACTGCTAGAAGATTGAGCAGGTCAAGACCAAGAATTTCTATTCCAAGGCTTGCTTTGACACTTCAGAGTCTATTTTACACCCTAGTAGAAACAAGCCAATGGTTCCATTGAAAGAGGATTTTCTAAGATTTTGTGTTTGAAAGAGTTTAAGAATTTAGGTTTTGGGCTTACCAGTGTTGTGTTATGTCAAATTTCAGGTCATTATCACAAGAGTAAAATGTAAGAGTACTGTTTCCTTACAACAGGAGACATTTGGAATTGAGAAGGAACAACATGTTTCTATCAGTACCAACAGCTGTAGTCATTAAGGACTTTAAAGTAGCAGCTTATTTTAATTTATATATTAAAAAAAAAAAAAAAAAAAGGGGTCACACCAAGAAACTATACCCAACATTGAGTGCGAAAAGATCTATGAAATAGCATTCGGAGTTTTGACTCTGAAAGCAAAATATTCAAAGTTAATGCTATTTTGTAAAGTTTCATGGAAGCAGTTCTTTCCAGCAAAACTGCCCCATAGGTTCTCTTTGGCTCTGCAGAAGACTGTGGTGTTGAAGCTAACAGAGCAGTGTTCAATGCCTGCCTCTCTCTGTGCATAGGGCTTACCTAATAAAAAATCCTGCCTGTTTGCAGATCACAGATTAGAAACAGGTCTGTAAAAGCAATTATAGGAAAGTCCAGGACAGCACTGGTAGATTACCTGCAATTCTCAAACTGAAAAAAAAAAATTGGAGGAATACAGAGAGAATAGGAATTAATACATTTGTTAGAAGTGGTGCACATGAGAAGAATCGCAACCCCCTCCCCTTCACAGAAACCTGCACGAGGGCAGGAAGCTAGCAGGATGAAAAGCTGTAGAGCTTCCTATGACATGTGCCATTAAGAATGAATACAGGTATGGGAGGGGGAGGAGAGGCCTTTAAACCAGGAGATCTCAGGGAGAAAGTTTGTCATCTGAGACTGCAGGAGCACAGCACTCTGTGCAGCTCCTGCTGACTTCCCTAGGAGCAGATGGAGGCACAGCATTTGGGAAAATCCTCTCATTTATGCAACCCCCTTGAGTTAGGATTTAGAAAGCTTCATGTTCCATCCCCCGCCCCCCACCCCAATCCCCTCTTCCAGGGATCTTGAGCTTGAACTCCATAGCCTGAACAGCATTTCTAGGTAACTCATCCTAATCCCAGCATTGCCAGTCCCATTGCAGTAAGTTTACAATCCTCCATCCTATCCCTTAGAAGGATGTTACAACACTTCACCCAAGTGTGAAAGCAGGCTGAGAGACGCCCCCCCCCGCAGTTAAGAGTTCCAGTGTGAACAGCCCTTTCTCCTAGGAAGAGACCAGCCTCCTTCCAGCTCAGCTGTTGCTTCGGCAAGGTAATGGAGTGTGTGGGGGGGAAGGTCTCCCTCCAACTCCACCATAGGCAGCTCTGCCTGCCAAAGAGGTAGTGTTACAGCCTCCAGTCACTTGTGCCAGCTCCCTCTGTACTGTATGCAGTTATGTTTTCAGCACAATAACACCATCACTATTTCCCCCTCTTACATCCCATCCCCATTTCACACCTGTGGGACTTTGCTCCACTGGGTCCCAGTCCAGGTCTCTGAACCTCTGGGTATCAACCACAGCACACACAACTTACTACATTGTTCAATAGGACATCTTCCTCTCCATGCTCCACCCTGGCATTTGGTTCAGTTCTGTCCTCATCCCCTTCCTCCGGCCATAGCCTCAGAAGCTCTGCAGTTTCCAGGCCATTCATGCCACCTCTAACTAGGACACTGCTGAAAGTTGCTCCTCTACCAGCCTCAGCTGTCCAGACTGAACTGACTCTCCTTCCTACCAGCAGCCTTTATAGCCCTGAGGGGAGGAGCCAGAAGTGGTCAGAGACCAAAGTCTTAAAGAGCCCACCACCCAGGATTTATTTGCAGCCCAGAACACTCTCCCATTGTGTTTAATGCTATATACATTAAAGCCAGTGCCTCAACAACCACCTGTAAGCCACCATCCAGTAAGAATTCCAGCACACTGGTGAGATTTGCTCACAGTGATGAGCAAACAGAAAGATGCCTTTTTCCTAGCTTTAGCTTCCACGTGGATGAAAGGTATAAGATCTGTTGAACTAGGCTCTTTCCAACCTCATAAAGGCCTGCATGGCAGCACCGAAGCCTGACTCCAAAAGGAACAGTAGCCTCTGCTTGCCTGGACACAGATGGAAATAAAACCAAGCTGGCTGCTGTCTCTGGTAGCAGCTGGGGATCAGAGCTGACCCTGCCTTGCAAACTGGAGTGACGCACGGCAGATGTATACCATCAATCAGAGAAGGGGAGGTAATCTCATGCAGGCTTTTACCCTCTAAACATCACTTCAGGCTTGGCTGGTTGGAGCCTCAGTCCTGTTTTATTTTCTTTCATAAATAGTGGCAGAAGATAGAAACAGCTCATCCAAAATGATGAACCAGCATTTTCACTATGTAATTCCCTACTGGCCTCGTTTTATCTACAGTAGCTTCTCTTGATCTTTCTCTGATGAGTCAGATCTTCCCTATAGGGCATCTTGTGATAAGCATTTAATCCTATGCTTCAGTTTTCTTCAGGCTTCTGTCTCCTGGACTCTCACTGGTTATTCTGTGTTGGGTTAAGGAACACTCGATGCTTGGTTTATAGACTGTCTTCTAGGGTTTTAGGGAAATTTGTGCTTGTCTAATTGTGTAAGTAGAAATAAAATGGCCAGTGTGATTGTTAAATACACCATGTAATGATTCTGTGCAATTGTAGCACCTGGACAGTACATAGGAAACATCTACAAAGCCTGAGTGTTCAGCATACAGCCATGGTAGATGGGGAAGCAGAGGGCATCTGTACACATGCCAAGGGGGAAAGGGTGCTTTAATGAAACACTGAGAGTGGCTCTAATGGAAGTGCCCACAGTGCCATGTGTATTCAGCATCCCACACTTCAAAATGGCAGCAGGGGCACTTTAACTAAAACTCGTTTGACAAGCTTTAGTTAAAGTGCCCCTGCTGCCATTTTGAAAATGTGGGAACTCTGAATACACATGACACAGAGGTTGCTGGAATGTGCTAATTAGCACGTTCCAGCAGACTAGCAGCAGACTCAGTTAATGGAGTCTGCTCCAATGCGTGCTTAGCATGCCTCAGAGCAGAGCTCTGTCATCTGTATAGGTGCTCAGGGTGACCAAAAAGGGGCAACTTTCTCAAAAATACTGCTGCCTTAGAGATGGGAGGAGGTCTGGTCTGTGAGGTCACTGTCTAAGTGGTAAATCTGGCTGGTGGCTGGACTCCATTTCCCAGTAGCCCCTGCCCATGTTGCTGCAGCCAGTTGCCATAAAGACCCCAGTGGTGGCAGGCCAGTGACAGTGTGGGGCCAGGGTTTCCATGGAGACCAGCCCCAGCAGCGCTGGCAGGGCGTGTGGCTGGGTGGGGAGCTGCTCTGGGGCCAGAGCTGGGATCTTGCAGCAGTGATAGCATGGTCTGGAGCTAGGGCTGCTTTCTGCACGCCCCTGACTGGGGTGTGCAGCCAGCAAATCGCAGCTATGCCCTGGCCCCAGGCCCGCACACCCTGCCAGCACTGCTGGGGCTGGTCTCCATGGAAACCCTGGCCTCATGCTGTCACAGCCTCACTGCTGCTGGGGTCTCCATAGAAACCGGCTGCAGCCATGTGGGCAGGGGCTGCTGGGAAGTGGAGTCCACTGCCAGCCCAATCTAGCCCACAGGCCAGAGTTTGCTTGCCCTTGCTGTAAAAGGTATTCATTGACTTGGGGCAGCTACAGAACTGCCTAGATCTCCCTGTTCCTGTAAACTGTCGGCCTGTGGCTGTGGACAAAGAGGACAGGACTAAGCTTTTTTACTTCAGGGTGGGAGCAAGTACATAGACCGTTACTGTGGAGCAGCTGACAAGTAGCCACCCTGCTCCCTGTTTTAGCTCTCTGACATATTAGTCTGTATCCTTTGCTTCCAAAGAGAAAAGGCCATGGTCTCATGAGATCAGGATTCTTTGTTACCAGAGGCAGCACAGCCCAAGGAGTCAGGACACCTGGGTTGTGTTCTCGACTCTGTGGTTGACAAAGTCCACTCTAGCTTTCTGAGTCTATTCCTTTGCAAATCGGGGTGTCCCAGGGAAAGAAGTAACGAGGGGTACTCACTGGCAGCAGGAGACGCAGCACAGCAGGGGCGGAAGGAAGAGCCTGCGCAGCTTGTCAGCCGCCTCTTTATTCAATTAAGGCCAGCGGGTGACATCAGCCTCAAATGCCGGCCTGCGGAAATAAAAATGGCGGTCGATGCAGCGGAGAGCAGGAGGGAGAGCAGCATGAGAGGGGAGCTGCAGCCGTTGCAGGGAGAGAAGAGGATCCTCCCCACGGGACCCGTGGAACCTGACAACTTGGGGCAGATGCTGGCAGTGCAGGGCAGAGTGCCCCAACAGGAGCACGCACGGGATGGCGAGAGAGCAGCAGGCACGCTGGACCCAGGGACGGAACCAGAGGCCGAGCAGTACCCCAGGTGGGAGTATTGGGGTGACCAGGGTGAGGAGGAAGCCATGCCAGAGGGAGAAGACCCTGGGAGAGCCCCGAGGGGTTTACAGTCAGGGCGGGTATCACTGACGGTCCCAGCTGGGCTGACGGGAGAACGGGAGTAAATCCTGGAGGCGATGGGCGAGGAGTAAAGCACCACCCCCAGCTAGACCCAAGGGAAGGATGGTAAGGGGGCAGGGTGCAGCCACGTCAGGAAGTGGCTCATTATTTTGTGTTTTGTTAATGCGTTCTATTTAGTTGCCCTGTGCGAAGAGGGAGAGTGGAAAGTGCAGGGTATCCCCGAGGAACGGGGCCAAGGAGGAGCCTCGGAAGGTTTTTTTGTGTTTCCCCAAAAGAAGGGGTAGAGGCAAGGAAGGTCGAGGGGACGGGCCCGCACGGACAAACTTGGCCATAGGCCGGGGCATCTAGATGCCAAGCCGTGAGGCGTTATCCCACCAGAGGGGATGAGGCGAACAGAAGGACAACGCACCGTAGGATGGCGTGAGGCCGGGGTGTAGGAGTGGTGGAGCCCCACGAATGACTGCCGGGTGAACCATGGGCCACTGAGTACACTCGACGACCAATCCCACCTACTGAAGAACAATAAGTCGTGGCAGGCAAGAATGGGGGAGGTGACTCGAGGGGGAGACACCTGCTCGGTCTGTGACACGAGTCTGTAAGGCGCCTTATGTCTACCACCAGAGCGAAGGTTGCACGAGAATGACTATTCGAGGCCCGGCGGCCACGGGGAATATTTTTTTAATTACCTCCCTCTTGAAAAGGGCTTTGAGACCTGTGCACGAAAAGTATTTTTGTTGTGATGTCCACTTAAAAAAAAAAAAGGTAAGGCAGTAAAAATAAGAGGACTCTGTCTTTCCAGCTCTGCTGCATCAGCATCATTGGAGTTGCTTTTGTAAAACTCCCAGGTCCCAGAGAGGATCTGCAATTCTGTTGCACTCCTCACAAAGCTAAGCAACACCCTAAAATTGTGCTGAGAAACTTTCTTCTTTTTCCTCTGCCAGTGCAATTGGTCTAGTCACTTTAATTGAAATGAGTGTTCAGAACAGGTGAAGCTCAGCAGCAGAGAGATTTTTGACATTAATAAGATAATGGCTCTATCTGAGTCAAGTTGCTTGGAAATTTGTAATCCACATTAAGTCAGTCTGGAGATGCAAGAGAATCCAAGGCATCCTGAAAGCCTTGAATGTTGATAACAGTGCAAGTCATTTTGAGTGGGATTTTGTTTTGGTTTTTTACTTTTTTTTTGAACCATGCTCCATAACAGTTGGGGAAGACTGGGAAATGCCAGAGAGACACAAGGAGCTAGATAATCCACACTGATGTAAGAAAAGAAATACTATAAAATCTAGTAGAGCTGGGCCAGTGTGAGCAAGGGGAGAATGAGATTCATGCAAGGGGCATAGGTTCAGAACATGGCACAGGCAATCCCTGCTCTCACAGTTGTTCATTGTTCTCCTGACTAACACTTTTTGCCTCTCTCTGCAGTCCCCAACAGCAGTCCCATTGCTTTCTCCCCTCAACAATTATGCAGCATTCAGGGTGGTACAGATTTCCACCCAAGAGCCAGCTGCTTTTCAGTGATAAGGAAAGCAAGCATACAGGTTTCTGAAGTTTTCAGGTCATTAGATGCTCTGTGTGGATTGTTACCAGTCTTCTCATCGGGTCTGACTTCCTGCACAACATCAGCCAGAAGAGTTCAAGCCTGTGGCTGTTTTTGCATCCAGCCTGTCCCCTTCTAGCTGAGTTAGATCATACCATGGTGCACCACAGTCACTCCTTGCTTCTCTCACAGGGTCCAGAAACCAAACCTCAAGAGTTGGATTTGCCTTGGCAATGGTGGACAGGGATTCTTGCAAATTCCAGTGTGCCAGTGCTGTTGTACAGCTTCCTGCCTGCCTGCAGGGACGACACTGCCTCTGATACGTTAGGACATTTCCATCCCATTGTTACTGTTTATACAGAGGCCTGTCACATCAAGTGGCCTAAGCCGATATGAAGTGACACATGGAGCTGGCTTTTCACTCCCCCTGTTCCACGTTGCGAGTGGCACTGGGTTGGGTACCCACAAGAAACAGATGTTTGGTGACTGCTCAAGGGCATTGAGGATGTCACCTCATGTATTAGACCATATTTGTTGAAGCAGCACAGTGTCAGTGTATTTCAAGGCTAGTTGGCAATCCTGTTCTAACCCACCCCACTCGTGTGGTTTAATAGGTTAAGATGCTGAAACCAACACTGAGAGAAATAAAGCCTGGCTGATTGCCACGTTTCCTTGAAACAGAAAACTTAGTTCAGAGCATTTAAATTATGAAGCTTAAGGGGCTACCTCCCTCTCCCCCC
>NW_017729029.1:55901042-55939434 GCF_001723915.1 Gavialis gangeticus
CCCCCCCCCCCCCCCCCCCCCCAAAAAAAACAAACAAAAAACCCCCCAGAAACCCCCAACTGTTTAAACTTAAAAATACTCTGGCATTTGAAGCATATTGGCTCTAAAAAATATGAATTTGGCATGTAGTCAGCCGCTAGAATTGGTCCCCAGAGACAACAGGCCATTCAACTAAGTCTCTCTATTTTTTATTTTTTTTAAACATGAAGAATAATGAACTTAATATCAGCTGTTTTCAGGCACCAAGTACATCACATTGTACAGCAGATAGGAAAGAGATAGGAGAGGGAAAGGAAAAGAGGAAAAAGTGGTTAGCAGAGACCAACCTCTTCTCTGTTGGTTTTTGCATTACTTTTTCCTGACTTTTTTAAAGAAAATCTGAGTTTGTTAGCTGTAGGTTGGCTTCTTCATTTTCCTGATTGGCAGTGGAGGCTGGGATTCTTGCTGCTACTATTTGGCTGCATTCCTTTGAATTGTGTGAATAAAACCAGGGGATGTAATTGCTGTAGTCTATTGTCTAAAGGCAGAGTTGAGGGGATGGGCATTGTGGTAAAATGGACCTCGGTGCAGCCTGCGCTCCAGTTTTTGCATGTGAGCAGGTTGCATGTGAAAGTTCAGGAGGGGACACTGGCATCTTGAGTCCTGAGATTTTCTTGTGAAGTCTGCCTGGGCCCCTGTAATCCCTGTTGGTTTTGTTGTAAACTATTAGATGCAGATGTTGTGCTGCACTCCATACAAAAAAAGAGAAGACTAGAAGCTTTTCCCTTTTAGGAGCTTGGTTCTTACACAAGGAGGCAGAATGAAAGAGGAAGAGGTATTGTGCTAGGTGGCAGCACAATTAGCAAGTTGTGTGACACTCCTTCCCACACAGGTTGTGTCTGGTTTTTGAGAAGTAGAGGGAAACTTATAGGAGTCTACAAAACTAGTGACCTCCAAATTCCTCTCCTCCTGTTGCTGCTGCCATAGGTGAGCAGTGGGCAGCACTGGGGTCCAGATGTACAAGGAGACTTGGAACTGGGAGAAGAGAATTTGGCTTTTCAGTTGTCAATGCCCACGACACAATGGGGAACATTGCACCACACGATTGTAGGATATCTTCACTGGCAGAGGGCATGAGCTGTCTGAATGTACCCTTCTGGGGGCTTGTTCAGGGACCGGATAGCAGTGTGGGCAGTAAGGGAGGGTGCTTGTTCCAGATTGCCCCCGAGGTATTTGTGGCAAGTGCTCAGGTTTCCCTTCTGGGGTCCTGGCAGGCCCAGGAGCTTTTCTGGAGACTTGAGCTTTATAAGACTCAGTGCTGGTCTCCACTTTCACCAAAGCTTCCCCCCCGGGGTTGTGTGAAGAGGACAGATGGTGACCCAACGCCCTTTCCTTTTCCTGTGGTGGCTCAGAGACCCAATAGCCACTGCCACATCCTGTTCCTTCGGAGCTGCCAAGGAAGCTGTCTGCCCGCGTAGTCAGTAGAAAAGGAGGGTACAGACACAGGCAGGAGCTGAGGGACCTTTTGGCCGCACTGTTGGCTTTGCTGGGCAGAGAAGACGAGCCCAGGTCTCTGTATCCTGAGATCGCTTTTTGCTTGTAGTGCAAGGGGGCTGTAGCAATAATGGACCTGCCCACCAGACATATGGCAAGTGTGGATGCTTCACTGGAACACAGAGGGACAAGGCAGGAGCACTGCTGGGCTTTGGTTGCTCTTGGCTATCATAGGTCCCTTGGAGGATTGGGCAGCTGAGCGCCAATCAGGACAGACTAGAGGCTGCCTAGGCTTATGCTGGGGCCTGAGCCATCTCCACTACTGGCCAAAGAGCACAGAAAGGTCCAAAGCTCCAGTCACGTGCCCAGCAGACCTCGGCAGCAGTAAAGAATCCGAATTACAGCTATTCCCTTCTCCTGCTGCCAGCAGGAGGTGGATTTGGCTGGGAAGTGGTCAGACTAGCCAGCTGCTTCCCTTGCTGCCCAGTAATGCACCTGAAAGACCCTTAAACAGGTGGGTCCAGTAGTAAGGATTAGGCTGGAACCCTTCCTTGTTCAGGAAACAGCAAAGGCAATGGGGTCCTGCTTCTGTGGGGCAGCTATAGCTGAGTGGCCCCATGCTGGTGCTCGCGTGGTTGGGTAGAGCATGCACTTACCCTGGCGCTTGGAGGAAAAACCAGGTTCCAGTCAGACATTGCTTATCAGCCATGGTAAACGTGGCATTGTAAGCACAAAACACTACACGCCTGCTAGGAATGTAAAAGAAGCCTCCCCAAATATACACACTCACATTGCAAATGCGCTAGTTCTAATGACAAGATCCATTGTCCTCATTTGGAGTTAGGGCAGTGGTAAAGATACCACCCCTAGCAAGCACTGACCTGACATTGCAGCAGACTGCCAGGGTTCACAGAAATCCAGGAGTGCCCCATGGGTTAAAAACAAAGGGACATAGACTTGTTATAAAGCAAGGTAGAAAATATCACCTGTGTGGAGGCTTTCCAGCAGCAATGCAGCCAGCAATTTCCTAGGGACTTGTGTAGCACTTTGCCTCCGTCCGTGTGATCCTGTCTCCCTCTAGCGGCTAGCCCCAGCCACTGTCACAGCTTGCCAGCTACAGGCAGCCTAAAGGAGATGTCCAGGTGCTCAGGTAGGGAAGTTTGTTGGTTGCCCAAAGTCCCAATTCTGGGGGCTCACAGCATCTGGATTTTCACAGCCAGGCTTCATTAAGCAAGGTTCAGCAGTTCAGAGCAAGTCTGACATGGCTTACCTGGGAGAGGGAAGGAGGCTCCAGAGGTCGGGGAGATGGTATAGGTCACAGCCTGTGGTTGTCAGCATGCTGACTTTCTTGGAGGCTTTTAAGCATTTCTGTTAATAGGCTTCAAACAGAACCACCATTAGTCTATCCAGGAGGAGAGAGAGAGTCTTCATTATGCAAATTCTGATCTTAAAGCTTTATTCATGTGTTTCCTGGCAGGCTTTCCTTTAATCTCAAGAGCAAGATTGCTCGGAATTACCATACACCCTTGTTAATTGCATAAAAAATTACAGCGAAGGTTGTTTTTGCCATAATCAAGAGTGATTTTGATTAATACTTATGAAATCAGAACGTTTTGTAGGGAACAGGAATGAGCATGGCAGCATCTGGTACCTCCACTTACCCCAAAAGGAGAGGTGTGCTCTGAAGTAGGGAAGCCTCAGGAGAGTCCGATGTGATGCTCAAGACAAAGTAGCTCCAGCTGATGCGGTTGGTCTCTGTTTGCTCACGCTATGTCTACAAGGTCCCTGTGGTATCTTCAAGAGTTCTGTGTTTCTCTGGGTGGACTGCCTCCTACTCTGGCAGTCTGCTCCTTACTGAGTAGCTCTGCAAGTGGATGCTAATATTCCCTCTTTCTGCAAATTAGCCCACAGATAGGGTCACGCTGTTCTTGACTGAGGAGGCAGCTTGCCTGGAGCAATGTGGATTGCTTGTGGGCCACTGTGTAGACATGGCTGTAGTGAGCTCACACCAGTAAGATCAGATGGGGTCAACCACTGCTCCCTCATGTTTCCTCCCTGCACTGTCTGCATGTTCTTCCCCTACCCTAAAACTAGGGTTTGAGAAGCCAGCTTTCAGCCAACTAAAATCCACCAACCAAAATCTCTCATGCCAGGGCAATTCTGGTAGCCTCGTTTTGCTTCCCCTCCTGTAAGTCATTGAGTCAGGTTGGCTGTGCTCTAAATAGCCTCTAGAGAGTATGAGTTTGCTCAGCTCAGCATGGCAGTGGAGTTGAGAGGACCAAGTTCAAACCTTCTTGCCAGCAAGTGCCAAAGAAACGCTATATACCCCTTCCACTGCAGTCAGTGCCGAGTTCTTCGTCGATTTGAAGGAGCACAGAATCACACCCGTGTCTAACTCATTAGCCATGTCCCCTCTATGAGATCAATATTTAAATAAGGGCGCAGAGCAAAAATTAATTCCTCCTCTAGCTAGTGACTTATATTTGAATAGGAAACGCTGCTGACTCACAGGCAGCCCAAGCTAGAGAAGCCCACAAGAGCTTGGCATGGTGTGAATCCAAAAGAGTGCATTTCCTTTGGCAGAACCCAAAAGGAAAAGCGAACCACAAACAGCAAACGAAAGCTTCAGCTGTCAAGTCAGCAGGCTTCCCAGTAAAACCAGACACATCTTGGAGGGCACATGCAACTCCTTCAGAGCCCTTCAGCATGTGTGTGTGTCCCATCTTCATCCTCACATTGAACAGAGGTGAAGACCATCCCTAAACACAGAATCATCCTGGTCCTGTCACCAGAGGGTTTGCATGGATGGGAGAATGCCCTAGCCATGGTTGGTTACCAAAGGCCTATATAGTCTACAGCTAGTATTTGTTGAGTCACAGAATAGCTGTGCCTGGCAAAGCTGCTCCCATGGGCAGCATCTGGAGTAGCTCCACTTTGGATGCAGCTTGTTTATTTCAGACAAGTGGCTTCCTCCCAGTGCTCACAAAAGGAGTTGTTGGAGAATAATTCATCCATACTTGCTGCTCTGGTCAGCTTTTCATGTGGACAATACTCAGCCTCTACACTGCAATCTGTGTTCTGGCTGTTACAGGGAATGGCTGGGCAGACACCCAATAGTGCGGAATTGCGGGACACGAAGCTTGGCAAATTGGTGGCTAAATGAAATACCAGTCACTGTAAAGAGACGCATGTTTCCCAGGACACAGTTAGACAATGGTCATTTCATTTTTTTTATTAGGAATGATGAATTTCTGTTTTGGCAGGGCTTTGAGGCTCTGGCCAGGGATCAGGCTTTTGGAGTGCCAGGCACTGTACATATCTATGTAAGAATGGGCCCTTGTCCCAAAAAGAGACACCTTGTGTTCTGCACCCCACTCTGTCAAAGGGGGTGCATTTTGGCAGTGAGACATCCCTGCCCCACTCTGTGAATTCATCTGTTCAGAGGACATGGAGGATGCAGATGTGTAGGACTGATTCGGGTGGGTTTCAGTGCAGTTCCACTTGAACAGAAGCCTGAAGAGCTGGTATCACTAGCCAGAGCCTACCAGGCTACCCATTCCAGTCTTTGCCGGGTCTGAGCATCATAATCCTCCCACATGACTGTTGAGTCATCTGCTTTTTGCACACAGATCAGCCAAGTCCAGTCTCAGCTAGACAAGTGCCAGCATCACACCAGCTTCCATTGCCAGCTTATTCCATCGTGTGTGATGTCATGTAACTCAAAAGGTCTACCCCAACCTAATGCCCTATGGACTAGCGTGGATCAGGTATGCCACCTTGTCTTGCCAGCTGTGTCTAGCAGACCATCCAGCTGCTTTCCCATCTAGAAGACCAGGTATGGGTTGACAACTGGGTTGACCAGACGTGGCCTTTAGTATGAGTCCAGAGTAAAAGCTCGAACTCAGAGCTGTAGCAGTTTGTACACCATCCTGGCTTGGTGCCAGGCTCTGCATGCATGTGGCACAGAGGTCTGAACTTACTGGCTGGTTTGTAGGAGCCACACCAGAACAATGTCTGTGAACAACCTTCTTTGCCACTTCTGGGGAAACCAGGCATGCTGCAAGGGAGCTTGCACGTCTGCCTCATTTCCTCTACCTGTTCTGAAGACTGTCTCAGGGGCCATCAGTCTAGTACTTGTAGAAACTATGCCTAAAGCCGCTGGCAGGAAGCTAGACATATATTGCACTAATACATATGTGGGCTTGCACTAAAAGAGTATATATCTCACTCCTAGTAGACCTAACAATATACTTGGTATGAATTATAGTGCCATAATTCAAGCCTTGTCAAATAGTGGGACTTAATTAGAATATATATATAATTGTGGGGGGGGAAAGCTGACGAGGACAATTGCTTGTTTGAGCCTCATGCTACAGAAGATAATGAGAAGAGAAAACATTAAGCGAAAAAATGTTCTCTACCTTCAAAGAGCAGTGGGGTTTGATTAAAAACACCCTTAGCAGAGCAGGGGGATTCAGACAGAGCTGAAAAGTCTCCTCCCTCAGATCAGCTGTATCTCATTTCTTTTGTTTAATTTTATAACGTGTGGACCATGCACCTGCAGAGTTGGGCTTAGGCCTTCTCTGTAGTTCCCCCTTCTGCTACCATAACTTATGCTGGCAGAAATTATTCACTGCCACCAAGCCAGATGAGTGTGAATGTGCCCAGGTGACTGGTGGTTCTGCACAGTGCCACTCAGCAGCTCTGCACGTCCTGGGAAAGCTCCAACTCTTGGCAGGACCATGGCTGCTGAGATACGGTGCTTCTACCACTAATGCTGGCTGCCACAAGTGGTATGGTTGCGCATCAGGTTTTCCAGTATTTTATGAACTAAGCCAAGCTTTGAGGTTTTTCCGTTATATCTAAATGTTCTGGCATGCTTAGGATTAGTGTCACAATGCTGTCAGGTTTTGTGAGTCAGCTTTTTTGGATGCAGTAGTTTTTGCAGCAGTGTGGAAAGGACGCCTCTTGTTCAACAAGTCATTGCAGACAATAGGGACAAATCTGAATTGGGGTCTCTTTAAAACGCTTTGTATGGGAGTGAAGGGATAAGGGCATAAATGAAATCCACTGATATTTCAGACTGGGATAAATGGCCAATGAAGAAATTCTACAAGTGGAGAATTTTTTTTTACTCAGAATTTAGTTTTAATTTAAGGATGGAGCATCTTGAAAAGAGTTTATTCTGTGCAACTGAAATTACCATGCTGGCGACCATGCAGCCTAACAGCTGTGGGAGTGGTAATCCATTGCATCAGCCTATCTACAAGTTGTGGGTCCTCGGCCAGAGAAATGGGAACTCTTCTACCTCTAAGTAGCGTGCAAATCCACCTGCCTTGCTTCTGTGCTGCATCCCTGTGCTAGGTAGTCTATTAATTATTATCAGGGATCTGGGCTTTCTGTTTGCTGCAGAAAAACATGGTTTTTCTCCTTTAAAGGGAAAAATCCAAGTTTTTCTCCGCTAAAGAAGAAAATAATGGATATTCCCTTTTAAAGGAGAAAATGTGGGAAACTGTGAGTTTCATCTTGCAGGCTGGCAGAGTTCCAGGCTGCCAGGGGCTGTTTGGGGCGTCACATAGATGTGCGTGCACACACATGCATGTGGTAGTCAGGCAGCGGTGAAGAGCTCCCTCCAGGTAAGTCTTTGGGGGTGGGGGGCCACCACAGGCGATGCGTTGGGGAGAAGGCAGGCACAGGTCATGCCGCAGAGGGCCCAGACGGGAGAATGGGGGGACATACCCCCTGAGATTTCTGTGCCCACAGAGGGGTGCAGGGCTGCAGCCTGGCTGGACCAGCTCTGGAGGAGCCGCCTCCATGGCCCAGCAAACGAGACCTGGCGCAGGAGGAAGCACCGTGCTGCCAAACCCTGCCCACCTGGCAGCAGCAGGGGAGACAACTCCACACTGCTGCCGCCATGCCACACCATGGCAGCGCAGCATTCCCTCCTATGCTGGGTCCTGCCCTCTGGGCCTTGGAGGCACCTACTCTGGAGCTGGTCCTGCCTGGCTGCAACCCCACACCCTGCAGTGGGCGCAGAAATTTTGTGGGGGAATGTACCCCACCACCCCTCTATGCATCACCTGTGCCCACACCCCCCCTTCCCAACACAATTGGGTCCTGAGGGTTGGCAGAGGGCAGCCGGTCTGGAGTGAGGTATGTTGGCAGGGCCCAGGGGGCTGTAGGTTGGGGTGAGGGAAAGGGGCAGGGGCAGGGCACTGGCATATAGGGCTGTTCAGCACCACAGTGCTGGGGGTTGGGGAATGGAGGAGTGAAGGGGATAGCCTCTGCTAGACCCGCATCCAGGTGCATGAACAGGGCAGGGGGAGCTCTGATTTTCCATGATAAAAAAAAAAAGTCCAACACCAATATATATAGACATTTACCATTTATTTTATTATAATGATTGAGGCACTGGTAGGCTTCCAAATTGCTTTAAAATAGTAAATATATCAATAAAATATTATGTTCAGCTGATACCTATATATAGCACGGCATTTTATTTTAATAGTGGAAAAATGCAGATTTTGGGGTTTTAAATCAGAGAATTTGGGAGCTTTTAATAGGAGGTTTTGGGATTTTTTAAACAGAGAGAAAAACAGGGTCCCTGGTTATTATTTACTCATGTTGTAGTAACCTCCAGTTATCAGCCAGGGGCTACAGAAGCAAATCCAGTCCCTTCCCTGTTGAAGGACTGGACACACTGCATGTTTACATCAGTGTAATCTACACCAGTTTTGTACAGGTACATACATTACACTAAGACTCAACCAATGCAAGAAGAAAGTGAGCCGGAAAAGAGAACTTGTCTACTAATGATGCCCTAATGAAAATATAGTACTGCTCATGCCTACTGAATAATCAATGATGACTGCCTTCCTGGATCCTATAAAGCACATTTTTACACTAATAATAATTAAATGCATGCAGTTGGTCATGTTTCAGCTAAAAGCAACTTGACATGTCTCTGTTTAGTATCAATATATCCAAGGATGTGTTCTCATGTCCATGCCATAGTCTTCCCTGGCAGGCAGAAGCAAGCCCAAGTGTAATAGTGCTTTGGGCTTCTTCAGAGCCTGTCCTCTAAGCAGGTCATTTATAAGGCTAGGGAAGCATTATCACCATTGGATTACTTGAATAGGGAAATGGGGCCATCCAGTTCTGAAGCCAGAAATAGAACAGGGTGTCTTGAATACAGATGCTGCACTATAAACACCAGACAGTCCTGCCTTCCATCAAAAAAGGTGTTTACAAGGTAAAATAATATTCATACAGGGTGTGTTTGGGTTTTGAGCAGCTGGTTGTGAAGTGCCAAGTTCCTTACTGGTTAATAATTTAATAAGGTAGGGGAGGGAGGAGAGAGAGAGAGTGTACCACCCATCTCTTATCTGTCATGATGAGCATACAAATATATTGTACTGACAAAGTACTTGGTTATTGATCCATAAAAGGAGTATAATAGGAGATATGTTACACCTCCATAAAAAAGGATGATGCTGATGTCAGCTTCAGTTGACTGGTAGAGGTGCACCGATATATCGGCTGCCTATTGGATCAGCACCGATAAAAGGGAAATGACATATTCCATTATCAGCTTTTTTTGGCTGTAGTAGCCGATAATGTTTACCAATAATTATGCCTTCTGGCCAGAGCCCTGGACACCTGGGTTCCCTCCCACAAGCTGGGGTGACCTGGAGCGCAGAGGACCCGATCTGGATACAGCGGCCTGAGCCGTTTTCCACCCCGAGCTCCACTGGAGCCGAGTGGAGCAGCTGGTACAGTATTCCAGGCGCTGATCTGGCGTGGATTGCCAGGCTGGGGTTGGGGTGAGCACTGCAAGAGGCAGCGAGTGCCACAGATGGGGCATGGGGGTGCCTGAGGGTCTGTGCCCCAGGGGCTAGGGGAAGAGCCTGGCAGGGGCTGAGGCAGCAGTTTCGTCCCTACTGTGTGCAGAAAGGTCCTCCCCTGGCTCCTAGCTAGGGTGACAACCTGGTCCCTGAGTTGAACAAGTTCCAGTCTGAGGCTGCTTGACTGGGACAGCATGTGTCCTGCATTCGCAATTCCCTGCAGGGATTGGGAAACAGTGGGTTTCCCCTTGCAGGCAGGCAACATTCAGGCTGCTTGGGGCTGCCAGGTGCAGGACACGGGGCCCATGTGCATGTGCACAGATGTACGTATTCATGTGGCCAGGAATACAGCCAGGCAGTGTTGAGAGCAGGTCCCTGCAGGTAAGTCTATGGGGGGAAAGGGATGTAAGGTGGGCAGACTGAGGCCCCCACAGTGAGGGAGGAAGAGGGGCAGGGGCTGAAGACACTGCCCAGCTAGGGCAGTGCATGGGACCTGGGGCCAGGGCAGGGAGTGAGATGGAGCCATGGGCAGCTTTGTCTAGGGTGCATGGGAGGAGGCGGTGGGTGGGGAGGAGGAAACAGCTCCCTACAGCCACATATACTCCTCAGGGGAGACGTGCCCCCCCACCAAGATTTGTGCACAAGGCAGATGTGGGCTGTGGGCTCAGGGCTCTCCGCCCTGCTGCCTTTCCCTTGGGAGCCCTACGCTGGCCCTGTGCAGTGGGGGCAGTGAGTTGTACCCCGTGCTGCTTGCGGGCAGGCAGGGGGCGTGCGGCCAGCATGACGTTCCCGGGGCAAAGGCAGCAGGGCAGAGAGTCCTGAGCCCACAGTGGACAGCCTGCATCTGCACTCGCCCCTCTCAGCTCTGCTCCGGTCATGGCCAGGGGAGAGCAAGGAGGAGAGGCAGGCATGTGCCACCCTACCCTCAGTCCAGGCAAGTCCTGCCCTTCCTTGGGCTGAGTCCATTCAGCCTCCCCTGTGGGGGATGGGGGCTTGCCATGCCCCTGGCAGCAGTAACACCAGGAGGAGCTGGAGTCCTGCTTCCAGGACCTGGGACTCAGCTGCAGAAGAAGAGTGGCCTGGTTTCTCCAGCCCTGGAATAGTCTCATTGCCCAGCCCTGGCCAGAGGGAGGAGAGCGGGGAGGCTGGCTTAGAAACCACCCAGCCTTAGGCAGCTAGAAAGGCACACACCTTCTGCCTCAGCCTTGCTAGGAAGGCTCAGGCAGGTGCCCCTGTTACTTGTACTCTGGGGGTCGGGAGGCAGCACTTTTATTAGGACAGCTCCCACAGCCACTCCAATTAAAGTACCGCAAGTTCTCACGTGTAAGCGTCCCCACGCTTAAAGATGGCAGCAAGGGTACTTGAACTAAAGCTTATTCAACAAGCTTTAGTTCAAGTGCCATTTTTAAGTGCGGGGATGCTGATATATGGGATGCAGGAGGCTGCTGGAAAAGATTTATGTCAGCAGTTTAAAGTGCCTTGCATTATTACTAAATATTGGTTATCAGATCAGCGTTAGCCAAAATGGTTGGTTAATCTTCGGCTATTGATATCGGTGAAGGAAATCTTTATTGGTGCACCTTTATTAACTGGCATTGCATTATTAATCCCTGCCAGCACCCAAGGAATTCCTTCACTTAAATTGCTCTGGGATTGGAATTTCTTACTGTTTGCCTTGGGTACTAGTAAGGAAGCCCTGAAAACTGGAATGGGCCAAATCCAGTAATTTGTAGGCCAAGTTGCAACAGGGGAAGGGATGGGATATACCAGCTCTTTTCCCTATTTCTGAGGCTTGGTCAGTATTAGTCTAAAAATCATCCTGATCCTACATTCTCTATGGGCAAAACACAGCAGTCATCACATATCTGCTCTGTGGCGCTTCCCGCTCTTGGTACAACATTTACCCCCATAAAGAAGACACTGTCCCCAGGGTTAAGCTTCCTGAGCAGGTCCTGTCTTTTCATTAGCACAGCTCCCCCATGGGACTCAGTCCCCGGGTGCAACATGTCAGTGTTTTTGAGGAGTGCAGTGGCAGCGCTAACACACACCCTTCCCGTCTTACACAAGTTTCAGTGCCCCTGCAGGGACTAATGGCATGTTCAGATCAAGATGTACATTGCACATTGATGCAACTTCCTGAACTGGTCCCAGGTGCCTGAGCAGTATGGGAGAAGTGACTTTTTCCCTCTCCAATTGGCATCCTCCCTGGCAGTCCTAGCTGTGCCTGGGGGGGTCAGTTTTTGGGCTTGGCAAAGGTAGGATTCCTTACAGTCTGTTGCTATCACGCAGGGCTGGGGAAGTGGTGGTATAAGACGAGGCCACGTAGCTCCTAGAATATTAATGCTCTGAGGAAAGCTGCCAAGAAGAACTGTCATTAAACTTGAGTAGGTGTGAACATCACTCAGCTGATTGTTCTTGCTAATCAGAGCTTATATCCATGTTCCCCCTCTCAAGACAGTTGTTCCTTGATCTCCTGATACATCCGCAAAGGTGGGGGGGCACCTTTCTTAAAGCTTTTGCTATTCTTCAAATGCCTGCCATGACTACAGACACCCTGTTGCCAACGCATGGAATTAAATGAGCAATACCCAAGGTGTGGGAACAGCTTGTGGCGCAAGTCCGGACGGTCACGATAACCCAGAGAAATTCAGTCATTTCTTAGATGGAAAGCAACCCCCGAGCAAAGGGGGCAGTGATAAAAATTCACGCTGCAAGATAGTGCAGAGCCATTCCAGGGCAGGGGCACCCTGTTAGGGGACAGTCAATGGTAGGGCTGATTTTACCACCAAGGCAGCTTCCAAGGGCTGGATCTGCAGAAAGATTTAGGTGCCTAAGCCCTGCAGGAGATTTCAGTGTCTCCTGAAGTTTTTCTGCCTTGTGCAGAACACCGGGGATTCGTTAGGCCAGAGAGAGAGAGTACACACAAGGCCAAACTTGCATCTCTGGTATAGTATTTAAGGTACTTGTCTGGGGAAGAGACCTGGGTTATAGTCCCTGCAGCAATGAATTTGTAGACATTCTACATTAAGATTTCCTGTGCTAGTGTAAACTATGTCTCTACTCAAGAGTTTGATGCTATAGCTGTATCATCTGGCTTTTTTAGGTATAGAGAAGCCTTTAGACTGGGGTTTTCCAACTGTGTTTAAAAGAGAGTTCAAATTCAGTGGGAACTGGTGCATAAGTGGGAGATAGATCTCTAGCTGCCTTGGGTTTGAAAACATATCCTAAAGAAGCAAGAAGTTTGAGAAAATATACAAGCATGTTCTTAAAGAAGTGCCCCATGCCCATACTAGAGAAAGGCAAAGATTGGATTTAAAACTAAGCTACATATATTCTCATTTTCTGCTGTGGGAAGAGCTGCAGCTACTATCTGGAGAGTAATCATACCCTCCTCCACAGTCATTCACAGAAACAGCCAAATTTCCCCCAAGAGGGAAGTTACCAAGTATTTTGTGGTTGCCCTGCTGCCTGCCTGGGGAATTGCCCAGCACCGTCTGTATTTGAGGCATTCCCCTCTCGGGTCTCCTCCCACCCAAGACTGGACGGGAAGGAACTGAGTCAGTGTCTGCCACAGTCACTTTGTCCGCACGCTGCCATTAAACGGCAGCAGGAAGCGACAAACAGGCGAGAGAGAGGCAGGGCCTGAGACAGCGCTCGAGTAGACTAGAATTTGGCCTGAGGCCGAGTTGACCTGAGGCCGAGCTCCCTTTGGGTTGCACCTGTTTGATGGGTTTCTAAAAGTCCCTAGCTAAACCACGCCAGTGAATTGCAACACAGGCTTGGCAGAGGGACATCTTGCTTGCCCCAGGGAAACCTACAGGGGAAGCTCTTACACGTAGTGGAAATATGCCGCGTTACGCACAGAAACGCACTTGCAATGCCACGCGCAGGGGCCGAGCTGTATGCTTTGCAGCTGGCTTTCACCACACAAGGGTGAATCACTTTCTCAGGCTTTGGATGCTTTGCCTCCTATAGGAACTGGCTTTTAGTCATTCATGAGGCAGCTGAGCTTTTTCCATGGCAGAAAGCCCCTTTATGTCCTTTAATAGAAAAGCAAACCCTAACTGAACACATCTGGTATCATGTTTCCAGTCTAGCGGCTTGATAGAAGAGCTCCAATCTCCCTCTGACGGCACATTTTACTAACTGCATTATCCTATGTAAAAAGCAAAAAATACTGCCGGGACCTGTTAATTGCATAGCCCTGGTGTGGAGCAGATCAGTGCCCCTAACATTTATTTAATCACCGAGAACAGAAAGAGAGAGAGAGAAAGGCAGGCTCATGGAATACAAATGCGAGCGTTAGCATTATGGCCATATTCCTCCCTTCAATTAGTTTTGCTCTTATTACAAACCGCAGAGTTAGAAGGGAATTAAAATGAAGTGTGACAATGCTGCCTTTCCATTGGGTGAGATTTGTAGCATTTCTTTTTTTTTTTTTGGTCCCTCATCACTCCAGAGATTTGCAGTTTTTCCCCTTTTCTTCTTCCTTTTGCATTTTAAAGAGAAAAGGCAAAAAAAGGAGCTACGTTGCACCAGTGATGCTCTGCAGACAGGGCAAGAAAGAGAGAGAGAGAGGAGGATACGATACAGTCCGTATGAAATGGCTGGAGGCTGACATCCACAGCAGTAGTGTTGGCTGTGGCATGCAGTTTGGGATAGGCACCATATTATTAGTTTTTATGGGGACAGCATCAACACAGAAGGGCTCTGGACCTAGCTGACAGCTCCTAAGCAGTACAGTGAATACAGATAACCCTGTCTGCCCGTGTGAGTCAGCACTCACGAGTCCAGGTATTCTCCTGCTCTCCTGGGATTAGAAGCTGCATAGTCACCAGTTCAGGTTGCCTGTATACACCACTCCTGGCATTTTCAGTGGGACTATTTTTGTTCTTTAGTGTTAGACATGCTTACGGTGGCCCAGGCAAATACTTTAGGTAGAGATGGAGCCGGGGTGAGGGGGTGGGAAGATGCACCCATCCAGGGAGGAGGTAGGATGCAAGTTGAGGAGACCAAGTGCTGTTCCCCTCTATTAGTTTTCCAAACAACAGCATCCCACTTTGTGCGTTTGACACAGCACTGGCCTCTACCTGCATCAACCAGCAACGTTTCTATTCCTGCCCAGTGATGTAGGAGCTAAACCCTTCTAACGACAAATTCATCTGAGGGCTGATTTAAAAAGAAAATATCAAGCAAGCCGCAGCATAACACTCTTGAGTGCTTTGCTAGGAGATTTAGAAATACATAGTACTTCCAAACCACGGACCTTGCATTTAAATCATTCCCTTGTTTGCTGAGTTTACATTTAAATAGATGGTAAATGAAACAAGATGTGATGTGTGAATAACTGAAATCAGAGCTGAATGGGTTGTAATACTTAGTGACCAGTGTGTGTAAAAGTTTTTTACTGAAATGCTGATACCTGCTTTCTGATGGACTAGTGCCTTTTCATTGTTATTGTCCTTGTCAGTAAAGCTTTAAATTTATTCATGAAGCAAGCTGGAGCTCAGGTGGCAATAGCTAAATCCATTTAGCAGTAGGAATAAGAGGAAAGCCATTTTAATGTTCTCTTGCAGTGCTGCAGTACTTAGCAAACCCAAAGGATATTAATTACTCAGCATGCTCTGAGATGTAAAAGCATGAATTTATCAAGACAAATGCATTCAGAACTAGGCTAAGTCAACAGTAATTAATGTGATGCAAGAGAGACAGAGAAAGGAAGGATTAGCTGAACCTACTACATTAGCATAGCACTAGTTTAGGGGTAGCGTAGGGATATTGTGAACTGTTAGGAGACATTGTGAAGCATCTTTGATGATAAACGTGCCTCCCGTTTGTCAGGTCTGCTCCTTGAATGCGAGTGCATTCGTAGTTTGTATTGCTGAGAATGTGAATCAGGTTGTGTCTGAAATATTAAGATGCAGGTTTGGCAGTAACAACAGCAGAATTTTAATTTAAAATCTTTCCCTGCAATGTTGGAATGCATCTTCGGAGAGGAGGTGTATGTTTTTTGTTTGCACGAAATTGGTCTAAGCTGTTCCAATATTTTTGTGGTGTTTAGCAAACATATAATCGTGAACACATCCACAGATGAGTGGCAGCTAGAGAGATGAATTGGTAGGCTCCACTTGACAAATTTAAGTGTAGCATGTGTATTTATCCCACATCCATTAGGGCAGACAAATGGAAAATCCAGAGATGACTGCTCTGCAATTTAACAGTCACAGAATACTGAGAAAGCTGATGTCTTCTTCATCATTGATAATAGGTCAGATTTGAAAAAAAAGCCCCTCTCTCTAAGACTAAGGCAATTTAAGCGAATAAGTCTAGCCATGCTGTGTTTGAAGTTGATTTACTTTGCGCAGAATGAGTAAAGCTAATGCTAATGCTTTGTCTCTAGGACATGGGGACGATCTGGACGACTTCAGGTTAGAAGATGCATTGGATGACTTTACAACCAAGCGACGTAAGTATGATTTTCTTCTTTTTAAAACAGAAGAAACAAAGAAGAGATTAATATGCAGTTATCTAGTTGGGTTGTGTGCAGATGGGGGCGGAGGGGAGGTTACAAGATGTTGCCATCTTTTCCTGATCAGATTCCATTCCCATGCTTGTCAACAGCTAAAGTAAGTATAAGTCCTACAAAATTTGTTTCTAACCTTTGTGCTGTGATGCCAGGTAGCAAATCACATTGCTGTAGGATCATTCTGACATCCTTGTAATACTGAACATACGCTTGTTGGGTTCCTAATTCCTTCTCTTGTCATTCATTCATTCCCCTGCTTGCCTGGAAGCCAGCAAGTGATTCATTTCTCTTCCAGCAGGCAAGGACAGTGGGTTTTGAGATGGCAATTAGTGATTTACACCTCTTGGCCATTCCCCTCTTCTATCATGTCGCTTAGTCCTTCACAAAACTCTCCTTCTCGCCTGAATGTTTTCCTTCCCCAGCCAATTGCACAAGCACTTGGGAGTTGGGGATAAGTGGGAATATCTTGGAGACTCTCATTCTTCCTACCTGCTATGGGAAGGTGTTGTCCAGGCGTCCACATTGGGACGCCCACCCCATCATTCCATCATGAACTCCATGTGTATATGGTTGCCATAGAAGTTGAGGGGGGAAGGAGAAAAAGGGTTAGGAACGTATCAACTAGTGAAGAGAAAGGCGCAGAGGCCCTTAGCCTCCTCTTTACTCCAGTCCCAGTTAAAGTAAAAGCTAGCTTAGATGGCAGGAAGGAGCCACAATGCTTCTTTCTGCCACGGGGCCATGGTTTTCCCCGGACCAATACTCAGCTGCGTTTATTGTTCGGAGGATGCATCGTTCTTCTTTCTTTTCCTGCCTCTGCTTGCCCAAATATTCAGATACAATCTGCCATTTTAGCCTCAAAGCTCCCTCTCAGCCAGACAGATTATTGCCCTTCCCTGCATAACCTCCCATGTTTGTTCTGTGTAATTCAGACTGAATCATCTCAGAGCAGTCTGTATAAAGCACCAGTGTGTTTCCTCGCAAGCATTTTACTGTTTTCAAAAGCAGTTCATGCTCCCTGCAAAATGCAGCTGGGAGAAGCCAGCTGGATAAGGCCATACCCAAGTCACCAGGTGAACATGCATCCCATGATACATGATCTGGACAAACCTACTGCTTACTGACACAACAGTTTCACAGTGCCACCATCCATCAGGCAGTATCTGTGGAGAGGATGGTGCTCTTGTGGTACCATCAAAACGACTCCTTTAAAAGCACACTGACAATAAAAAGCAACACCTTTGTCCAAGCCTGTATAGCAGCGGGAGATTACCCTCCGGTGACAGGCTTTACCCTGTAGAAACCATCTCTTCACAGCGCTCCAGTTTGGCTGAGTTAGAAGCGCTATTACTAGCTTTGCTGTTTAACATTCCTGATGTAATTTTAGGCCAGAGATCTTTTGCCCACTTAAAGAAATCTGAGCGGGGAAAAGCTTCCTTCTGCTGTAGATTGAGTTTCTCTGGAGCTTCCAAATCCCCTTCAGCACCATTGTTAAACAGTAACAAAGGAAAAAATAAAACAGTTAGTTCAAAGTAGTTAATACATCATCACATCAGTTACAACAGATCACTTCTAAGAGGGATGTGTTATTCCTGGCACTCCAAAAAAGACAGATAACAGGTGTTGTGGCTTGGTGTTCTTTTCATGACAAAGTTACATTATTGCAGAAACGCAAATGTCGGATAGCTCCATTCTTTAGATCAGTGTTTCCCAACCGGTGTGGCCCCAGCACAGTGGTGTGCCACGAGAAATTAACAGGTGCGCCACAGAATTTTGCCACAGCAATGAGCTACAGTGAGCTCATAAGTGTGGGGATGGGGAAATGGCTTGACAGGTGTGCCTTAGAAAATGGTTATTAATGTAAGTGTGCCTTGGGCTGGAAAAGGTTGGGAAACACTGCTTTAGATATTTTCAGACCAGGGTTCTGGGGTCCGATTCTGGTCAGTTTTACATAATAGCAGCTCCATTGCATTTAGTGGAATGAGTCCTGATTTACACCAATATTAAAACAGGCCATAATTTGGCCCATGGTCTTAAATAAATTAAGGGAACTCTGGGTGAGAAGCTGTTTTGCTCTTAATTTTTACTAGCAATTCTATGTACATTGATGGAGACTTCAGTAAATTAAAAAAAAGCCCGTAACTAGTACTTTTACCAGCCTACAACACTGAACAGCCATGAGGACACCACCACTGTAGGGACATCTTCTACTAAAGGAAGTGCCCTTTGACTTCAGGAGGAGCCGCATGGATACGCAGTGATGAGACCCTGGGTGCTTGGAAATGGTAGGTCAGAGTCTCAGCTCAGGTAGGATCACTGGGTCCAGCAGAACGCTATATGTTTATATACATTGAGCGGGTGGCCCATAAAACAATGACTGTTTTTTCTAGAGTGCTCCACAAAGCTCCAAAACTGAGAAATTTAGAATACAGGGATCAGCTGTCCCTTCTCCCCCTTTCTAATCAATCTTCCCAGATCAGCAGTAAGCAAGCCAAGTCAAGAAGCATCTGTACAAAGCCATCCGCCACCAGCGCAACAAGATTAAAGTAGACAACTACAAATCAAGCATACCAATTACTGTCTTGCTTCCCCTCACATGCATGTACAGATACTTCATAGCAGTGGACCCTAAACAACTACCCAAGCTACAAACCACTTGGGAATGAGCAGCTGGACACTCCTTATTTCCACGTTACACTGCATAAAATGAAGCTACACAAGTGGAACCACTGACTGGCAGAGTTTTGAAACCCTTTGCTTTACAGCAAAACCACTGAACCAGTCTTCTGGATCAGATGCGTCTCATTTTGGAATTCCTATATGAAAGGCATATTCTTTTAAGACCTGGGGTCCTGGGATTTGCTGGGGCCAGAAGCAGCGTGAGAATGTGGGTGAATAATGAGGCATTTAGACTCTACAGGAACTGGTCTAAGAGGCACAGATTCAGGATCAAAGCTAGCAACTCCAGACCTCTCCCTTGCAAGATCCCTCTCAGATCTGTAGGGCTGAACTGACTACGCACAGGCATCATTAGGACACTGCTCCAGAGTATGGGCTAAATGTAGAACCTCTGACTGCTCTGGTCCCAGGTGTGGAGAGGGGGAGGAGGTGGGTTGTGGGGCATCACATACCTTATACCAACTCCTCTCCATACCCCTGTGGAAATCAAAGTAAAGTTCTTCTTTGAACTGCATCCTCCAATTTGAAACAGGAAAAAAGTGCCATAAGGTCACAGAGATCAGCCAATTTAAAATGATGGCAAACTACTAAAGTTATCACCAGTCAAATATGTTCCAGTATTCAGAGACACAGACAGAAATTAATAGGAACAGGGCAGCCACAACTCCTGTTCATATTTTATTCATACTCATGGTAATATAGCCCATTACCAAGTCAGCAGATTACACTGTAAAACAAGAACTGAGTTTGGGGTTTTTTTATTACACTATTGACCATATCAGGCATTGCAGCATTACCCTGTTTCTAAAAATCTCTCTCTCGGATCAGAAATCAATGTGAAATAATTTTTCTTCCTTTAAAATAAAGGCCTCTCCTGCACTATGTGGCAGGGGGTACTGTAAATCTTGAGTTACAGATTTAGAAGACGTGAACAGGTAACAGTAAAGAAATCTAAATTGCACCTCATTGTCCTCAGGTGTGTTATTTTATACATGATACTTGCCCTGTGTTGCTAGCAGCTGGTTCCCGAACCTGTGTGGCAGGTCAAGGTAGTTTTGCTTTGGGTTAAATTCATCCCTCTGTGCCCCAGAGAGACAGAATTGGGGTCTTTGCACAGGCTCATCACTAGTGTGAGCAAAGCTTCACACTCTGTCCTACTCAGGTTCACTCAGATCTTTAACTAGCCTGATTCATTTCGGTGGGATTCCTTGTTCAGCCTGAGGCTTTGTGGTTTTTGAGGTCTGCAAATGCAGAATATAAAATGAATTAATGCAAATGCAAGGATTTCCACTTTATGCCAGAGCTCAGCGAATGGTGAAAAGGCATTGCATATCATTGGACACCCTCTGATTCTATGTGCCCCGGGTGAGTTTTATGCACCCTGTGACAAATAAGCACTTGTAGTTTGTTCCCAGATGCGGGGTTTCCAGGTGACACCAGTAACTAACATTTATCTTCTTTTTTTGCATCACAGCAACTCCAAAGCCACCCAGGAAGCCATCAGGTGAGCTGTCCTTTTCCAGTTTGCATTGAAATGAAGTAATGAGCTGTTTCTCTGCATCACGTACGCTATGGTGTGTAGCATGCTGTTTCCCTGCTGCACATATACTCCAGGCCTTGCAGATGGGACAGGAACAATGGCATTCACAGGGATTTTCTTCCTTGAAAACAGATTCAGTTACATGAGCAATGGAACTAGAATGACAGGGCATGGAGGGGAGTCAGCCCCAGTCTCTGCCAGTGGGATGCCGTCATTAGCCATGCAGTGACACATAGCCATTGCAGTCCAGGGCAAAGGCCCATTGTGCTAGGTACCACACAAGCAAAATCATGAAACAATCCCTGCCCCAAAGTGCTTCCTGTCTTTAATGCAATCATCTGTGGTAACACAGATGGGAAGAGTAGGTCCCAGCTCCACCACAAGTTCCTGCGTGGCTTTGGGCAGCTCACTGGACTGCTTGGTGCCTCCATTTGTCTTCTCCATGACAATTTCTTCTCTCTTGCATGGAGGAGAGTCTCATCAGTGTACTGGGTTCAGAGACATCAGGAATGTGGATGCATGGGGTAGGTTCTGTTTCTGCTGTCTAACTAGCTTCATGGCTGGGATCCAGCATTGCAGCGCTGGACTGGAGCTGAGTTTGCAAGGAAGAGAGTGGGGTAGGAGAAGGAGAAAGGGGACAAAGACCCTGGAATGGCCCCCTTCATCAGGCACTAGATGTGGAGCTGTGAGACTCCTGGTTCTCTTCTTAGGTTTCACTTGTCTTGTGGGTGACCTTAATTAAGCAATTAATCGTGGGGCCTCAGTCCTCTCATTTACTGATGGTGGCGGAATAATGATACAGACACCTCTGCAGTGTGCAGGTTTCCTCCTCAGAGCCTGTCTACATGGGCCAGTATAGACCATTCACAATGGAGGACAGCAGACCTGTCAGTCATTGACTGGCTCTAATGGGTCAGTGCCTTTGCTCTGTTGTGAATGAGTAAGTAACTGGCCACCGCATGCTCCTGCAGCCCAAGGGATTCCCTGTGATGTGCAGACACCAGCGGAGCTGGCTCCTGTGCTAGTCTTTGCGTGTCCGCCATTGCAGAGGGGATGGCCAGGAGTGGTGCAGTCCTGGGGAGGGACACAGCTTTCTGTAGCTAAAGCCCTGCTGCAACTGCTCTGAACTGTGTCATGGTCATGGCCAGCCCAGGAGTGGCACTGCAGAGCTCCTTGCTCCCGGCCTCAATGTCCCAATCTACTACTCTCATGTCAAAATAAAATGAGAATAAAAATCCAGCAGTCAGCCGGTCAGCTCTCACCCCACGTGGCTGAGCAAACCAGCAACAGGCCCCCTTTTTCATCTGCACAGAGAGGAAATGGGGTTGTGACATTTTAATACTGAAGAGCAGATGGACAGAATCAAAAAAGAATAGGGAAACTAAAGAGGAGAATGACTGGGAGACAGGAGTGGGGAGAGAGATTCCCACAGAACTTGGCACTGATGCTGCAGTGATGGGCACCTCCCAAAAACTTACAGAGCAAGCTTACGTTGATCTCTGCCTGTGATTCAGATCCATGTTCCAGCATTTACAGCAGACAGATGGTATCATGTGCAGAATCCAGACACACGCACTACATTCCCTCTTCCAGAGTCAGCAAGTTTTCCAAGGAAGAGAGTAATTGTGCTAGACGGACACGGACAGCCAGTTTGTGCAGGTCCTTGAATGGCCCTCCATCACAGCAGCGCTTCTGCTTGCTGGCACGTTCTCTGCTCCGCTGCGGAAGATTTGAGTTGCTCCAACCAGACACACGGGAGCCTGCTGAACCCTAGGTGTCAAGGACAACTCTAATCATAGCGCCAAAAAAAAAAAAAGTGTGCATGTGTGTGTTCATGTGTATATGATCATAGGACCAAAAAACGTGGGGGTATGTGTGCATTTTATACATACATGTATTTCTGGTTCCAATGAGCAAAATGGCTCTGTTTTAACAGAAACCTTTTTCCTGAGGATGAACACAGTTAGGTTATTCAAGTCTTACATGCACAGTATTGCCTTGACAACTGCAAGCATTTTTTCCCCAACACTTCTCAGAGCACTGCATGACCATTTGAATGGACATTACTGAAAGGAAAGGAAAAATGGGTCCAGATCTAAGAGGTAAAGGTGGAAAATGGGGTGTGATCTGAGAGCTTTGTAATGGGATTATGTTCCAGCAAGCAGATCTCTGCGGTATCTGGACAGTCTTTTCAACTGACCAATTGTGAGAGACAGCATATTACTGATAAGGTCAGAGTGGCCTCTGCCTACAACAGGGTCTCTGTAAGCCATGACAAAGGCAGCAGTGAGCTCGTGTTTCCCAGTAAGCGCTGAGCTAAATATTCTAATAGTGCCTTTAAGGAATGGCAGTAAGGTCACAGAGCTCACGGGAGGCTGGCAAGAGGAGCAGGCCACATGTGGACTCCAGGCTATTGATGATGTTCTGCAAATAATAGTCAGCACAGTGCCTGCCTGTCTTCATACAAAGGTTTGTGAGACGATGAACAGTGCACACCAGCTGGGTGGGGCAGCATAGGGCTATCAAGCAGGAGAGAGGCCCTAGCAGAAATCTGCTTCTCATACAACGTTTTTCTTTAGGTGACCTTGACCTGGCAGATTTCTTTGATACCCTCCCAGAGACAACAACCAAGCCAGCAAAGACCACTGCTAAGCCCCCAAAGAAGTCAGGTAATGCTGCGCTGTGGAGGAATGCATGTGCACCCTCCCATGGCCAAAAGGTGGGATTGTGGAGGGTGACTGGAGGAAGAGGCTTGTGAGGGCTCACACATGCAGCTCACCCAGAGCAGCACTGTGTATTTGAGGGCACATATGTAGGTGCCACAGAACATATAGAGGTTGTTACCTTCGTGTGAGCCAAAGGCAGAGAGCCCTGAAGGTTTGGGAGCATTCAGATAAGAATCCAAATTTGGCAACACAAACCCCTCCCTTGTACCAGTGCTCCTGGCCTGGGAGATCTCATCACCTTGGGCCCAGTTTTGCAGCCTCAGCTTTGTTCTCTTGTTCCTTCAGAAGACATCAGTTTATGGGATGCCATCCGCACCACCACCACCAAGCAGCCGAAAACCACAAAGGCCCCACCCAAAAAGCCTCCAGGTATATATATATTTGTTTCTAAGCAGCACACAGGACTTAATGATCCAGGTCTTTGAGAAGCAGAAGGTTGCAGGGTGCAATCCGGAGGAGAAGTAATAGAAACCGCACCCTGCCGAGTCCACCTCTTTTGGTTTCTGTGTTGGGAAACAGGGGCATCACCCATCCCCCATTTGCCCCAGGCACATCAAGCTTGTACTTTCCTTATTTCCCCACCAGCATTTGACGAGTTTTAAATTTTGACATCTTAAAAGTATACTGAGACTGGTTTTCTCTTGGAACTAGGAGAATTAGAAACAGTCCAAATGTGAAACAAAACAGTGCTACTACTTCCAGTAGGAGGAACCAACTGGTGCTATTCCTTTGCTTTCAGTGGAGTTGCAGCTAGTTACTGTAGCAGCAAATCTGGCCCTGAGTGAGTGACTCCCAGGCATTTAAGAAGGACACTGATGCTGAAACCTAATGATAGCAGTCCCTTCTGACACTGGTAACTGGTGCTGACACCTATAACCATTTCTCAGCTGAGCATTTTGCCAGATATTGTGGAGTGAGTTTTGGTTCAGTATTTCTGCATCTCTCCAATACAATCTGAAGTCCAGATATGCTTCTGAAACAGGAGTTTGAGTACTAGCAAAGAGTCAGTTGACCTGGATCTGGCTTGGCCACATTTTTTACAATAACCACACAGCAAAGGTGGCAGAGAACTGTTCTCTCATTAACTAACTTCTCAGGATGCAGAGCTGTGTCATAACTTGCATTTTTCCCTGTTACCAATTATTCCAGTCACAAACCAAACATCTCTGAAAAAAAAAAATCCTTCCTTTTCCTTTAAGGTTTTCCCTCCTATTATTTCTACTCAGAGAACACTTAGAATTGTCTGTTTCACCCTGACCTTTTCTATGCCACTTGATTTATATAATTTCTTGGCGTTTGATCCACTATGCAAGACAATTTCTGCAAGAAGTACATGACATTTATCATAACAGCAGCACGAGAGCACAACACCAAATGAATTGCAAATATCTCCCATGATACTGTGTACATAAACTGGAAAACATACGATATGTATCAATTACTGCATCTCTCGCACTGCCACTCTGGCAGGACTGAGCCTTTTCCTGATTAAACAACCTGGCCAGAATTAAAGGATTAGATTGGCAAGTGTTGAATGAAGTAGGCTAGAGCTGCTGGTCCAAGATGCTAACCAGAGCATGTTATTTTATAGCAAAGGATCCTATGGATTTCGACCTGTCTGATGCCCTTGATGATGGGAATGATGGAAAAGGAGATGGAAAAGGAAGTGGGAAGCCTGGCGAAGGTATGTTGATTCACTTTCTTCCTCTGCCCTAGATCCCAGTGTAAATCCTGCTGCTTTTTTACCTATGACTTGAGGGAGTGCAACATGCAATGAGAAGAATGCAGTAGCCCCCTGAGACAGCCTCCATTTCAGCTGATTACAGCACAAATTTATAACAGCTGATGATCCCCCCTCCCCTCCCCAACCCTCCAAGACCTGATAGTCAGCCCTCATTGCTGAATGCAGCATGCGGCAGTGAAATGCTGCAGAATGCCCAGGACAGAAGGAACCAGAGAGACCTGTGCAAAAGCTGGAGAATGACTGACTATTTTAAGGCTCCTTCCCAGATCTCTCCTGGAGATTGTTTCCATTTCCCTGAAGCCCCACTGGCCAAATGTTGCCATCGAGTACAGCATACAAACCACCTACCCCAACTCCCTTTGGAACTGCACATGCACCTGAGGGTGGAATAAGATCACTTCATTGATACTGGTGGGAGGATCAGGCCAATATAAAAGGAATGAGGGAGGGGTAAAACCTGTTAGCACGAGACTGATTTGAGAGAAATATGGTTGTATTAAAGGACCTGTGTCCAGGTCCTTGCCAGCTGCTTTATACACTTAGTTATTTGACCCTTAGGGTCATGTATTCTTGTCATTTTGACCCACTGAGTGGTGGTGGCTTTGATCAGTTCCCCCTGTATTGGTACACCTTACACTCAGAAACCAGCACTTGCTATTGGCATTTTTGGTCATTGCAAAGACACAGGATGATCCTAATTCCCAGTACAAGAGCTGAATCTAACTGAGCTGAGGCATTTTTCCACTCCCCAAAAATATTCCAGTAAACAGGCTATTTATCTATAGTTATTGTTCCCTGGAGCACCGAGCTAGAAAACAGACTGAGCACAGCTTTTTTATTGCTGCCAAGACTGCAGTATATGCTACTTGACAACATATGTAATTAATAGTCAGGTATTATATTGGATGTTACTAGCTAGGTGACTTGTAGGGACTTTGCTTTCAAGGCTGGTTTAAAACATCAGAGTCCTGTAGGACACCAATCGCCAGATCTTATCCCACCCTTTAGGTGCCAGACAACATATAGGCACCCTGCTCAAGTGCTGGAAAATCCAATCATTTTGTAACAGGCTGTCATCTTAGCCTTAAAATGAAGTCACAAAAAGCAGCGAGGAGGAGGATGTGTCCTTTGTATTAACAGTGTTCTAGGGATTCAAGCAGGGTGGCGTTAGCTGGCTAAAAGGTAAAAGTTGGACTTAGTCCTAAGAGT
Source organism: Gavialis gangeticus (assembly GCF_001723915.1). Taxonomy (NCBI): domain Eukaryota; kingdom Metazoa; phylum Chordata; order Crocodylia; family Gavialidae; genus Gavialis; species Gavialis gangeticus. The sequence goes on from NW_017729029.1 coordinate 55,926,781, forward strand.
GAAGGCATTAATGTCTCTTAATAATCACCAGGCAATCCCTGCGCAAGCTTAGTCAGCGTTGCTCGGCCTCCCATTATGACCTCCATTCAGTTTATGTTGCTTGTTTTTTTAATCCAGTTGCAAAATCTAAAAATCAGTAAAATGCTGTTTTCTATGATGAATTAATGAATAAAGAATCCTATTCCAGGCTCGAAAGGTAAAGGTAGCCCTTCACGAGGTGGAAAATCGGGTAAGGAGTCTCTTACTGGCTCCCAGCTGCTGCTCTTTCCTTTTACAAATCTCAGCTTTCTGCCACCCACTTTACTAAGCGTCAAATACTCCTGTTGTCTGCCTGCATGCCACCTTGGGATTCCAAGGTGTTGGACTTCTCCACTAATTCTGCTATTAATTCAGGACTCTTAGCTCTCCATTTCAATTCTGCATGGATTTAATGTTTTCTCAGTATCTTCGGTCTCCATTGTTTGTGCTAGTTGTGAAAATTTCCTGAAAATCATTAATACTCAGTTCCTTCTTGGAGTAGCTTCAGCACACAAGCTTACAATAAGAGAAAAAAATGCAGACTTTGCGGGCAGATCTTGCTTGTGTCAGTGTGTGCTCTGTGCAGTGAAAAGGTGTGAGATTGATAGAGAGCCCTGGATAGCGGTAGGATCACGCTGGTTAGGAGAGCCTGGGGGTTGCTCTAACCCGCAGCAGCCAACATCATGAAGAGCACAATAGCCAAACAAGTTACATATATTATTCCCCCTCTAGTGGGCTGGTTGTCTTCCAGGTTCCTCTGGCTGTTTGCCCCTTGTAAATGGAAGCCTTTTTAGTTGTAATCCAGACCATCCAGTTTCACATAAATTTGTACTATTATGTCACCAGCTGCTTGGTAAGAGCAGTGGGCAAAGGGTGTAGACAGAAATTAAATTTTTCATGTGATGAGGCCCCCCAAAAGCGCTCTGTAGCCAGAACACAACAGACGTTCACAGCTGCAGAGTGCTTTTAAAATGGCCAATTGTGCAAAAATTTAACCCTTGTCTGATGTAGTATCAGACAGGGGCACTCTCAGGCAAAGCGCCTTAGGGAACCTGTGTACAGGTTACCTGCAAGGGTTAATTTAAGGTGACTCCACTGTATCCCATGCAGCTTTGTGGGGCTGTCACAGAGAGGAGACAGAAAACTTCTGTCTCCTGCCTCTGTGGGCAGGGCAGGTAGCCTCCTTCACCCTCCTGCCATGTGCTGCCCCCCAGCTGCCCCTGCTGGGGTCTTGGGGAGAGCTGGACTGGACCTGTAAGGTGTGGGGGGCTCTGTTGCACTGGGGCAGGAGGAAGGGAGCGCCACCCCCTCCTCATCAGCCTGGCCCAGATTTCCCCAAGACCTCAGCAGGCTCTCCCTAAGATCCCAGCAGACCCCCCGCCACCCCCAAGATCCTTAGTTGGCTGGGGGAGTCACACAGCAGGGCATGCTCCATCCCCACTCTTGCTCTCCAGCTGCTGCTGACAGTTGCTAGCTGGCAGGGTTAGGGAAAGGGGTGGTTTGACAGCTTCCTGGGAGGCTGCTTGAGCACCCGCACCTGCTGGCCTGGGCCAGTGCAGGCAAGCTCCAAGCCCACCACCCAAGAGGCAAAGGCCTGTTGGGGATCAATGGCGCCCTAACTCATGGCGCAGTTAGAGCACTTCCTCAACAGGCTGCGTCAACTTCTGTTCAGAGCCAAAATGGCTCCTGCTTAATAAATAAAAAGACACACATGATAACTAGCTTGTGCTTTTATAGGCCCTGGGTGCATTTTTAACCCATTAATTAGCATATGTTATGTTACTACAGCTCCCTCTGCTTCATCCACAGAGAGTCTTTCACAGCTCCAGCTAGAACACCTGGCCCTTCAGTTCAGACTACTGCTTTTGGCTTTGAATGGTCCCAGACCAGTTACCAAAAGGACAGAAGCCACACTGGTTGTTAGCATGGCAACATCACATTTGGATGAGGAGGCCTTTTCAGTGGATACAAGCTTCACAGTGTGGGTGCAGAACAACATGCAACAAGGGTGTGAACTTACAGCATGTCAGCTTTTTCTTGTGCACGCTTCTGCACCGAGGTAAATGCAGGGCAGCTAACCCTGCGTCTACTAAGCAGTAAGCTACCTTGCAGTTTCTGCGGGGTGGGAGCATGCACATTGGCAGTTACTGTGCAAGACATGACAATTCATACATCACACCCTACCTTACCTCATGGTAACTTGTTTGTGTGCCCACACCCAAGTCTTTCAGCCCTTCTGCAGCAGTTATCCTGTTCCTGGATGCCTCAAAGCAAGTTGCACAGCAAGAGGCTTTTCCATTCTGCAGCTGAGAGCTTCTGTCATCAGAAGTGTATCTAGAGCCCATTTGACACCAGCTGACTTGAGTGCAGTGAAGAACTGACCCATAACAGACCTCAGGAGCCCTGGGCTTGACTTGTCATAGGAGCTGGGCACTTGCAGCACTCACAGACTGCTGGAGCCCAAAGCTTCAGAGCCCACTGAGATCAGTGGGCAAGCTTAAATGAGATGCTGAGCCCATGAGCTGGGTAAAACCAAGAGAAGGCAAAGGGCAGCTGAAAGCAAAATGACCAAGTGCTCTGTTCTGATGATTGGCCAGCTCTTGCATGCCTTGCCAGCATCCCAGGGTGCAGGCTCAGCAGCACAAACACTGTCACAGCTGCCATTTCAATAAGAAAGTCAGCCTGTAGGAGCGTGAGGAACTCCCAGATTCAAACAAGTGATTCAGTACTGCCAGGAAGTAGCAGAGACCAAAACGCACCTGTGACACTGAGCAGTACGTTGGAGCACTTAGACGCAACAAGAGCCCCATGCAGAGGGGGGCTCCCCTTGAACTGTGAACTTCTGAACTGCAGTTAATTCAGAAGATAGACTGCATTTAAGACTGCCATGTCTAGATTTGCAGCTCATGTGGCAGGTAGTGAATGTGTGTGGGCTGGTACTTCCCTGCACACCTCAACTGGTCTCTTCTTAATCTAGCATTGCCCTAAGCAGGATATGTTTATTCTCATGGCACCACTAAGGGTCTGACAAAGGGTGACATTCCAGCAAGACACAGACACCTTGATAAAGCTCAGCGTCTAAGCAGCCCCTGCTCTGAACCCCACTGTCACCTGCAGTCCTCTCAGGTAGGACAACAGAAAGCTTCCCGTTGCCCAGGGTTGGTATGATGTGTGCTGAATGATCCAATAAAAAGACAAACAATTGACGGGTGGTTTAGAGGGGGATGATCCTGCATTGATCCGAGGTCTCTTCCATCGCTACTTTTCTATGATTCTAAGTGCAAAGCATTTGGTGCCTAAGTTTCAGGAATTTTGTATGTGTCATGTGTTTCCAGCCATTTCAGATGCTGACCTGAGTGGTATTTTGGACGACGGCTACCACCCTGACAAGAAGAAAGGTAGGTCCTTACATACCACTCTCCAAATGTGGCAGCAGTGCAGGTTTATTCCACGAGCCACCTCATTCTCTGTGGTGCGCGAGATGCTGATGGAACTGCGAGAGGGGAAGGAATGGGGGTGGGGGGCAGATTCCTGCCATCTCCATTATTAATTGTAGATAAGGGTCCCCACTCTGTAGAAGAGCACTGTCACCTTCTGTTTGGGACGGGAACAAAAGCTGAAGCCAGTCCTAAATCTGGGAAAGCAGGATGCAGACCACTGAGAGGATTGATTTTATTTTTGTTATTTCATTAACATCATGTTCAATATTTAAAAGGAAAGAGTGGCCTGTATATTACCATTGTGCTTAGGGGCCCAGTACATCAGACATTAATAAGGATCTGCCACTGTAGTCCATCATAATCACCAGGCTATAGGCACCATGTTGCCTGGAGGAGAAGGGCTAGAGTTGTGTCTGCCTTCAACAGTGGGTCTATTTTGGACAACCTCTGAGCACAGCCAACACCTCTGGGACATGTGGGCAAAGGTGTCTGACTGCCTTTCCCTCCACCTTCTCACTAGCTCTGTATTCCCCTTGGAAATGTAGAAAAGCGAACGGCAAGGAAAACCAGGGTTGAGAAGAATCCCCTCCAAACGGGGAACACACACCCTCTCATCACAGGGAAGGGCAAAAGTGACTGAGCCCTGGAACTTGAGCTAGGAGATTGTTGAAGCAGAAATTGGGATTGCACCAGCACCACCCTAAGGTCCATCTGGAAATAGGGCTGGTAAAGCAGAGTTGCCTGCAAGGTTAATGGAAGAGTTGAGAAAGGGGAGATGGGATGCCTCTGAAGCTGGAAGCCTGGCCAGCGTAGTGAGACTTCCCAGGATGAGTCTCTTCCTCCAGATGGAGCAAACTGTGATGACAAGAAATGTGGTAAGGGGAAGAAGCACCATGACCACCTGCCCTAGCTCCAGCAAGGATGCACATCAAGTCCATCCCTGCGCTGCCATAAAAGAAGCTAGTCTGCAGCCTTCCTGGACCCATTCTGCACTCTCAGGGCCAGCAATGCAAGGAGCAGTAACCTTTGCAAGTGGTTACATACAGATGCAAGGGCAGCCAGAGCTTGTCCAAAACTCATTAACACTTTTCCTGTGAACTTGTAGCTGCTTCCACATCCACAACATGGAAAAGAAGGGCAAAGAGCAAACTTGTATGTTTTGTCATGGTGGGTTCCTAAACTTTAGTGATAGAAAGGAGGGTCATTCATTCATTCTTTTTTGCCAGAAAAAGTTTATCATCTAAGAATTACACACACACGTGCACCTCCCCCCCCATTCGTTTCTGTAATCTTCATGGATTCTATCGACAGGCAGTCCTTGGACTTATGACACAATTGGTTCCTGAAAACTGCATATTAAGTTGAAATATTGCAACTCAGAACCAATTTTCCCATAAGAAATAAATTTTATAAATGGGGGATTGGTTCCCGAACCAAGGCCCAAACACTATTTTCATTAAAAATATCCCAGAATTTCGTACTCAATCAATTATAGATGAGTAATATAGCTACATTAATGCATTTATATCATAAATAGCAATCATATTGACTTGGAAGGACTTCTTTGAGGTGACTTTGCTGAACTTCTTTGAAAGGCTCTTGGTTGGACTTTCTGAAGGGTTCTTGGCTGGAGTCTTCTCAGGAGCCTTGGCCGCAGGTTTTTCTGGAGTCTTGTCTGCTTTCTTAAAGAAAGTGTCCAAGGAAGTTTGGACAAATGTTCTCCAGGGACATGGGCAATGCAGCGAACTTGTTCACTGCATAGGATTGCAACGGATCAAGTGTTGTAAATCCAAACTGGCGCTGTAAAGTTGAAATGGGGTGTCAATTTATAGACATTGTAAGCGCAAAATGTAACTTGAAACACTGTAAGTCGAGGACTGCCTGTAGCCTTAGAGTCACTTTTCAGACAGCAGCAATTGTATCAACTCTTGAAAGGCCTTGTGTCATTAGTGAAGAAGGATTCTTACTGGCTTCGCCGACAGGCAGTGAAGCACTGCCTTCCATTACCACCAATTCAAGGAGCCCCACTGACCCGGTGGGAGTTGCCTCATTCCTCTGATTAGTGACAAATACACCTTTTACTCCTTATAAGAGGGTCCAAAGACTTCCTTTCAGCACTGACCACCAGCTACTGGAAATTAAGATAGAAGCTGCAACCCACAGTACTAAGACTGTATGCTCCTTGAAGACCCACAACATTAAATATTAACAGAGTCAAATTAAAAAGATGAACCCCACTCTCCCAATCAACATTTAATTAATCACTGTGGAGGAGACAGAGCACATTGGAGATTAACATGATGCTGACCTGCTGCCATAAATACAAAATTTAAGTGACTTCAGAAGCGAAGCTTGCAGGAGGAGCTGTTTTTCCCTCCCAACCCTCTCTCTCTCTCTCATTTTAAAATAGACTTTTATGCTAAGCAAAAATGCCTTGGCTTTACAGCGTTTAGCCCATCACTTTCTTTCAGAAGCACAAGTATGTAGTGTGACTATATATAACATTTCAATTATCTTCACATATATGTCCCACAGAAATATGGTACAGGGAATTCTTCTGCAAGACAATGAATGGTCCACTTAAGATGGCTCCCCTGAAAAACTTCCATCACACCTTACATCTTAACACTAGATGGAAAGAGGAAGGAAGGGGAAAAAAACCAAACCCTTAACATTAGGACTGTGGGAGCTGATCCTGTCTTATGGCAAGCCAGGTTTGTCAGGCCAGATCTAGCGCTGAGCTAAAGATCAAAGTGCCACAGGCAACATCTATCATCGCAAACGGCAGCCATTTCATGGTCAGTGCAATAAAGAAAAAGGGGGATGCTGCAGCTAGGATCCTCCATTAAAACAAACAGGAATTCTCCCTTCAATTGTGGACAAAGGATTTCATAGATTTCATAGCCATTAGGGCTGGAAGGGACCTTGCGAGGTCCAGCCCCCCGCCCAAGGGGCAGGAGGTCAGCTGGGGTCAGATCATCCCAGCAAGATAAGCATCCAAGCTTTTCTTAATGGTATCCAGAGTAGGTGCTTGCACCACTTCTGGGGGGTGTCTATTCCAGACTCTGAAGACTCAGATTGTAAAGAAGCTTTTCCTTATGTCCAGTCTATCTTCTCTCGTGGAGCCAGTTGACACAAGTGAATGCATGTGTCTGCTCGTTCTGCTTGCACTGCCCACCACAGGGCAACTTAACCCAGGTGGAGTTTGGTTAGGGCTGGTTAAGGCATCTCTGTCCTTCACGGTCCTCATTTTCTCTTAGAACAGGGCAACCTGTGGGCACTTAGATCAAGTTTCAGTGGTGGGTGCTTCCCCTGTGCCATGGTGGGGAAGCACCATGCATCCTCCTGCTCACCTCTGTCCTGAGCTGGGGTATTCCAGCCTGAAGCCTGATGAGGTGTACAATAGAAATACATGACAGTACGTACAGGGAAAGCTACTTAGCCCTTCAAGACTCCTGCCAGATATTTTTGTTGGGCTGTAACTTATGGCCCCAGGGTAAGGTCAGGCCTTGCTCCAGTGAGTGAGGTGGGTTTATATTTGGGTGCCTCTTCTCTCGGTCACACACACACAAGCCACTTTGCACAGTACCTTTGTTCTTGTAACATCAGATAATGGAGGCACCGGAAGTGGGGGAACTGCAGGCTGATCAGGGTGCTGATGTAAGTTGGTAGGGGGTGGAGTAGAGGGCAGCCAGTTCCTGCATGCCCCTTGCCCTGCCTGCATTGCAAAGCAGCGGGCAAGTTACAGGTACACCTTGTGCTGTGTTGCTCACTAATCAGTGACCCAGAGCTTGGCACCAGGCAGCCTTTAGCAGAATCCCTCAGCTCCCTCTTGGAGAAGAGTGGCGCAGATGAAGTCGAGTGCAGGAGTGTGTAAATGAAACCACAAGCAACCGTAAAACCAGCCTTTTATGGCATGGTGCTAAATTTATAATCAATTCCATTTATAGCTTGACACTGTTACTGAGGCAGCAGCTGTTTAATTAATACCAGGGTTACCTCAGTGTGCAAGGCTGCCATCACACAACAGCACATGCTGTAGAGCAGCTCCCCTGCAAACGAGCCCCCCACCCAGATGCAGAGGAAAGAATGAATCGCATGACAGAAACCCACCAGTCGTTCTGTGCTGGATGTGGGGCCAGCCATGCCAGCCCCTTGCTCTGCTGGCCACAGATGCATGTGCAGGCAGGCATGCCTTGAGGTTCACACCTCTGGTGTGGAAGAGCAAGAGACAGACCCTTTGTGCCTTCCATGCAGGGTCATGGGGGCAACAGGAGGAGAAGCTTTTGCCATCGCAGGCCTGCAAGGAGCCAACTCATGCTGAGGAGCAGGCCTGGAGCAGACTGTAGAGCTTACAGGGTCCTGGGGACTCCCCTTCCAGCAAGCACTTCTGGCTTTCCTGCTGCCCCCGTTGCCCTGGGAAGCACGGGCCTGGGGCTGCCCTATAAAGCCAAAGCAAGCATTGGGCTGCAATCTGGGCCCCCCTCAGCTCAGCTCAGCTCAGCTGCTTCCAGCTATTCTTTTTACAGCTGAATTCCTACCTCCCACCCCAACTCCTCCTCTGTTTTTTCCTGGACCCATTTTGTCTTTCCTTCCTGTTGTTTCATTGCCTGGACACAGAGTGAGACATGTGCCTTCTGTGGGCTCCCTTGGGTGGAGCAGCAGGGAAGCAACCCTGGGCTGGTGCAGGTGACAGCTGTGTCACGGGGAAGGAGAGCCTGGTCACAGCCCCCCTTGCTACTCTGGGGACAACTGCCATGGACAGGTGCTTGGGGCATCACCCATCCTGGGCAGCTACCTCCCACCTTAGTAGAGGAATACAGCAGTATATGGCCTGCGGACTGGGGCACTGGGTGTGAACAGGAACGGTGTCAGGTACTGAAGGGCACAACTGGGGCCCTGGCCTGGTGGCCAGCACAGCCACTGGCTCTGATGGCCTGACCACATTTCCTGGGATGTCAGAGTTGCTCTAACATGCTTGTTGTTCTTTCAGATGGTGGCGGCGGCAGCAATGACTATGACACAGGTAAGTGGCTTCGTGCAAACCTGGCTCTGTTCATACCGACTGCCTCCATCAGCAGTTCCCCTCTGAGTCAGACACAGGAGAGCCCAGGTGCCCTCAAGCCCCCATACACCGCCCCAGCCAGTCCTGGACGAACCAGGCACTGGTTTTGTGGTGGCATGGGGGAGGGCAGAGACCAGATCCTAATATGTACTCAAAGCAGCACAGCTCTTGTGCTCTCTGCTTTCACAGGAACTGTCGCGGAGACTGGGACCATTGCGGGCATAGCCAGTGCTCTCGCCATGGCCCTTATTGGCGCCGTGTCCAGTTACATTTCATACCAGCAGAAGAAGTTTTGCTTCAGCATACAACGTAAGTGGATCAAAGACTTGGCTTTATCAGGGGCTTCCAGGGAGAGGGAGGAGCGGCAGAAACCTGTGAGGTGCTTCTCTCAGCCACCTCTAGGTTCACACAGGAGACAATGACCTGCTCCCTGTTGCTTCTCATGTTTCTTCTCATTTTGGGGACACCCATTCAGACACGTGCTGGTGGCCAACCCCACCAGGGTTCTTCAGCTCAGTTAACGGAGCCGAAGCCTGCGCTAATGTTCTCGCAGAGCCACTGTGTGGAAGCTCGAGGGGTCGGCCCGCTGAGGCAGAGCTGTAGCTCAGCAAGGGCAGGGTGAAAGCATGACAGCAGAGGCTGTACTGGTGTCTTGAACTCAGCCCTTTGCAGACACCCAGCACCCTCCCTCCTGAACACCCCCTTGTTTTTCTATCTGAAGACGTGTGGAGAAAGCATTCAGTTTTATATAGGCATAGGCATGCAGAGGTGCTAGACTTGAAGTTACAGGAGGGCAGTTTTCCTAGGCCCACACTGTAACTAAGGAAGGACTTGAAGGATTTTTCTCTAGCACTTACTATTACCTTCACCAGAAAATTCAAACTCACCACTTTGTAAGTGAATCAGCCCACCTGAGCAGCCCCTCCTACCTTGTGCATAGCAGAGGTGCTCGCACAGCTACCCCCTGCCTTGCCTGAACACCCTCCACTCATCCCCTGCAACACCAGTCCTTACTCAGGGGTGGATGTTGGCTTTCACAGGACACGCAGAAGCTCAAACACCGCATTTCAGTCAGTCCTTCCAAACCACAGCATCCAACACGCTGTGGCAACAAGCCATCTCACAAGGAATAAGAAAAAGGAAACAACAGTAGTTGAGCACTTACCAGCTGGGAGAGAGGGAGATACAGGAAGCAAGCAACTGCTGTATGCTCCAAAATGGCCTCTCTAGAGCCACAGCTGTAAGTGTGAGATTTAAAGGACCAGGCTCAGAAAGAAAAAAAAAGCAAAATCAGAGCAGCCATGGCTTGGGAGTTGGCAACACTAGCTAGTGCCAGCGGAAGTGACTGCAATATGTCTTGTGAGCCCATCATCACATTTGGTAGCCCCGTGTGCTCTCCCTTATTATCTGCTTAGAAAGTCCACCTCATTTCATTTGTAAAGATGCCCAGTATTCCTGAGCAACCCTACACGGGCAAAGCAGGAAGCCTGTGCGCCCAGGGGGAGGAGAGGATTTCACAAGAGAAATCAGGAATGCAAGAGTGCTTCTCCTAAGTAAAGTCCCTGCAGCAGTAGGCCCCTATCCTAAGAGTTTTGCCACGCAGATACACCACTCAGCACTGGGTTATACCAGCGGGACAGCCACAGGTGTGGGTATGTGTCAGCTGAATTTTCAGATGAGATTTGAAAGTAAGCTGTTCCAGTATAGATGGGAGGAGCTGTGCAGGAAACGGCTCTGGTCCCAGCCATGGGACAGCCCAGTAGCAATTGCTGATGTGGAAAAGTGCTCTGAAGCGATGCTTGGTGTATCTAGGGGCTGTCTTCAGTGGGCTAGATGAGGTGGACTAGGAGGAAGCCCAGCCTGGCCAGGGCAGGCCTTGGATCAATCACTGATAGGCTGGAGCACGTGGGGTGAGAGCCACTGCCCTGGGGCATCTAAGGAGCTGTTATAAGCAGCAAAAAGAGCTCATTTAAAATTAGGCAAGCGAAATCCCTTAAGAGTCTCCTTCACTATCAGGGGCAGAAACTTCCACTGAAACATTGCTATTTTCCCGGTTGTATCTGAATCAAACAGGGGAGAGTTTGGTAAATTAGATCAGCAGGAAAAGTCAAATGAATGCGATAGAGTGAAACACCCTTGTATATTCCCTCCAGTTAAATGATATTTTGGAAAGAATAAATAAATAATAATAAAAAAAAACCAGTGAGGGCTTTGATGAAGGGAAAGCCGAGAGAAGCAAAGCCCCAGAAAGGCGGCAGGAAATTAAAGTTAATTATAAAGGAGGATTAATTTAAGCCATCAGACATGGCATGCTGGGATAATGTCAGGCCTTAGATGCATTGCAATGCATGACAGAAATCTGAGAGCTGTCAGCCACCACAGAAGTGGCTTTTTATTGAAAAACCTAAATTGCATTTGGTGTTATCCCAGCAAAACACATGTCTTGGGGCGGGGGTGCTGTTGTGTTATGTAACAGCCGCGGGCTGGTAGCACAAAGGAGTACGCTCGGCTATTTTTAATGCCTGCCTCTCCTTTCACGGCGGTGACGTGGGGGGCTCCATTTTCATTCTGGATCCCATTTTGACTGCAATGTTCCTCGTTCTCCATGTTGTCAGGAAAGGTTGCCACCAAGTTTCCCCCTATCCTTTATCCCTCCATGTTTGCTCGGCGCCTTAGGAACCAGGAGCATCACTATGATTTGGGGAAATTCTGCTGGTAGGGAAGATATCGTCAGGGAGTCTGGTAACGAACAAGAACTGAGCATCCTCCCTAAGGGAGGAATTAGGTTTCAAAGAGTGAAGCTGGGATGTTCAGAGAAGCCTAGGGGAGTTAGGTGCCTCACCGCTGCTCTAATGCAGTGGGAACTAAACGCTTGGCCTCACAGCAGATCTCAGCCATTCAAAACAAGGCCCTTTTTCACCCAACAGCCTTCACCTGCACTGACCCTCCCCAAAGCTGCCACTTTGCCCTACTCCTTGCCAGCTACCACCACTTCCCTTCAGCTGGAAGTTATGCCCACACTGTATTGGGGAGGAGGCGCTGGGGGCCAGCACAGCTCCAGCTCCTTGGCTGCAGGGCAGCTCCTCGCTGCTCAGCTTGGCACGGGCGCAGGCAAAGCCCCGCAGCGCTGTGGGCTGGATCTGGCCCATGGGCTGTATGTTGCCGACCCTCGCACTAGGGAGCTTCAGTGTAGCAGCTTAAGGTATTACTAATTTTTATCCCCCCTCAGACATCGTGCTGGGCTCTTCTGAGAGCCCTCCTGCAGCAGCCCAGGCAAACAGCCTCACGGCCATCGCCCATTACTTACAGCTCCCATTCTGCCACTCCCCAAACCTCTGCAGGTTTTGTAAAGAGCCTCAGCCCAGTGATGATGTTGGGACACCTCGTCCCCAACCCCGGGGTGCTCAGATCTAGAGCAGCCTTGGGGTCTGGTGCTTTCCTGATCTGCAGCAGAGCCAGGGTAGCGTACATGAGCTGTAAATGCTGGGACACGGCGTGACAGTTGCTTTGGCAACTATCAGCCCTCACTGAGTGCCAGTGCATGCGTAAGAGTCCTGTCACATCTGCCAAGTTAGGTCATTTTTGGCCACCTGGAGCTGCAAGAGGCTCGCCTTCAGTTTTGTATTGGTGCTGTCACCCGTGCTGGACTGCTGAGATCTCAGCCTCTCCTGATGGATGTGTTCGTTGGCGCATTTCCCCCTCCCCCAGCTGTCTGCTGCTTGGGAACTGATTAAGAGCTACATTTAAATGCCATGTAGGTGCCTTAGGGGTGGGGGGCTGCAAGGTGGCAGGAGCAGATGCTGAGGCTCGTAGGGGGAGCCCAGTGCTAAAGCATGGGATCCAGAGCAGCCAGCGGGGAGCAGGAGGTGGCAGGCTGAGTGGGCAGCTGAGCTGCCCAGTGGGAAATGTTGGGGTGAAGGGTGGCTCCAATAGGGCCCTTCACACCAGGCTGCTGCTGCTCAAGACCTCAGCTGTCCTCAGTCCCTAGCTCTCTCCTTTCTTATCTCAAGCTGGGATCCCTGTCTTTGAACACACGCTGCCACCTTCCCTGTCCCCATTACAGTCATTAGAGCACCTGTCTCAGATGTCAGCCTGACTTAAACCTTCATCTCCCACCGCTCAGGAGAGCTC
>NW_017729029.1:55944434-55958913 GCF_001723915.1 Gavialis gangeticus
AAATGTTGGGGTGAAGGGTGGCTCCAATAGGGCCCTTCACACCAGGCTGCTGCTGCTCAAGACCTCAGCTGTCCTCAGTCCCTAGCTCTCTCCTTTCTTATCTCAAGCTGGGATCCCTGTCTTTGAACACACGCTGCCACCTTCCCTGTCCCCATTACAGTCATTAGAGCACCTGTCTCAGATGTCAGCCTGACTTAAACCTTCATCTCCCACCGCTCAGGAGAGCTCCCCCAGCCCACGGGCTGTAGGCAACGCTCAGGTGAGGGAGCCCAGACTTCCAGGCCCCATCCTGGCCTGGGTCTGCTTTTTATCCAGTGACTGGTACAGGCAGCCTCTTTTGCTCTCAAGATACTTGTTCTACCAGCTCTGACCCCGTGTGCCGCCAAGTACAAAAGGTAGTGTGCAAGCCCTCATGGGGAGTGGGGGAGGTAACTTTTCCATGACACACCCCTGTACCCACCCCACTTGTGCTGCCTCCTCACCTTCTGGCACATGTTGGGCCCATCATAGGGTCCTGGCAAGAGGGCTGGCAAGCTGGTATCCTAGGCAGGGGTAGAAGAGCCTGCCTACTATTAATGAGCAGTGTCAGAAGCTGCTGTCAGCCTGTGCGAAGTGCTAACGATGAATAAATGGCAGCAGCTGTGATGGGTTGCAGACTCCTGGAAAGGCTGTATTGCGGGCAGGGCTCTGCTCACTGTAGCATCACTTGCCGTACGAGTTCTGCTCCGTGGTAAGTCTCCTCCCTTATCCTCCAAAGCTGCAGAGGGGCAAGGTAAAGACAACTTCCGCTTTCCCGCTTCAGCCTTCAGTTCTCCCCCTGCCAGCTCTGCCCCATGCACACACCCCAGGTCAGCATGCTGGGCATGGTGACTTCCATGGCCATGCGCCGCCCCCCCCTCTGTATGGGCCATGCAGCTTGAGAGTCCCGTTTCAGCTCCAGTAGTATTTTGGCAGAGCTCCTCTTAGTGCTGAGGAAAAATCCTTATGTAGTTAAGCACCCAGCAGCAAGACAGTCAGCTGTCTGGCTTGAGACATCGGGCACCATGGAAGTACAATGCACTCAAATGCCTCCTTCCTACTGATGAGCTGAATTCAAGGAACAGCTGATAGCTCGGCTGTCAGCAGCAGAAGCCCATGCTGTGTGCACAGACAAATGCACGTACCTGGACAGACGTTTGGCTGCACCTAGGGAACGGGTGCCTGTGAGTGTCCCTTTTGCTGGGGGACATTTGGGGAGACAACTGGCTTGCTGTTTGATGGGGATGCAGCCCAGACATCCATGGGACACGAAGGGATTGTAGGATCTGCAGCACCGTGGGAAAGGGCAGCTGTGAAGGATAGAGGGCCAGAAACACAAGCTTGGACTCAGCACCGCTGCTGTCAATGGAGTTTCACTGGCTTATTGCTAGGGAGCTCAACTTCTGTTTGTGACAGTGGTTGCCAGCCCCCCCACCCCCAGCCTAGCATGCCATGCTGCCGATACAGAGAGTGACTCTCAGCTGCAGTTCCCCAGCTCCAGATTTAACTGTACCTCCTGCAAACTTTGAACATGGCTCTGCGTTTAATTTTTTGGACTAACAGGCTTCACAACCCCAGCCCCATTCTGATTTGCTGCACAAACACAGGCCTGCTGTGACATGCTTACGCCCATGCTTTGATAAGACAACTGCGTAATGCAGTTTGCGCTGAAACGTAATACTATATCTCTGTTTAGAAGCTGCCCAGGGAGGGTAACTCCCATTTAACAGTCGCACCTTATCCAAGGAGTTTTAATTAGCTGCTTCCTCTCAGCCTCACTGAGTTGCAGCATCTTTCCCAGCAGGTCAGCTAGGGAAAAAAAAAAAAGTGAGAAGTTGGGCCTTCTAAACAGAGACGCATAGGGGCTTTACTCTCCAGGAGTAAACCTGTTTGTAGAGCACCATGTTACATGCAGGTTTCCCAAATCCCATCTACTCTATTGCTAACACAGGTGAGCTGCAGCAGATGGCTTTGTAACTCTTGGCAAAAAAAAAAAAAAAAAAGCTGCATACCTGGATTTTTGCAGAGGCTTCGCTTTGTGCTGCCCAGCTGATTCTCTTTACATCATTGCTTTTCAGAGGGGCTTAACGCAGAGTACGTGAAAGGAGAGAACATGGAGGCAGTCGTAAGTGAAGAACCTCAAGGTAAGAATTCGTTAGGACCCCTCATAAACCTCCTGGCTGCTTAACAATGCAGCCCCCTTAACAGTGGCTGCTCTATGCCCTCTCACATGCCTGCTGTGCACACCTCACTCAAGGCTTACCCAGCTCCCAGAGCATCCTTCTCCTATGAGAAACCATTTAGCGTGCTAAGAGACGCAGCACCGAAGCATTTGGTTCCTCACTGCATAGCGGGGAAAGACCTGGAAACATAGGACCTGCTCTTATAAACAATAGGGTTACTAATAGTGCCCATGCATACCATCGTGCTTTGCAGCCACAGAGCTGAAAGCAAAGAACAAAAGGAAAGCATCATCCCCATCAGAACTGGGGAAAGCACGGCGTGATGAAATTACTTTCCAAGAGCCACAGACCACATGCTCACGCCCGGCCCAGCTCACTCGCATTGCATTACTTTTACATGCTGTTGGATTTGTGATGATTCTGGGTTTTTTTCTCCTCCCAGTTAAATATTCAGTCCTAGAAACACAGTCAGCAGAACCACCACCCAAACAAGACAACGCGAAGATCTAAAGCATGACCTGGGGCTGGAAAAGAATCAGTCAGCAGTAAAAACATACAGACATTTCACAGGCTTGTAATTTAGCTTCTTTTTTTTAAATTTAATTTGGATCCACAGCTATTTAATGTGTATTTAGTCTGAAACTGGCTTCTTGCTGTAGGCGCTCGGGTTAGAACGGCAGTAGATGTTTATTTTTTGTACAGAGGTGTGTGTTTACATCCATTTGGTGCTGTAGGATTGATTTCATGTTGCACGCAAAACAAACATGGTGCTTCAATAGTGTGCCAGGCTAAATTTAGGACTTTCATTTGGGGATAAACAGCTGGGAATAATGGCTTTTTCAAAGAGGAGGAACTTACAGGTGCGAGGACAATAAAGTGCCTGTGAATAACGATCCAAAGCAAACCATCCAAGAACCTTTATAAATCACTTCCAGCCAAACTCTGCCACCAGCAATGAGCATACAGCTTCCAGAGGCCATCGTGGAAGTTGCGTGTGCATTGAAGGTAGATTTTGGTCCTTAGAGTAGCTACACCTAAAAATAAAGTGCCTATGAGTAGATCCTCATTTAGGGCTGGGAGGGAGTTGAGCACCTCTGTTCTCACTGAAGTCAAACACCCCAAAGGACCCGGATTTCAGGAGATTGTTCGGCAATAAGCTGCAGGGCTGGATTTTGGCAGGTGACATAACACGTACTTGCGCCTGAGATCAGAATGGAGCCAAAAGTCACAAGTTCAACTGTGCCGAAAACAAAACTTCTGCAGTGCCACTGTGCTGAAGTGAAATCCGTTCATGTTTGTGTGGGCTAAAGACAGATTCAGATCTTAGTTACCCCAGAGTAGGGTTACCATATTTCCAGTTCCAAAAAGGCTGCCTGTCAGGGGATACTTCACTCCCAACCCACAGCCCCTGGCCTTGCCAGTGCCCCTCACTCCCAACCCGCAGCCCCCCATCCCAGCTGCTGTCCCTGACTTGACATGCAGACCCCTGGCCCTGCCAGTGCCCCTCACTCCCAACCCACAGTCCCTCCCTCTCCCCCAGGCCATGCTGGTACCCTCAGTCCCCCCATCCCTGCTGGTGCCCCTTACTCCTGACCTGCAGGCCCCTGCTCCCCTAGCCCAGCTGCCTGTCCCAGTGGGGCAACAGATTTGTGCAGGTGGCATCAGGGTGAGTCTGGCCCCGGCACGGGCAGGAGGGAAGAGGAGAGGCCTGTGGCACCCCCTTGCCCCAAGCTGGGGCTCCCATGCTGCACCAGGTGGCCTGGCCACATCCTCCTGGGCAGCATCTCCCAGCTGGCCTGGCCCTGCAAGCAAAGGCACTGGCCCTGGTGCCGCCGTCCCAGCTATGGAGCTCCCCACTGCCCCTGAAGGGCCCTCTTCCCTTGCTGGAGGGGCAGGTGTCTGCCTCCCACTCCCACTGCCCTGCCACAGCTTTGGTGCCAGACAGCTTCCCCCAGCACCAGCAGGCACCCACCCCCTTGTACACCCCTCCCCTCCACACGCTCCCCTGGACAGTCCCCAAGCCCTGGCCCTTCAGCCCCAGCCCCGCCACAGACTTACCTGCATCCAGCTGCCAGGCATCGGCGATGCGTGGAGGGTGCACACAGGTGCATGTGCACCCCAGACAGAAGCGCTGCTGACACGGCTGGTGGTCACCACTCGCCACCACCCCCTCCCCGCACTCACTGCCGACACCACTGGTGGTGTCCGTGGGCAGTTGCCAATCCCCGCTAGACGCTACCGGTGGTGTCTGCAGATGGTCACTGACCTCTGGCACTCACCACCCTCCATCCCCCACTGCCGAGGCCACCTGCCGGAGCTCCCCACTTGCCGCCGCTATGCCCCTGCCTGTGAGCAGTCGCTGTGCCCCCCCAGCCTCCGGGGGTACGCGTCCTTCAGGCTGCCAGGGATGTTCCCACATGTGCACCAGCCACGTGTGTGCACGTGCCGACGCACACGCGCCTGCTGCCTCCAATTGCTCCCTCCCCCCCAATCAGCAGAGCAGAGTAAAATCTGAGACATAGGTTCATATTTCACAGAACTGCCCGGGCAGAAATTGTAGGGTCCAAAAGAGGAAATGTCCAAGAAAACCTGGACATACGGTAACCCTACCCCAGAGCAACTTGACTTCAGAAAGGGCAAGGGAATAAGCTTTAAAGAATGTATACAAATTAAGCTGTGAAACTCACTCCAGCAAGGTAAAAGTCAAGAGCTTGACAGGATTAAACACCCAGATATTTCCACGGCTGCTGGGAACATCCAGTGTTCAGCAGCTGTTGGCAGGCACGACCCTGCTGCTGGGCTCCGATCTGGTGGGGCAGTTCTCATTTAATGCAGGGTAACAAAGGACAGATTCTGCTCTTGGATATCTAGTAGCAGTTTAGCAGTTCTTACACCCCTTCTATTGCTGCTGCGCTGTGGATACTGCCACTCTCCAGTGTTGTTCAGCAGTAGCTGAATGAGGAACAGATACATTGAAGTGCAAGGTGGGGAAAAACCATTCTGCTGTTGTGAGGTACGGAAAAGATGCTGAGTGTTCATAGCGGAGCAGGAAGCGTGTACTTTTTGTAATGTTTTGCAAAAACACATCGTGTAGCCATGAAACAGCAGCTCTCTGGATAAACGTGTCTAGCTCAGTTTGAAGTACAAATACCCAGCTTTCGTGAAGGAGCTTAACCCAGGGCCTCACCTATAGGTATTTGTATAAGTATACAAATATTTTGTGTAACAATTTTAATTGAAAGGCAATTTCCTAGTAACTTTTTCAATGTTTTGCAGCAGCTGTACAATTCTTTATGCTCTTCTTGACACTTGCATTTTAAAAGCCTTACGCTAGCTTTCAAAAGTAGAAGCACATTGTTTTACGGATATGTTTGGATTACAAAACAAAACATATAAGCTGCTTCCAAAGCTCTCGGTTAACTACTGGCTTCTCTGGACCCGAAGCAGGGAAAATAGACAAGACTTACGCACTTGCTTATTCTTGAGTAGGTTTTTTATGAAGGAGGAAATGTGGTTTGTAGAATTGTGAAGAGCACGTAGGGAAACCCAGATGCTAATGAAGCCACCACACAGCTGAATTCGTATCGCTATACATTTTCAAGTGGTGGAATCCATTCTTTCCTAGCCAAGCACATTTGAAAGCTATAGTATAGACCTTTGTTAGATAAATGTTGGAGATAACTGTTACTGTATGACACTGGTAGGACGCTAGGAGTCTTCTTCTCTGGGTAGATTGAGTGAACATTATTCCGTATTTATTTCTTTTTGGCTGATGACAGAATGTTTCTGTAGGTATAGATTGTCATTTCTTGTTGTTTTTCTATTACTGCACTGTACATTCATGGTCTGTACAATGGACAGTGCAGTGGAGTGCTGAGGATTGCTTCCTTGAGAACAGAACACTTAACCCTTGGTCGGAAAAGTGTTAAACTTGAGCATTTAAGAAGCATAAGCAGTATTTGTGAATCACACTTTTTTTTTTCTTTTTAAAGCAGTTTCACACCACATGTAAATTGAACTGAAGCTGCTTCTTTCCCCACAGCCTTTTCTATGATTTTGGTAAATAGTTATGCCTTAATGTAATTTGTAGGTATAGTATAAGCCAAAATGCATATGCACAGCAAAAGGAAACACCTTTTCAGAGTTTACAATGGTATAATTTGGAGTCCTGGAAAAGGAGGTTTATAAAAGGAAACTATTGACTGATGTTGTGTTATAGAAAACAAACCAAGTCGACTCTTCAAAGCATTTGGTGGGAAAAAAAAAATGAGAGAGACTAAAAGCAAGTGCCATATATCAAAGTGAAACTCCATCACGTGGCTTGTGGCTGCATTTCGTTTCCCTGTCCTTCACCCCTGGAGCTTGTTTTTTCTGTACAGCACCCAAAATACTTTTGGCAATGTGTTCATTAGGAAGATTCAGTTGCAGGTTCTCAGTAGCAATACAAGTGATGTGGTTCTTAATGCTTCAGAAAGTCAGGAGGCTGTTTCATTCCCCATTACCGACCTCTATAATTAGCGATTCACACCTTAAAGAGAGCCTTGTGCTGAAGCTGCATGCAGGTCTCAGCACATCTCATCTTTAAAGTATACCCCAAAAAATAGAAAGCTGTTGAAGCCTGGACATACAACAGGTTTACACTGGTGTGATTTGCCTTTATGCCAGCGTAAAAGTGGAGCAGAGAGAAAAATTACACTGGTATTATAGGCAGTCCTCAGACTTACGACGCAATTGGTTCCTGAAAACCGCGTCAAGTCAAAACGTTATAACTTGAAATTGATTTTCTCATAAGAAACAATGTTATAAATGGTGGATTGGTTCCTGAACCAAGGCCTGATACCCTGTTTTCACCAAAAATACCCCAGAATGTTGTACTCAATCAAATATAGTTACATTAATGTATTTATATTGTAAATAGCAATCATATTGGTTTGGAAGGACTTCTTTGAGGCGACTTTGCTGGGCTTTTTGAAGGGTTCTTGGCTGAAGTCTTCTCAGGAGTCCTGGCTACAGGTTTTTCTGGAGTTCTTGTCTGCTTTCTTAAAGAAAGTGTCCAAGGCAGTTTGGAGAGATGTTCTCCAGGGAGATGAGCGACACGGCGAACTTGTTCGCTGGCGTCGCGTCAGATCAAGTGTTGTAAAGTCGAAACTGACGTCAGGAAGTTGAAACAGGGTGTCAATTTATAAATGTTGTAAGTGTGAAACGTTGTAACTCAAAACGCAAGTCAAAGACTGCCCATATTCGAATCTGCTTTAGGGCTCAAACCCAAAGGAAAAACTAGGGGTAAAACAATACAGATATAGATGTCATCCATCTGTTGTTTATCCCAGGGTAGCCATTCACACACAGCAAACAGGCTGCTCCTGTCGCTGAATAGCAGGGCACCATATAATGCCTGCTCTGAAGAGCTACTTGGGATAGCTGCTAATCTGCATACTTCAGATCGGGATGTCATTTACACTGGCATATAGCTCTGATGTAAGCTACACCAGTGTAAACGTGCCATTTGTCCATGTTATAAATCGGATGCAACTACAGAAAAAATTGGTAGCCTAGTTCAGCACTGAGTAAAATGAATCATTGTTGAGTTAAGCCAAAAATACAGCAAAGGCCCTCCAGGACACGTGGATGTCACCTGTGCAGTACAACTGCACTCATCACCCTGTCTGTAGGTCCCCAAGGCCACTGTTACCAAAATAAAATCCAGTTTTGAATGTTCGATATACAAAATAGATGCCTTATAAGAACCCACATGGCTCCAGGTAGCTGAAGCTTGGGCTTGATGTATATATAATGTCAGCTACTTGCAGTGTTCCTTTTACAAAACTGCTTTTCAAGCCACAGAACTGGGATGTTCTTCAGATTTCACACTTTCTACCATACTTATGGAGGCTTCATGCAAACAGACATTTTCCTGCAACCAACAGAGAACCGCTACCATTCTCGCATTGTCATTGTTAACTACTTTTGTTGTGGCAAAAGTGGAATTAGTCTTTGAGAATCATTTAAAACTATGAAAAATTGAATTCAAATGGAGAGGCAGCCTTGGCCAATAAACACGCATCTGCAACAAAACAAGGTTCAGAAACAGTATGAGTGGAATTAGCTAGATTAAGATGAAATCATTTAATTTAAAGCAGTAACTTTTCATTGAAAAGCAAGGCATACACAGTTCAGTGATGTAAAACTGAGCTCTACCAAACGAAGGTTGTGTATTATGCTATGAAAAGGCAAGCTCGTTTTGCTAAAGTGCATAAGGATTATGGGGAAAAACGGTTTGACTGCTAACTACAACTGGAAAACAAGGAATAAAACAGAGTGGCTTACACAAGGACACTTTGGTGCTGTTTTCTTTGTGTGTTTCAAGTAAGTAGGAAGAGTGGAGTGGGGTGTGCCTCGGACCCTCCTACATAAAAGACACCCATTCAGCTTACTTCAACAACTCCTCTCCCATGTAAGAGGACATTCTGCATTTGCTGAAAAGAACAAGCAGCTTGAAATCTGCAGTTAGGGATGAAAATTGAAGACTGAAAATGTGCTGGGAGAATCATCCCCGCAACCCTCACTCTGTCCTTTGCTAGGTCACGGCTCAGTTTTAAATCCACTTCACTGGCACTGTTTTTGGACACGCGCAGGATTGGATTTTTATCTCTTCCGATACCCGACAGTCCCCTGCAACATGCATTGTGCTTCAAGGTTGACGCACAAATAGGTGTGCACCTTTTTTCTTTTTTACAATATAGAGGTTTGTCTCCCATCAGACTCATGGGGACTTGCACAGGTGCTTTCCCTGTTCTCTCAGGCACATCCCTTACAAGACTGAGTTTGTGGACTGAACAAGCATCTGACCATTCATTTTCAGACATCAGTGCCAGCTACCTCTGTATTATTAAATGTAGCCTGGGAATAAATCCCCTTACATTCAAGAAAAAAAGCAAAGCCAAACATTTATCGTATCAGCTTTTAATTCTGTGGCCGGAAGACTGGAGGAGGGAGCGGTGGGGTCAGCCCCTGCCCAGCCTCCCCAAACCTTCTGGTTTCTTTACAAAACAAAGAGCTTGGGGGAGGAACAAACACGTGAAAAATGCAGCTCAGCTCTAAAACGTGACCAACGGCAGCGTGAACTCCATGCTGCCGACGCTGCCCCATAGGGGGTTTACCAGAGCCTGGTGGGACGCTGGAGTAGGACTGTTACCCCACTCACATCCCTTGAAGCACGAGTTGCTGCCTGCCTGCTGTCCACCCACACTCCCCTTGCCTTCGGGAGATTTTAGTTGCAGCAGCAGAGATGAGGTCTACCAACTGGAGCAGAAGTGGCCAATTCTGTTGATGATACCCCATTTAGAAGAGAATTCTGCTCCCTCTCACAGACCTGTGCTGCTTCTGCAGCATTAATAGGAATAAGTCGTAGTAACAGTCATTAATTTTACCATAGTCATTATGCTAAAATGTTGAATACCCACAGCAAGCAGAGCAAGTGAGAAGAAATCATGTTGCTGTCACTTTTTCAGAGCAGAGCCACACTTTAACTAAGAGACAAGAAACTACCAAGTTAAGACGAGACAGTGAAATCCACTGTGCTCGTTATGCCCATCATGTTATTAGGAGGCCTCCTCAGGTACCCCCATGAAATAATGGAAGGATCTCTCAGGCATGTTGAAAACCTATGACACAAACAGGTTACCTGGAGGAACGAGCAATGCTTTTCTATATAAAAATGAATCCAGAGATTCTCACTCTGAGCGTTTGTTTTAATATCTCAGAATGGCTCTGTTGATCCCAAGCACTCCTTGGCCAATAAATTACAGAGCAAAAAACTTTCATGATTACTAGCTCCAATATAGAACAAATTGCAAACTCCTTTCTTAGGCTGTGTTTTAGAAACATTCATCTCTAAATAGTAGATCATTAAAATGCCTTGCTACATTTGAGGTATTAAAGATTTGAATTCACTACCAGCCCAACGTATGCTGGCCATATAAAACTGATTGCTAGTATTGTCTTGTAGAATCACTTTTATATAAAAAGCACACTTCGTCTTTTTTATAAAAAAGCCTGACTTCGATTAAAGGATGTGGCATGTCAGACCATCTTAAGCCGAACCACTTTAAAAATGCAAGTACCATACAAGTCAAAAGGACATACGGCAGTATCATGCATCGTGTAGAGTAAACTTAATGATTACAGCACTTCCGCTGCTGCTGTTCACACTAGCAGGAGGCGTGCGCAGTAGTATGCATTATACATTAGCTATACAAACGTGCAAGTGCAGAAAATCGGGGGGAAATTGTGTGGCACCGCAGCTTATTTTGTCCAGATATGCAGTACTCGGAGGCAGTCAATGTGAGGTAAGAATCACAGCCAATCCTTTCTTTAGACCCAGGGTTAATTTCTGCCAGCAGAACTTGATTTACACAGCTCAAGGCCAGCAGGTCGACAAGTGGAGCTACATGATCTTAAATGCCTAAAGGAGGAGTTTCTTATGCAAGGTTGGTCTGATGGAAGGGGAAATTCCAGGCATGCTTACTTCTGTCCTTTCCAAAAAAAGGACACATTAGTAATTTTTAAGAAGGCTGGCTATCACCAATAGCGTTGATCAAATAAAGCTTTAATCAAGGTGGCTGACAGGTAGACAGAAACAAAATGAGTAATAAATATTTTATATAAAAATATGGATAACTGATTGAAACCGGTTTTGCTTATTCGCTTCGACAAAACTGTTGGCAGCATCACAAAAGCCAACAGGTTATTTCAAGGAAACCAACTAAGATCAAGTGATTTAAAATCTGTCAAACAAAGTTGTTACAGGTTAATATCTTCCAAAATATCTGGAGAGGCAGGAACCATTTTTCTGAACACATAAAATATAAAAAACTGAGAGTGTGTGTACATGTGCTTAGCATTGCATACACACACACACACACACACACACGGAGGATTGTGTGTGTACATGTTTAACACTTAAGAAAATGCGAAGCTGTGGACTTTACACAGTTCAGTGCCAGTCTAATCCAAAACACTGCCGTTACTAGAAAACTAACGGTACTTCGCACAAGACACTGACATGAATAAGCTTACACCTCACTTGACAGTGAAACCGAGCAATAAACTAATCAGAAGACCTCATTCAAACTTGTAAAAAAAGGCATTAAAAAATCTAAAATCCATGCTTCACCAAATATATTACAGCAATACAAGTACCAATAAGTGTGCAATAGCTGGCAAATCCTGCTATCTTCATAACCATTTATTTTAAATGACATATTTACTCAAAATGTAAAACTGGCTGCACTGGAAAATATCTAATTTAAAATCAGTTTCAAAGTGCATCAATTACCCAACCACGTCCCCAAGAATAACAGTTGCTCTGTATAAAAAAAATATATGTACGGAGTTAAATAGAGAGTTCCCATTCACAACAACACACATCACAATGTTCTGATTAAGCGCAAGTGTCACATGGCATTTCAGTTGGTTTTCTCAACCAGCCACTGTACCCAAGATAGCAAAAAGCCTCTTGCATTATTTGCCTGACAGATGGGTTCCTTTTTAAGATGGTTAAATTGTTGGTTGCTCAAAATAAAGTAAATTCTACAATTGGTGATTTAACTAGAGATGTCAAAACAGACGCACAGGAACTGCCAACATAAGAAAATACCATCGCAGCTACTGAAGCTCTTTTTGGCCTCATAACAGCAAACAGACAAAGTAAGGCATGTAGATCGTAGCAATTTTAAGCCGCTCAGTCCTCAAGGAAGGGAAACACACTGCACCCTCTCTCAGTATACCTGGTGTGAGTTGCTTCCCGTGGCTCTTGTCACATGTCAGACAGAGGTGTGCACAGGCGTGGCGGAGTGAGATGGGGAGGATCCTCTATCCGAGGACGAAGAAATGGATCGAGTAGCCGCTTCCCGCTGCAGCTCTTCCAGCTTCTTCTGCAGCTCACCTCTGATGGCAAGTAGCTCCTTCAGATTCTGATGAATTGGCACCTGGGTGTTCAAAGGAGAGAAAGCAATTCTTACCACAGTAATTACTTAGTGCCCCAGGTAATGCATCTCCCATTTTCCTCAGCGACACGCAAGCTCTGAATCTCTCAAATTTCACTGCCTCACTACTGACAGTGACCAGTTCTGAATTCACACCTTCCCCATCACAACTGAGCTGCAAGGGACTAGTCTGATGCTGTGAAATACCAAAAAGGGAGGGAGGGCAAGGTCCTCTTACACAGTGCTTTTAGTCATTTTTACCAATGTGAATTCCTTCCTTTGCCCTGGACCTGGCTGACTAGAAGGGTGAGTTGTATCCAGTTTAACCCAAATGGCCTTTGTCTGAGATCTCCTCCTCCTCCGGGAGCCTCCAGACAGCTGCCGTGCACAGAAGAGGCACCTCCCCGACCCCATCCAGAAGAGCTGGATTCTCAGTTCTCATGACCCCGTATCAGGTACCTGCCCACTGCAAAGGCACTAACCTGCGAAAATCTAGGCAGTCGTCACCAGGTGTCTGCAAACTGCAGTTTAACACTTGGCCAGATTTGGCCAGATTTCCATAGGGTGCTAAAAGCCATATCCCTAACTCAAAGACGGCTCCTCCTTCTCCTTCCTGCCCATCTCCAAATATCAAGCCTGGCCCAAAGCACTGGCCGGCAAAGATTTTCCAGAAAAAAAAAGATATTTTACTATGAGCAAAACAATTTTTCCCTAGCCTCATTTGGCTGAAGTTTTCCAGACACTCTCAATCTGAGGTGTGAATTACCTGGTATGGAATGCTTTAGTCAAGAGTCAAAGTTTGGTAAAGCGATAATCAGCTGAAGAGGGTCTTATAATGAGAAACGTTGGATGCCACTTACAGCAAGCATAATAAATGTATGCTGTACCTAAACCTCGCAAAGGGTGGCTATATACGTTGTAGCACACATTGCATTATACTGTAAATATGCATTATTTTTACAATGTAAATTGTACGGTTCCTTGTCGCTTCACATACATCATTGCAGCATACAGACTTATGGCGATATATCAATAATAAAACTATGGAGAAGGACTTAATACATTAAGTTCTTTGCAAACTCATGAATTCAATTCCATCAAGCGGGGAAGGGAAAAAAAGGTGAGCCATTTATGCAGAACTTTTACTGAGTGTTTTCAGAAAGATGTATTTGGCAATAACTATTTTTAAATGTAAGCTATGTTAGAGTTATATTGTGGTGGTATAAAACAAAGCAAAGCAGAGTTTCCTGAATGACACCAGAATGCATATAATATTTTTATAAGTAAAACTGGAAAGCAGCACAGCATAAGTGATTCTCGATGGGCGGGGGGCTGGACTCAATGATCTTCCAAGGTCCCTTCCAGCCCTAATGTCTATGAAATCTGTGATTCCACTGGTACGAAGATGTTACTTGATACCTGTGGACCCTCCCTTAAGCTTGTTGTGTCACTTATTTCCAAAATATGGAGGGATTTTGTCACTATAACATTTTCATTTTAAGAGAATTACTGCAGCAAATTCAATCTTCAGAAGACAAACAACTTTCACTTAACAGTGCTGGATGGAGACAAACCCAAGGCTGCATATCAAACCCTACATTTAAAACACAGAGCTCTGGAAAAACCACGCAGACAGAACAAGACTGCAGAGCTTGCTGTACCTTTGGGGAGGAGAATGAAAAAAGAAGTCATCTGCGGTGACAAAGACACAGACTTCATGTGTAATTTCCCAAAGGCCCATTGCTAGGTATTTCTGATCATTGCTCAGATTTCTACTCGTATCTTCCCTGCGTAATTACTTAGAGCTAATTCTGTAAAGTTATGCCCCTACTGTTACATACATCAGTGCAAAAAGACTAGGTCAGTGTCCCCTCTTATAAATAAGCAGCCTTTGGAGAGAAGTGTGGCCCGGTAATCTAGAAATAATGCTTGCACTGGCATATGTGTGAGCTGGGTTCTCTTTCCAGGCTCTAGGTGCTCAGGCTAAGAGGGACAGGAATGGTCAGAGCTTTGCAAGGAACAGGAGGATGCCACTGCTGCAGGGAGCAGAAGCAAGAAGGAGATGCAAAAGCAGGCAATCATATCGGGTCTAGATATCTATTCTCACAGCACAAACGTGCAGTCTCCACATAAAATCTCCCCTTATGTTCTGGTTAGAGAAATCAAGTTGATGACATAACCACAGTCACCTAACAGTGGTGGCAGCAGACAAAGCTTTCTACCTTTCAGCCTGCTTCTCAAGAGGGAGGAATGGAAACATGGAGAGGAATCCTGGGCCCCTCCATGACTCCT
>NW_017729029.1:55963913-55965110 GCF_001723915.1 Gavialis gangeticus
CAGTCACCTAACAGTGGTGGCAGCAGACAAAGCTTTCTACCTTTCAGCCTGCTTCTCAAGAGGGAGGAATGGAAACATGGAGAGGAATCCTGGGCCCCTCCATGCCTCCTGTTCGAGCCGTTTCTGAGCTCTTGCTCCACTGTCTCCATGCTGGATTTCTGAAGGAGGTGTGCATCCTTCTGTTTGCAATACTAGCATCCCTGTGCAGCACCTAAGCTGTGCTGCTAGGCAACACTTGGCAACTGGTATCATTTCCCAACTATTTCCATCTACTCTCCAGACATACAGCCATCTCTGCTGTATTTTAGGTGCCTACGTGGACAGAAACTAAGAGGTGTATTAAAACATTAGTCAGAATGATGTCCCAGCTAATAGTTTCACAAAAAAATCATGACTGCACTAGCATAACTGGAAAATTGATTAGCTCATTTCTCACCAGGTCTTTCAGCATTTTTTAATATTAATTAAGCTTCACGTACATCTAAGCCATTAGCACCAATAAATACCTCAAGTGATGAAAAATGATCACTCCCCATTTTGCTTCCATTATTTATCAAAATATTTTACGGAACGTGAAATTAAAAGATACCAAGGTTACCCTGATACATATTAGCACACTTCAGCGTGTTAAACAAATCAAAGAATTCTTTTCATTTGACTTTATGAGAAATAAAAGCAGATTTCACTAATTATTCTGTACTCTAATTAAAAGCAGGCTAAAAATTCATAACCCCGTCCTCCCCCCCAAACCCGACACCTTCCCAGCTATTTCAGGGTTAGGCAGAGTAGAGCCATGTTCGAGGGTTTGCCAGCAGTGCTGAGCAGTGGAGACAGAGGGCCAGGTACTCAGTGGGTGCATATACTGGCACAGCTCCACAGATACTGGCCCTTGGACCCTGCTTGAGCATCAGCCTCCATAAAAGTGGTCCAGGGAATCTCCCAAATCATCCTGCGCCTCAGAAACCTGCTATAATTGTTTGTAGACACATGCTATAATGTCTTGGCATTGAGAATGGCATCCCCTTCACCATGGGACTCCCACTGCCCCTCCTCCACGCACTCACCCCCTCACCTGCTGCGTTTTCCCAAAGGTCGAAGGCACGGCAGGTACCAGCTGCAAGTAAACTATACCGCCTGAAGGAAAAAAAACCCAAACCCCCGGTGGAACACCACCACAAACCCTAATGGAAATCAGTC
>NW_017729029.1:55970110-56006503 GCF_001723915.1 Gavialis gangeticus
AGAGCTCTACCCACTTAACTGCCAGTGCTACAATGGCACAGTTTATCACCAGGTGGAAAAATCTTTCCATTAGCTGACTGGGATCTCAAGCTACAAAACCCCCAAACACTGAGCTGTTGGCAAAAACAAAGTCCTTGCTGCCTCTCCATCTTGGAAGGCAACACAAAGGCCTGGCAACTAACTACCAAAGCCCCACAACACTTCTGCAATGTGAAGCAGTTCTTTCTTGCCACATCATCTACATCCTGACTAAAAAGGCTTTAACAAGGACAGTGCAACTAATGGGAGCAGCCATTTAGGCATTAAAACAAGCTTGGAGAGATAGAGCGCGTGCAAGCACACGTGTGCACGAGCGCATGCTCCGTTTCTGCGAAAAGTCAAACTAGTATCCATAAATTACACTTGTCCATCTTCTTTATTGATTTTCATTTTTCAATCCTGTATTGTGAAGTAGGTTTGGATAACAAAATTGGTAAACACCCAAGCTAGATATAAAAGAAATCATAATAGCTACTCACTTACAGTACTGCCAATTCTTAATTGGATGGATATCTACTGTGTATTACTGTACTAGCTCAAGGACAGTCATTCACTTGAAAATTGTTCAGCAGTGAATACATTTTGTCTTGTTCTGTGGGTATATGTTATCTATTTTAGCAACAGGGAAGAAAGGCTGCAGAGAAAAATGACTATTTTAAATTCATTGCTTGATCTAGACTTTGTCAAGCCGTTTTTTCAAAAACATACTCTTTGTGCTGCAAAAAAGACAATGTCTTTCAGTGGAGTTATTTGTTCCTCTTTACGAAGAGCTGGATGTCTAACAGAGCTGCTTTTAAAACCCTTGTTAACAATGTACTTACATGGAAAGTCCATCTCCCATGACGAGAGCAGTATTTTTCAATAGCAATCAACACTTAAGTACCTATTATAAAGGCATGCCACTGAAAGGCCAGCTAAACCAAAGAGCATCATGAAAAGCAGTTACTAGGAACTGAAGAATAGGAATCTTATTGTGTGAACTGGCATATGTATACTGCAAAGTACTGGATAGTGTAAAAAGCTATGGATGACAATGCCCAAGAAAGAGTAGTGAGTTTAAGGGAATAGAGCAAGCATAAAGAAAAGAAGAAATGGGAACTCAGTCAAGGCTAAGGACCTGGGCACAGAACACATTCACTCCGTGCAACTCACATCAGTGCTCAAAACAACGTATATGACCCCGGTGATCCGGAGTGGCAGGCAGGCACGCACGTATCCAGGGCAGCTGCAGGCTGAAGGCTGCTATTTCTGCACCTCTCTCACAGGCGGTGGGAAACAGGTAATAGAGCCCATTTGCCTTAAGCAAACAACCACCCTGTTCGGGACTGGATACAGACACGACACCTACACCAGCCCCTGTAAGATGACACCCACTTTCCACGCCCAGTGGGGAAAGTGTGAACTTGGGCGACTTGTCCAGCCCCACAGAGGATCTCTCTGGGAGAGACAGGGATGGAATCAAGGCGACATTTAACCACCTGAACTATTTTAAGACCAGAGCTGCTGTTTCTAAAATCCCCTGTCTCGTTCCCTGCGTCCTTTTCAACTTCTGCAAAAAGAAGGCACAAATCTCATGGACAGGACACTTCACTGCTGCACAGGCAAGTTATCCCCAGTTACCACGCTGTGCACTGAATGAGGCAGGGCTGGGGTAGAAAATAACAGCATGTGGTGACGGAGCTAAGAAATACAGAGTATTGTATCTAGCATAAGTGAGGCATCTTAAGACTGCACAGACAAAAGGATTACATAGAGAAAAAATTCAGACATCAAAATTTCAGCCCAAACATCTAAACTCTGATAAAAGTATACAGGAACTGAAACATGGTCATACAACGGAAGTGTTGGGCAATCTTCACTACAGGCTTTGCCTTTAATACAAAGCTCCTTAGGTCAGCAAAACAGCACGCCGTCTTCTGGGTTCAGAGCCAAGCAGATACTGGAATTCTCATTGTCTTTTCTACACGGCACTAAGGCTTTCAGCTCAAAGGCTTAGAGGCTTTAATCATGACCTGTAGACAACATGGACGAAGTTTCAAAATACAACGTTTGCAGAAGCCGTGCTCCAGGAGGAAAGGTTAGTTGGAAGGATGTCGCATGTTCCAAAAGAGATCCCAAAGGATGCTTACAGACATCCAAATGCCACAAATTCTCCATCAGGCAGGCTAAAGCAGAGGCTACCTGCTTAAGTGCTACAGAATAAGGAAAACAAGAGAGACCTGATAACACCTGAAGAACTCCAAAAGCTGTAGTGTCGCATCCACTCTAGACTGGACATGAAAGGTAGCAGATCAGCCTGGAAAGCAGAGTCCTGAAAATGTATCTAGCACCTCTCCCACAAGGCAAGAACAAATATGCTTTCCTCCTGGAATTGTAAAAATGCACGGCATGGATAACGCAAATCTTTTCATAAGTAGATTCAGTGTTCTGAGATCAGCAGTATGGTCCTAAAACCTGCCTGATCCACTAGGGATAACGAAGTACAAAGAGAATGTGGTACTGAGGTGGATCTCAGCAAAACATTTCTTCCCCTGGTGCTTTTATCCTCCACCTGCAGCGCACTCCCAGTTTCAAAGATTCAAAGATTGTAAGGCTGGAAGGGACCTCAAAAGATCATCATTGGATCCAGCCCCCTGCACCAGGCAGGAAAGAGAAGTTGATGGACCATCACCTGAACACAATACAATAGGGTCATAATCCTGAAACCGGAGTCCTTGGGAGTACTAGAATACCAACAATAAAACCACCAATCCAGCCTTTCCCAAATCCATAGTGCACTGAGCCACTGCCCATTGTTACAGCAGTCTCTTCTTCACAGAACATAAGCATCTCTATCGACTCTAAATAGCCTGGTGAATTGTGGTTTCTCGACATGCATTATCTTGCAACACATTCAGACTTCTGCAGGAATCCTAGTAGATCCAAGCAGAGAAAGGCAGATATGCCCAGAGAGTGAGCCGAACGGAGCAAAAAGATAATGCTTATAAAATGATAGTATCTTGTGTTAGAGTCGGGCTGTGATTTTCAAGGGAGTTGGGTTGCTAATTCTCATTAAATGTCAGACATGGGTGCTTAACACCATTGGGCCTAATTAGAAAAAAAAACAAGCCCCTACGGATTCAGAAAGCTAAAAGATAGAGAAGCAACATACTGACTGAATTTAGAAACTGCCTTTTTGTTTCTGTGAGGCTCTCCTCTTATCATGAAAGCAGATTAGTTCAGATCAGGTTCAAATACCTACCCTCACCCCACACTAAAGGGCTGGCCTTAATCCTCAATTAAATCCATGTATTGGATCATTTCTCTTTTCAGTGGACTTTCAGGAAACTACAAACGTCTCCCAGTAGCCTAGAGAAGGTTTTTTGGGGTTTTGTATTTTTTGTTTTTTTGCAGCTTGATAAAGCAGCATGTGAAGTTGCCTTGTACTCCTGCTCCTCAGAGGGCTTTCTGTTAAATATTTTATTTTCCTTTATTCCAGCACAAAGCAAGACAAAGAAAAGGGATCACACATTAAAAGCTGCAAAGCAAAGCAACTTTTATCAGTATGTTGAAAGGCCCATTCTTTTAATATATTCACTGATTACCTAAGAACTTTTTTTCCTGAATCTGAAAGATCTGTTGAGTAAAAATGGTAATGGTCCTTCCAACTGACACTGCACAGGCTAGACAGTACAAATATAGAGAAGGTGAACTTGCTGAATTGCTAGTCTGAGGAGTTGCAGGGGTGTGGGCCTTGATAACTACGCTGGAAACTACGTGGAGTTTTGGCAATAAGCTTCTGGGCATTATATCCAAATCAAATGAAATCTCAAGACGTTTGGCACACAGGGCAGCACTGGAACAGGAGGGAAATTATGAACTTGAGCCAATATGCAGTTAGCAGCCGCAGTTCTTTAGCAGCGATATTGTTGACGCTATGGCAACTACTGCAGCCTTCAGATTTGCTTGCCTTTGATAAAATAGAGCTTTAGACCTGGGAAGGACTCTAAAATCATGCTGGTTTTGCTGATCAGGTACCTCTTCCTGCAGACAGCTGAAGACCAGCAGCCTGTACTGATTCTGTTACCATTCACTTCAGCCAGAGGTGTCAGGCAGACAGCGCGTGGGGTTCCTGTGGAAGCTGGGGATTCAGGGGAGGGGTCCAGCACCAAATTCCCAGAGGCAAAGCCCCAGTGGGCATGTGTCAGCAGCAGAGAGGGGACAAGCAACAGTGGCATTAACCCCCAGCTCTGCTACCAGGTCCGGATCCAGCCCGGGAGGCTCCTTGCAGTGTGGAGCTGGCCTGGGGGCACAAGTGAGCTTGAGGTCCCTGGTTTAAACCAAGATGTCCACAAAAGTACCCTCAGGTAACTGCAGCCAGTCAGTAAGCAGAAGCCATTCTAACTGTCTGATGATCTGGTTACCTTACTGGTACCCTATTCTTAACTTATGATAATCATTTTTTTTACCTCAACCCCCCTCTTCATGTTACAACCTACCTACTACCCTCTTTGGCACAGGGACCACCTTTCTGCATGTGCTTGGAGACTGTAGCTCATCCAACTTCTCATCTGTGATTGGTACCTGTAGGCCTTATTTCAACAAGTACAATGAGCTGATACGTTTGTAGGCCAACCTTAATTACTCTAAAATGTATTAACCGACTGCTCAAACAGAGTGCAAAATCTGCTCTCTCAAGAGATATGCACTGTTAGATAAACGAAAGAGAACTCCACAAAAGATTAAAATCCTTCTTATTCCAGGATTTGATAAATTTAATAGACAAATGACAGCTTAGGCCCTAAGCCTCCTAAGAAGCAGGTGTAACAACCAGGAAGGAGGACAAAGTGTCCAGGTGAGAAATCCAGTAGTCCAGGCACCCCCAGCTGAGGCAAAGGGCAGGGTGCCTGGATTTCTGTCAATCAAGGTTCTGTCCCTGGAACTCACTTAAGAGCTTATCTTGCACAACAGCCTCTGGGTATCGGGCGTCCAATGGCACTCTTCCTTCCAGCTGCTAGAAGAAAGATGCTTGCAAGCAATACCTTTAACACTGATAACTTTCCAAATGTGTTTGGGAATACCTTAGGGTGTTACATTAACAAGAAACGTGTCGCACCTTCAGACAGATTATGGCTGTGACACGAATGAAGTGTTCCCTCCCCTCAGAGGTTCACAGTTAGCAAGCAGAGACCATATTAGTGTCGCAAGATGTTCATTCAAGTACTCCCAAATCAATTACAGAAAAAAACGAATACTGAATGAATCAAACAGCATATACGTGAAACTTTTCATTTCTAGGGAGGTAACTTGTATCCAAATTGATTGTCATCGAACAGCCGAAGGAAACCTAAAAATTGTTATCAGCTTACAGAAAACTAAGACAGTCCTTGAAATGAACTGAAGTCAGTCCAATTTCAACAGAAATTACTGCTACAATTTACATTGTTTCAGCAGGCTCAGCAAGTGGGAAAAGCTGAATGAGCAGAGACTAAACAGTAACGCTCACCTGTAAAGCCGATCCCCCCACAACAGGGTTGAGGAAGTGTCAATCAATGGAAATTGCCTGTTCCTAGTTTATAAAAGTGTTGTGCTGATAATAGTGTTAATCTCTTGTCTTTCACAACCAGAGTAGAATAAGAACACTCTGAGTACTTTTCTTCCATATATTCCTCGTTTGTAACTTTAGTGAAGACAATGCTACGATACAATTTTAGCACATAGCCAGCTCCTGTTTTAGAGCATCACCTCTTTTTGTCATTCTAAAAGCTTGGAGAACTTTTACACATGGAAGAGTTTAATGGAATAGCTTGTTTTGTCCAAATATGTAACTAAAGTCAAAGTCTGTTCAGTTCATTTTTACTGACAGACGTAGGTAGCTAATTGGAAACAAAAACCAGACACAGACAACCCGTACCTGTGGCCGCATTCTTGGATTCCATCTGACGTAATAGTTTACCCATAACTCCAAGTGGTTCAGACTGGCAACTGGATACAGGACATGGTGTTCATAGTTTACATAGAAAGGATTTGTAAAGTCATCTAGTTGACTATTAACATAGGACCATAACGATACAGTCTTTGTGCTTATCTCCTGAGTAAATACAAAGAGTGGTATTTTAGGATATGCATTTCAAAATCTTTACATTTTTGCACAACAGTTGAAAATATGGTAACACTATTCTTTTGCTCCGTTAATTATTCAATACATTACATCTATGTTAGGATGCACATTGAATTTGTCGTGGTTTTACAACTCTGAAATGTACTTTTGATCTGTTTTCATGGGAAGAGAAAAAATTAAGAAAAATTCACACCATTTAGTGGAGTAATTTTTAACAAGGAAACACAGTAGCTACCTATTTACTACAATAAAGCAAGTATTCAGAGCATTTCAATATCTGTGGTATCCAAAGTTGCTGGAATATCTTTTCCCTTAAGGTCAGTCAGGAACAGGACGGAAGTTCAAGTGTATTTGATTGGTTATTTAGTTGCGACTGGAAGGTTGTTGCACTACCTATAACACTTGAGGAAGAGAGGGTAAAAAACATCCTCCCCACCTCTAAACTGGAGCAGTATCTATAGCCAGTCACATCCAGATTTAACCACTGGCCAACCCAAAAATATTTTTAAAAATTGTATTTTTGCTAATTTTTAGATAGTTTGCAATAACCAAAACAATATTTTTCTACTGCTGGCTTACATCTGTCTAAATGGTGTGCTTTTAATTGTCCACCTTTAGCTTTGTTTGTATTTTCAAACCTATGTAATAAAATAAATGAATAAAGCAATTCCATTTAAGTTGCAAAATTAGAATTCTTATCAGCTTCCCAGTGCCATTTTACACTCCTTCAGTGCTATAAAGCAGCTGTTTCCACTACAGTTGTGTCTTAAATTGCATTTTTTTTAGAAAGGGAGCTGCATCAGATTTTTCATTTGTGAAAGCAAGCTGTCTGATAACCATTTATTTGCCAAGAATATATTATTTAGCTCCATCTTGTGGTATACACATGCAAATTTTTCTACTACACAAATCAGTCAAACCAGAAAAAACAAAGCTATATATACTAATGGACTGTTATTTTAAGTTTTACTAAGAATACTTTCCACCTTCTATGGCACATTTTATTTAGTCTCAAATTGCTCCACAGAAGTACTGATAGTGCTAACGTCACTATTATATAAAGAAGTCTCTCCCATCTTTCAATTCTACATTTTATCATCAATGCTCAATTTCTGCTCTAAGTTATGCCCCAGTAGGTACTGCACTGGAAAAAACATATCAGGTAGGTAGGGAGCTCTGCTAAAGATGATCAAAACTGTGTTGGTAAAGGGCTATGCTTGGGTATTTTTTTGGGGTGGGTGCTCTGAATGGGACACTATCTAGAACATAAGTTAACAGCCTTTGAAATGGTGGAAGTTATGGTACCTAAAGAAAGAAAGGGGAAAACATTTTCTTTCAACAAATGATGATGTGGCATGTGGCTAAGCAGCCCTCAGTGTGATCGGGGGATAGTTAGTACATATAAGTATATGGCTATACTTATTTTTTTCCCCAGGCCACCTCTTGCGACTCAGATGACAAGATAATGCTTCACACAAATGCTCAAAATGTTTCTTGTATCTCACGGTCAAAGCATGTCTGCATAAAAACAACATGTCAAATCTGACGCAGTGTACCACTTACTTCTTTCACGCGCTCCTGTTCACAGTTGAATAAAAAAGTCCCAAAGAGGCAGCTATAAAGATGATCCAAAATGGTGACTAAAAAAAGTTCATTGAATTCAAAAGCTGCAGGAAACTGGAAAAAAAAAATAGATTGTTAAAATGCTAAGACGTTAGTGTGCAAAATAAGGAAAAACTTCCTTGTGTAATAACTAAAAATGAGAGGTATTTTTAAAAGTTGTGTTTTATGTCTACAGAGTATCACAACAAATGCTTAAGCAGTTTCAATATTATTGTACTTCACACTTTTCATCTGAAGAGTTACATACTTTAGCCAGAGAACCAAGCATTATATATGGTGTGCAAAGAAAACAGACGCAGGTTAGTAAATAAACCCACAAGTTAACTGTCCCTGACACATGGCAATGGATCCAAGCCCTGCCCGGGAGCATCCTGTTCTAACCCACAAACAACATTTCCTCAAGAGGTATTATTTCTTTACTAAAGGACATGCTCTTAAAAAAAAAAAAAAAAAAAAAGTTTAAGAGTTAAGCATTAAGGGTTTTATTTTCTAAGCTAATATGTAATGAATAAGATAGCGAAGATTACTGCACACATCATGTGTTTAATATATACTTAAACACTTCTTTCTTTCCACCAAACCAATTCACATTTTTCCCCATTTCTCCCCTTGAGTTATCATCAACTATGTACAATAATCCTTTAATCCTCCTTCTATTTCATTTAGAAAGTAAATCCCTTACATCTGAAATGAAAGAAGCATTGTCACTGTTCACCATTACGTACTTTATTCATGGAGGTTTTAAAGTACCAGAGACAAAATATTGGTAAATTTGTAGAAAATGTGACATTTATAGAAGCGAAATCCAAGACATAGCTGCAATTTTAGGAGCTCTGAAAATTGAAAGAAGTGAAACTGCAAGTCCTGTTACCCATTCAAGTGAGGAAGGGTTCTCCATCAATAACCAAGTCATATTGTACTTGACTGTCTACCAATGCCACTTCCAGAAGGAAAAATAACTCTGCATCTAATTAGTATGGTGATAGACTCAAATACAAAGGCATTCTTTTACCAAAAATTGCAGTACTTCCATAATGAGAAGTTTTTGCAAAGGTCCTGTATAGCCTGGTAATGAAGAATTAATCTTCTGTAGGTAAATATGAATATTTGACATGGAGAAATCAATGTTTCATGTTCTTTGTCCTTTATGTGCCTGAGGACGACGTTTCACACTTCTGCTCAGAGTGCCTCAAGAGAGGGTTTAAATGAAACACTTAACTGTTGCTTAGAGGACTAACCCAGCAATCCTGCCTGGAGATGAACTAAGCAACCCAGAAAGTCTTTTTCAGTCTTATCTACAATTTATGAAGGGCAAATGTTACTTGTCTTGAAATTAAGGAGTTGGATGACATGGAATTTTTGTTTATAAAAAAAATAAAAGGGCTTTTTCTGTTTAAGAAATGGTCTTGTAAGCAATTCAATTTCAACCCTTTTCCCATGTATCCATGTTCACAATTCAAAAGCATGACAAAAAACCTGCATGTAGAAAAAATCCACTAGATCCTTGAGCTCCCTCAGTCTCCACCTTTGCACAGTAGCAGTCTGACACAGATCATCAAAACTGATGTGCAAAGGTTCAAAGTGCGATTTGGAAATTATTTGTAAGAGAGCCTCTCCTGAAAGGATTCCCTTTCATTTAATGTGCGCTCTTCTCATCTGGGTTTGACGCTGTGCCGGGCCACTGGAGCACATTCAAAATCCCGTACGCCAGCATGTCAAAGCCTTATCTTTAGATATAACAGTTATTTTTCTGGAAAAATGGTGCATCTAGACCAGTGGTTCTCAACCTTTTTGGACCTGAGGTATCCTTCACTGAGCTTAAGGCACCACTCTATAACTTTTGTGACCTGAGTGGCACCCAATTAAAAACATTAATTTAACTATTACAGTATTTCCCTTCCTACACAAGGGTGGGGGATCATAGGATCATAGACAATGAGGGTTGGGAGGGACCTCAGGAGGTCACATCTAGTCCAACCCCTTGCTCAAAGCAGGACCGTCCCCAACTAGATGATCCCTGCCAAGGCTTGGTCTCCCTGGGTCTTAAAACCTGGAGAGTCCTAAGCCTGGTTTATTCTCCTCACACCTCTCGGCAGCCTTCAAAGGATCTAGCAGCACCCCAGGGTACCCGAGCACCCTGGTTGAGAATCACTGATCTAGATTATAAGGATACTATTACTGGAGCTGAAAAAATAATCACTGACCTAAAATGTTTTTCCTCTCAGGTTCCAAGCATATTAGCATCTATTTGAGGATTTAGATGGAAAAAGCTCCCATAAGAAACTTTCATTTTCTCCCAATCCAATAATGAGTAAATATATATGCCATTAAAAGAGGGTGGGCAACTATTCTGGCTGGAGGAACGCTTCATAGGTTTTGGCGAGCTGCTGAGGGCTGCAAGGGTGGCCCCACGCCTTGACAAGCACCCCAACCCTTGGTCACCATCTTGGGACTGGAAGTCCCACCACCTAACCCCTGACCTTTGCCATTAGCAGTCCCTTCCCTTGCCCCTGGAAGTACTCCTTTTGGGAAGTGGGTTTTGCCATCTTGGAGCTGGAAAACCCCAAGTTATATTCTAAAAATCAAGCATCCACAATAATATATTTTATTTAAAAAATATATATATATTTTGTCCTGATTTGTGCGTGTTTGCATTGTATATACAGACAAGATTGCATGATAGCAGTGAGCACACAGCAGGGGTGAGGGACGATAGAATCATAGAAAACAGGCACAGAGCAGGGGTCTGTATGCATGGCCCCGACTCGGTGCACCCTGCACCTGCTCGGGACTCACCTGTCCAGGTTCAGCAGTAGCAGCCACGGTGGCACGAGACAGAAACTGTTGCTCGGTGCAGAGGAAAAGCAGCCCCTCCCTCATCACCGCCGCCAGGCAGTTTTCACTGCATCGCACTAGGTTGCCTGTGTCTCCATCACCACCGCCTCTGGGCTGCCCTGAAGGGCAGCAGTGATAGTGCAGAGCAGCCACAGGCAGCCCAAAGGTGGCAGTGACAGAGACACAAGGCAGCCTGGCGCAGCATAGGCTCCGGGTGCCTGCAGCAAGACCTTCCCAACAGTAGCGATGGGGAGAGGCCACTTTTCCCCCATGCTGAGCAACAGTTTCTGCCCAGTGTCACCACTGCTGCCAAGCCTGGACACACCCTGGTACTGCGGGGCTGGGGCCAGCGGTGGCAGCATCTGGAAGGAGCTACCCCAGCCCTGCTGCATGCCCAAGGGGTGGCAGGATGCACCAGGCTGAGCAGCACCTGGGCCAGGCAGTATCAAGGGACCTGCCACAGACTGGACAAAGCCCCTCCATGGGTCAGATCCAGCCTGCATATGGTTCTCACACTCATGGAAGTGGACTGAGTCAATGTGCATGAGCACTAGCACCCCAGGAGAGCACACAGTTTTAACATGTACATCTCTGCCTGGGGACAAGTCCTGGCTGTTACCAGACAGTGTGACATTAACTTCATGCCCAATTGAACGTATTTTGCTTATATCTAAGATGATGAATATTAGATGTGGCAAGATATTGCTTGAAGTGTAATAATTCCAAGAAGATTTAAGGGGTTTTTCATAACAGTGTTGATCTCCCTTGAACTATAACCAGCTGCACATAGGCTTTCCTGATTTTAAGTTAGTCAGTCGCTATTATCACAATTTATTAATAAAGAAACCACTTAAAGCATCTATTCTTTTCTAAGGCCCAGCATCACATCATTTCTCTCAAGTTTTCCCTTACTGTCCAGCTACCATCAAGGCTTGGAAAATTTGGAAAAATACAAAGTTGCTGAAGATTGAGGTTTATAATTTTGAAAATGTTCTCCAGGATTTTAAATCTTTATGGCCAACTGGAAGTTTTTTCATCTCACTGAACCTACGTTCTCAGAAAGTGAAACATTTTGACAAAAAGAAAATCTTTCCTACAGCCTTTATCACGTGATGTAGTTCTGGACTATTTCACATTTGTCTAATATGCATCTTACGTCAGCTCATTTTATAAGCTACTTACCTACATATAGCTAAAATAGGACCATAGTTTTCCCCAAATCCATAACATGGCTGCCCTGACTTAAACATGCAGAAGTGAGTTAAAACAAGGAAAAATAAGTGGATACGATCATCTTAAGACAACGCGTTCATTTCCTTCCCATTAGAGCCTTAAAGTTTCTCAATACCATTCCTATTTATGAATTTCAGAACACTATTTGGATCCAGATTTTGCACAGATGTGGCATCAGCAAAATGTTTCATCCTCCTTTTACTAGCAGGGAACTAAACAGTTTATAAGGCAAGAAGTAGGAGGAGGAAAGGGAGATCACAAAAACAGAAGGAAGCTGTTCTGAATTACATTGCTCTCTAATGGATTTTTGATCCTTCCAGATGTTTATAACTGTTTCTCTTCTGGGCAGCTAGTTACTATTCTCAGTAACAGAAACTTCTCTCAGAGACAGAGATTTTTTAAAATGTTTCTGGCTGTACTGAACAGCATGTCAACACTGAAATACACACGCCTACAAAGACTGGAAAAGTCTGCAGTGGACTTTATACCAGGCCCCGCAGAAGATTTTCATAACATTGAAAGCAGTTGGTTTAAATAAAAAGTTTTTGAAATTATGACGCCCACGAACGTATAAAGAAACCTTTTAAAAATGACCAGGACTGGAATATGTCCTATGTTCATGACTGGCACATCATGAAATTAAAAAAAAAAAAAAAGTGATATCTATGCATACTAAAATTGAATGCTTCCTTTGCTATACTTTGCCCAGTACACCAAGGTCACTTGAGTTCCTGTTGAAAAAAGAAGAAAAAAGCCCTGAAGAGCATAGGCTTAAAAGAGCAAAGAAATCAAATCACACTGATTTTAAATGTAAAAATGGTTTAAGATAATGTCATACTTCAACATGCAGAAATGCAAGTCAGTCTACGCCAAACAAGAGATGCCTACTTATGGGCTTCATGCTAGTACTTCATTTCTCATCATGCTGAGTAAAAGAGATGCAGTAATTATGCATTTAATAATGGTATTAAATTTATCAATCAAAATACATTATTACACTAATTTAAAGGAAATCTGACCTTCCACATGGATTACATTTCCAGTATAAAAGCTGAAGATATCAATACAAATACACTGCCAGGTTTTCTTACCTGCCTTGTCATTTGCCAAACACAATCAATGAACTGAAGGAAAATGGGAGATCTGTCAGCACCTGCATGATCATTATCTCCATGGCCTACTCGCTGAAAATCAGAATGAGCAACGTTTCATTTCAATTGCATCCATCCAAAGCAGCCCCCACATCATTAATACCAAAGAGACAACTGAGGCTGGCTCTCAGAAGAATGTGACAAATTCCATCTTTCTACTTCCCCCCAAATCCTGACTTGATTCACGTTTGTGATCCTACATCTAGGAGACAGGAATGCCGACCACATGAACAACATTTAAAACATTCACCTTACGAAAAAGATGAACATTGACTAAACCCCAAAATTCCCTTGTCAATTCAGAGTTTCCACATAAGGACTTCTGCCTTGCTTATATGAACAGAATAAATAGTTGGGAATCTATGTTCCCCACCTCACTTCCACAGAAGTACAGATTCAGTGAATCTGGCATTTTATCATACTGGATAAACTATCAGAAACAGTTACTAAGACTGTACTAAAACTGAGATTATTCTCCATACCCACATGTTATTGCACCTAAGCCCCCAGAGGTCATGTATGCTGCACAAAGTTTTATAATTTACCTCTTTGCTAGTTCAAATTAAACACACACGTGCACGTACACTATGCTTGCTGAGAGACAAAGGCTGCACCAATATATATATATTTTTTTACCTACATGATAGCCATATCTTTTCCCTAACATTTCCCCCTTTTATTATTTCTTCACAAAGTTCTTTCATCATGCTTCACAATCTTCTACTCTTCCAGAAATATCTAGACATTTGCCTTTTACTACTGACTTCAAATTTTTCCTTCTTGTAAATTATG
This sequence comes from Gavialis gangeticus, assembly GCF_001723915.1. Taxonomy (NCBI): domain Eukaryota; kingdom Metazoa; phylum Chordata; order Crocodylia; family Gavialidae; genus Gavialis; species Gavialis gangeticus. The sequence continues at coordinate 55,983,884 of NW_017729029.1, forward strand.
CTGTGCACAAGTTAATATATTAACATTCCACATAAATACAGCTTTTTTTCTAATAGAAGTGAACTGGTCTGATTTCTCTGAGACCGCTCAGACTGCTGGCACATAGCAAGGCACAGGAAACATTAATCTAAATGCTGCAAAATATCAACAAGTCAAGTAGCAAAAAAATAAACACATCTGCAGGAGATTATTTTGTATTAATTCTTTTAACTTACCACGGCAAACCGATGTCCAAAACTTATCCACTCTTTTTCTATAAGAGTTTCAAATCCTTTGATAGTTCGATAATAGCTGTCCAACATAAGCATGGCTAATGAAGTCAGCTGGGCAGTTCGGTCCCAACCATCACCGCAGTGTACCACCACTGATGTTTTACCAGATTCAATTTTATCAGCAATTCTGACTGCTCCAGCAAGAAGCATCTTTTAAAAACAAAAAAACCCCAAAAAAGGAGCATGTTATACCCTTTAGCCCAAAGCCCTCTTCCACAGTCCCAGAATACCATATTGTAAACTAAGAACACAACACACATTTCTGTGCGACCAAAACAATGTTTTTGCTTAAAATTAGTCTAAATTCTGGACTATAATGAAAACATGAATAAGGCAGTGCAGACCATTCAGGAAACTACCAAATAGAGTTCAATCCTTTCAAGAAATTAGTTCTCTTGTGAACTATTACTCTTGCTCAGAATTTAGTTTTGAGCCAGAGCAGAAGGAGAATACTTCCAGCTAATCAAAGCCAAAACAGTAGCTCTGGGCAACCCAAACATACATGTGGGTTGAGCTGTCTGGCTTCTGAGTTGCCCGTCCTGACTTGCTGGTAGACCGAGCACGTTACGTTCATCTTGGGAACGCGTCTATATTTTTACTATTAAATGTCTGGGTTCAGAAGTCAGGGGGCAAAAAATGGTGGCCACTAATGTAATTCTTATTCCCATGAAATCTCACTGTTGATTTCAACAGTCTCATTCCCTTTGGAAGTTGTTTGGGCTGCTCTTTGCTTGTTTAAACTTCAGGTCATCTCTTCCCTACGCAGATGTCTCTCTGTAACGTGACTCCATGTGGCACTGAGCTATACGTGAGAGAAACAGCTGGAAGCAGGACCACTGACATCAGAATAAGGGATCTCATGAGGCATTTGGCATTTTTCCTTTCCAAGGCAAGCTAAAATATTTCTTGGAAACAGGAAAGCCTGTATCTGTTGCAGCAGCTGTGCTTTCACAAGCCCAGCCTTGAAAGCCATTCAGGCTTTAAAGACAAAGATTCATTGCATTTGCTCTTTTACAGTTAAACTGAAGCATGCCAGGAGAGAACTGTTACCAAGTAAGATTAGAGCTTCTATTAGGAAATTACAGGACCTGCCATTTGAACTGGTTAGCTGTAAAACTCACGTGCATAAGTCACAGACAATGTATACTGCACTGAAAACGTGTAAACATTGCAAACGACTCTTTGTTGGGTTTATGATAGCAACAGGAAAGCGATTCCTTTATAAGTAAAGCAGCATTCTCTATACTGTCCTAGAAAAAAAAAAAAATCACTAATAATGATACAGATGGCAACCTAGCACTAGTGTAAAAACTACAGGAGGCAAGAGTAGATGCATGCAGTGAACAGAAAATGGGAAAAAAAAAGACAGCTAACACATTAGTTCAGCAACTCAGTGGAAGGAGGTGAAACGTTTTGTTCGACTTCAGACAAACTTTTCATCTGTGAATATTTCTAAGAAACTAAAACAAATATTTTTATTTTATAGAATAACTTGTGTGTTAATAATCCTTCCAGCTAATTCTAAGTGTACCTAAGACTAGAGTTTCTAAACAACACTAGATGAAGTCACAGTTTGAGCTGTCAATACCAATCACCTGAAACTGTCAGAATCACCCCACAAGGTGTATCCAGACTTCACATGTCTCAGGCTACTCCAACCTTAACTATGAAACCAAGAGATTTCACAGTCCAAGCCTGACATAGTATCACAAAGAAGCCTCACTGAATTAAAAGCAGGAGTGCAATGCAAATACTAGGGCTATAAATGAATACCTTTTTTTTTAAATGGACAGTCATATTTAAGAACTGATAAACTTAGATGGAAAAAAGTTACTGGTTCTAAATATTTAAATCTGGTTTAAAATATTCCAGTTCTAACTGACAAAAAATTAAGCTCCCCCCAGATTAATAGATTTTTCAGATAAATCTAAGTATTTGCTCCCTCTGCTGGCTCTTCTGCAGCAATTAACAAGCAGCAGTACCAGAGCTAGGCCAAAATGGGTAATACAGGTAAACACATCAAAAATACTTTGTGTGAGTGACAGCTGAGCTGAAACTGCACAAAAATCAATTTCACTTTAAAATCTGTTTCTTCAGTATTTGACACCAAAGTGGGAGGAAACTTGTTAAAGCAAACTTTGCAGAGGTTGGCTAAAACAGACAGTCGAGTTTAACACGATATTCCGTTATTTTAATAGCATGCTAAATAATAAAGTAAAATCGCAGTCCAGTTGTTTTCCAATTGGAGTTTGGGCCATGGAAATAAATGAATGTCTAGAGTAAAAACACTGATGCTGCATTACTGGGGTAGAAGAATAAGGATGGCTGCAATAGTTCAAAATGACGTCTCTCTGGCAGATGACCAAGTAGAGTTTGAAATTCTCATGGCAGTTTTCCAAAAGAAAGGGATAACCCTGGTATCCCAGCTAAGGAGCAAAAATAAACACTGGCTAGCAACAACCTTGATCCTAACACTTCACTGAGATTTAACTCAGTATTTCCCAATGCCTACAAGACGAAATACATAACATGCAACATCTATCTGTACTCACAATAAAACTAAGCATTAATAAACTTTTTAGCCAATGATAAAAGACTCAATAATAAATTATATTTTTATTCTGTACTCAGAAATACAAATATGTTGTTTTAAAAAGCCAAGAACATATTGACATCACATCTCATGCGTCTTACCCTTATGTATTCCAACCAGTGTGTTGAATCTATATTGGACAACCACCGATCCTCATCAATAGTAGGATAAACTATTTCTTTCAGCTTACGCAGTGATTCTCTCATCACATTAATGTTATGAATTTCCAAAAAAACCAGTTCAACATTAGGATAGGAACTTTCTTTTTCATAGCTTCCACCTTTTGCCTGTCATTTAAAAATAGAAAAGTGCATGAGTCTAGTATAACGTTATCAACTTTTCCGTGTTTTAAGGTTTTCTTAGCACAAATGGGAACTAGTAAAAAAATAAAGTAAAACAACTTCTATGTTACACCTCCTAAAAACACACCTGTTTTCCCTTGTTAACAATTTGGTGTTCTTCCATTTGGCCTATTGCAACCAATTCCTTTCTGGCCTGCCTTAATCCCCTCTTGCATCCTTGCTATCTATCTAGTCTAAACCTGCGCAAAACACAAAACCTTTTTCCAAATATTTATCAAACAAATGAGAGCATGTTTCTGTTCTATTTCAGTGTGCTGGCACTACAGCAGGCCCAATAAATAAGAGACCCACTCCAGCATTTTCAGGTGTGATGGACTCCACTGAAATATTTCCCTGCTCTGCCTGCACAGCACAAATACTGGCCCATCTCTTCAACTCCCTGAGCTTTCTTTTACTGACACCACTGACTAAAATTTCTATTTTAGATGGCTTTGGATTCAACTGGTCCATGCCAAAAGGCATTCCAGTACTTCTGCAAGATGTAGTTATTTAGACAAGTGGATGGTCTTGCAGTACAAGTACAAGATGGGGAGCTGGAAAATTGATAAGTGCAAATCATGACTCGTATAACTACAAACAATTCACTCTTTCTGCCTCTGTGTTGAGGCATCTTTGATCAGGGGATAGAAATAGCTCTTAGGAGTATCGTAAGGATTAGTTATAATTGACCGAATGCTTTGATATTAAAGTGCTTCCCTAAGCATTGCTTTATTGCTAGAAATGATCATCCACTGAAAGTATAAATTATTTTTTAATATGGGAGCAATGTAATCTCTGTCAGGTAAAACAGAGTCCAGTCTAAGACCAGGGCTTCTACACACTAGGATGGGAATAGTACAATTTTAGTATTACATTACATCACCTACTTTGTTTGTATCAGCAACACCGTGGTGCCTGGCATCAAAGATGATAAGCTTGTGCGACTGGGCATTGGCATCCATTATGGTTTGTAAGTATTTTTCATCTTCTTTGCAATGTTTGTCATTTGGTCCTATCAGAGGCTGGCTGCAGCGTGTTATGGTTGCCTGGCTCTCGGGATGAATCCACGATAACACCTGGATTTAAAAGAGTTGGTATCAGGACACTGTACCACCTGAAAAACATGGGTTCTAAGAGCAGCTTTTCAGTCAGCCTAATCCCACGGTCCAACTCCCCAGTAAAATGATACATAAAAGCTTCGGTAACAATAATAATTCATACCATACACAGGGTCAAAAATATATAACATGCTACTGAAGTCATGACATAGCTGCTTCCAAAATTCAGTCAGCTCAAAATAAATTCTAAAGTTTAGAATCTAAACTATGATTTTATGCCTTGTACATTCAGTAACAGTTTTAATTTTTACCTTCTAACTAAAATAGTAAAGTGTTTTAAGTACAGTAATAAGGTTTTCTAAAGGTTGGAAAGGGAAACTACTTGAATGTGGAGATTTATGCACTCAAATACAGGTCTACCTTGTGACATCCTGCCCCCAGCTAAAGCTACTGCAACTCACTCCTTGCAGCACATCAAGTTAAATTTCCCAACCTTTCTCCCCGTCATGCGATTGCCATTTTCTCTGTAAATGTCTCCTTCCCATTTTAATACAGTCATCTGAAAGGGATAAAGTCTCCTCCATGAATAATAGCCTCTCAGATATCTACCACCCAACCTTAGGGAAATACAGAACACATTGCATCCTACCTCCAAATTTGTCCCTATTCTAGAAGAGGAGAGCATATTACTTCTGTTCCCTAAGGTATTACAGAGCAGTAGTACTCATTAACCACAAGGTGATTTAACTCACCCTGGAGAACCTCCCACACTAAAACAAAAAACAAAACAACCCCCCCAAACAAACAGAAAACCTTTTCCTTGCAGCACCAAAACTAGCACTTGTACTTTCACGCATCCCTTTATATTTTACATGACTTAAGAAAGAGCTGAATTATTGTTTTAGGAAAGAGCTGGATTACGGTCTTAAAAAGCCTTTAAAAAAAACGAACAACAAACCCTGAAGGTATCTCAGCTCACTTCTATAAGCCAGGTAACAAACGCAGGGTGAATGCATGTCTAACTGTAGAAGTTTTACTCACTGGAACTCTTCCTTTTGTTCTAAACACTGCCACTTTTGAGAGGTCGTCATCCTTCACACTGGTTGGCACAACAAGGATGGCAGGATAAGTATCACAGAGTTCAAAAGTGCTGTTAATTCTGGATATTTTCCAACTCTCGTTTGGCAACCCCTGCGCAGAAGCAAGATATGTTCAGGTTTGTTTTTTTTAAATGCTAGATCTTTGCATGTCTCTATTTGGCGACAAAAAAAGAATGCATCATTACATGCTTTAAAAGAAACGCTATGTGCACTGTTCTATATAGTTTAGTGCTTCAAAAGCACCAAGGTATTTCCTAATATATTATTTTTTTAAGAATGTGGGACAGTATGGCGAAATAAGGCCCACAGTTCATTTAAAAAGCAGTCATCATTAGATGGGTCATTACTAAAGTACATATTAGACTAGTGTGAAATAGAAAAAGTGATTTTCTTCCAAAAAGTTCAGAGATTGATATCAGACCCTCTTATACTTCTCTCATACGCATCTGTATAACTACTGCTTATTTAATAGTAAATGTGTGTACTAGTATTAGTTTTCTGAAACAGATATGAAGAGTTAAGTCTCCATGTACGTATTTAGATACGTAAATAAAAATAATTCAAGTAATTAACACTGCTAACACTACCTATTTCAATGTTTATGGGTGTTTGCCACTCCAACAAAATCAGCTTTTGCATGGTTAAACAGGAATTCAGAAGACTAAGTTTAAGTACCCAGGTGCCCATATGTCCACAAAATTTTCTAAGAAAAATTTTAAAATTAGGCTTAAAAGATTATAATAAAAATAAAGAGGTTAATATCGGGATAACTTACCTGCCTCTTATATTCTGCCATTGGATCATAAACTTTCCAGCCATTGACAGGAAATTTTTCTTTATAGCTGAATGCAAAAAATGGCTAGAAACAACAGCAACAAAAACAAAAATTACACTCTGTTTTAATAGGCTAAAGCATAACTGGCTTGGAAGATAGAAGCCAGAAGTCCAGATCTGGGTCATTTCCAACAAAGAATCTTGTACTATTTTCACAGCAGGCCCAGGGGTCCCAATCAGGATTAAATAATATCTAGTACTGTGGGAGGAGAATATCTAACAAAATAAAAGGCAGTCCCTCCCCAGAGAGGTGAAGTGACTTGCCCAAAGTCTAACAACTAGCCACTGACAAGGTCAGGAATCGAAACCAGGTCTCCCAATTCCCAGTCCAGATCTGTATGCACAAGACCAGACTGATATGGTACACCATATCAAACTGTAAAGCCACCTGTGCTCAAGAGTTGTTTGCTGGGCAGTGGATTCAGGAAGGCACCTGATCTTAATTTTGATATTCTGACATTCTGTGTGTTAGAGAAAAATGCTTACGATATTAGTCAACAAAGCTGCTCCTTCATCAGCCCTAGTAGGCAAATCTTAACACCCAGCTTAAACAAACCAGTCTGAACATTTTTTTTAATTAATTATACAAGATGTGGGAGCATCACCTCCCAGCCATTAGTGCCACAGATTGCCCAGGGAGCAGGAGCCAGCTCGCAGTTTTTTAAATGACTGCAGTAAGGAAATCAAGCCAAGGTAATCTGTCTGCTTCGTGATATATCAGATCAAGAGCTTCATAAATTTGTTCTGAAGTATTTGCTTTCCTTCCACCTACGCTTCCTAAGCCAACACTGACAGGCAGACATGGGCCTCCTCTACTTGTTTTAGTACTTACCAGCCCATTAGAGACAGGAAATGCACGCGTTACAAGGTTCTCAAAAATCTCCAGTCTGCTTTGTTCTTCCTGTTTGTAGGCAAGCCTCAAGTTTCTCATATCCTGTCAGAAAACACATCTTACTTTCTACACAGTTTGATGCATTAAAAATAGTAGATGTCATAAACGTGACTGAAACCAAGCACACTGGCTACTAGCATCAAGACAAGTCAGCTTCCAACCTAGATGCACACATTAACAAGGTTCTGTCCTAAAATGAAAATACTGGAAACCTCAGGAAGGTCCCACTATGCTGTACAAATAAGCACTGTTCCCATGAATTCAGCACTGTGGTGAAATGCAGAAGTGTTTAACAGTGCACAGCAGGAAGGGAAATACATCGTTCACTGAAACTGAAGGAGGAATTTAGGTATGAACAGTAGAATTAATCAAATAGAAATCTGGCAGGGTTTACATTAGTGGCCATTTAGCTCAGTTGACTGGAGCATGGTGCTAATAACACCAAGGTCACGGATTCAATCCCTGGTTGGACTAGATAATCGCTTGAGGTCCCTTCGTACTAATCTATGAATTCCTAATTTAATGAAGAGTGCCATGAAGCTGTTTGAAAACCTTGGCATTTAATTCTGTTAAGCCTCATTCAAAACTGGTACCTCAAGCAGACTACTGTTATGCTGTGGCACTAGCTCAGTGCTGAGAACAGGTTCTACTACTTCCTACAGCACCTAAATATTTCATGGTGGTTTGTGTTTTCTTCCACATGCAATGGAAGTTATAATGCAGGTGCCTGTCAAAAAAAATAAAAATAAAATAACCCTTAAGCAATAAAATGTATTTCCTAGGAACTAAGTCTCTATGTACCTTGCACACAATTTCTATCCCAAAGGAGTTGTCTCCATGGCTCTGTGCCCCAATCTTTTCAACTCTACTTATTACTCCAAGGGGAACATCAAGAACAAAAGGTGGATCCTGGAATTTGGATAAAAAAAATAAATATCAATTTCAAATAATAATAAATTAATTACAAAATCCAGTACATTGCACATCAAAATGTGTATTCTGCCACAGTAATTTATACTGCCATTTGGATTGACGGCTGTGGAACTTTACATTTAAAATTTAAACCAAGTCTGTCGCTGCTTGTCAGCATAGAACAGATTCTAGCTAGAAGAAATATGTATATAGATCTTAAAGTCTCACCTTCTCAATGCTTTTGATATACAGCCTGTAGTCCGTTACTGTCAGCGTACCACTGACTGCTCCCATAAATGGACAGATATACACGACATCTTTAGCTAGAAAAAAATGCACAAATCAAAAATATTTTGTTACGGTAGATATTTGTGCTATAATCATCTGTTTTATATAATAGCTTCCTGCAGCTTTAACTTGGCTAAAAGACTGATATAACACCTTACAAATGAAGTCATTTCAAAGTACAACTGACCTGCTACCCCTACAGCTTTGATTTAATACAAAAAGTCCTCTGCATTCCTACCCAAAAAGATGATAATCAAATGCCCAAGTCCTGCACAATACGTGCAGAATAAGCCTACTGAAGAGAATGAGGATATGGCCTCATGCATTGTTCCCAGATCATACAAAGCATTTTTGCTGTATGTTAATGAAATGACAGGCACATTTTCTAAAATGTCAGCATTTCTAAAGGGCCAAACTTAGTTTGTGGGGTCTTGCATATAAGAAAATCTAAGTGGCACAGAACACAGGTCATTTGACGAAATCTCCTATAATCTGCTATCAGTTCGGTCCATATCTCATCCACTTCTAATCAGAATTGAGGGTTTCTCAATTGTCAAAGATTCTTCCTTTCACAAAAAAAAACAAACAAAAAAACCCCACAGTCCCATTTATACCCTTTTCAGACTTTCACAGCTGTGAGCAGTATTCTCTGAGCCAACACACAATCCTTTGTAGCACCATACCTCAGTCATATGGAAAGGCTCATAAGCATCAGTTGACCTATCGCCGAATCTTGGGCAAGTTGCTTAAGTAAAATTTCACAACAGGATCACTTAAATGTGAACTGTATACATTACAGCACAAACTAATTTTAAAAAAAATCTCCATTCACTGAAGTACGCTGACCACTACATAATCTTGTTTCACATAACTATATGATGCCAGTAAAAAACAAACATCTAAACTTCAAACTACCTTATATACAAATTGACACTAATAGCACCACTCTGGGGCTGCTTAAATGGAATAGGTAGGTATACAGCTATTGTACGTGCGAAAAAGGGGAAGAGTTTTAAAAATTTGGCCTTGAATACAGTGAGCTACTGTGCCATCTTTTACGTCTAGAGATGGAATTTAAATCTCAGCTGAATTAGTGGCTTGTTTTGTGGTCGCTACAAAAATATTTACCTGTATAGTAACTCCACTACAATTTGCCACTACAGATCATTAGACAGAAAAAAACTTTGTACTGAAGTTCGGCAGGATTCATTGCATTTTCATTTCTTTACTGGCATAATTCTGAGTTGTTGAAACTAAGGAAAAACTAGATTTTGAGCACAAATGCTCTCCCCTAACTTATCTATGGGAATCAGCTGCTTATAAAAAGCAGCTCACACAACAACTTCCCCTTTAACTAATTTATTCCCAGACCAGCATTTAGCATCAAATAACTAAGAAAAATCAACAACTAATTTGATAATTCAGTCTAGAATTATAGAATAAAAAAGACAGTGCGCCAGGAAATAACTTCACTTTACATTTACGCATAAATAATGATTTAATGCTACTCAGTGCAGTGCTCAATGCTACACTTACCAATAACTTTGATTGATTCTCCAGGATAAAGTGGTGCCTCTTCCATCTGTGCCAGCTTGTTCCCATCTCTCAGTGCCTGGCAGAAATCCAAAGCCACAAGTAAATCTCACTTCCCATCTGCATAGCAGTGATACATTTTGATACAAAATGCCTCTGCTATGAAGTTACAGGACACTTATCTTTTTTTCCAGAACACAATCACATTAAACAGTAAACTATTAAAAAAACCCATACAGCTTGGGTAGCTATTTATTATGCAAGCATTTAACTATTAGTAACAAAGCATTAAAACAACTATTAGCTTTAACACAGCTAGCTACATATATAACATACCAAAATGCAAGCAGTAACACCAGCCCAAAATAAGAAAAAAATGGTTAGCCATTTATAGAAGAAAACTTGCATTTGTGGCATTTTTATCTATTACGGAATATGTTAAAATTGTTGTTTTTTTATACAAAAGAGTTTCTATTCTTAACAGCTTAATTACAACTGTGAATACTTTAATTTCAAAGAACTGTATATCAAAAATTTACTGTATTTATTTATCTATTTAACATAAAACATTTAAAGGCTATCATTCTATCAAAAAAATACAAAAAACAAACCAGAAGCAGTCAGAAACTACCATACCCTACTTGACAAGATATTATGGCACGTACACCAAAGTCAGAGGCACTTTATAGAGATTTTAGACCTGGAAGTTCAGATTGAGAACAGTGACACACTGAAAAACAGAAGACACTGAAAGACTGGTCATTTTAAATCAAGGGCTTCATCGTAAAGCTTTTACTTAAGTGAGTGGTTTCATTCCCCTCACTGATTCGACATTAAGCCCAACTTGGCCCTTATTTAGAGCTGAGGTCTGTCATCTACGGAAGATTTTAGTGCGGGGCTTGCAGGATTTTAACGATCATACAAGAAGCTGATATTACTCAGGATGCTTGCTGAGAATTTAAGATTTCCATTTTAAATGTTTTGAACCAATCTCATGTGCAAGTTAGAACATTTTAAATTAGAAAGCTACAAAGAAAGGGAATACAGACAGATTTAGGCACAGATAATCTCCCTTGTATTTCTGATTTACACAGTATGGAACAGGATTCAGGGTATCTTCTCTTTTTAAAAAAGAAAGATTTATCATTAAATATTTCTCTTAGTATAAGGTAATAGCTTTTTTTGTTTGATGATCTTCTTCAGTAACATAATTTTACACTTCCAGTTCTACCATAGATGAAGGTGAAGTGTAGATTAGCAGTCACTGAGATTATAGATGTGTCTGAAACATGCGCCCTTATTGGTCAGGGCTTAAGTGCAATGCTATAACTTCTATTCCATGACATCGTATGCAAGTGGCAAGAAGTACTGAGTAGGGCTTCCTTCCTGAAGCAGATACACCATGACTCCTCCTTTGCTGTAAAAAGTGGTAATTTTAAAAAGTTACATCAATATATTTTTTGCAAATTAATATTGTTCATTTGATGTAAACGGGCAATAATTCCATCAGGACATGCCAATCCTTTGTTGGATGTGCTGTTGTCATATTTTAAAAATTCCAGACATGCTGGTCTCTGTCTGAGTTGTAAGGGCTCCATCTCTAACTTAATGTGATGGTTGATAAGCTCAACATGAAGAAAACATTCAAGTTTTGTACATTTGAAGAATACGGAGTTTACTTTTGCCTCAGATGAATAATAATTGATGTAGTCTTCAAAACAAAATTGATATACAAGATATGTACCCAGTAGTGAACTAAAGGGAGGAACCAGCATGCATTTGGGAATAGTTACACATTTGTAGACACATCAGTACACAATGTGTTCTGTATAACACAGAGTCCCATACATGTATTTGGAAAGAAAAAGAAAGTTTTAATATACCGTGAAAACAATTCCTCCCTCCTACACATGGCCACTTTTTACTAAAAGTGCAGAAAGTCTGCAAAAAATCCCTTAATGAATCAGGGAGGAATTATGCACCAGAAATGGTCTGCATATGCAGTTAGGAATTTTTCGTCAAATGTTTACAAGAAATTCAACGTATCATTTCATACACAATCTGGTAGTGTTTTAGCAGCAATGCATTATATTTTGCTTTTAATTTATCTGAAGTTCTACATTTTAAAATGGGGCTTTTCCTCTGAATTTTACCATTTTTTTTGGTGCGTAAGATGCATTCTATATACATCAAAAAGGACAGAAGTTGAGAGAAAAAAGTTTTAATTAAAATTACATTTGATTGAATTTTAGTCAACTTTTATCATAATGATTTCAATTAAATTTTCATTATGTAGTTCTGGTGTATAAGATGCCCTTAATTTTACACCACCTTTTCCAGGAAAAATGCATCTTACACCATGGAAAATGAAATTTCCTAGGGTATGCAAGAGGGTGTTTAATTTAGAGGTGCACCAATATATTGGTTACACATCAGACTGGCATTGATAAAAAGGAAAATTAACATCATCATCCTTTTTTGGCAGGTGTAGCTGATGTCACCAATAAATACTGTGTGCACGCCTGCAGCCAGGCAAGCAGCATCCTGCTGGTAAGTCTGTTGGCGGGGGAAGGGACAGATCGAGTCTCCCACAGTGAGAGAAAGAGTGGGGAAGGTGCAGAGGCAGGCACTGCCCAGCCACGGGAGTAAATGGGACCCCAGGGTCAAGAGTGGGCAGAATCATGGGCAGGCGATGCAGGGGAGGGGAAGAAAGGGTGGCTCCCCGCTGCTGCATGCAACCCTGGGGGAGGCATGGGGGGCATGTGCCCCCTGGATTTGTGCACGGGGCGAGGGCAGGCTACCTGCTGCAGGCTTAAGGCCAGGGGCTGGGCTCAGAGAGAGCTCATCTGCGCAGGGCAGGAGACAGCAATGGGAGTGGTGGTTATGGGGGGGCTATGGGGAATTTTAGGGTGACTACAGCTCCCCCAAGATCCCCCTAGTGCTTCCCCTGCTCGGGGTACTCTGCTCTGCTGCCTTTCCCTCAGGAGCCCTGCACAGGCTGCGCATTCACTGCCCACCCCACAGCATAGCGCTCCCGAGGGAAAGGCAACAGAGCTGAGTGCCCTAAGCAGGGGCACCGCTAGGGAGTTTTGGGGGACTGTAGCCACCCTAAAATTCACCATAGCCCCTCCCAGTGCCGCCACTGCTCACCCCACACAACTGAGCCTGCCCTGAGTCCAGCCCCCCTACCGGGAAGTGGCTGACACACCTCTGGCCCCAACCCTGCCCTCGCCCTGCGCACAAATCTGGCAGGGAGCGGGGGGAATGGAGGGGCACATACTCCCCTTCCTCCCCCAGGGTTACATACAGTGGCTGAAAGTTGCGCCCCCTGAATGAGCCGCCCACAGCTCCATCCCACTCCCCGGGTCCCACTCACCGTCCTGGCTGGGCAGCACCTGCCTCAGCCCCAATCCCTTGCCCACTTCTTCCCTCACCGTGGAGGCCTGTACCTGCACCCTCACACTCCTTCCCCTCCACAGACTTATCGGCCAAATGCTGCTCTCCAAGCTGCCGAGTTGCATTCCTGTAAATTGGTTATCAGGTCAGTATTGGCCGATATGGCTGGTTAATAATGAGCTATTGGTATCGGCCAAGAAAATCTTTATCAGTGCACCTCTACTTTAATTTTTTAGAAACACTTAGAATCAGGAATTATTTTCAGCAGTAGATCTTTTCTTAACAACATATATAAAAGTATATAAACCACTCATCTAGCCTTTTTGTGCAATGCTGTCATTGCTTTAAATTAATCTTCTATCTATATGCCTTCTTAAAAAATATTCTATTACAGAGGTCAGCAGTGTTTTTGGGCAGTGCGCCAAAAGCACCCACAACCTTGGCTTGTAAGAAGTTGGCATGCCAGAGGCAGATAGCAGGGGGGCTGTGAGGGGCACAATCCTTGTTGTAGCAACCCCGGCCCCTTCCCTACCATCTGCCCCGAAGCGTGTGCACCAAGCAAAATCCTTTGCTTGCCACACTCTGGCACCCGTGCTGGGGGTTGCCTACCCCTGTTCTATTAGAAAACTCTTCTTTAAAACGTTATCCATTAATCTTGTTAAAGTGCCAGCAAAATTTAATTAACATGAAGTTCTATTCTTTCACGCATCAGTGCAAACACTGATATTTATCTATTTTGATGTTTTGAAAATACCAGCTATCCCTATAAATATTGAGGTGCCTGAACATCTGAGCCTCCATAGAGACCCTGTTTTCATCTCCTTTTTTGGGATAAAAAGGAGATGAAGGAGATGATAATATCTCCTCTTGGGTTACAAATTTTGGTTTTGTTTGTTTTACTAATAGGGGCTAAGATTAAAGGGGAGATAGTCTTAACAGACAATGACCACTCTGAAATTCTTCTACAGTTTCCTGACAAAGGAAGATTCTATACACTGTTCACATATGATTAAGCAGCAACTTCTACACAGGTAATGAACAAAAGAGGAGTAAGACTTGCCACCTGATCAGCTTCTGCTTCAGAATGATAGCCATTGTGTCCATCCTGAATCTCCTGCATTGCATGAGCCAGCAGCAGAGCAAGAAAGGTAATAGGAAAAAAACATGCAGACAACAGGTGAAAGGACAGAATCATATTTTTTTAAAGAGACAGTAGATACTTTAACTTCAACCTTTCTTTTCAATACTTTCTACTCTGCACGAGCTACTTCACCCACAAAACATTCAAGATTATTAGGCCCAGCAACTTAAGCCATTTGGTAACATACAAAGTGGAATACTCATCCACATTTTCATAAAATACTTAATGCAGGCACCCAAGAACACAAAGTATGTACTGTCTTTTAAAAACAAGCAATTTGACAGCAAGATAATGAAGAATATGCCCAATAATAGAAGAAACTGAGTAGAGCTTGATATGGTAGCAGTAAGGGAAAATTCACGCAGTCTTTTCAGGACAAATTATATTTTCAACATCCATTAGAAGCGTTCAGATAATTTAAAGAATTGCTGTACTGTACAGACCATATTGTAAGTATTTTATAGTTTGATACAATTTTCCTAGGTACTCCAATGTTGCTGTCAAAACGATCTATTAGAAAATGTATCTAAATTACTCTTAATAGCATAATATTCAAATGGTTCACATCTCTGTTCATTCCCATTTTAGTATTTTAAATCGGGAAACTCTTACTACATAAATTAAATCCTTTTAATAATTATAAGTCCTCTCTGCATTCTAGGTAGGAACAGAAAAAAACAGCAACAAAAGTTATTGGCTACATCCAGCCAGGTGTTCTTCACTTTTCTTCCAATGCTAACTGGAGTGAAATTACCATCTTCTTTCAGAGATGATTTATTTTTCCAGAACAGCACCAATTCAGGAACACAAAAATTTCTCATTTAACAGCCAGTACTCCTTGTAGAATCTAATGCTAAAACTGAGTTTTCGCATTGTTTCTATGAAACTCTAAAACAAAAAAAAACTAGAGGAATGGCTTACATATTTAGAGAATTTAGGTGCATGTGAAATCTACTGAACCTAAAACCTTGCACATGATGAAGGGCTCCCAACAGGTAGATCTTAGGGGAAAATATGGCAATTATTTACATTTAGGTCACAGAAACTGAGTGAAGACTACTTCTAGAAGTAAAGTCCAAAAAGGTAGATGCTAAAACCTCATGAAAAAAAAAAAAACAGGAAGAAGGGCAGCAGAATTCTAAGCCAGGAATTAAAGGAAGTAAATAGAGGCACTGCAGACCACTCATGGACTAGAAGCCTTTGCAAATAAAACTGACCACGGAAAAATGGATTTTACTATCGTAACCCATTCCAACTACTTCAAGGATTGAAAAATACTGACCTTTGTACACTACAGCTGTTATACACATCCAAGTGGGTTTTGGACATGGAAGCAACTGATTAGTATCTTACTATGCTATAAAGCTTAAATTATCCCCTATTATAAGCTAAAAGCCTTGTCTGAATGAACCTGTTAGGAATATTTTGAGAGCAATGTCATTCTATTAGCCATATCTTTTCTCACTCTATTAGCATTCCAAAGCACGAGGGAAGAGAAAACCAGGCACACACTTTTGTTATCCTTAAAGAACACTGGATAAAACCCAGCCTCCAAAATCATCAAAAAGATGCAGGTCATTGCATTAGTGTCTAACTTCAATCCCAACTTTCACTTCTGCTCTAGGGCTGAAGCAATTACGGTAAAACATGTACAAACGCAAGCATGAATTGAAATCTTATTTAAATAGGACAGACAAAGACTTACTGCTTTTTCATAAGCTAACACTGAAATTCTTTAGCATAGATAACACATTAAAGCTGCTAATACAGTACTCTGTAGTCCACAGCATGTAAGCATCAGTTGTGAGCATCCATTTTGTCAAAATTAACGTAATAAAACTGAAGTTAGTACCGCACATTGGTAACATAACTTAAATATACTGCCCTCTCACACATTGGCTTTTATGGCTCATGAAAACACTGTAATGTATATAAAGCATTTCTATGGCAAACAAGCTGTTGCACTGCATAGCAAAATGGTCCAACTTATCCATAAAAAAACATTAATGAAGAAAAGAAGAACACTTGACACACTGAGCTCTCAACATAGCACAGAAGACACAGACAGGAGGCCATTTGCTGGTAGTCAAAGGTATTCTTACCCGTAGATCAGGCCTCCTGTGTACCTGTTAGTTAAAATACAGAATGTTACTAACAAAATCCAGGCTTTTTATTTTACGGTCTGAATGGGAGTCAAGCTCTTTTGAGAATCAGGTTCTGGGCAGCCTTTTATTCAATGACAACATGCTACACTGAAAAATGGAACAGGTTAGCAATCTTTCTGGACAGCATATAGTAAGCCTACAATAACAGATATGAAACCTAATGGACCTGTAGCTTTGAGTCAAATGTCTGAATGTGGGTACATCTAACCTTTCTGCCAACTTGCATTCAAAGTTTTCCAGCCACTACTATCACCAGCACTTTCCACCCAAACACCCCCTTATCCAAAGAGGCCCTGAGGGGTTTATCCAGTCAAGGGGGATGTATGCAAGTTACCATGAACTCAGAGTTTTGGAACAACTCTAACTCTATGCAAGGCAAATAACTGCAAAGCTAGGAAGGAAAGCTTGTTCTTCACCCTCCAAACTTGACCTTTCCCTTTGCAGCAAAATGTGCTCCTTCACGACCTTTACATTTTTGCAGCATTCTGGTGCATCAGGGAGGCCTCTGGGATCCTCAGAGTTTTTAACTACCTACATATACATTCAGGGACACAGTGAATGGCACAAGTTAACGGCAGTAAAACTACTACTATGAACTGCAGAAACTGACAGAAAACCCAGCTGTGGGCCAAAAAATAAGAAATTTTTAAAAACCCTTCAAATGTTATCTACACTTTTCAGCCTGACCCATTCAGGAGTAGGTCGAGACCATCTTTTCTAACTGAACTTTATGAATCGCTCAAGGATAGTGTTTTCAGCAGTACAGACTGAAGGTGCCTACGGCACAGATAAACACTAACATCTGCCTCAGAGTGGGAAGGTCACAATCCATAGTCACCTATAAAAATAAAACAGTGTTTGGACATCCCTTTACCTGTAAATTCAGGCACAGCAATGAGACTAAGGATAGAATAACCTCTTAAAGGAGAATGAAATTTGAACCGGCCAGTTAACTCTTCAAAAATAATTCCTAGATGCAGTCAAAGGGGTTACCTTACTTTTAAAGGAACATTCTACCTGCCACATCACTACTTCACAACCAATACAATGCATTATGTAAATAAGCTATTGTATAAACTTAATTTATTCTTTCCATTTGTTATAAGGTCAGTGCATCCAATTTCAAAATGAAAAATACTAATATAGATGCATACAAAAATGTGAAGAAGATGCTAGATATTGCTGGCTAGGTTACCTGGATCACAGAAAAAAGCAAGTGTGTTGATTTTACCCTCAGCCAAAGCCATAAAAAAAAAAAAAAAATTGGTTTAGGAACATTGTACGAATCAAGATTTGGATGTTTTGGCATCTTTGTGGGAAAGGCTGTATGCTTGCTCACTTTGCTTTTGATTGTAGTCAGTGCTACTAGATTTTGTTACTTACACATACTTCAAGCTGACTATATATTTTTAAAAAACCCTAGAAGTATTGCATGTGCTGTTCCAGTTGATTTTCTGGAAATATATAAAATCCAGTATGTTAAGTGACAGTCAAGAGGCAATAAAGTACAGCCAGACTTCTAGTAAGAAGAGGAAGGGACCCTTTCTCAAAGCAGCACCAGGAGACACAATACAACACCATTCTCACCTTTTTAAAAAGCTACGTATTTCTAGTCAGAAAGGGTAAAAGATATCTTACAATTAGAAACTTTCCACTATTACTTGCAAACACAGTGTTTTAAATCACAGCAATGAAAATATGTTAAATACAATTCATAAACAAATTAGTCTTCCAAACACAGAAAGGTTTGACCTTCTTTTTCCTTTGATTTCTGAAAGACTAGGGAATGAACTAGAGTTAAATGCTACTAATTAGGCCACAAAAGATTTCTGTTTCCGAAAGTCAAGTCTAAGATCTGTCTGGGAAGAGAGAAAAGGAGAGAACACTAGACTATTTAGAATAAAAAGCTCCTTCTATGCATTATAACTGAAACAGTAAATTGAACACCAAGTTCCCAGACTTGGATCATGATAAAATGAAGTCCTTGATCTACAGGGCAAACACAACATAGACAGCTGTAATGCAAGGTTTCCCACAATGTTTTATCAAAGACATCAGCCTTGACCTGAAGTGAGAATTTGCAATTCAGCTGCCATACTCTAGAAGAGCTAGGCTTTTTCTGAGTACAAGCTGCTGACTGTGCCAATATAAGTAACAAATTCTGTGACATGAATTTTTAAATAAACTAGGATCAAATACATTTAGTGGATTCATCTTCAAGCTCAAGCTGAATCTGACCCACAGTGACAGAAGTTAAAGGAATATACTATTTCCAGACAGCATCTAACTCCTTTTAAACACAAAGAGCCTGGGAAAGTTAATTTAACTCCACTGTAAAGCAAACAAGATCCAATCTTTATCTGGCCATTTTGCATGCAGAACACAATTTTGTCTTTTAAATCCAAGGAATGAAGAGGAGGGTATATGCAAAAGACCAAAGTTAAATAGAAATTCTCAAATATTAATAAGGGCTTGAAGCAGAGATTACATTTTTATTACTAACAGGAGAGAGAGAGAGAACACAAAATGATCTGGTTGGTTGTATAGACTGGCTGCATATATACAAAAAGGAAGTGAAGAGAGCATGAAAAATGATGGGGAAACACCTCAGTGATTCCAAACAGGCTAACCACACTGCACAATCACTGCCTCAACAACTTTCTTGCTGTTGGGAGACACACAGGAAAGAAGTCTGTTTCAATTGTAAGAAACTCTACCATAGGTAACACCCCCTCCCCCCCGCAAAACCCCCCCCCAAAACCCAAAATTAAACAGACATCAAAACGATGGAAGAACAGTGTAAGTGATAAACATTCTTTGGAGGTGGTGCAGGCATTATGATTTTTTTTTGTGAAATTCAAATAATGGAATTCTGTACCTAGAATGCAAGGTACAAGCTGGGAAAGGTGTTTTAGCCCTATAACTATAAATTGATCTAATTTTCAGAAAATATTTGGGTAATAATCATTTCTGGGTAATAATCCTTTTTTAAACAACTTTGCTGTAAGACATTACATTGGGACTCCCTTCTCTTTTTTCCACTTACTTCTTCTACTGTAGAATTGAGGGCCATTAATTTAAGTAGGATAAAACAGTGGTTCTCAAACTTTTTTTTCCGTAGACCACTTGAAAATCCTGAGGGTCTTGGCAGACCACTTAATTTTTTTTTTGTTCTACAAATCAAAGCACACAACTTGTATTTTAATATCAGTAGTCTTACCTTAAAAGTACAGATATTCTCGAATGTTCTGCAACATTGCTGCAGACCACCTGAATGGAGCTCGCAGACCAGTGGTGGTTTGCAGACCACAGTTTGAGAACCTCTGGGATAAAATACAAAAGGAACCTGTGCATGTCTACTCACTAGGGAGTAAGATTTGAGTCTCAAATAGTCAAGGATCGGAGCAGCAAATGGTTTCTTGAATTTCAACACTGAAATTTAAATTCCTCAAATGGTAAACACCACTTACCCTGTAATCTCTGGATACGCTGTCTGATGGCACCGACCCTGAAATCTGACTAGAAATGGTAGCAGCTATAAGCTGTTTACACCATTCAACATGTGACCCTGTAGGGCTAAGAGAGAAGAATAAACATTTCAGTTTGCTAAACAACAACAAGAACAGCAACTACTACTACTTCACACTGAAGCACTGAGACAATTTCACTACATCCCATGTTAACACAACTTGCAAACACCATGAACGAGCAGCACTGGCATTACAGAAAAACACAAATTATAATTCTAATATAGAGCCGTTAATAAATCAACAAATATGGTTACAGCCCTGCAGACTTGCAACATTTTCAGTCTCTTTATCCAATACAATTTTAATAATATTCATATATTTGTCTTTAAGGCCTTCAAAAAGAATGTATTTTGAGCACAAGATACATAAGTGCTTTCAAGAACTCCACATATCTGTCAAGACTGCTACTCAAAGCCATGCTCCTCTGGCAGTAGCATATCAAGGAAATAAAAGTATTCTCAGTAATTGTCTCAAAAACTTCCCCAATGGCATCTTTTATTATTGCTATACCCATGTTTAGAACAGATGAAAGAGCTGTGATTCTGCTGTAAGAAAGAGGCAGAAACATTTCTCACTGCTGAACTGTACAGTTAAATGGGTACCCAAGGACCCCCAAGACACTGCCTCAGCCTAGGGAGAGCAGACTTTACTGATCTGAACTGATGCCTTTGGGAGGGGCCATCTAGATTAGGGAAGACTGCAGAACAGCAAATACTGAGCATGGGAAGGAATGACCTGAACCAGACATCAACCCTAGGTCTGTCTCAGGATTTTCCAGAGTACCAAGCCAGGGGTAACTTGGAGCTCTATCCTATCCCAAACCCAGCGGTATGCATAATCATAGTATATGCTTAGAGAAACTGTAATTATCAAGTGTAATTGTGTTTCTGTAGGTTTTATACTTAGTAGGAAGTCAGATACTGAAAAGAAAAATCAATTTAAAAACATCATATAGCAAAAAGACATATGCCAACATTGGGTGGATCCCACATTAAACTTAATGATTCATAAACCACCCAGTGCAGAGCACAAACAAGTTAAACTGGGATTTGAGAGGGTGTCACAGATGACCAGTTATCACTTCATGAGAGGCTGTCCTCAAGCTCAACTGCCCTGTGACAAGACCAGAAGACAAATTAAGGGCCCTAAGAATCGCTGCCTGAAGAAGGCAGTTCGAGACCTTCACGAACATTTCCATCCCAGCTTTCACTTGTGCCCTCTCTGCACAAACTCTGCACAACACCACGTCTTATTTGACAGGACTTACTCTAATCATAACTCGGTACAGACTGAAAGTTGATCACATTTTTGCTGCAAAATCTCTGCCTGCATTTTGTGGTCCTGAGAAAGCGGAAGGATGCTAACTTGTCGCCCAGCGCACCGTCGTACTTCTCTCTTTCCCACCACTTCTCCCCTTCCACACCGATGGGACGCACACCAGAAACCCCAAAGGGAGTGTGAAAGACAGAGAAGGAAGCAAAAGCAATTTGCCCATCCTCCCACATTTCCAAGCATTTTTAAAGCTGTGCCATTCCCCAATTTCCATTCACTATGGGCTTCTCTTTTTAAACCTGGTCTTCATCATAAAGTTTTTGTTGCTTTAACTGCCCTGACGTGAAGAACTGTCTCAGGGCAGTTAAAGCAGCAAGGCAAACAGTGGCATGCAGTCACGCCAACAGAGCTTATTCCAGTGATCCCCAAACTCCAGCAGATTGTGCACGGCCAATTTAAAACAACGTGCCACCACTAGCAAATTTTTGCAGCTCAACCTTACTTGACAAAAATTAGCTGGTGGTCTTTAAAGTCATTGCAATACATCCATTAACACGAACCACTGGCAGGTTGCCTGCGCACCACTGGTGGGGCCTGTACTACAGGCTGGGGACCGCTGGCTTATGTGCGCCGAGGGCACGCTGGTATAAAACAATACCGCTGGTATCGATCAGTGCGAAACGTGTTCCTGACCAGGTCGCGCGCGCTGGTGTGAAGTGTTGCACGCAAACGAGGAAGCGCAGCTCAATGGCGGCCATAACGATGCGAAACACAGAAGACGACAAGGCATCAAGAGGAGCTGAGCTGGCAGCCGGCCGTATCTTCACCATCTCGCCCCTCCACAAGTGCTGGGTGAAACCCGGTGGTTTTGGCGACGCAACATCGCGCTCTGGGCGCGACCCCGAGCTCCACACAGCCTCACAAGGAGCTCGTCTCCTTGCTTCCACCCCAACGTGGGGAACCGGCCCGTTTCCCCCTCCCAAAATCTGCCCGCGGCTCAGGACCATGCCCAGGTGCCAGTGCCACACACCACTCGACTCGGTGACAAACGCCGCGTGCCGAGCAGTACCCGTTTATTGGGGGGGAGGGGCAGCTTTTTTTTTTTTCCTGAAACCAAATCCCCTCACGTCCGGGGAGGCGGAAAGTTTCCGAGGAGCGGGGAGGGCCGCCCGGGAGGGAGAGCGGGTGCACGGGGAGGGGGAGGGCGGAGCCGCCCACGCTCACCTGTCCAGCGCCTCGGTGCTGGGCTGCCGGGAGCCCACCCTGGCCGCCCGGCGACTCCCGCCGGCCTCG
>NW_017729029.1:56006629-56026830 GCF_001723915.1 Gavialis gangeticus
GCGCTACCCAGCGGCCCCCGCGGCAGGGGGCGGAGTCGGGCCTGCGCGCGGCCTCATGGGACCCCGCGAGGCGGAAGTGGCTGCGACCGGCTGCGGCTGCCTTCCGGGTCCGAGCAAGGGAGCAGCGTAGGGTAGGGCGGAGCGCTCCCTGCCAGCAGCGCCCACAGGCGGACACTGCGCTCCCAACACACTCTGCGTGCGTCCTGCTCCTGGTACGGAGGGAGCGCAGGGCACACCCAGCTGGTGGCACAGGCCCAGCCCATGAGGACGCGGATGGGTTGAAGGCCGACGTCAAGGAAGTGGATGGAGGGCTGGGAGATGGCTGGGGTGCGAAGGACGAGCACCCAGAGGAGAAGCCTCCGCGCACCGCCACCATCTAGTCCTAGCCACAAGCGCAGCCCTGGGTTTTGGAGGGTTTTTTGCAGATGCATAATTCGAAGCCTGTTTTGAGGACACGTCTCACCCTTGAAGCAAGA
Organism: Gavialis gangeticus; assembly: GCF_001723915.1. NCBI lineage: Eukaryota > Metazoa > Chordata > Crocodylia > Gavialidae > Gavialis > Gavialis gangeticus. Next base: position 56,007,106 of record NW_017729029.1, read on the forward strand.
AGGGAGAGTGGGGGGGAAGAGGAAGGTCGCCAACACCCTTCAGGATGGCCCTGGAGGCTCCAGGAACGAGACTGGCGAGTGACCCGGGGCATTCATTTAAATAAACATTAAATGTAGAATCTGAGTGCAGTAGGCCAGCGCATTTTTAAAGTGTAGTAGTAACGTGCGTCCGCAGTCATCTGCAGCCGGTACGCGTGAGCACGTTTGCGTTGCGTCACAGGCACGCTGGCGTTTCGGAAGCCTGGGATCGATTCAAAACACAAGAGATGGCCACCCTAACCCCAGCCTATATATCAGAGAGCTGTGGTAGGAGGTCATCTTTGAATCAAAGGATTGCTGATGATGAGGAGGAAAAATCTATCAGATAAGAACCTAATTCTGAAACAAAAAATTACCAGTTTCTTTCCACGAAAAAAGCTATATATTAGTATCACTGAGTTAAAAATTTTCCTGTACCAGCAGGGGTGTTACTTGGCAAACACTATCATCCCTGACTTAAGAACCAGCAAAGCTTTTAAAGTGCAGAACCCAACCAAAGCTCCATGAAACGGCCCAGTCCTTCCATAATAAAAATCAACATTTTCTTAAAATGACAAACACAGACACCACCCTTTTTGTAGTCTCTACAAGTTGCCACAGCACACCCATAAGTTCATACATAGCCATTCCTAGATGCATATCGTGCTAAAGGAATATTATTACTATTATATTTTACATTATAAAAAATACGGGGACTCTTGGATCTACATTTACTAAATTCTATTATATTGTTTGGCATAACAGAATAAATCTGGGCAGGAAAAAGGAAAAAAAAAGAAAGGTTTTGGTAAAAAATACTTGTGTTACAGAAATAATGATTTCCATCCATTCAGAAAGGAACTATTAGGCCATCTACGTTTTAAGTAGTTTGTGAGAGGGGCAGTACACACAGTTTTTCCCTTGCGCTCTGATGTCAGATAACAAACAAACAGTAAGGATAAGGAAAAAGGTTGATAAGCTAATCACCCTCCTCTGAGAGTCAGGTATTTCTTTTATAATGGATACTTTTGATCATACTGCAATTTGCAGGAATAGGAAGTTCTGCACTGCTAATATTGACTTCTTGTTCTTTTAAACAGATGCCCCTGATATTGTAATTTGGTAATTAAAGCTAAGTCACCAGAGCAGGAAGCAATTCTTGTGAAGAAGAGCTAGGACTTTCACAGACAGTGATGGTAGATTCCATTTAAAAAGCCAGAAGACTACAGTATCTCCTGGAGGTCTGATTATGGAAGTTGCTCTAGGTACCCTGCCAGTCACAAACAGCCACAAAAACTTACATGCTACATTGACTGGAGTTTGACATTCCCAAATACATTTTATATAAGCATTTTGAAGTAGTATACTTTTTTGGAACAATAACAGCTCTACCAATTATCAGAAGTGATAGTATTAGGATACCAAGCATAGGGAAAAAATTATAGGCAAAGACGATTAAGAGATATTTAGTTAAATATGAATTTGAATTCAGATTTTAATGGTTTCTGGCACCGAAAAATCCCCCTAATGAAAGTGATAATTTGAAAACCTGTATCAGATTTAACTTTGTATTGTTTTCTTCCCTCTATTTATATACATGCAGCTGGATTTGATGCTCTTTCACAAGTAATGGTGGGGAACTAGGAGATCCAGTTTTGTGCATGCGAACTAACAGAACATCTGAAGAGCAGCTAGAATTACACTCTCAAGAGTTCTAGTCCTAATCTTTTAATTATCAGTATTTATTTTAGCATTAACAGTATGCTTAGTATTATACATAACAAAGACATGGCTTAACAAATTCTACCTTAAAAGAAAAATTACAATCTAAAGTGCCGGTTCAGAGAAAACAGCACTAAGGGATTTAACTCTCTCTCACTTAGCTTACCTGTAACTGTAACATTTGGGTGGAGACCAAAGGTAAGCACTGTGTAACAAATGAATTTTCAGAAGACAACAAAGTAAGAAGTTGGGGCTCAATGCAATAACTAGGTGGTCATTCCAGGTCTTGAATATGGGAATGGGAGGACGCAGCTCCCTCCATACAACAGTTTGAGGCTGGCATTGGTTAATCAAATGTTTGGTATGTCCAACTGTTAAACTTATATCAGATATTTATATGGATATCATGTGGGGGGGGAGAAGGAATGGGTTGCAGGGGGTGGGAAGGAGAAAAGGGCGGTGTCTTTAATCAGAGGCCATGAGTGAAGTAGCAGAGGGAACTTATTCCAGTTGCATGTACATCATTACCCTGGAATATTTAAAACTAAATGTACTAATAGGCACCCAATATTACTCCTAGGAATGCTTGAGCAGTCTTGTGCACTCTTCCTGAACAGGTTTTGGCACTGTTCATAGAAGCTTTTGTGGTCAAACATAACACACAAGAGCTAACTTATGAAATGCTAGATTATGCTTTACATTGCCATGCCCTCATGGGACACTACCTGACAACAATGGGGTTGTATATAGCACAGCAGTATTTTTGCACACAATGAACTGCTCAAATGAACAACAGAAGTAAACTGTATACTGAAAACAGCAACCATTGTACATACCTATATTCATTATCACACTAAAATGTTCTGCAAAAATAAGGCAATATCCCAGAAATGAAGAGATTAATAAATTAGAAAGTTTCAGGGTTTTTTTTATTTTATAAGATTTGTTTTTAATTCTATTAAAATAGCAATGTTTTATTTTAAGTCACTGACTCAACAAAGAAATCCGAGTGAACACGTAACTAAGTTATAGGCTTTTAAAGAACAAACTTCAGTTCCAACTACATAAAAATGAAGTGTCAACAATTTTGGCAATATAAAAGTGTATTGTATACATGTAATGAAACAGCAAGTGCATATAATCCTTTTCATCATGTTACACATTCTGAAATGCAATGTTTATTACACAATATTTACAAAATAGACTACTTAATTTTCCTCAACTCCAACACTGCTGATAAAACAGATTATATGAAGCACTTGATCCAAATAGTACAATACTCTTAAAAATCCTGATTCAAAAACCTAATGTTTTATAAACCACACGCAAATAGGAGGCAAACATGCCAGTCTGCATAGTTTTAAATCTGCAAAGTTATGCTATTCAATGCCATAAGGATAAGTTGTTGGGTTGAATTAAGCCTCCTTGGTCATCTGCTGTAAAGCATCCAATCTATCTTAAAACAATGCCAAGATTCTGGAGGGGAACTGAAAGTTGCAGCTCCACATATATGCGCTGAAAAGATGTACAAGAAAAATTCAGAGGAGAAAAAATATAAGTGGACATAAACCATGTGTATTTAGAACACACAAGCAGTACTCTGCATTTCCCTGAAAAAATAGTGCAATTATTTTAGTATAGTACTTACTGTATCAAATTAAGAGGTGCTACTTTTTTTTGTGCTATGAACAATGTTATTTCTAAAACATTCCAGCATCCTCTAAACTACGACTTCTAGTTTTTTTATGGAACCATATGCTTTAAGTTTTTCTTCTGTATGCAAAATATTTACACTCTACAAGCCTTGGAGGAGAAGTTCTAATAAACCATATTTCAATATAATTACACAAACTTAATTTATACATAATCCCATTTAATTTTGTTGTTACATTTTGTAGATCAAACTTACCACCACATTTACAATAATTTACAACAGTAGAAGTTTCAAATGTCAACACACACTTCATTTAAAATAACCATTTCAGCTACAAAGTCTTTTACAAAACCTATACTGCAAAACATACTAAATTGACTGAACATCATTAAAACTTCCAAGTGTATGCAAAATATGAATTAAAACATCAAGTAGCAAGGTCTGTGCTGTCTCAAGAAATACTTGTAAGTAATAATAAAAAATGCCTGAAAGGAGCAAATTATAAATTTAACAAGAGAAGCCTCTTAATTAATGACCTCAAAACAGAGTTCATCAAAAGACCATTTCAATGCACACATACTATTTGCAAATCTTGTATACTGAAATCCCTATAAATACTTTATAAAGAATAAGCTTGTTAAACAAATAGGTTAAATATCCACTAAATGTGCTAGGCTATACAAATTTAAGAGGTTACCAACTCATTAATGATAATCTTAAAATTTTTAACCTACTTTGGTATAAAAATTGCTTTGAATAGGCACATTTTATTTTAGGAAATGCATACAAGCACAAACCGTATTGCTAATACTGGACTTTAAAGCAATGTCTTTAAAGAATTCTAGGTTTTTTCCCTTGAAAACTATAATTTAGGCAAATCAACGAAATCAAATCCAGAAAGTTTCACCTACATAATTGATAATTCAAAAACATGTAGTGTTCCATAGTTACCTAAAAAATCATTTTCCTTCCCAAGCCATCAAAATCCTTATCTATTCGTTCTAAAAATCTTCACTTACAGTATAAAAATTAGCCTTTTTTTTTTTTAACATGTCATCTTTGATATATACAGAGCAAGGTGAATTATCACAAGTTTAAATTACCAAAAAAGTTCCTCTTTTTCAATTATTTTGAACAGAAAGCTTAAGTAGTTTTCAGTTAACCAGGAAAATTCTATTCCTGAGTATTTGGCTTTTGAAAGCTCAAGGAAGTTCGCTCAGGAAACTGAAAGTCCTTATCCTGCAGACTTATGCAAGTACTTAGATTTATCCACTATGAATAGTCCCTTTGAAGTCAAAAGCACTATAGACATAGTGTACAAGATCCAGCATATGCTTAAGTTTTTACAGGATGGTGACCTAAACATATAATAAATACATATGTACTAATGAAAAAAATTGTAATTTTATCAGTTTTCTTCAAAAGTCTAAAGCACCCCAGCTAACTGCAAATTGGTTAACACATTCCCAGTCCACAGGTTTTGAAAGGCACATAATGAATTGAAAATTTCTTTCAGTCCTCCTACTACAGAGAAGGTCTAATATGTGGAGTTAGGTAGAGGTCCAAACTAAGGCATTCATATACTCTCCTTTTTGTACTACAGATCTATGTTAAGCACCGCTCGTGGCTTCAGTGTTCTGAAGAAAGCAAACCACATTCTTGCTTCAAAAATGTGTTTGCACATGGGACATCATCTGCGACGGAGATGCTGATGAGGTTGATGAATTGGAGATCTTAGTATTATTTGTGATCTGCAGCTCTTCGAGTCTCCTCACATAGTCATCACGTAAAGCTAATAGCTCCATGTAGCGCTGCTCCACTGGATTTGGCTGCTAGAAAGAGATACAACAAAACATTTTTACAACTTGATTTTACTTGCTCTTGAATGCCCTGAAGTTGCTCCAAATCAGCCCAACAGGTGCCTGGCAGCATTTGATATTTGCATGCTGCAACTCCCTAACAGTGGATATTTCTGAAACGAAGACCCAATGTTAAAAAGTTTCCATTTCTGTATCTATAAGAACCCTCTTTGCTCAAAAGCTTTCTCTGTAGCAAAACATCTAGATTTAGCTTACTACAAAAATAAGTTAATGCAACTTCAGTAACAACTAGCCATGTTTACTGCTGTTTGTTCCCATTCTACGCAGGATATAAGCACATCTAGCCCTTCACAGCTTAAAAATGAAGGATTAAACCAAGACTTCAAAACAGCAGATATCTTGTCTAAAAGGGCCAAGTCACCAGGCTGCAAAAACAAAAATCACACCAGTAATATGTTGGCATCCTCAAAATTAAAGGAGTGTTCACTCTTTTGGTTACTTTAACCAAAACAGTCCTTTTCCATTTGCTGACTCTGTAACAAACCCCTGAATATCTGTCTTCTTAAATCTTAAATTTCAGGGCAAAAAATATACATATTATGAGCAGCTTGTTAAAAGGGGGAGGGAAAGGGGTAGAGAAATCCATGATCCATTTGAGCAGTTTCATCATTTTAATCTCTCTGTGATACAGAAAAGACTAATTAAATAGAAGAAAGATGCTGCATGCACCAAACTTTAGAGGCACATAGTCTTTAGCATCCCCTAGATGCATCCATCTCAAGGAGTTGCCACTGTTGCTTTACAGATATTTGCCGCTAACTTCAGAAGTAATCCAATAGGGACCATCCATCTCAGTACACAATTTCCTGATCTCTACAAGACCAAACAAGTGCCACACTCCTTTAAGGGTTAATAAATGAAATACCTTACCTCCTGCTAATGTTTAAAGAAACAGATTAAGCTTCAGGGGAGAGAAGTATCATGTCACAACAAAAGCACAAAATCAACAACATCTATGGTGCAGTCACTACCTAGAATCAGCAGGAGAACTACAAGGAGAGCGCTTAATATTAGGCTAGCAAAGTGATACAGCACTGGCTACTGTAGACTAGTGTCAGTTTGAAATAGCACTGAAAAGGGTCTTGTCCCAGCAACACAGGCTCAATGAAACATGTCAATTGTAAGTCAGTTTCCTAGTGGAGAGAGGACTTAAATGGCACATGTATCTGTACGACTGTTGACAACTTCAGAGTATGTTAAAACTCACTGATATTTTTTAATTGCTTGTTGCCAGCAATCACCTATTCCATTTACACTTACAGAATTCCAGTGCCAAAAATCAGATCAGTAATGGCAATGGGCATTACTGAAACATTCAAAAAGGTAACTGGCCAATTTTACGTCCCAAAATTGTTAGCTTTCCAAAAAAGTTTTGTCTGTAGCTCCCCTTAATGAACTAGACTTTCACTGCAAACAGCACAAACTTTGAAATGAGAACAAATTAAAACTGGCAACATACTTGTAAAAAAATACAGTATGCTGTTTAGTATCTTCTAGGCTCCAGCATTCTGTAAATTCAGGAGATCAACTGCTGAAGAGAAGCTGTGCTGCCTTAAAAAACTCCTACTCTTTTCCAGTGTTTAGATAAAGACTGCTTCTGTGAACTGACCCTGGCTTGCAGTGATAAAACCAAGCTACCACATAACAGGTACCCAATAAGCTTAGCCAAAAAGACCCACCAAACAAATAGCCACAATAAAACTACCAGAATAACTGGAACTCAAGCTGGTAGCCTCAGAAGAGGCAAAGTGATTAATCCTATACCATAAAAACAGTCTGTCCCTCCAAGCCAGGACTGAGTCACATGAACAGGGCAGTGCGAGAAAGCTGACCTCTGATGCCAGTATTCTCCCCATTTTAGGACAGAGTACTGTAGTTTGTTCTGAAGGATTGTTTATCACCACCTTTCACAAGCAAATGCTTTAAAAAAAAAAAAGACAAAGGTTTGGGGAAGTATGACTGATGATACAGAGCAGTGAAATAATCTTAACCTCTAAAGCAGAGTTGTGTGTAGGCCAAGAGCATTGGATTTAAACAAGTAAAAGCAAAAACGATAGTCTACACTGTATAGTCTCTCTAGAAACATTTCACAGAACTTGGAAAAGAACCGACTTACTTGTTGCCGAATCCTTGGGTTCCACCTAATGTAATAATTGACCCAAAGTTCCAGGTGACGCATGCTGGCTACTGGATAAAGTGCTCGATTCAGTTCTTTAGTATAAAAAGGATTGATGTACTTGGCCTTTTCACTGTTTATCAATGACCATAACGACAATGTTTTTTCAGCCACTTTCTGAAATGAAATGGTAAGAATTTCAAATATGTATACAGTACAAGTCTGTTATGGTAACTGTGGTTACACTCTTCCAACTACAACAGAAGCATGCTAGACGAAGCGTCACATTTACAAATCACTACACTAAAATATACATGTACACTAACTCAAACTGACAATGTACTCTAAAATTTGCATGTAGTCTTCTGAATACACGAAAACAAACTTGTTAGTACCAGTTCAAGTATGCTTGTGTTCCTTTCTTGGCTATTTATAATTAAGCTGTTACAACTATTAGGATGAGAGTCTCAAAACTATACAGAACTTTACAGATCATCAGTTTTACCTACCTCTTTGTCTCTGGCAGACTCACAGCTGTACAAAAAAGTACCAAATCGGCAGCTGTACAAGTGATCCAGAATTGTAATCAAGAATTGTTCATTGAATTCAAAAGCTGTAGGAAACTAGCAACAAAGTCAAGAGTTAGAGATCTGTTTATACATATGTGCTTGTGCATGCCCACACTCGGTCTGAGCTACTAAGCCATAAAAGCCAGTTAGAAAGTCTGTCACAGTCTACCAAAAAAGAGTTTCCCTATGACAAAGCCAGCACTATAAATGTGATGAATTACTGATTAATGGACAACAAATAGAAAAAGATGAAAATTCCTATGCACTCTTATCACCAGACAATACATCTCTTTAGATAAAGTGTACCTTTACATCTAAAACAGAATGCCACTTCAAGATGGATGAAATAACATTCCTTTAACACAAGACTGGATTCCATAGTAAGTCAGGTGCTTTTTTAGTTTGTTTCATTTTGGTTTTGCCTTTGGGTCCAAAAGAAGATTAAGACTGAACTAAAAGAAGGAATTTGGAGGTGATAGGTAAAGAACCACTGCTATTTATGAGGAACATCTGTTGAGACTTCTCTGCCAGATGTAACAATATTAGAAAAGAATTTATCAAAACAAGATGCAGGCAGATAAGGCTTGAGGTCTGTACTAGGCTATGGGTGCCTGCAGTACTTGGTTAGCTGCACAGTACTGTTACACTAAGTAACTTTTTACCTTCAAGACCTCTCTCAAAATGGGGACAATAAGTTTCTATAAAAACCTGAATAAAAAAATATCTGTAGCAGGAAGATGATGGGAGTCTACAGAATAAATTTGAACTCTATACTTTTATGAATCATTAGCTCTCTAGTAGACCTACAATTCTTAAGAGTCAACCGAAGTCACTTAATCAGTGCTGAAACAGAAGAAAAACTAATTCACCTGCAGTAAAGTTAATGAAAAAATTACAAGTCTATAAAATGTCAACAAGTAACACTACTTTGCACTGCTACCTCAGAAAATTAAATTTTGAATAGCTTTGCTACATGAAAGAAGCTTTGCCACATAGAGAGATAATGCACTTAGTTTTGTAACTTAAAAAATGACAGCATCACATTAGGGGTAGCAGCAGTGAGGAGCTTCCATAATCTGGACAGCACTGAAGGGGTAAATTCAGTTTGAATTTAAAATGGAGACAGGAAATCAGTCTCAGCACTCTTAAAGGATTACCAGTGGGGGGATAAAAAAAAAGAAGAAGAAAAAAAAGGAAGCAAGAGAAGTTTTTTCTACGTATGCTGACACTAAAGTGCTTCTAATTATTGTGTCCTCATGTAAGGGAGCTGTGTTTCTATGAACAGCTTGGGGAAAAGTTTAATGGAATGAATAAATTAATAAAAACTAACTCTAAAATAGGACCAAAATAAATGCAACAATCTGCCACTATTCCAAATATTCCTAAGGAAGCACCCATTCAAGATACGACAAAGGACAATGCATGAACAGTTAGTTAGCGATCAAGAGTATAAACCTGCAGATTAATTTCTAGTTATTTAAAAAGGAAAAAAGGAGAAAGTTAACTTTGAACACAATGCAATTGTGTTGCTTTCTGCTACCGGATCAGAGAACACTTGTAGTATACTTTGAGGATTTGGGCTCTTAAAGATTATTTTAAAATAATATTGATTTGCTGGATTTTAACCACCTTTGACAGAGAAATACAACCTACCTGTTTAGACATTTGCCAAACACAATCAATGAACTGCAAAAAGATAGGTGATCTATCAGCATCAGCATGGTTTTTATCGCCATGACCTATTCTCTGAAATGCAATAATGCAAGTCTTATGTTAGTCAAAAATGTTTATTATACAGCCAATTCCATTAAAATAAAAGTCAAGATACAGGTTAACATGAATATAATGCAGCAATTTTAAGTCCATAACGCAGACCTGGGTGAGGAGTGATACTAAAAACCTGCTCCAGTTATAAACTGCTTTGTTGATGGGAGATGAGCAGTTAAGTATTCTATGAATGGTAGAGATCCAGAACCGAAACACTAGTTCAAAAAAAAAAAAAACCAAAAAAAAACCAAAACAAAACAAAACAAAAAAACAAGAACTTCTTTGAATTCCTGCCCTAATAGTCTATCATTAGAGTGCTAATAGCTTTGCTTGAGACTTCAGCAATTAGGAAGCTTTGATGTGGGATGATGGCCTGTTAATTACTGAACTTCCTAAGTAGGTAGGCACCAGGAGGGAAGCAGTAGGTGCCAGGAGATCCAGGCACTGCTGAGGGTGGGGGGCAAATGTTGGAGGGGACAGGCAACAGGGGTAAAGCTGCTCGACTTCCCCACTGCCTGCCCCCCTGCCAATACCTTTCCTGTCACAGCAGTGGAGTGGGGGAGGGAGGAGCAGGGGGAGACAGAGTCAAATTTAAGACAATCCTCCAATTAATTAGATTCTATATATGGGAAAATTATAACAACTTTATATTTTTTCCATGTGTAGAATTTAAATTATTGGAGGGTTGTCTTAAATTTGAAGTTGCCTTGGATTCAGGCAAGTACTGTAATTTGAAGAATTCCAAAAGGAAGCACTTCAAAGAAGTTCCTCGGTTATGGGGATCATTTTGAAGCACCTTGGCAATTTGCTTGTCAAATGTGAGCTCACTAGTTGTAGTCAGAAGGCTGAATCCTGAACTCCAGGCTTTGCTCCCTGGAGGACTTTTTCTATTTTTTTGCGTTGTTACCCCCTAAAAGCACTATAACAGTAGCCATTCCATACCTGAAACAGGAAACAAGGTGACAAACTATGGGTCTTGCTGAAGTGAAAACTTGCTATGGAATGGCTTCAAAAGTGGATCATTCTGCTCAGGTGTGGCTAATTTATTTTTCATCACTTCAGGCTGTTTGAAGAATTGTTCAAACCTTGAAATACTGGGCAACTGGAAGGTTGAAAACACTTACTGGAATGTTCAGAAAGCATCATTCCCGCTATTATTTTTTCCTAACTCTCACCGATGCAAATTTGTGTCCAAAAGAGATCCACTCCTTTTGTACCAGAACTTCAAAACCCACAACTGTTCTGTAGTAGCTGTCCAACATCAACATGGCCAGAGACGTTAGTTGTGCTGTTCGGTCCCAACCATCACTACAATGTACCAGCACAGAGCTCTTCCCTGAGGACACCTTATCTGCCACTTGAATAGCTCCTGTCAAGACAAGCTGGAAAAGGAAACAAATACCAGACAATGTAAGAGATCAGTGCTGTTATCCTAGCCAACACACGTGATTTCTTATAATTTTGGTTAACCAGAGTTGAGGAAGAGCAAGTGGGAGAGCTGATTTTTTGTTTATTTTTTTAGTTACTTATTGTGAGATGAGTTAGGTCCCCTTGTCTGTTAGTAAAATCAATGTAGTCTAGTCTCGTTTTCCATATTTATAGAATATTTTTTTGCTCTACTTCCAATTAAAAAACAAATCTGGGCAGGAAGGTGTATCTTCAGAGAGGAAGACACTATGATCTACAATGGAATGTGCCTACTTTAAAAGTTATATGTTTCAAATAACTGTTACATCTCTACGGCCTGCATCCTTTCGATATTCCTATTTTTGCAACTATTTGCTGAAGTTAGAAATTCTATTTAAGAAGTAATTACTATAGCAACACACACTTTCTTCAAGCTTATATTTAATGTACAAATATAAAGGGTACTAAAATACAGCCAGAAGCATGATCATTAATACACACCTATTTCAATTCCGTTACAAAGGGAAGTACATTCCTTATACTTTTGAAAGGAAATCAAATTGAAAGTTCTGTCCAATTAGAATTACCATGCTCAACTTGTAGACAAATGCAACAGTTTTATCTCTGCATTTTCTGTTGCAACCCAGGATATATCGGATAGTTTATTAAACAAGTGACTATTGAACAGATTAAGAGGAAGTTACCCGGGGGCACTATCTTCCTCCTGTCAAAAAGCAAGGTATATTAACATTCAAAGCAATACATTTCACTTACAATTGCTAAAACAATGCCACTAGCATGAGACACATATGACTAGCTACAAGTTATTAGATATTAGTCAGACTGCAAAGCCATATATGTTAATAAGACATACTCCACATTGTGTGGCATACATAAAAAATGCTCATTAAAACTATCATCTCTTTCAGAAAGTAGGATCTAAGACAGCAACTCCAATACTTGAAAAACAGTTTTACATAACTTCCAACAAGCAAATTAGGATGCTTTTATGATACTGGAATTCTGCAACTACAATAACTAATGTTCTTCAGTACATTTATGGAAAATAAAGCATATTAATGCAGTTTAATTCTCTAAAAATTAAATAAAAAGAAAAATCTTATACAAAATAAATTGTGTAGAATTATACAAATCTACTCAAGAGAAACTATTACTTAAAAATACAAAACCCCAAAAAACTCACTTTGATATGTTCTAGCCAATGAGTTGATTCCAGACTTGACAACCAATGAGATTCTTCTACATTAGGATAAACAATGTCCTTCAGCTTTTTTAAAGATTCCCTCATGACATGGATATTATGAATATCTAAGAAAAAAAGTTCTGCATTGGGATATGCATCTTCACTTTCATATCCTCCCCCAGTTGCCTAAAAAGCAAACAATTTTAAAATTTAGTTTGAATAGTCATGTATACTCTATTAGAACAATACTTTAATTTAAAGAGCGATTTTAGGGTCTACTTTAAGACACCATGCGAAACATTTTAGAAGACAGTTTGACAGATGACTACATTAGATAAACACTATTTTGCCTTGGCTTTTTTGGTTTCTTTCTTTAGGCATTTAGATGCATGCTGTAAGAGGTATTAATAAACCCCATAAACCTATGTTTGCATAGGTGACTGGCTCCAAAACTATGCTTTTTAACAAGGTACATGATGCACCAAATCCAGATCAACTCCATTAATCTAGGCTTTGTTTTGCCTAGATACCTGGGCTGGATACCTGACAGTAAGTGCAGCCTACTTTGACACTGGGAGGTGGTGGAGAGGGGGAAGCCCACAACAGGGACCCAGGATGCAAGCTCTCGTCCAGACCAGCAAAAGGCTGCCTCCCCTCCCCCCATGCTAGATGGATGCCTGTTGTGTTTTTTGTTTGTTTGGCGGGGGGGGCAAGTACTGCACCAAACAGGGTGGCACAGTGGAGGGAATAAGGATGTTCAGCTTCACCCATTTATTTTCTAAACACCTGGCTTCGAGCAGAATCAACAGCCATAGCTCCCAATATAATGCATGGAGAAGGGTTAAATGCCTCCAAATGAGATTCATGATGGCCAGCATGTTGAGTAGGAGAACACTTAAGATAAGCATTAAGAAATATTGACAAGAGGGGTGTATATGAAATCTCACAATTCTCCAACTTTAGCACTTCACTCACCTGCTAGAGGAAAGTTCTGACTTCTAGTCCCTGCTTGCAAAACAGCTTCTGCATTTTATCCAAGCACTTACGCAAGATATAGAACAGTGCTTGGAGCAGGGATTAGAAACCAGGTCTCCTCTCTCACACATGCTTCCTTACCCCTGGGCTACAGAATCATGTGCATTCTCCCTGTCCCAGGGTACAATTTCAACAAGAGTGGTGGAGTTATAGGTATGTCTGTAGCTTAATGGTTCAGGCACTCTCATGGGAGGTGGGAGATGTGGGTTTGAATTTACTCATGCTGAGAACCCAGGTCTACCACTTCCAAGATGAGTGCACCACCCCTGTATCCCTCTTTCAGCCATGTTTGAGTGAAGGTGGCCATAGCTGTTGCGTTTTGCTGTCAGCATGTTGGGTGTGCTAATGTCACTACATAAAGAACCAGGCCCCTCATGGAATCTAGGTGCAAGGATGCTTAGTTTGTGGACCCTGATCAGGGTCCCCTATCAGATAAGTGCACAGATACTCCATACCCATCTAGACAGAACTCAAAGCACCTGGGTAACTTAGCGAACACTCGGGCAGCTATGGGCCGAGGTGAAGCTTCTGTGGATCACATTGTCACTTAACACCCAAACTCCATCTAAATCCTTTTGTGGATTTTGGCGTTGGTTTTGATGACACGTTAATCATTGCAGTGTTGTTAGTTTAAGTATTTATAGAAGCTTCATAGCTAGAAGCAGTGAACTTAGGGAAATTGCCTATTTTTTGTACTGGAAACAGAATTAGGATGTCTACTTACCTTGTTAGCTACTGCATTTACATTGGGCCTTGCATCATAGATAGTTAGTTTTGATATTTGTCCATTTGCTTCCCTGATGATATCAAGATACTTTTCATCATCCTTATTCCGTTTACCACTCATACCTACAAGAGGTTGACTGCAGCGCATAATAACAGCTTGATTTTCTGGATGAATCCATGACAGCACCTAGTCACATGCCCAAAAAATATTAGCAAGCAATCCACATGGTTGAGCGTCACATATTAAAGCACACTAGTTAATATGAAGGTTCACATGTTTGGACCTCGTTAACATGAAAGAAATTCTTAAAAAATTAGGGTGTGTATGGTCATAATTTTAAGAGTTATCAGCTCGTATTATTAGAAGAAAAGACATTACAAGATCTATTAATGATTATACACATATATTCTCTTTCCAATTTATATATGAAGAAATTCTGCTTTGTTTATTTTTACCATGTGAGGTTACATAAATAATCCTGATTATAAACAAATGCAGGAATGCCCAAATGAATTACGCAAGGGCTCAAAACGGTAATTCAGGATCACTGATTATTCCCATACATTTCAACGAGGGCCCCAGGATTCTACAACTTCACAGCCTGGCATTTTTCCATGATTTTAAGAATTTATGCTGCAGTCACAAGTCTGACATTTTGGGGGGGTTTTCCCCCGTGCTACAGATGCCTTCGGTTTCTCAGTCATCTCTGCAAGTGGGAGTTAACTGCAGTACAGAGTACATCTGGCACTATTCCACTAAGCCAAACATGCTAGGAAGGGGGCAATAAGGAAGATGGCGAGGTGAATTGTCAAAAGAACATTTCAAGGTCTGAGAAACCAGTAAGATAAACCTTTGAAGCTAGGTATAAAATTTCTCAGCTTGCCCTAAAAACCAATGAGGTAGAGGATTCTCAGTTACCTTGACAATATTACAGGCTAAGGAATTGAGTCAGGCCACCAGGAAAACATAGCATAACCCCACCATCAAAAATAAACATAATCCTCAATTTTATATCAATGAGCTGCATGGGAATGGGAAAGAAAAGCTATTTCATAGCAGAAGAATAAAATTAAGACTCCCTGCCCAAAGGATCAAATTTCATGGAAGACCATACAGCCTAGCACTAGGATTAACCCAGTTAAGGCTGGAGGAATGGGGAGGGAACCTAGTAGTGAGTCAATTTGGTACCTTCAGCATATTACTAAGCCTGGTCTGGCATTTCTTTTTAACATGACCACATGTGCATGGATGCACATTTAAATTATAAAAAGGGAAGTAAAAAAAGCACCCCACAGGGATTAGTCAAAATGGTATATACTGAAATAGAAGTTTAATGCCCCAATATACAGCTACAGTTTATTTATTCTGTGGTTGCTAGTTAATATTTAAAGATGTTCTTTTTCACAAAGCAGTTTAACTTTAGAAAATGCACCCAAATAGGTCAAAATAGGATTACTTTATTTTTATTTGAATTTTCTAAGCTGACAATTTTGTAAAGCTAAAAAAAAAAAGGGCTGGCAATTCAATCTGGACACCATGCAGGAGATTTGGCTTTAGGAGAAGTGACCTTGAGACTTATGTTCAACTGCCAGGTGGTTTCCATGCAAATGAGAAGGGTAACATTTGTCATCAATTCTTAAGTGCATCCAACAATAGTTGGTTCACAAAACAGTACAGATGGTGGCCCAAGATTCATGCTCTATCAAGAAAAGGGAATGTGCAAAGGTGACAGTGTTTTCTTGAAAAGGGAAACTGAAACAAAATTGGGACGGGACATATTTCTGTGGTGGACCTAGTAAGGAGGCTTGTCGGTCACAGCACTTAAGTAATCCAATCCATTTAAGTTACTTTACTGCAACTGAAAGAAAAACAGAGCCCCTCATGTCACATTTATGTGTATGCTTAGTGGCAATTACTCTTTAAGGCAAGTTCTGCTGTCTACAATACTTACTGGAATTCTATTTCGGGACCTAAATGCAGCAACCTTCTTGAGATCATCTTCTGAAGCATAATATGGGACTACCAAAAGTGATGGATACGTGTCACACAGGCTGTAATGTTCATTGATAAAAGTTACTCTCCACCGGTCATTGGGCAAGCCCTTAAAAACAACACACAGATAAGAGTACATGTTACTCTAGTATTTCAGGTCTCTATAAACTGCTCTTTGTACTTGTACTTTTACAAGCTATTTCAGCCACATGGTGGCAACGGAAGCTTAGAAGTTTACAGGACCACACAAAACAGGACTCTCCTGATGCTTTTAAATAATAGAGTTAAAAAACAGGCTCTCAAACAGATAGCCCTAATTTCCACAACAAATTACAATTTCTACAAATCTAACAGTCAAATGAGCAGAAAACCATTTTAAAAATATTTAAATAATTAAGGTACAGGAGGGAAAGAAAACATCTTCCCCACTCCCTTCTAGAAAAGTGCCTTTCCACCTGGCCTAGGAGGGAAAAGTTATAAAAAGCATAGCTCCAAAGAAGAGGAAAGCCTGCTTTGAACCCCCACCCCTCTTAAGACTTATACTCATTTAAAACAAAGAAATAAAAACATTTGCTGACCCTCCTGCTTAGGTAGGAAACACAAACCACCTGTCAGCTGAGCAGACTGCTGATGGATCACCATATCACAGCACAGCCCAGGTAGTCCACCAGGGAACTGAGAGGGGCTGACAAGCTCCCCATCCACACATACACACTCAGAGTGGGGTTTGTGTGGGTGTCTGAATTTTTACCTTTTCTTTAGGCCTGGGCCTCTAAAACTTGGACCAAACAGATGCTGCATGAATCTGGATACTCCTTAGCCCATCAGAAAAATTACAAGGAAAAAAATCCAAGACAGTTGTTATGGCTTGTTGGGTAAACATAATTTAAAACAATGTACTTAGCACTTATATGTACACCATACCATAAAAGAATCTCTGGAGCCATCTTGCGAGGGTGTTTACCTAACTTATAAGTGTGCATTTTTAATTAAATACACCATATCCTTTCTTTTGTGGCCATTTTTTTTTCATGCTACAAAGAGCAATTCAAATACTGATGTGAAAATAAATAACTACTGAAAGAAAGTATACAGTGGCCATGAAAAACAGTTTAACCTTTTGGAAGTACCAGAATGGATCACACTTGCATAATTATTTTAAGTGCATGTGCATCACCCCCACAGCTTTTAGGACAGGGCTCTAAATATCCACAGTTAGACTCCTAGTGAGAAAATTTAAGGATTTTTTCAAATCTGGCTTATACAGGATCTCATTGCAGGTGGGGATTTCAGCTGATCTCATCAAAACTTTCACAGCTGATTTTATAAACCTTGCATTTCAAAAGTTTGTAACGGAGACAAACTTTTAGTGTCATCTTTATTTTACATTCAGTGACTACAACAGAGCAACTAATTCTTCAGTAAGTTTATTATAGATAAGTAAATTATGTTTATAACTTGTCTTCAAAGTACAGAGCCACCTTACTACTCGGTTCTGTTTAAGTCTTAAAAGAAACAACACACTGAAGCATCCGTCTTAATGTTTAATCATATTTCTCTAGTCCCTGCTCTACATCCTAGCCCAGAAGAAAGAGTTGATAAATGGATTTTACTTTTTTTTGTATGCGTTTCAAAACAGTAAGTCTCAGGTAACAGAAGCACTATAAAATAGCAACATTAACTTACTTGTCTCCTGTATTCGGACATTGGATTATAAACCATCCAACCATTTTCAGAAAACTTCTCTTCATTTACAAATGCAAAAAAAGGCTGTAAGAAGAAAAAAAAAGAAAAATCACACAATTCTAACCAAAATTTGTTTATGCAGAAAACTCATGTACTAAATAAGTGTCATGAAACCGGATCAGTTCAAGTTGCCACACCAGTTCACGATCCATTCAAAGTTGAGCCAGAGTGTAACAAAGTGCAATACACAGAACTTGTAATCTAGTTTTTTAAAGTCGTTAATAAAAAACTTAGAATAAATATGACAATTGAGTTTTAAATCACATTTTGAACATTCAGGAAGCAAAACAAGTGACAATGAGGTGAGTGAAAGTAGTAACAGCTGTTTACTGTTTAAGCCAAGCCAGGTGAAGATTTCTTTAGCTACTTCAAAGTCTAGTTTATTTCCAGTAGTTTCAGATTCAACCATAAGCAAATAGCTGCTCTTCAACTTAAACTCCCCAATAACTGTAGCTGCCACTGTTACTCGTGACATGGAGCAGAAGTGAAAACATTGGACAAATGCTGGAGCTAGGGCTGATTTCTAGGACACCTGAAGTTCTACTGTAGTAGTCTATTGCAGTAATTTTAACAGCATGCTGAAAAAGACTCCATAATTTTTATTTACCAAAAAAAGGTTATTATGCAAGATGGTTCCTGTACCTCCCCCAGTGGGCTAAAAGCTAAATGATAATTTTATATTTAATTGAGATCTCTCTCAATTAAAACCACCAAGTACAGGCAGATGAATTTTAAGCACTGCCCATCGTAAGATTTATGGGCAGGGAGGGAATATGAAAAAACAGAGCATTTTACAGAAAAAATGTTTACAAAAAGTGTCAATTTTGAGAGGTAAGTCTGATACTTGGTATATCCATTCAGAATATATGGCTCCAGGTACAGTCAAATATACACTTTGCCTTTTCCCTCTCAAAGCCCCCCCCCAGGCTTGCACTGAACTTCAACATCCACCTTTATCATCACTCTGAGAATTAACTAATGATATAACATGACATCAGTAAAAAGTTTAGACATATAGATGAAACTTCATAAAAGGACTGTAAGATGTCTCAATTCAGTCATGTTTAGTGAATGTTTTACCGGTCTTTCTTATAGTCAAAAGTAGAAAAGAAGATAGCAGCAGATATGCAAAACAAATTGGAGTATTGAAAACACACCTGGAAACGGTGCCAATCCTTGCTCACAAAGGTTTTTCTGTTTTTAACTTGCTGGTTTCATCTGTTCTATATACTATACATCACCAACCTGTTATTCAATGAAAAGCCTGCCACTTCCATAACAAACGCTTAAAACAAAGTTGCCACTTTGCCTATCATGAATTCTTTTTCTGGTTTTCACTTGCAAATAAAGATCAGACATTTTGAGTACTAATTAAAACCTGACTGTTCCTGAAAACTAAATACCCTTACACTGTTGTTGTACTAAAATTGGTGGAAAGTTTTTTTTTTAAACACACATGAAGTCAAAATGGTTTTCAAATCATGTCATGAAATCCCCTCAATACTATCACAGATCTTAAACTGATTTTAAATCATGGTTCTTTGTGTCATCTAAGTAACTTTCAGTCCACATCACTGACTTGCTACAAACATTAGTGTACCTACAGACTTCTCAGCTCTACTAGAAGTATATCACTATTGTGATATACTAAATATGCATTTGATGTTTTACTGCTGGAGAGTGGTGGTGTCCAGGAAATTCATCTTAAATCTCAGTGTCAAAAACTGAATAGTTCTCTTCACATCCCAGTTTATTTCTCAACAATTAAGTTTCTCATTTATAAAAGACTTGAAAGTGAGGTGTAATGGAAAATAACTCTCCTCCCCCCACCCATGAGGCACAGAAATATTAGCAGGCACTGTTAAAAACAGGTGCTATGAAAGAACAG
>NW_017729029.1:56031830-56047764 GCF_001723915.1 Gavialis gangeticus
TCAGTGTCAAAAACTGAATAGTTCTCTTCACATCCCAGTTTATTTCTCAACAATTAAGTTTCTCATTTATAAAAGACTTGAAAGTGAGGTGTAATGGAAAATAACTCTCCTCCCCCCACCCATGAGGCACAGAAATATTAGCAGGCACTGTTAAAAACAGGTGCTCTGAAAGAACAGCTACAGCATAAAAGTTACTAAAGGCAAGCAACTCAGTATCTTTATGAGAGAGATAATTTTCAACTGCGATACAGCAGAGAAGCAGACTTGGACCACGGAGAATATGTTCAACACTTGCTCTGCCCCACAACCTCTGTGACTCTGGACAGGTGGGTCCCAGTTTGTGGAGAAGGGAGTGCAACCACAGTTCCTTCACCTGTGTGGCACATGCACAGCGCTTTGTGCATGTGCCACACCCAGTGCAGGGAGCGGGTGGCTGCAACCCCTTGCTGTGATCCTGGATGCCAGCGAGCTCTTAGACCAGATGTGAGCAAAATGGCAGATCTGGGCCGTGGCCAGACTCCATTTCCCAGTAGCTCCTGCCTGCGCAGCTCTGGGCCAGCCTCCGTGGAGATCCCAGGAGCAGTGGGGCCGTGACAGCGTGGGGCTGATGCCACGTCCTTGTTCTGCAGCCCCACACCCTCATAGCCCTGCTGCTCCCAGGGTCCCTGTGGAGACTGGCCAGGAGCCATGCAGGCAAGGCATGTGGCTGGGCAGGGAGCTGCTCTAGGGCTGGGGCTGGGATCTTGGGGCAGTGACAGCATGGGGCCACCATGACCTGCTCCTCTGTCCTGGCCCTAGGAACCTGTGCTCGTCACAGCGGCGTGGGCAGTGCATCACGGCTCTGCCCCAGCCCTACACTATCACCATCTCAAAATCCCAGGGTCTCCCCAGCCCCACCTCCCCCACCCCAGAGGAGACCCAGCCACAGGCCCTGCCCCTTGCGGATGGTGCACTGAGGTGCCCAAGCAGCAGGGCTGGGTCTAGCAATGGCAGGGCCATTGGGAAACACAGTCTGCCGTAGGCTGGATGCAGCCTGCCAGCTGGACGTTTCCCACCCATCAGCACAGCTCTGCCTGAGCTCTACATGTGCTGTGAGCTTCAAAGCTTACTGGTACAGGATCTGGCCAGAGCATTTCAGGACAGGAACTGCCCTGCCACTCTTTCTTCTTCCTACCCCACCAATGTAGTGGAAGGGAAAGAGGGGAGTAGGAGGGAAGGACTGCAGCTCTGGATGGGGAAAGTGAGGAAGAGAAGAGCAAAAAACAGCAGCAGGCTTCAGAGGTGCTTGAAAGCAGGGACTCTGGGCATACCAGCTGGTAAGCTTGTAAAGCTCACAGGACATGAAGCACACAGCTAAGGGGAGGGGGGCTTAAGACCATGCTGCTACACTTCATCTGAATCCACACCTGCCTGGACAAATCATTTAGCCCCTCTGTACTTTGGTACACCATATAAAATTGTGACAATAGCACTGTTCTTCATCAGCTGTGCAATATCAATAAAAATACATTAGAGAGAGAGGTACTCAGCACAGATACTACGGTTATGAGGGTAATGATCCAAAATAGATTTGTATCCCTCATCCATTCTTACAGATGTGGGCAAAGTTTCCAATAGAGCACTCTATATAACAACTGAAGTCCTAAGCTGGTTACATTATTACACATCAAAATTACTAGTCAGTCAGTAAGAGTCCTCAACAGAAAGGGCTTAGAGTGCTTTTATAGGATTTATTCAAAATTTAAAGTTTAGTAGGCGTGCCAAAAGTTGCCACAGAGATGAACTTTGTATATGGTAAAGCCCAAAATGTGAGCTATAAAATTCACCTTGTTACATAAACTCTCATGACTTCCTGCACACATTCATATCAACTCAGAGATTTGGGGAGACTTGAAGTCAGAAATGCTGTAGTGCCAATTAAGATAGGCAAATAATACAAGCCTTTACTAGCTTGATTAGTCAAAGATAAACAATTTTATCTGCCACTCAATTTATAAGAGGAGAGAAGAGGAGGCACTGGCCTTTAGGCATGACTAGACAAGGTCCCGTAAGCATTAAAAATATAGCTACTCTAGGCC
Organism: Gavialis gangeticus; assembly: GCF_001723915.1. Lineage (NCBI taxonomy): Eukaryota > Metazoa > Chordata > Crocodylia > Gavialidae > Gavialis > Gavialis gangeticus. The sequence continues at coordinate 56,033,909 of NW_017729029.1, forward strand.
CATGTAGCACACTGTACTGAATTAGCTTCCAATCCTAGCCAATTCTGCTACTGTCAGGAAGGAAAGTAGTTTCATGGCTGAAGGCTAATACACCCCAGCTATAATAAGGACATTTGCACTTTGATATAATGATTTTATATAATTTAAATTTGTATAACTAGTGCTGTAAGTCATTCCAAAAGCAGGGGGTTGGACCAAATGACCGCAAGAGGTCCCTTCCAGCCTGCTTTTCTTTGGTTCTATGCTGCTGCCAACCAGGAAAAGAAACACTCAAACTCAGGATCCCAATTAGACAGGGAACTGCCCAGTTACTCAGCAATCAAGAGAAGACCCTGCAGAACTCGTTACCAATCCCTCTCCTCCACACCCTGCACAGCAACCCTCTTCACCCAACTGTCTCCTTGATTTCACAGCTTCTCCCACAGGCCGTGCTCAACTCAGCATGTCTATGCTGCCATCAGAGGTGTGACTGAAGCTCATTGAAACACTCCCAAACTAGCTAACCTAGAATCCAAAAGCAACAGCAAGTTGCAAAGCCAGCCCAGGACCTTGGGTAATTTTACTGGGGCTTCTAGCCCAGGCTATACCAGCAATGCCCAAGCTTACTAACTTAAAGTTCACTGCTCATGTGGATTTGCCTGAGCTATCACACCTTTGCTTTTCGCAGACAGTTTTTCTACACTTCCTGGAGTAGCAAAAGGACTCCCAACCTGTCATTTTTCACATGGAGCTGGGTAGCTCACAGGGACAGGCAAAGTCTTTGAACCTCACCTATACTCACCTAGGTGCAGTTCAAATGTTACCTTTAGTTTGAAGAAAAACAGAAAGCATTGGCCTTGGTGTTTTTTGGAGAAAGAAAAGTATAAAACACAAACCTTAGAAAATGGTCACGCCCTTAAAAACACACACACACACACACACACACACACACACGCTTAAGGAGAGACACAGAGAGATGACACTAAGGGAGGGCACAGACAGCAGCATAAGGCAAGACATCTTTCAGTTTTCCAATTTTCTTCTTTTGATATCTATCAGTATTAGAGAAACACTGTTCCTCTACACTGCTTTTCTATGCTAGGATTTAGACCCCGCACCTGTACTTGTCACAAGTCCCTCTCTGCAGCAGAGCATGAACAGGCCAAAAAGATGCAACAGAGAAGAAGGCACGCTGTCCTCCTTGCCAATGTAATCACTGGACTGATATTTCCCTACTTAGTTCCCCTGAGACACAGAAATCTGGTCTCTGTGTTAAGATCTTAAACACATTTTTGATTTCTGAAACGTTACCCATTCATTCTCATCTGATCCCTTAGTCACTTCAAACCCAATTCTGTGCTTGACACTACACCAACCAAAACCACTGCGTATTGGAAGCAACCCAGTTTTCCCTCTTACAGCTTTTTAACCCTAGGAAAACATGCAAGCCCCAAGGAGTAACTGATGAGCTAAGATGACACATCTGTGTGTTTTCTATGCAATAGCTGGCCCAAAGCAGGGAATCCGAAACCCACACCAATAATGTCAAGACCTGCCAAAGCAAGCAGGTGACCTACTTTCTCAATTGTGCTCAGTTCCTTTCTTTGCAGCAGAGACCCCCTCTGATACTATAGTCTGCCAACATACACAGAACAGCAAGTCCTAAAACTTAAGCAATAAATTAAGATTTTTTCCAACTGGGAAACAGCCTTTTCTGCTATGTTGGTTATAAAAGCCCTACAGCAATAGCTGTGAAAATGTGTCCATGAAGAGATTAGGCTTACTGAAGGTTAGCCAAATATCCTCTTTATTCCTCAGGTTCAACACACTGCTTTAACTACCATCTATAAATATTAATGCATGACAAACAAAAGTAAAAGCAGCTAGTTTGCTAACATTATTAAAATAATTCAACAAGAAACAAAAATTGCAACAGATGAATAAGGTGCGTGCATACTTGGTCGATTAAACAGAATATATGAAACATGTCCAATGGGTGCCTAGTGCCCGTGATAAACCATGGGGCATTTATGAATCTCAGGTGTGTACACACCTCCCCACACACATCCACAAAATAAAGCCTCAAATCAACCAAGCTAAATATTTATTTCTAAAATTAGAAATAAGTAAAAATTAAACGAGTAAGAATTGATCTTCGGGTTCCATATGCCATTTGTTATAGCTAGCGGGTCATTTAAACCAATGAAGGGAAGGGAGCTGCCCTGTCTCAGACGTTACAACTGTAGAAACACAATCCATGTATAGTTTTTTTCACTGCTCTCATAAAACAGGCAATTATTGACCACACTCAATACAGTGTTTGATGCACTGCATTTTCCATTTCATTTCCTTACACTATTTCCTATGAGAACTCAAGTAAAAGGACAGTAATTTGGATCTAAACTTCTAAAGAGGTGAATTTTCAATTAATCCTCTTTTGAGGAAATTAATTGGTCAAAGGGCTGAAACTGTTTCAGTAAAATCTCCATGAGGACTTCAACCAAGCATGCAAGAAGCACAAAAGATCCTAAATTAGCCATAGTTGAACCTTCTCTGGAAAAGTATGTAAAAATGCAATTAATAAATGCCTACACACCAGGAAGAAAGACCCCTTAAATGACTGGGCATTACCAATAGCATAAAAAAAGAAGATGCAACATCTCCTTCAGGAGCAGTGATCCTCCGGCACCTCCTACACTGCTTCCGCTGCTCTGCCCTTCCCGATACCAGAGCAAGGAAATGGGAAGGTGCAGAGTGCCAGGGTTCAGAGAGAAGAGGAAGAGGCACTTTTTGTGATGTGGTAACGGCCTCTTATGCCTGTGGTCACTACTAGAAAACTGGACTGTGCATGTCCTGGACTCAGTAAGAAAACACCCAGGCTGCCTATACACGCGTTCAGGGGTGAGGGGAGGCAGGAGAGGGGTGGGAGGGTGCATTTTACTTAAAGCAGTTCCCAGACAGCCACTGTAATTAAAATAGCTCACTGGTCACATGTATTAAGCCCCCACATGTTTAAAAACAGCTGCAGCATGCTTTATCTAAACCTCATTTTGACAAGGCTTAGGTAATGAACCCCCCTGGCCATTTTAAAATATACAGGGGCTTAAATACATGCAACGGTGGAACAACACTGAAGCGTTCTAATTAGAACATGAACGAGAATGTGTATAGGAAGCCCCAATGACCAAGTCTGGCCCACAAAGAGGTCAGATCCAGCCTGCAGAGATCTGTTTCAAGAAGCTGCACCTTGCTGCCTCTCTGCCCTGCAGCACTCTCTTCTGCTGCAAAGCAGGCTCTGCAGTGGTTGAGCTTACCCTTGCTGCAGAGGCACTGGGAATCAGGCAACCAGCCACTCAGAAGGGAAGGATGGGGCAGGGGCTTCTGTCCTGCAGCAACAGCCATGTTGTAAGCTCAGCCTGTCCCAGCAAAAGACTGCCAACCCTTGCTCTAAAATTATAGGTTTGCATATCTATAGATGAATCTAGTAAAAATTCACAAAGTGGCCAGGCAGATTTTTACAGAACAGGGGGGACAAATAGGTACTACAGCAGACTGAACCTCTACAATAGTCAGATAAACGATCATTGAACTTCTAACTTAAGAGGCACAGAACACAATAATTAGGTCCATACCATTCATTGGTTATTTACACTCACATAACAGCCTAATACTCACATTAATAAAGGCAACTCAAACCACCTACTAAATCTCCAACTACTATGAATTTGTATTAAATTTCTTTAAATTTTGCCCTTCTCTTTTCTTGGAGAAGAGTTTTCTAATAGCACATACAATATTGGTAATGGGATTATATTTCCTTTTCCATTTTTATATATGCTGTGCAGTTTGTCTTGTAAATAAAGTGTCAGTGTCATCACTTGATATACTTTGTTTGCATAATATCTGAAGGTACATCTCAGAATCAGTAGCTTTAATAGATAAATAGTATGGATTCATTTGCATTCAGACTCAACCACGGGACACATGGAAAAGGGGTATCCTAACCCAAAAGGTTCCAAGGGTTTTTTTGGTCACACAGGTAAACAAAGCAGCCAAAATAGTAAGGAATCCAAGAAGGGGCCAATTAAAATTTTAATTATAGAAATATTTATACATATAAGAAGGCGGCCTCAGTATGTGACAGACTGCTGTTTAGAACAGAAAGTGTTAACGACACTAAGCATAAGAAAGGCTGCTTGCATACACGAAAAAAATAAAAACAAAAAATGGCACTCTACTTCAAACTTGCACGCTTCCACGCCAAGCTCAGCGCATGCCCAGAACAGGCAGTGTGTTAGCTGCACCCGGCTTTTCCAACGTGTATAGACTGGGTGTTTTAAAGGGGTCTTCTTGGTACTTTTACCTAACAGCTAACTGAATCAGCTTTAGATAAAAGCACCAAAAAGGCCTGCTGAAGTGCCTGATTTATACAGACACTGCGGAGCTGTGTTAAAGTAACTTGCCGCTTCTGGTAAGGCACGTTTTTGGGGGGTTTTTTGTTCCGCTGCATCCATCAGCGCCCAGAATGCAGTAACTGATGCAAGTATACCAGTAAACATGCAATTTGTCTCAACAAGTTATGTTTTCCTGTAATATGTGCGAAACATTTAACTTGAAGAGTTAAAGTTCAAAGGTTGATTTTAATAAAAGACAATTTATTGTACCTTAATACTATTCCCATAATTATATGTAAATCAGCAAGAGAGACAAATGGCAGGCTTAGTTACATGCAAAAAAATATGTAAGTTGGCACATTTGTCCTAATGCAATATGAAATCATTGTCTGCAAATTTAAAAATCGTAATTATAATCCACAACCAAAATCAAGATATGCAATCAGTTTCTGTGGGATTTTGTGCACACCAAATATTTAAGTAAATTCCTTGAGAAAGTTCCTTAAGATCTAATACCTTAAGTCCAATCCTAAGACCCATTCTTTTAATATTTCTTATACACTTAATCCAGACAAAACAAACAAAAGTTTAGTTAAACTTCACACCAGACAAGATGAAACATTTATTGAAATATGTCAAATTGATCTGCTAAACATGCCATGAAGATTCTTGAACTCAGAAAAAAAAAAAACAACCTGGTTCGCTAGCTTCAGTGTTGCTGAACTCTTTAATGAAATCTTATTTGTAGCAAGCCTGTACAAATTCAGTGCTGTATTATCATCTGATTATCTTGCTTACTGCCCCTACTTCTCTTAAATGGCAATTGTCAAGACCCTCACTTTGACTGCTTTTGAGACTGCCTGATAATTCAATGTTTTCAAGAAATAAGATACTGTAAGTGCTACCATATAAACCTGATCAGGAGAGATGTAAGTCTCAGGTTTTCTTACATGAAATGAACTGTATGGGTCATAGGAAATCTGAAACTGTTAGTAGAGTACAAAGATTTGGCAACTTTTTATATACTTGAAAGTTAATTATTTTAAAGGAAGGAAGAGGCATAAGTTCTTGGGATAAATGAATTCTAAATAATATGATTTTTCTGTACAGTCTATTTTAAACATGGGATCATGGCAATGATTCTTTTAAGGAGTCATGGTTTCTTACACCAGGCCCAGTAATTAACAGAGAAATATAAAAATAATTATACAATTAAGTGTCCTAAAGAGTAAAGTTAAGCTAACTTACCAAGTTGTGGGACTGAGGAAAAGCATACTTTGTAAGGACTTCAAATATATCTCTTCTACTATGACCTTCTTGTTTCAGTGCAAACCGTAGATTTCTCATATCCTAAGATGAGAAAAATTACTTTTTTAAAAATCATTAAGGTACTTTGCAAGTACATTCTGAATAATTTCTACATAATGTATGCAAAAGATGCAAAACCATTCAGTTTAGGCCCTCCACCCTACACTATGGGTTACGAATTCTTTATTTGTAAATAAGAAATTTTATAAGATGATAGCTAACATGTAATAGGAAGGAAGAGTTTTACCCAAATACATGCTGCTGCTCTTCCTCTACTTTGGCTGTAAGCCATAAGAAGTGACAGTTTTTGATTCACTAGCAAGTCTCATGGGTTACTGAATACGTGTGGGTTGGGAGTTACTCTGTGCTTCCAATGCGAATACTCTGCCAACAATCTGTCTAGACTACATTGTCCCCAGCCATTTTCTCTTGACTAACATTGAAATTAAGAAATCTGCACATGTAACTGCTGAGAACAAAGTCTGTGGCATAGATATTCCATTCCAGGCTTACACAAAGCAAAAAAATCCTCCTAAAACCATGTTTTCTGTAGCATTCTGTATAGCCAACATTCTTAAGAGGAAAAAAAAAGTTTTGCAAGTCAGTATATGCCTCTAAAGATAAAGGCCCCTTTACTGTCAATAAAAGTTAATACAGTAACTATGCGACCCTTTTTAAAAGGTACTTGATGGGTCTTTTAAAAAATATGCAATAACAGACAACTGACTTTTAGGGTCCATAAAATAAAAGAATTATAGGTACAAGGAGTGATTAAAGCCCAAATAGCCCCAAACTATACAAAATACAAAATCTTTTGCCTAATGTAACAAAACACTATTCAACTCATCTGGACACAACAGAAGTACCTTTTTCTTGGACAATTCAAAAAAGCTGCCTGTAAGATTCTTCTTGCAGGATGAGCAAAAAAGGCAATTTGGGCCTTACATACATTTAATCTGTACTACTACAGATTCAGGCAAGCAAGCAGCAAAAAGAGAAAAAAAATCTCTTGGATCTAATGCAGTTGAGTCTAATTCTAGAAAATATAAATGAAGGGCATAAGTAAGAAGTATGACATCTCCCTTTATTGAATTCTTGCAAGTCTTACTTTACAAGTTATATCTAGTCCATAGGAATTCTCGCCTCTACTTGAAGCTCCTCCCATTTTTTCAATCCTTGAAATTACACCCAAAGGAACATCCAGTATTACAACTGACTCCTGCAGGGAAGAAATAAATATGAAAATATTGTACCTTAGTTTCACACAGAATTGAGTTGCGATTAAAAGTAAGGAAGACAAAAAAAGGTGTTTCTTGCTTTAACCTTTCAATGTGAAGCCCACACTGACTTGATGACATCCTCCCTTCTCCAGTATCACTACATCATTGCATATCAATTACAAACTAAGAAACTAAAACTTCAAGATGTTTAATCAGGAGAACGTTTTTAATTTGTCCAGGTGTAATATAGTTATTGTTATCAAAAGACTATTCACCAAATTTTGCTCCTGAACATGTGCATGTCAGACAGCAATTCACTAGGAAAGTGAAATGAGATTGTCAGATACGTTAGCAGAGGTGTATATCCTATAAGTCAACTAAAAAGCTACATAGCAGCTCAACCTAATCTTTAAAATAAACAGCTGGACAGATACTTGAGAAAAGTAAAACTAACATATAGTTTTCATCTTAGAGGCACAAACTAAGGGAATTTCACCTGACGGTGGTAGCTCTTTATTTATTAAGATTTTTACAATTAATCACATAATTATTAAACCCTGGAACTGTTTAGCTATATTAATTGAAACCACTCTAGGCTAACACACAACCTTATGATAGAAAAATAAACTTAATATCTTTTCATTAAATCTGCTAAAGAAATGTTACTCCTCTATTCACAGTTTAAAAAATACTGTTTTATAAATTAACATAGCAGAGCAATACACCCATCATTTCTGTACTAAATACTGCCAAGCTTTCACCATCAAATTAAACAGGTAAGATCACAATCTCTGTTCAGGAACTTAAAACCTTAAATTTGATAACAAGTTATGCAAAAGAGCAGCCTATGAATTTTATACTGCTTCACCCACCTATATTTTCTGCAACAAGGGTGGGCAATCTGCAGCACAAGTGCCACGTGCAACAATCTTTTTTGACATTGCAGATCTAGCAGGGAGCAGGAAGAATAGTGGCAGATAGGAGAAATCATAGCAATGGATCAGACAAGGGAAGGGGAATCAGAGTGCTACTGGAAGGGGCAGGGCTTACCTTGTGGCACGCCTGCCAAAAAGACTGGCCCCCACTGTTCTATAACAGCCACCGCTATTCAATAGGGCAAGATAATTCTAATTATCCTTAAATGTTACTAGTCTTCAAATCATTCCATTTTCATGCTATTTCTCTCTGCCTAATTGTAGTTACAATGAAAATCTTGTTTTAGTAGAAAATTGTAACTGTTTCAAATCACAAGAGTAACAATGGGAAGTTATTGTCGTATCATCTATGTTACTAGATGATACCCCAAAAAATACCGAGAAGTATAAGCCAGTCACTGAAGTTCAGCGCATTTACTCACGTGTTAACAATAATTAAAATGAATAACTTTTACTTTTGGAGGATTACTCAGTGGCAGAGAAGGCAATTATTGTTTCAAGTATTACACACTGCTTTGAAGTCTCCCATGCAGTTCCATCAATGTCTCTCTGTGGGGCAGGGGGCCAAAGTTGAACAGAGTGAAATAAGAAAAGTGACCAAAATTGGAACCAAATGCAATTGGGTTTATTTTTTATGGGGTTAATTTTGGTTAAGATTTGCCTTTGAGACTACTTTGAAAGCAATTTGTTTCGTGTAAGCCAATTAAGCAACCACTGATTAGCAACCGCACAGACCTAAGCAAGTTTGTAGTCAGGTGACAGACAACTGTATCTCACTGCCATCCCCAGTTATGCAGAGCGGATGTGTGTGTAAACACTTTCACAATTACTCACTGTTTCCACACTTCTTAAGTAGAGCCTATAATTTGTGATGTACACTCTTCCTTTAATGGGACCATTGAATGGACACATGTAGATAACTTCTTTATCTATAAAAGAAACACAGTATTAACTTCTAATTAATATTTAAGATAAAGGGCAATATTGGTAAACAGCAAGATAAGAGCAACTATTCTCATAAGAAGAGAGATTGGCAGGCAGGAAAACTTTAGTCACAAATTTAAAACATTGTCCATTTGAAATCCAATCTTCTAGGGCGAAAAAAACAACCATGAAAAGTTTCAGACTCCATATTTGCCCCAATTCTACTAGTTGATTTCCACAGAATTATGCTTACATTTGTGATTTAAATTTCTTGTGGCTATGTGAGAAGTGACTGACTTTTAATTGTTCTTATGGCTACTGAACTGTTCTACTTTCAAGTTTCACAGTGAAAACATTCTAAAATATTAACTGGTTTATCTTGCAACACGCTGCCTTCTTCCAAGTTCAAATCTAGATCTCTTGTAAGGTTGGAAGGAGACTCATTAATGAGTTCCACTAACAAACCCTATTTGGTTCTGCTCACCAGAACAAAACTAAAAAACAAAAACCCACCCTGGTCATAAATCAGACCATAATGCAAGTAGCTAGACCCCAAAACACACACTAGAACACAGCAGTACCAACCCTAATAAGCCTTGGTGTACAGCATAAAAAAAACCTACATAGATAGCAAATTGTTCTTAAAGAGATTCTACTATAAAATTTTTCTGAGGTTTCACTTTAGCTGTTATAACTGTTTCCATTAAAAAGATTTAGTTATACTTTTCTCCCTACTTATTCCTCTGCCCTTACATCCTGGTCCATTACCCCCATCCAGTATCCCTACTCCTTCCACAGTACCCTCAATATAGGGGAAGTCAGGAGGACTATGCCTGTTGCCCCTCCAGCAGACTTCATTTGCCCACATTAAGAAACCCAGGAAATCCCCCATAAACAACAGCTTTGTTTAAAAAAAAGCTAAAGTTGCTCATATGTAATGCCCATCCAATGCATCCCTTGAAGCAAAGAACATCAAACTAGAAAGACCTCTTACGTGCACCTGAACACCCACATAGCACATTTCCACTGACAGTAGCAGACTCCACAGAGAGCAGCCGTCTGTCGCCAACAGATAAGGCAGCCCTGCACACAATACATTAATCTTCCTCATACGGGGACACAAAACTAACAGTCTCCTATTTCTCTAACACAACACCACACACTTAACCAGTGTACTCTTACTAATCCTGACTTGTTAGTGTTGCCAAGGTAGCACATTACTATAGGAGAGATTGATGTGTTATGTGCAGTGTGTTTCATTATCTACTGGAAGCATAAGCAAACTGGGGAGTCTTGTCACCAGACATGTGCTACATGTGCAGTAAATTATGATTAATAAGCAACTCTTAATGGGGCATTTCCTTGTATGTGAGAGTTTGCCTTGGATTAAATGTTACATAACACTGATTGGCTTTAAAAAAATGTTAGTGTTTTTTCCCATAAATAAGCTTTCCCTAGTAGCCCAACCCAATTATGCAACACTGCAGGGGTAAATCTACACGTAGGTGGGCAGACTTCCCCTTCAACATACAGTATTCTAGATGGCTCAATGATAACCTTATACCTGTAATTCTGGTTTCTCCTGGTAGACGAGGTATTTCCTCATTTTGTTCCCAGTTAGTTCCATCTTTTGGGGTCTAAAGAAAAAATTGCATCAAAACTGGAAGGCTCTTCACTGGACACCATCACTTCAAATCATACTGGTGCAAACTTTCATAAAAATATAGAAGTCAGTAAACGAAGAAAGGATTTTAAGGGCAGGAATTGATAAAAAATACAAGGAAAGAAGGACAAAAGTAAAGGTTTTTTGGCTGTGTGTGTTACTAAAGAAACATTAAAAATAAACTTCACCTTTAATCTGAATATAAATTTCTATAGCACCAAGACAGAGCAAGGTGTGTATGTATATAGCCCTTAACTTGTAATTGAATAGAGGAGTTTCTCTCTCAAACTGAGCCAGCTATATGTAGCTAGATGTAACTTGTTTGGTTATGCTAGGGATTTTTCTTCTTAAAAACACCTAAATAATAACAAAATAGCATTTTGCAATATTAGAAGTGAATAATTATGTAAACATACACCAGGAAGGACTGTAAGGTACTAGATTACAAAAAAAACAAACAAACCATACCAAACAAATAAAACCTTTGAGATAAAATCCTCTGATCTACCAACCTGTGAACAACAGTCTTACAACTCTGAACAATGGATTGTATTTAAATTATGACAATAAAGTAATTAAATTTTCTTCTGGACTGCATAACTCAAGATAAATACAGTTTTGGGCTCAAGAACATGAAAAGCTAATGCCCCCAAGTCATGCGATTAAGAGTGAAAAAAGAAACGACACTCACCCTTTTAACTGAGGAGCTTTCCAGGGAGTTGGAATTATATTTAGGTGTTGATGATGAAGCCATACTGGGGATCTGATGAGAAAGCAGATATTGGAGACAAATTTCAGTTAGACTGGATACATCAGAACACAGCTCTCCAGTCTGCAAAAAAGGGGAGTTAAGATTTTGAAATGCCTAAAAATCAAATGCTTTTACACAATTAGAAGGCAGGGTAGATTCGTACTTTACAGACTAAATCAGAGAAATTTAAGCTTTTGTAAGCAGTGGCTTACTTCATCAGATGCTGTGAAGGGACTGAAGAACAGCACCTCTACTCAGATAATCATATTTTTAAAGCAACCGAGTACAACAGGTCTCACTCCCAGCTATTCTTTCCCCTCCCCCTTCAGATCACACACTGGGATTCTTCACGTTAAGTTTTACATGTTTAAAATCCTATGGAGTTTTGGAGTCAACAAAAGTCATAATACTAAAATAACGAGTTCTGTCACATACAGACACAGCTTAGGAACCCAGTTTACTTGGAATATTTATTTACATTAAAAAACCCCAAACTTTAATTTAGGCAAAATGGTGACAAAATTAAAAGGAATTACAGCTTGTAACTGTAACATTAGTGTACTCAGAACAGTTTTAGGGAAGCTAAGAGAAACAGTGAGAAGACCAGGGGAAAAAAATCTGAGTTTATAAGCACTTTTAAGAGTTAAACAATGAAACTTCAATGAACCCAACAGCAGAGGGCGTTTGCTACCATTTTCTTGATCTCTATAGCCTTGATGTATTGAAATGAAGAGGCAGTTTTTTATTCCAAGTTCAAAAAGCTGCTTTTGATTAAACACTGAACTACACTATTCCGGATTAGCAAGCAAGTAAGCTTCAGCCCGTTTGCTGATTTTGCTTTATGAGCAGAGGCACAAGTCTGTTTTCCAGAAATGACTGCCAGTTATACTTCTTTTTCATTAGCAGGATACTCTTCATCCAGCTCACTTACTGATTTGCAGCAGCCTTGTGAAAAGTTCTGTGGTGCCATTTGATTTAAACCAACAAGTAGTGCAAGATCTTTCTTATTGCAATCCCAACTGAAAAGACTACATTTAGGAATAAGCACCGTTGCCTTTTTCCTTCAGAATTTTGTAAATCTCTCTGTATACAATGTACCAAGTGGTGAGTCTACCTTTGCTCCTATACAACAGTATGAACAGACAGTAGTACTAACAACCATATTGAACTGTAAAACCAAACTTGCTCTGAAACCCCTGGGTTGTTCAAGGAAGTGTTTCAGTGTTAGGGAGGGTTTTTTTTATAATTTTTATTTTGTAGTTGGTCTGTGTAATGAGTGCATAACAGCAAGGCAAATGTGAGTATCCCAATATTCAATTTACTTCAGTCTGCTTCTGATATCCTGCCATGACCCAGCCTAGCAAATATAGCAGAAAGCAGAAACACCCCTTTAGAGAACAGCACAAATCTATTTATATTCCAACTGGAAACATGAGCAATAAAGAATATGCGATGCAGCACATTAAGTTGCTAGGCTGACCGTCATACTGAAGCATCACTTCCTGTCTAGATCTTTTTCAGGCTAAACTTTCTCCAAAAATTTACCTTTATTGCAGCTTAGGAGCTTGGGCTCAGCTAGCTGAATGTAGCTTTGATTTTCACTAGAATTCAAAATAATCCTTATTTTTGCACTCAAGAAACTGATTTGCTTTAAAAACAACTCACGGAGTCCCAAACAGCAACTAGTGCTTTTGCCATATTTCATATGCAGTCACCTGCATTGTGGTATCCCCTTTCTGCTGCCTATATTAAAAGGATCCTCTACACATAGCAATAGGGAATCTAGTTTTATCAATTTTATAGGCTCAGACAAAAAAACAAGTTTCACAATTTTTACACTACATTTTTCAGAGTACAGGAAATTCTGAACAAATGTAATGTTTTCCTTGGTTGTAATGCTAACTTGTGTCACCTGTATGTATTTGAACACCAAATATTCAAGTGGTTGAAGAATTAATTTCTTTGAATGCTGAAGCTGTCCTTTATGTTGAAGAGTTTTTTTGTATTTGTTCTTGGCTTGAGTTCTGTTTTAATTATAATAAAGTGAAAGTACTCAGTCACCATATATTCACTAATATTCAGGTATATTTACTGAAATATTCATTTTTTAAATATCCTTTTGTGGAAACACATTTTAAAAAAATAAAAATAAATGCCCTAGTAGAATGGAGAACAGTTACAAAAAATGGATAATGTGTACCCTGCATGTGAGGATGTGAGTGCAGCATATGTTGGACATACTAGCAAAACGAGAACTATATCGTTCAGGTATCAACAGCAGTCAAGCCACAGTGGAATGGGCTGCAGTACAGGCAGATCACCAGGATCCCAAGTACCTCCCTAGCCCAGAGTGGAGGGCCGCTTAGTGAGTTTTGGCGAGCTGTCAAAGGCTGCAAGGCCTGCCCTTGACAGGTGCCCCGCCCCGCCCCCCCGGTCACCATCTTGAGACTGGACGTTCCACCCCCTAATCCCTGACCTTTGCCACCAGAAGTCCCTCCCCTTTCCCCTAGAAGTACTCTTCTTGCAATGGGCATTGCCATCTTGGAACTGGAAATAAAACCCAAATTATATACTAAAAATGAAACGCTGACAATTGTATATTTTAACTTATTTTTTAAAATATTTTTGTCCCGATTTGTGCGTTTGTGTGGTATATATAGCGGTGATTGCATAGTAGCTCAA
>NW_017729029.1:56052764-56069048 GCF_001723915.1 Gavialis gangeticus
TGTGGAGGGGGAGGGTAGATGGGGGTGTGCATGGAGGGGTGCGTAGAGAGCGGGGCTCCCCCCAGAGGCAAGCAGATGTGTGGTGGAGGTGTTGGGAAGGGTGCAAGTGGGGGCAGTGTTTGTGGGATGTGTGGACTCACCCCTGCCGAAGAAAGGAAGTCCAGCTGCAGAGCCACCTCAGCCCCTCTGTATGCCCTGTGTGCGGCAGGGTGCGCCACAGCCAGACGGTGCTTGGGCCAGGTGAATGAGGGACCCACCGTGGGTCACAGCCAGCCCATGGGCTGTGTTTTGCCCACCCCTGCCTTAGCCCATAACAAGGTCTAGGTCACTCTGGCTTGATGACTATTGTACCCAAGCTGCAAAATTAAAGGTTGCTTGGGTATGTGGGCTATACGTGTTGCAATCACACCTCTAACTGCACTATTGGTATGCCCTGAGCCAGTGGCACAGCTATAACTGAATGAAGGAATCCTAAACTGTTGAATTGCCTTCTTTGGACAGACTATATTCTCCACCCCCATGTCGCATAGTTTCTGAATATTGATCAGGTTGCAACTCTACAGGTCAGGCTACAGAGCCCAAACCCAGTCATCCACGTTGCAGAACATACAGGAAGTACCGACTAAAATTGTACAGAATATTTATGCAAAGGTTCAACTCAACGGAAAGAAATCCACAGAACTTGCAACCTACCTTTGTTTTTAAAACTTGCCTAGACAGCAATGCAAAATAACATTCTGTTTTTATCCCATGAAGCACCTGTCATTTATTTTTGCTCTATTATAGGGTGCTCTAAAAATCTAGTTTGTTTGCTAAAAAGTAAAAAATATACTGCACAAGCACTTCAGGAAGTATGCTGCTCAGTACGTCATTAGCCTCATTTCTCTAGATATCTTAATTATGATATCCTTTTGCCTGAACGTCCTATATTTCAGAAAATATAAAAACAAGGAAAAAAGTTCTAAGAATTACACAACAAAATTGGAATGTCTCATCAGCAGGGATCTGGGTTTTCTTTTTCCCATGGAAAAAAACACAGTAAAAACCGGATCTTCTCATTTTAAAGAAAAAATGTGGGAAACAGATTTCCCCTTGCAGGTTGGCAGAGTTCCAGCCTGCAAGGGGCTGGGGGGAGCAAGAGGAAAGTGCTCAGGCAGGGGGCACCATGTGCACGTGTACACACGGCTACCAGGCAGGTGGGAGAACAGCTCTTACAGGCAAGTCTATTGGGGCACGGGGTGAGAATTGTGACTCCCGTACTGAGGGAGGAAGGGAGGGAGCTGGACAGGGCTGAAGCTGGGATGCTGCTCAGCCTGGGTGGGGCATAAGGTTTTGGGCCCAGGACCGGAGCAAGTATGTATGGCCACAGGGCCCAGGCAGGGAGCAGAACAGAGCCATGGGCAGCTTGTCTGAGCTGGGGAAGCCCTGGCTCCCTGCTGCTAGGGCGAGCACTTCCGGGGGTGGGGAGCAGAGGGCAATGGGGGGCACATGCCCTCTAGATTTGTACATGGGGCAAGTGTAGGCTGCCCACTGTGGCTCAGGGCTCTCTGCCCTGCTGCCCTCCCCCAGAGACCTCCACAACTCAGCGGAGGGGGTCCACTGCCACACTCAGGGGGTGCACATGCACCCATATGCACCCCCTACACAGCGCCCTGGGGAGCTCTGCCATGGCAGCATGGGGTGTCAAGTTTCCATGCCCTGCTCTGGCCTGCTACAGTGGGTCCCACCCACTGGGCCACGGAGGTCCTGGGTAGAGGGCAGCAGGATGGGGAGCCCAAGTCCATAGCCTGCACCTGCCTCCTCCCACCATGGGCTCTGCTCCAGCCACGCTGCCTATGAGGGAGGGGGAAACAGCCAACACCTCCCGCAGGCAGCAGCCAAGGCTCAGGCACTGCTGGAGGTGCATCCAGGTCCACGGCCCCCTCCAGCAGGGCTGGGGGACAGGGAGGTGTGGGTAGAAAGTGAGGGGCACTGGCAAGGTCCAGGGTGGGGCTGTGGTTGGGGAGTGAGGCATTTTGGGGTTTTTTAAAAATCAGGGAATTTGCAATTTTTAAATGGAGAAAACCAGGATCCCTGCTCATCACGTTTCCTACTGTTACAAATTCAGTTTGTGCCATTTCTTCCAAGCCTACAAAATAAGAATTTACTGTCAAAAAGAGTTTAGTTCAATGTCGTCGTCTTTTTTATTTTTTTGGGAAGCTACCACATACATCAGGCTGTCTACCTGGTGATTCATGGGACACGTGTAGCCTAGAACAGGTTAAGTTGAAGTTCCTGGAGTGGTGGTCAGGTAGGAGCCCATCTCCAGTAGTAGCCAGTCTCTGGGCTCCCCCTCCCTCCTCTGGCTTCTACTTTCTGAGCTCACTGCAGGGAACAGTGTGGCACAGCATGGGCGGCTTGGGGTGAGGCTTGGGCCACAAAATGTGCAGTGCCAAATGTGTGGGGCACCCATGCAGGTATGTGCTACAACACTGGGCATGGGGAGGGGGTCTCTGGGTACAATGGGAGTGGAGGGAGGGAAGGTAGCAGCGTCCATACAGCAAATGGCCTGAGGGCCCACAACTCCCACTGGGATAACCCAAGGGGCGTGCAACCCCAGCCACTTAGAAGCTGGACAGCTCTCACATATATCATTAAAATATCCAAAATACTACCTGGCAAAGTCCTTTTCTTACCACCCAACTTTTGTGTTGGAAGTCAACCAAGTTGTTTATTTTAGCTTACCCAGGGAAGACAAACATGTAATGCACACCTGTTATTTCCCCTGCTTTATAAGGAAACTCGAGTCAAGTAATTAAACTTTACTTGAGACTTAATGGAGTAATAAGGCAACAAACAAAATTCTAAATTAAGATCTATAGGCAATGGTTGAGAAGATCAAGTTCTCATTGACAGTACCTGCCAGTGCAGGAAGCACTCTGTATGTTCTTTTCTAACACTGGAATAGCCAACTCGTTGTCAGAAAAGCGTTGGGGGTTTTTTAATCCATCATTACACATTTCCCTTTAAAACACCGATTTCTTTTTTCTGTCAGAACACCAAAGCATTGGCTCTGGCAAACTGCCGAAGAGTCTAAAGCTTTATTTCATCACTCTTAAAATAGTTCAGTAGTTACTGAAACTATTAGAGAACAGTTTCTAATTATTATGGAGCAATAGCAGCCACTCCATAGGAAGAAGTATGCAAAATAAATTCCCAGCATAAGAGTGACTTTATTACTCATGTCACCTGAACACATGCACTCAAAACAAATCCATGAAAAATAACCTTAAAAAAAATGGTAACTAGACTTGTTTTATTTCAGAATTTTAAATGAATCAGATGAGAATTACCAAATTACAACTTTCCAAGTATGGAGGAGTTAAACAGTTTGAGCACTGTCCTGATGATCTTACTAAAGCATTTAAACCAGGGGTGGGCAAAATGCAGCTCGTGGGCCAGATGCAGCCTGCCACGGCATTCTATCTGGCCCGTGGGGCCTGTAAAAATTTAGAAAATTAATATTTATCTGCCCCTGGCTGCCTGTCACGCAGCCCTCGATGGCTTGCCAAAACTCAGTAAGCGGCCATCCACCTGAAATAACTGCCCACCCCTGATTTAAACAAACATTGCTCAGAACTTAATCTTTCATTAAGGTGGGAGGGGAGAAAAAAAAAAATCACTGCACTTATACTAGCTGTTCCAAAGTCGCATGGAAATAGGATCTCAATAAGTTTCCTAATGACCTGTATGTATAGACAAAAAATAACACATTTTTAAATGCATTTAAGTGTATTTTAACACAAACATACACCAACTCTAAGCACTTAAGTACCTTTAAACTTCTGTCTGCAGCTTTCTTGGGCTCTCAAAAAAGTGGACTTGAGAAACCCACTCAAAACTCATGGGTTGTAGGCAACTAGGTGGGGAGAAATGCAGGAGAACTATGTTCTATTCTGAAAGAAGCCACAGCATGTACAGACATTTGCTCTCCCAGGAGGAACTCTGCTGGGAGCAATTTAACCCTGGTTATTCCTACTCCTACAGTGGTCATTTTTACTCTGAGAAGAAAAGCCTGAACAACTGTACACTCTGTTTCTCCTCGGAAAGATGCAACTCTCCCAAGAGAAAGTGAATGCCCAAACGAGGCCCAAGACTCCCAGGGTTTCCCTGATGTTGTTTAAAAAAAAAAAAGAGGTCAATGAAAGGGAGGAAAATTCCATCCCACCCTCCTGTTTCTTTCTATCCTTCCTGAAGACTTGTACAAATCCATTAGGATGAAGCAAAGTATAGGGGTATTCACCTTTCCACATAAGCCTCATCACTTCCTTTACAAAGCTTTTTAGCTCACAAGTGTAGGATTTTCAGTGAGCACTCCTACTTCCTTTGAATCTACAAGGCTGGGGAAGAATATTCCAAAGACATTTATGAATCAAATGTAAATTACTGGAGTTTATTTAGGGTCCAGGAACAAGTTATGGTTCATATGACATTGATAACCCACTAAAGAGTTGCACAAATCAAATTAAATCTTATATTTAATTGGTTAAGTTACACTGGTGCAAACTCTTATGTGGGCACAATTAAAGAGAGTTTATATCCACAACATCAATTTAAAGTTAATCCAGGCTACATTAACATAAGCATACTACAAATGTTCTGAGAATAAAGTTAATTGTTGTCGATAACATGCACTCTCTTATAGGTACCAAATCATATTTTTAAGCCACCACCAATAAATAAATTCAAACAAGAAAACTACTTTGCAAAAGCCATTTAAAAGTTGTCATTTGATGTAGTTACCTCTTTTCTTTTTTGAATAAGGAATGAAAAGAAATGATTTCTCCATACATCCCATAATCACATCTTGTACAGAAGAACACAATAGCTGAAGACCTCTCAATATTTCTGTGACCAGTGTCAGGAGCTTAGAGGTTATAGTGAATGATCTGCTTACACTTTCAGAAAACATGACTACTTCATCCGAACTGGAGGCATGCAAAAGAATTAACCCAACTCTCAAGAAAGAAGCCATATTCCCACATTATCAGGTTACTTATTTAAGATTTGCACTGGACCCACAGCTTTGTCCATCTAAATCAAGATTTTCTTGTTGCACATTGCTTGCAGTTAGAAAACACTGCAAACAATGAAGCCAGAGAAATTTAGGTAATTTGTCACTGAGCTTAAAACTGGCAAATGCAGATTAATTATAAAATAAATGAGAGGACAAAGAACATCAGAAGGGAAATGATTAGACAAGCAGTTTTATGTACAAGTAGCATTGGAGTAGGAGTGATAGTCAAAGAAACACATGAGAGGCAAGGATTTTTGTGGATGCTGTCTCCTATTGGATGGCATGGTTGATAGACAAGCTTAGTCTAACTCAGTGGTAGTCAACCTTCCAGCCTCGTGGGCCAGATGAATGGTGCAGGGCCAGTCCATGGGTCTGATCCAATGTGGGGTTGGATCCAGCCAGTGTGACCCTGCGCAACCTGCCCAGCCACATGCACCAGCATGATCCAGTGCATGTGGCCATCACCAAGCTGGTGCTGCAACCTACAGGTCCAGAAATTTAGCAGCAGGGGTGCAAAGGCAGCACTTATTGGTGTGCGTTCATGCAGTTGGTCCAGTAAAAGATACTACCCACAAAAATCTTTGCTTTCACATATTTGCTGGGCCATCACAGTTGCAATATCACTGACAAGCAACTCTCATGACGTCCCTTCCAGCCTCTGTCTATAAAATTATGAAACTCAACTCCAACAAGCTCCTCTATGCGTATCCCAACTGTGCAGTTGGTCTGATAGAAGACAACCCACAAAAATCCTTGCCAGTTTCATGTAATAAATTTTTTAGAGTTACTATATTATATAAATATGGTTGCAACCCTTGTAACAACCTGCAGATGCAGTAAGAAAAATCATGCTTTCCTGCCTCCTACATAAAGTTAAAAGTCAGCACATCTGGCAAGAGATTCTTTTTAAACGTTGGACCAAAAAAAAAAAACCCTATAAATTCTATGTACAGTGGAGCAAAGATCGAGTGTGCTCAGTTACATGGAGGAAATATTTGATTTATTTAAACTAAAACAAGAAAAAGCAAGTGAAAAAATTCTGCAAATTTTATTGACTGATCAATATGAACCTTTTACCAAAGGAAAAAAAATGTATACTGAAGTCAGGTTTAAAGGGCAAACAGGCTCACCTTCATAGAGCAAGATATTTGGGAAGATTACTAAAGCAAGCAGCATCAATACATATAAGAGTGCTGTACGAGTCTGGGTTATCTACAAGCATTCCCCTAATCAATTATCAGGTGAGGCAACTTAATCAAATACTTTAGAACCAGATTTAAACGTAACAAGGGATACAAAATGAGGTCAAACAGCAGATTGAATTCTACTTTTTCTGTGAGAAAAGCACTTTCCCAAAACTTCAGATAAGACTCATTCATTAAGTACTAGAAAGCAGAATTCAGCAATACATAAATAAGGCAGAAGAAATAGAAAACCATTTTATCTACGATTTTAACAAATCCACAAGTCTCTCTCAACACAGATGCTGATACAGACAGCCATACCATAATTTCAAAAAAGCACCACCTAATAAGGTAGCTAAATTTCAAAACATGTCACCAAAAAGTTTAAAAGAAGCTGCAGAAAAATAAGCAGACTCACTTGTATATAGCATAAAATAGAACAGCAAAATGAAGTTGCTGTCAGAAGTACAAGCCACTCTGTTAACATGCATTTCAAAAGGAAAGGAAGTGGAAAAAAACACCCAAACACAAAATACTAAACCACATTAAGAGGTTAAACTGTGAATCTGGGTTATATGCACAAATGCACAAACTAAATAGCGTCTACACATCTTTTCAATGCTGTTGGAAGCAACACAGTTGAAGATTAACGATGTTCAATTTCAAGTTTTTCATGTTTGAAAAAATAAAATCATACAAACACAGAACAATTAAAGTTTGTGCAGTGAGTTATGGCACATTACAAACATGCTCACCTGCTAGAGCACCAGCCCTTACCTGGTATAGGTTAGCAAGCATATGACAAATGAAAAAGAAAACTCAACACTAAGTGAATGAACAGGTCTGGTAGGTACACAACAACAAGATCTTTAAGCAAGTAAAAGAAACATTTAAATCAATTCTTAGAGCAGCTCAGTAAACTTGAGATCCCTTCTGTCATAATTTAGGAGCGAGGTCTCTCTCATTTCTCACAGGACATGCTTTTCAAGACAGAAGCACTTACCTGCACTTTTCCCCAGAGTACAGCTCCACAATTCCCTGTCCTTTGGACTGGATTACCTGGCTACAAGCCCCTCTTTTCCCATCAAGCTGTAAAGGGATGAGAAATGTTTTACACCCCCTCTGTAGCCTCTCAGTGCCCACTTCAAATGACAGATTGCACAGCACCTTTGCTTCTCCAAACAACACAGCAGGGTCCTCTATTCAGACTGGGGCAACAGCCCTCATTTCCAACCGTATTCTCACAATAGGAAAAATGGATTTGACACTTTCTTCTGCAAGCCAGTTACCAGCAACTGATTAGAAAGAATCAAAACATCTACTTCATAACAAACATATTAGTTGCCCAACAGTAAACAGCAAGCAGACAAGCTATTTGCAATCTTGGTCTCAGCTAAAATTCATCCTTTTCTTTGTGGGCTTCATAGTTTCCACCTAAATCCAGCTACAAAATTTCACCTTCCCTGGGAGAGACCGATTCACCTCCTCCCCCTGCCTGCATAGTAGGGCTGTGCAAAATTTCACTGGCCACTTCATTTAGACTCATTTTAAGGTTGAAACAGCAAAATCGAAACAAAACAAAGGGCTTTGAAACAGCCTCGAAACAAAACCAGGCTAGTCTAAACATTTCAACCATAGTGCTGGGGATGGGAAGTCAGTCCATCTGGGCTGACTCCCCACCCCCAGCCCGATCTAGTGAAACACTGAAACAGCCTCACTGTTTTGAGGAAGCAGGTCAGCATTCTCAATTCATAAGTTCCCCCATTTGTTTCTACTAGAGATGTAAATAGAGATTTAAAACTATCCTGTTGTAATTACAATGGTTAAACAATTAAATCGGTATGGGAACCCCAGAGCAGGTGGGAGGGAGGCAGGAGCAGGAAGAAGAGAAACTAGTACCCAATAGCTAAATTCTATGAACCTCCAGGCAGGGAGGCTGCAAGCAACTCTGTGGAGTCAAACTATAGGTACTAATCCTCTCTCCCCATCCTCACTCCCCCCTCACACCTGCCCTGCCACCTTCGATTCCTCCTAGGGCACCTCCTAGGGCACCACATAGTTTCCCTTCCCTGCCAGACTGCACCCCACCCTGCACTAAGCTACAACCTGTTACCACTGGGCTTATCGGTTAAATACTATCAGTCACATTAACTGTTCACATCCCTATTTTCTACAATGCAAGATTTGCTAGTAGAGTGTATCCTGCAGCACAAGAGTTTTTCTAAAACCAAAAATACACCAGCTCTCCCAAGCCACAGAAAATCTGCTGGCAGAAGCTGCATCCAGATCAAGAGCCCTGCAAACATCCTTTTACACCCAGAGCCAACAGTTCTGTCGGCAGAACTACTTATTGCAGACTCCACAGCCCTCTTGACGTCACCCTCACCTCCAAACTATATGTTGCCACTCCTGCCTCTATTGTGGTAACATCTGCTACTCCTCTTCCTCTCCCAACATCCCTACTCTGAATGAGCTTCTGTGCCACTTACTGGCTCACATTTCCCTTGCCTTCCTGTGGATAGCACATCGCCAGTCTTCTGCTTGTTTTTCCTACATCCTCTCACACTCATAAAGGAGTTTAAGAGGCTGTTTTCTCTTCATTCCCCTCCTAAAACAAGCCAAATACATATTTTCATAAAGTTCCCCATCTAGGAGTATACAAGAACTCAAATCCACAGTCCCTACTTTAAAAACTAGCAGCTTCACTATACTTTTTTGTCACTTTGTACGTACACATCTTCCTCAGACTTTGGTCAATTGCTACTGTTAAGCTCAAGTTTCAGATCTTGCAAGCCAAAAAAAGGACCCTAAACTAACAGATTTAGGAAATGGAAGCATGTTAGCTAGGTCACAAAATCATGGCTCTCTTATCTGAGCATGACAGAGCCTCTGCATCCACAGCTATGTTGGCAGAGCCAGTGCAGAAGCAGCATGTGCTGACAGGCATTTTTGGTGTCAGTGTAGATATATAACCTCCTCAACTGACACAGTTAAGCCAACAGAAGTATTTTTCCAGCAGCATACCTACACCCACACCAGGGTTTTTGCCTGCATTGCTGTATCAACCAGGAATTATTTTTTCCACTTTTCTATATGCCATAGCTTTTCAGTACAGACTGAACCTATACCACTGATAATCTCTCTCCCCTTTTTGTCTGAATCATCACAACCTATCTGTATGGACCTGCTGATCAGTGGTCTGCGAAAAATAAATGAGCGCCTACATATTAATCAAATCATGCGTCTGTCGCTACTGGCGAAATGGGCCTCATCTCTGTTCAGTAAGTGGTTCTACTTCTGGAGCTCCAAGTCTCTTAGGTTTTTTAAAGTAGACTTTTTGATTCAGGCTGTGATCAGTATGCATGAAGTGGCCTGTTAAGTCTGACTTCCCTCACATTGAAAGCTCTCTAAGTGCACGGGCCTTGACTGAAAATGTGCACATACTATCTACAGAACATTTTAATATTGTTCATATCCATTTATCTTTACTCATATAAATCAACAAGGATGGACACTCAAACTCACAGAGTATGCACACTAATCCTTGAGTATATTCTATACCACAACATTATCTTAGCTCCAGAACATTTGGAGACCTTTCTAGATGATTTAGCCATGACAGCAAACTTTTCCCCTCAGACTGGATTATCTTTACAGGCTTCTTTTAGGAAGACTGTACAGTAATACTTCTCGTACTGCCAGTTCTCTGTGAAATGATGAATGAGAAGCTGGCTCATTTAAGGGAGAATATTAAGCTTTATGTTCATTTTTTGGCAGTGGTTCCAACTCCTCAAGTCTCTATAATTCCCTCATATGCACCACACATGTACAAGACAATGACCCCTGCTCAAAAGAGCTTATAATAGAACTGAACAAAATGAGAAAACAAGAGAATAGAAACAGAGACTGAACAACAGCAAGATGGTTATGATTACTGTAATAAGCAGCAGTCATAACGTATCAGCTACCTAACCATTTTTTAGCATTTACAGGCATGACAGCACATTCCGATTTAGACAGATTTGAAGGAAAAGCAAGTACTGTTTTTGCGTGTGTCCTGTTTATTTCTTTACAGGGGCTCCTATGTTTAAGGGGCAGCATGGAAGGGAATATAAAAGTACTTGCTGGAAAACTGGACCAAGAATTCTCACAATGCCACCCAGAACCCCTAAAAGCTGCTGCTTCATCTCTGTTTAAAAATAAAAAACAAATACACCAAGACCCTGCAGTCTGCTGCTGGAAACCGGGTGAAAAGTGAATGAAACTCATTAAAAAAACAAAACAAAACGACACAACAAAATTTAAAAAGATCTTAAACTATTAAAAAAAAGGAATCTTTTTCTCCTGAATTTTCCTCCTTTCCCCACTTTTTGGCTTTCCTTTGTAGCCTGCACCTAATGTACAATATCTCTAATTCCCATCTGAATTTCAAGTGAAACTCATTTGCAAAATGTTATTAGCCTTTTTGTGGAGCTCTGATGGAGGTATAGATTATTCTTATTCTTTGATCACAGCATTACAGTCTAACTGTTTACCTACTTCCCTATTTCAAATTATAGTATATATAAAAAAAAATTAGTGGCATTTGTGGTAAGAATGAGAGATGTCTCTTAACAACAGAATTGTTAAAGAGACATCTCCAAAGACAGATTAGGGAGTCCATGGGAATGTATGCATAAGAAATGTTGATAAAGTAAGTTTTTGAAGATGGATCTTGACCTGCTATCTTGGTATTTCTTTTGCTTTTCATATTGGACACCAAGGGAGACCAGCATCTAGTCCTGCAATTCCAGTGCCTCTCTTCCTACTCTGGCAGATGCCCCTGGTACCACATCCTGAAAATTACTGCTACTACTTTTTTCCATTCATATTCTTATGCACTTCTTTCCTCATCCTCTTTTTTGCTGCTTTTGCATTTTCTGACTTCTTCCTTATTCACCTTCTGCATGCCTCTCCTCCTTTCTAACTTTGATCCCCATTCCCCCGCCATAAAATTACACATTGCTGAGATGAAAAAGCATCCTTCACTGCCCTGCAGGCCGGGATAGGTGCAATATGAGCAAAATAGGAGCCTGTTACTTAACATCCCATATCTGAGGCAACAATTCCACACACATACACAAAATGCCCTGCAGCATTAGGAGGCACAAAAGAAGCAGTGAAGAAATGCAGTGATTTCAAAAAACCACTTATTTAACCTATAGACTCATCAGCACATCTACATAGTTAAACCATAGCCTTCCAAACCCCCACAGATCCTTTTCTTCACCCTGTACCCCTTGAAGTAGTCTGTACCTCCCACATTGTCACCCACATTGTAAAATGACAGGTGATAAGAATCATCTGAGGGGCACCAGATACTGCTTCAAAATTTAATTTACAGTCTTCAGCATCTCTCTCTGGCTTGTTCTTGAAATACACCTACCTCCTCAGGCCACCACCACTTTATTACTAAAGATTTAATTGATGATTCTATTTGAAAATGGAAATTGAAGCTCTAAGAACTCATACATTAGGATCACCCCATTTTATTTCCCTCCTCTTCACTAGCATTTTTGGTATATTTTGGACGATTAGACAGGCCAGCATGAGCACAGCACTATTTTAGATTTAGATTATTTGGCACTGGTGAGGTCTCACCTGAAGTATTATGTTCAGTTTTGGGCTCCACCTTTTAAAAAGGACATGGAGAAATTGAAGAGGTTCCAGAGGTAGGTGACAAGAATGATGAAGAGTTTGGAAAGTAAGTCATATGAGGACAGACTGAAGGAAACAGGCATGTTCAGCTTGCAGAAACAGCACTTAAGGGGATATGGCAGCAGTGTTCAAAAATCTGCAGGAATCTATAGAGAGAGAAAATGCTTTTTCTCTCTTGCTGCAGAGAGCTGACCAAGAGCTTGAAGTTGCAGCAAAGCAGGTTTAGATTAAATATCAGGAAATCTCTCTTCCCTGTTGGAAGAGTGAGGTAGTGAAATCGACTGTCTAGGGAAGTTGTGGAATTAACCACTGAGGGAGGTGTTCAAGAAGAGGTTGGATAAGCAGTGATCTAGGAGTAGTTGGTATGCCTACATTCTACTAAGGGTATTCCCCATGCTTCTGGGTTTCCTGGCTGCCACATGAAGCCAGGAAGGATTTTTTTTCTCCCTCCTGCTACTACCTGCATTAGGAATTGGGGGGGGGGGAGGGTTTGCTTTCCTCAGAAATATTGGGGTTGGCTGCAACCCTGCAACTGGGGATATTGACTGAGGCATGCCAATGCTTCAGCTGGGACTAGAATCTGGGGATTCCTGGCTAAAGGGTCTTGTCCCTCCTTGCAGTCACACGATAGCCACATCTGGGGTCAGAAAGGAATTTTATCTCCTGGTCAGATTGGTATGGATTTGGGGGGGGGGGGGTTCTTTCTTCTGTAGCGGGGGCTGTGGCCCTCTTCCTTGGATCTCCCAAGCATATTTTAACAACCTTACTTGCAGCTAGATGTTCGCTGCCCGAGGCAGGTTAGGTTGTTGTCTTGCAGTTGCGTCAGGGCTAACTGTGTAGTTTTGCTAATAGTGATTGTGCAGTGATTGCCAACCAGGGTACCACACAATTTTAACACTCTCAGATTTGCAAATGTGATCCACAATATAAACCCAATAGACTTAATCTCTAATAGAAATCTACAGTTGTTGTCTTTCTACTACAAAGAACTCAGAAAAATTGCTGGGTTGTTTTTTTTTAATCTACATAAAAAATGAGTGAAAACTAAGCTGACAGTCTCCAAGGGATACCTCAAGTCTATCCAGGAGGTGTCTCACATCTTAAAAAGTTGAGAACTACTGGGTTAGACAATGGATTTGTTTATGATGATTGAACTAGATTACCTCCAGAAGTTCCTTTCAACCCTACTTTTCTATGATTTCCATGAGTTATACCCCCTATTTAAAAAACACTCACTGAAGGACAGGGGTAAGATAGAAAGGGAAATTTAATCTTGCCTTCCAATGAAATGCAGTCACTTGGATACAGAATTCCTCCACTTCACCTTCTTCGTCATGCTATATCCAGCTCCTTCAATACACATCCTGTCAACAGGGGCAAGTGTTATGACTGAGAGGAGGGACAACTGGCTAGATTATCTTCTAAAACTAAAGTCTTACCCAATGAGGCTGGCTATAGGAGAACCAACAAAGTTGATGGAGAAACTTCACCAGTTGTTGCACCTTAAGACTCAGGTAGTCTTTGGCTTCTGCCAAGACATGTTTAGTTTCACAACATGTATTTCATGGAAAGAATGGAATATATTACACGTCAGAAGCATTTGCCTTTTGTACTATAATTGGGTCTAGACTAGAATACAAGAGGTAGGGAAAGGCATACATTGTTACTGCTGCCAAAATATGTCCTAGTTATTGTTATAAAAATGTCAAGGTGAGAAACATCAGAGGAAAAGCAGGCCAAAAATGGTAAACATGTTAATGTAGGATAAGAAACCAAAGTGTTACTGGAGAACAATATCCATATGGGAAGATGAAGCATCTTCCAACCTGGAGCTCCAAGATGGACAATTCTAAATCGTGTTGTATATACTGAATGTGGTATACATTATATAAACTATTTTCTGTTAGAATATTAGAAAATAGAATATATACTGTATACTACATTCACAATAATGCTACATATCTAAGCACAAGAGTGCAAACCCTCCCCCCCAAAACCCCAAGGTGACCTACATCTATCATGTGCTTTTTCTCCAGAAGTACATGCAACAAACTGTTTTGGGGAACTTCAGACCAAACCAAGAACAAAAAAACCGCCAAAAAACCCCACACTGTTACAAGTCTGGTAGGGAAGGCATTATCTAAGATTATTGTTTCTCTTGGATGGTTTGGATAGGGATGGTTCGGATAGGGATGGTTCTGCCCCAGAAGCAGAGGGCTATGCTACATGGCCTTTGGAGGTCCCTTCTCTGCAATTCTGCATCTCTGAAGTTGAGCAGACTAGTGTGAGGAAAAAAATTGAACAAGCAGAATTTGGGTTCTTTAAGACAAAGCAGCATAGAGTTCCACACATTTGCACCATGTCAGGAGTAACAACATCACTCATGGCAATAGAGGCAAGAGATGACGAAAGTCACCTGCTCCACATCACCTGTTAACTGAAGACAGATGGAGGCTTAGGAGGCTCAAAAGTCATAAACCATTTGTATGTGAAATCCTGGAAGAGACTGGGGATACTGAACCAAACTGACAGACAGCAATGCAGCAGGCCGACTACTGGGAAGTCAGATCTATCCCAACAGTGTTTTATAACAACACTAAACGAGGTCCCCATCAGATACAACCTTGACAGAAAATCGCGGCTCAAGCTGAACTATTGGCAACACATATGGTGTGCACGTGCATCCCCTGAGGTCGGCCATGCACTTCCGGTTTTGCCGATCTGGGACCCCCCCCATTGGCGATCTGGTGCCCCCCCAAACTCGAGAGGCACCAGTCGTCCGTGACCCGAGCAGAGCAAAACCTGGATGTGGGCACTGCAAGACGCACTTCGTTAAATGACCCTCTTGGACAGCCCCCGTGTGAATGCAGTGGCACCCAAACAGCACGGCTCCGAATCAAATGCTGCAATTCTCTACAAATGCGTAGACAAAATCTGCACGTTGAGCGGTAATACCACACAGCAGCCATCGATTCGGATGCCGATACCTGATGCCATATGAAAGAGGAGAGAGGACTTGCTACCTAACGAAGCTGAGAGCGGCAGGGCTGGAGAGGTCGCCTCGGCCAACCCAAGGGAAGACCATCCCCCCTACCCTGACCGCCCCAGACGTCGCGTCGTCTAGACAACGAAGAGGAAGGCCACGCTGAAGAGCTGGACGCGCGCCCGCCGCACGCCCCACCAGACCAACCCCATGGAGACGGGAACGTTTCTTGTCCCGATTTCCTTCCAAACCGCCTTGGCATGACCATGTCGTGGCTGCCTCCACGTTTTCATGGCTGGACCCCCAGTGCCAACGACTTTCACCGTATTCGTACCATCATCGTTTCAACCCTTGCTCCGTTATGGCGAAAGCGTTCGAAACATGCGACAGTTTCGGAGGCTGCTGACAGATGCAAAACCCAAGTTGCTCACAGGGTTTAACCCAATTTCGGGGTTTGCTGGCTGCACTTCCTTGCAACCGCCAGCCTCGAAGTAAAGAAACACGTCAACTCGGGCTGCCCAGATCCCGGGTCCCTCGTCAGCGGCCTGGAGGGAGCAATATCGAGTCACAGGAAGACTTATTTGCAAACTGATTTGCATATTTTTAAGCGTGCGACCGTTTTTCCTCCAAAACGGTCATTGGGAGGTCCCAACACGGTCACGGCACGGTTCAGACCCGGCAGCGCTGCGCACGGGGGGGAAGAACGGGGGGGCCAGGCCGGGCCGGACTCACCGCGCTGTGGGTCCGCCACCGCCGCCGCTCCCCTCACGGCCAACTTCACCGGTCACGTGACGGGCAGGGACGCGCCGCGCCCCCTCCCGGTGCCAAGGCTGGGCCGCCGCGGGGCATACCGGGACATGAAGTCCGCCGCTGCGCGAGCCACGACGGGAGATGAAGTCCGCGCATCCTGGGGCACGCCGGGAGATGGAGGCTGCTGCCGCCGCGCTGGGCACGACGGGAGATGGAATCGGCCGTCGCGCGGGAGAGGTGGAGTTGGAGGGAGGGTTGCGGGGCATGCTGGGAGATGTGGTCCTGGCGGCCTGGGTCACGTGGCTGGGGTGGGCCCATGAGCGCCCGTGGCAGGGGGCGGTGTTGTGAGCGTGGGGCAGCCTGTCGTCCCCCTCCCTCTCGCGCCCCAATACACCCCTCCTTGCACCGACACAACCCCTCTTTGCACCAACACAAGCTCCCTTTGTGCCAACATGACCCCATTTCCACCAGCACAACCCCTTCGCACCAGCACACACCCCTCCTTCCCCCTTGCACCAACCCAACCCCTCTTTGCACCAACACAAGCCCCTTTGCACCAGCACACACCCCTCAGCACACACCCCTCCTTCCCCCTTGCACCAACACAAGCCCCC
>NW_017729029.1:56069258-56070291 GCF_001723915.1 Gavialis gangeticus
CCAGCACACACCCCTCAGCACACACCCCTCCTTCCCCCTTGCACCAACACAAGCCCCCTTTCCCCTTGCACTAAAACAACCCCCTTTGCACCAACATGACCCCCTTTGCACTAATACAAGCCCCTTTGCACCAGCACAACTCCCTTGCGCCAACACAAGCCCCCTTCCCCCTTGCATCAACATGACCTCCCTTTGCACCGGCGTGATCCCCCTTCCCTCTTGCACTAACACAATCCCCTTCCCTAACAGAGCACCCCCCCAGCCATAACTAAAGGGCGGCGGGCCGCAGCGCTGGTCCACGCGCAGGCTGGGGTCCTGCAGCTGGCCGATGCAGTCGCCCAGTTGTTCGAGGGCCCGAACCCGAGTGTCTCCTGCCTGGTGCAGCGACGCCGAGGGCCGCAGAGCCGTGACGACCAGGGGCAAAGGCAACCGGCCTCTGTCACGACGTGCCCCGCTGGGGCAGGTGGGAGAGGATGGAGGCCGTGTTCCCACGTAGCGATCGGCCACCAAATCTTGGGGTGGGGATCAGACGGATAACAAGGTCAAGCCCCAGGCCCGCTGCGGACCCCCATCGCGGGCAGCGACAAGCGGAGCTGTATCTGCTAAGGCCTGACTTTGTGCATCCCTTTCCACTGGCACCGCTCCTCAGGGTCCCCGCGATACGGCCTGAGCTGAACTGGGATGAGAGAAGAGGGGCGAGGAAGACAGATGAGCGGACAAGGAGGAGAGGAGAAGAGAGCAGGGAAAGCGGGGAGGAGGAGGCAAGTTTGGGAATAAAAAGGTAGGAACTAGGCCGGGGAGGAGAAAGCGGGAGGATGTAATGAGAGCTCTGCTAATTAGCTTTCCACGGGCTGCACTTTGGTCTTTTGGGATTTCAGAGGCAGGAGCGGTGTTGGAGAAGGAAGGGGTGTTGTCCTGGCTGACGGCTGTGCTGAGCTGACGCAGAAATGAAGTCCCTCCCAGGCCAGCTTTGTGTAGAGAACAAGATACCCTGAATGCCCCCTCTCCCAGACCAGCTGCCTCATTTTTTCCC
>NW_017729029.1:56070302-56076287 GCF_001723915.1 Gavialis gangeticus
CTGCATAGACTTATCTGCAGAGAGCTCTTCTCCATGTTACCTGGCTGTATTCCCAGCCATGTGCATGCATGTGGGCACGCACATGGTGCCCCCTGCATCCCGATCCTGGCAACCCCTTGTTGCCTGGAGTTGAGGTTCCCATTCTGGGACTGTCCTGCCAAGTTAGGGATGGCTAGTCACCCTAGTCAGAGCATGAGCTGAGTCAGGTGTACAGGAGGTCAAACAGAGTGGAGTCTAGGACTAAACCTAGAGGAGTATGGATTCAGAGGGTGAGCCTAGTCAGGTAGCCAGAAGGTCCAACAGGGAGCAGATAGAGGCACATGTCACAAGGAACAGCAAGGCAGTCTGGCTTAGGGTTGAACCTGGTTCCCCAGACACTTGTTCTGGATCAGCGGTTTATATGGGAAGGAGTGAGGTGTCACTTAACCCTGGCAGGCCATTTCCTGATGCACAGGCCCTGAGGGCAAAGTAGGTCAACCTGTGCTGCTCCCCCCACCTTAGTGTGAGCTGTTTGTGATGTTACAAAGATTTTGCAATGCCCCCTCTCCCAGACCAGCTGCCTCATTTTTTCCCCTGGCTGCTTCCTTTTTCTTCTCTTTCACATGTCTGTTTTACAGGCAAGGTCGCGCTTTAAAGAGCCCGACACGCGACACGCTTAGCACAGTAGCACACGTGCACTAGTTACTCTTCACTGCTGTGTCCACTCGGTGCGTCTTTCAACTTGGCTGATTTAATATCACTCCTGTTTCCTTCTGCCAGTTCAAAGCCACTTCTCTGCCTTCCTCCTTTAAAGCAAAGTCTGTGGACTGACACCAGATCAGCAAACTGGATATGGCATTTTATGGCAGTAAAAATGTGCTACTCCCAGGTCTAGAGAGACTGAATAAGATATACAAAGTATATATGCAAGCGAGTCGTCCATCACTGCTGGCTTTATTGAATCATTCATTTTTTTACTGTCTGACAAAGCTATTTCAGAGACTGTTCAACAAATATTTATAAACGGTGCTGTGCCTTGATAGAATCAGGGCTGTGACAATTCAGACAATGTTGGCGTAAAACTAACACAGTGGGATTTAAATGTTCACCCAGACATTTATTTCTTCACTAGCAGGAAGTTATCCAAAGCAAGGCAATCTCCTTCAAACAAGTGAGGCAAATAAACAGGTGTGATGCCCAAGGCTCCTCATGCACTTCTCACTCCAGTAACAGCATGATCTTTTCCTCGTTTTTTATCTAAATTTCTTCCTGCTGCCTTGTTTTTAATTTAGGGCACAATTTTACAAGCGCACAGGTGTACAAATAACTTTACTTGCATAGACAACCATGAGATTGCACGCATGGCATAAGTTACTCACATGTCCTGGAGTTTGCCAGTTCGAGTCTGTAAGATGCATCCGAAAAGATCTGCTCCTGCATCAGCCAAGTGTGGAAGCACCTTTGCCAGTGTAAAGCAGTGATGTGAGAGAAAAAAAAAAACAGTGCATGTTGGACTCAGGCCAGTATCCTCATCCAGTTCACATGGTGGGAAAAGTCTATCCTAGCATCCTGGTGTTGCACTAACAAATTATAGAGAGCCCTGACCGTTTTTTGGGGGGAGGAGGTGGAGGGAGTGTGTGTAAGTGTGTAAGGGAGGAAGGGTTATATTGAAAAAGAGAAAATAACTAACTCTCTCAAAATCAATTTTACAAATATCCTTTGCAGGTGACCTTTTGTTTGCTTATATTATCAACTAGGAACTTTGCATGTAAACAGCAATGGAGCCAGTTGTTATTTTTAAAGACTTCAATAGGATCTTTTAGGAATTTTGCTTTTTTCCCAACATCTTTAAATAAAGAAGTTATCTGTACAGAATAACACCCATGGACTAAGCAGCTAGGGATGTAATACAGACCTGTCTTGAACTCTGCCAGCTATACAAATCTAACAATGCATCTCAGAAATAACTGGAAAAGGTGACCAGGTTTGGGTTTTTTTATTATTAAATCTGGTTTTAAAGAATTTGTTCCTGGGATGAGACGGTGCGTCTGATTTCAGCATACAGCAAAATTTCAAAGTTCATGTGACCTATGGATACTATCTCAAAATGTTACTTGTTAAATATTATTTTAATAAAGACCCTGTTTACAGCGCTCTTAATTTACACAGCACTTTTACACATACCAGTGTCGACCTTGTATAGGAGCCTGCTGTCCCATGCAGAGTCCCATTAAAGCTAATTGCAGTCCATACAGTTGTAAGAATTTGTACTTGTTAGTACACATAAAACATGATGGTTGCACCTGAATAAAATAAAGCAAAGAAATAAGGAAAGAGATAAGGAAAGGCACAGTTTGGGCAGTAGATAAAGCTTAAAAAGAAATTAAAATTAGTAATTAGGCCAGGACTTAAAAAGACAGTATTTCCCATTCTTCTGTTGCCAGGCTCATGGAGTCAAGTGATACAGGCACAATCTCTGCTTTGATATACGGACATAGATTATACACGAGTTTAACCACAACTCGTATGTACGACCACAACTCGTTCTGAACCAGTCTGACAACTCCTTTTGAGGCCCAACTCCTGATTTTCAAACATTTGAGGCTGGCAACACTGAGAAATCATTAACAAGATACCATTCTAACATCGCTTCCAACATCGTGTTTGTTTGGTGCTCATCTACTTTTATGTCCTGTCTTTTATATTGCAGTTTTGGAGGGCAGGCATTTTGTCTACAGAACAGGTTGGCAGCCTGTCAGTACCAAAGGGCTGAATTAACACAGCTCAGTCTTGAGGGAGGCTGGACTATATCATTTATTATGGGGTTGATCTCCCACAGCATGGCGACAGTGCGTGGCTCCTTCACAAATCACGTACACTGGATTTACTGCAGTGTTTCAGCAGGGGAAAGGACTCATGGAGCACCCAACAGAGCAAATCCTATCCCCCTGCCAACCCTAGAGTGAGACAGTCCCCAGCCCTGCACACAACCAAAGGGAGTTGGGGACAGGCAGCACTTGGTCACACACTGATCGAAGGCACCTAGCCACAGAGCATCCCCACCGCTGCAATATAACGATCACGGCCTCACGTGGACCATTGCCTGACTGATGGCTCCACCAATCCGTCTGGTCAGGAACGTGCCAGAGCCCAGGCCTGTTCCAGCCTCTGCTGTCGCAACTGCTCCCCAGCACATGGCCCACCACGCTGCAGGGCCCAGCGGACTGCAAGGAGGGTCCCAAAGCACAGCATGCTTTCAGGTAGTCCATTCTGCGCCATGCTCCAGGTAGCAGCTGCAGCCACAGAGACTACGTTACAGGCATCAGCATGTGCCTAGCCAGCCCAGCGTGCACCAACCATTGGGCTACAGCCGTGGTTCCTCCGTGCATCCCGAAGCTGTCTTGCACCATGCGCCTGGCTGATCAGGGACATGCTGATGCCTTCTGTCCCGGTCCGTACCGCTGCAGCTGCTGCCTGTGCCTGGTGCAGAATAAACCGTGCTGCAGCCGCAGCTCCTCCACACATCCGAAAGTACACTGTACTTCAGGATACTCCTTGCACTCTGCCAGATCCTGGAGCATGGTGGCCCTCTTACAAAATATTGGTGGGCTGGAGCCAAACTGTGGGCCGTACATTGGCAGCTGCTGGTCCACAACATTTATATAATATCTGGCACAATAAAACAAACAACCCTGACTTCAGACCTTTGGACGATACCACCATACAAATGAGAAAATAACTATTAATAATAGTAAGAAAAGCAGTTCTCAGTGGAAGACCAGGGGGATTGTAAATTTGAGATAAAAATGGAAAGATTCATGGCCCGCTAATGATATTTGCGTTAGCCAGGTACCATATAACTAGTGTAAAATGATCATATAAACCTAGACAGCATAAAATGATAACTTGGAAACCCACCATTAAGTAACCTATATGTTCATGTACAGCTATCATTTCTAAAAGAAAAATGGACTTGAGGGTTTAGGTGGCAGAGAGTATTCTCTATTATATTTCAAGTAAGCAACCTATCGTTACCCAAACTGGAACTAGGGAAAGTGATGGGATCTTTCATGATCACAAGTCATCACCAGGGTTCCTGGTTTTCTCTGCTAAAAAAAAAAAATCCTAAATTTTCGGATTGAAAAAGTAACCCAAAATCCACAGTGTTCCATGATTAAAATGAAACACCACAATATATGGATATCTATAGACAAGTACAAGTATATATATTGTAGTGTTTCATTTTAATCATGGAACACTGTGCATTTTGGGTTACTTCTTTAAATCTGAAAATCGGGGATTTTTTTTTAATCGGAGAAAACCAGGATCCCTGGTGATCACAAACTTGCTTTTCATGTAACCCAAGAAGGTACCTTCAATATCCCAGTCCCCATGTTAGCACTACATACGATAACATGTAGACTCAATCATTCCTTAGAAAAAAGAATGAAACCTTCTGAATCACCAAATCCATTTTTTTTCATAGATTTTCCTTGGAAATCACTCTTGAATGCAATTATTTAATTTGCTTGTTCTCAATGAAGCTAGATCCAGTTGTGTCATGTAAAGACCTGGCCCATAGTCTTCAAGTCCATTTTGAGGAGAAGCATTCAATAGTTCCAGACAAGATGTGCTTTTAGAAGGCGTCATGAGACAATTGTTTTTTTAAATTAGTGTTAGCCATTCTTTGTAGTGTCTCCTTTACTGTTGACAATTTACAGATGGAATTTCAAAAACCCAAGTTAAAGTTGTGCAACCCCTTTTAAACACACGCACGCGCGCACACACACACACACAGGGTTGGTGCCTATTATGATGGAGAAAATTGTTTGTAAGGTGAAGAACATTTTCTATAACAAACGTAGAATTGTGTGTTTTATAGTAATAAATAGTAAGCACTGACCCAGGGAGAGATGACAACCATATTATTCTTATGCTCCTTGTCCAAATAATCCTGTCTGCTTGCTTCTTTCTCATTTTATTGTCTTTCAACAAAAGGCTTGTTAGGAAAATCACTGCCACAGTCTCTATTTAATTGTTTTGAGGTACAGATCTAGAAGCACTTGGCTCGATTCATTAGCCACGTGTAGGGTAAGGCATGAAAATATGGTGCCTCTGGGCTCGTCCACATATGCAGGCATGTGCGCTTGCAGCAGCAGTAGCACAAATTTGTGCCGGAGATTGGTGCCTCAGCACATGTGCCTGAACGTGCACTTTGGTGTGGGGCAAATTGTGCCACTTGGAGCAAACTGACCCTGCCCTCCCAGATATCCAATTCAATTCAATTTATTCGATATATTAAGAATTCTGGCTAAATGCCATGCTCTCAAAAACAACATAACACACATATGACCATAATATAAATAAGTTCAAACAATGTAACCAAATTACAAATATTATACAAAAACTAGAGCCCAGCACATAAAAATTAGTAATATATAGTAGTAAATCAAGATATGAACCTATAATATTGTTGTGCATAGATCCACAACTGAGACAATAAAATCAAATCTAATGTTAAAATGTACCAGTCATATCAGTAATAAAGGATATTTAACTCTAATCGCCTCAGCCTTATAAGCAAAAATTGCAAGACAGTTTACTAAATTTGGATCCGTTTGCTGTAAAAGCCAGATTAATTTCTCTCTGTGAAAAATGTACCAATTTCTGCAAGGACAGTAATAAATAGGTTCTCCTTATGTCATTATACAAAGAATATTCTAAAACATAGCAGGTAGTATCTTCCACAACTCCTAGGCAGACTGGGCAACATCTTTTAGCCCTTGGAGTGGAAAATCTATGTCCAGCCAGAACAGATGCAGGCATCTGTTCGGTCCTTAGTCTAGTCAAGGAGGATGGCTATCTGTTATTGAGAT
This sequence comes from Gavialis gangeticus, assembly GCF_001723915.1. Lineage (NCBI taxonomy): Eukaryota > Metazoa > Chordata > Crocodylia > Gavialidae > Gavialis > Gavialis gangeticus. The sequence goes on from NW_017729029.1 coordinate 56,076,158, forward strand.
CCAACTGGAAATACCTTTCTCCCCCACAATCTAATTTCCAGAGAGTATATAAAGGGGCAATAGGAGTAGCCCTAGCCAATGCAAAATCATTCTGCCTGGCAATATCTTGTATCCTCTGGAAAACCCTAAC
>NW_017729029.1:56081287-56086574 GCF_001723915.1 Gavialis gangeticus
GCAACATCTTTTAGCCCTTGGAGTGGAAAATCTATGTCCAGCCAGAACAGATGCAGGCATCTGTTCGGTCCTTAGTCTAGTCAAGGAGGATGGCTATCTGTTATTGAGATCCAACTGGAAATACCTTTCTCCCCCACAATCTAATTTCCAGAGAGTATATAAAGGGGCAATAGGAGTAGCCCTAGCCAATGCAAAATCATTCTGCCTGGCAATATCTTGTATCCTCTGGAAAACCCTAACCTTTTCTATGGGGGAGAAAAATCTTTCATTATCTTTGAGATAGTATCCCATCCCAGAAAGTGCAAAAGTACGGGAAAGAAAAGCTAACCAGGGTGATGGGAGAGGAGGGGGATTATTAATATCTTCTATGTAGCACAGTGGAAGCAGATGATCTGGTAAAAGGGTCAGGATTTTAAACCAAAATCCCACCATTCTAAGAATAATATTAGTTAAAATAGATTGCCTTCCTGTCTCTAATCTCAAAAAAGATGCAGGAGTTGGAAGAGCCCCAAGAAACTTATTCTGAGGTATGGCATCATTACTAGCGGCATAACCCCACACTTCAGTGCCATGTAAGATCTGAGAGGTAACTTTGGCTTTATATGCTGATATAGGAGCTTGGACCCATCGTCTTGCTGTGGTTTCATAACATTTCTTTATAGCCACAGCCAATTGGGCTGCCTTAGTTTTATCTGTCTGAACATGATGTTTCCATGATGGAGAAGCTGTGAATAACACCCAAATACCAAATAGGTTATGACAACTTCAAGTTTGGTTCCCCCCATATTCCACAGATATTTCATCAAACGATTAATATTTCCCCAATACATTATTTTGGATTTATCATAATTTATCTTTGTTATATTGTCCACAAAGATGCTCAAAAGTTGTAATTGCTCTATGTAATCTGAGTTCTTGACAGTATAACAGTGTCATCTGCGTACATTAAAATAGGAATCAGATCCCACATCTTCAGCCAGGGGAAGCTAGAAGCTGGGGCCAGGCTGTATACTGACCCACCCCTCCCACACAGTCCCTCCACTCCCACATCCCTGCTTACCAGGGACAGAGCCTGGGTCTGAGCCTCTGCTGCCAGCCATGCCCCGCTGCTATTTCCTCCAGAAACCCGGGGCGGCGTGCAGTGTGCTGGTACAGCGGGGGCATGCAGCAAGCATAAAGATGCTCTGGCTGGGTGCTAGAGCATCTCCTTGGAGGACCCAGCTTCCAGTTGCTTTGGGGCATGCTCTAGGAACGTGCCCTGTGCCACTTTTTTCCAGCATATTTTCTTTTGATCCTGGGATTCCCTGGTATCAAACTCAGAGTCTGTGCTGCTGTGCCTCCTGCGGCATCTCACACTGCTTTGACATGCTGCCACAGACATGTGTTTGCTCGTGTGGACATTGCCTCCAGTGTGGAATATGCACACCAGTACATTTTATCACTAGTCCAACTGGTTTAAATCCTCTTACCCAGGGCTGATGTGAAGAGGTTGAGTGTATGCAGAAAAAGGAGGATTGGCTTAGCTCCTTCCTGGAAGTTGCACACACTGGTGATGCAAGGTGACTTATCTCAGCATACCTGTGTTTTGTCTGGATAATATTCCCCTGCATGAACCATCCAAGGCTTTGTACCCTGGACTTCCAGTAATGACATACAGCCCTCTCATGTTTGGGCTCATGAAGTAACTCCACTGGGGCAAGCCGACCGTAAGCATTAAAAAGCATTCACCACTAATAAAAAAGATGCATTTTTAAAATTATATTTTAGTTTCTTCTTTCTTTGCTGCTGGGTTTTTCAGGCTTTAGTGTTTGGTCAGGTCATATTTGCAGGTTTCTCTCTATAACCATGAGGACTAGATACTCAGTCCTGCTGATTAGTAAGTAGTTTTTAGCACTGCCCAAATGCTGCTTGGGAAGGTTGTACATCATGAACGACTGGTGCCTCCCGAGACTGGGCAGGAATCATTTGTACTCAGCAGCGAGCATCGAGTGGGGACCACCTGCAGACGCTGCTGGTGGTGGTTGGGGGGGCAGGTGGCAAGCAGCAACCACCTGCAGAAGCTGCCTTCAGCTTTGGCGGTGACCAATCTCGGGGCGGGGGGGGGCACGTGCCCCCCCATGCGTCGCCAATGTTGTGTATGCAGAGCAGCACAGCATGCTGACACCTGGCACCATAAGCCTACAGTGTTGGCAGGCTCTTCATTTATAGACTTTTTGGGACACAGACCATTTTTTTGTTCTGTGTATGTACAGTACGTAGTACAATGGGATCTCACTCCATAACTACAGCTCCTAATTCTAAGGCAATATGAATAATAAGTAATAAAATGAGTTTGGGAGCTGAAACTTAGCACTGACACTGAAACTTAGCACTGAATATTGTGACACTTGTGATAAATTAAGGCAAGCTGAATGCATATAGTTTGCTGGCAGTAATATTAAGTTGCTGACCTCTGGTGCAGGGGTCAGCAATTTACAGAGCTGGTTATAGCCCAGAAAGAGAAGTTATCTGTCCCACCAAGTGCAACAAGTATATATATATATATATATATACACACACACACACACACACACACACATATTCTGCCATTACTAAATTTTGTACAAGTATCTGCTACTGTCATCTGCTGGCAGAATATTTAACAACCATCCCCTCTACCCACTTTAGGACTGAGGTGTGTTAATTTGGCCCACCGTTAGTGAGAGGTTGCCAAGCCCTGCTCTAGCACACTAGCTGTTAGAGGGGACGAGAAATCCTAATAAAGGCAAGGTGGCTTGTAATTTCTACAAAATTTAGCAGGTCAAGTTAATTTGCATTTCTCTAATCTATCTGGAGGTTATGGTTTCTGGAAATAATATAGTCAACACAAGGAAATAGTACTGTTAAAAAAGGATGAAAAGTAAAACCCTTATATTCTCTCAGAATGTAGTCTCTGAGCTGTGCATTCTTAGCACAACAGTTTTCTTATTACTAGGCATAAGACGTGGTATTTTGCCAATTTAACTGTGTTCCCTTGCTTTTATCCAGGATAACTCTTGTCCTCTCTGTGCCAGACATGTCATTAAAGTTGTGTTACTGTAGTTTCTGTATGCTAATGGAATGTCTATTTTTGACTCTGATAAATAAAGGCCGCCCAGATTTAATCCCTATAAACATACTTTGGGACCTCTCTAAATTATTTCTATGTAGCTTTTTCCTTGATGAGTATAATCATTTCTTCGTCGAGTAACGAATTACCAAAAAAAAAAATTGTTACAAACCGTAAAATAAATCTTTTATAAATAAATAAATCTGCTGCTTGTTCCACAGTAGTAATCAGGTGGGTTGCATAAAGAGCTTCTTGTATTCTCTAAGAATCATAGTGGCTAGAAATAGCAACAGCATTTTGGGGTGTGCATTTTCAAAAATGCCTCCTGAATGTGTAACTTGTGATTGTGCATCTAACCATGCATATGTTTCCAGGTGCCAAATATTTGCACGCACATAAGTACAGGCCCTCCAAAGCAAACATGCAACAGCATATATAGAGGCTGTGGGGAGGCGGGGGACTTTAAAAACAGGAACTGTTAGTTTGCTGACATTTTCTCCTACCAGAGTAGCTGATACAGTCCTAAAAGGAAATGCATCAGGCATCAACTGAGTTATTCCTTGACTCAGTAAAGAGGAACATACCTTTCTTAATGCAAATATAACAAATCAAATGTTCTAATCTACTTCAGAAGGGACTGCGTTTCAGAGATGGGCAAAGTAGGATGTATTTGGATGAAGGGAACTCGGTAAATAAATGATAACAAAAATTACACAGTCAATGACCAGGACTATTAAAACAACACATTTTAAATGCATCAGAACAACTCCCTTCCCCCCATCCCCAAAAAACCAACTAACAGAATTAAAGGGAAAGCTCAATTTAAAAGTAAGATCGGTAGATTAACTTTCCCTGCACTGGAATGTAAAATGTGTTATAGAAAGTATCCTGTTAAATATGTAACTACAGGTCATAAAACCGCAGAACCTGCTCAGACCAATACCTGTCATGTGCTTTGCCATGATCTGTGCTGCAGCAAGTTCGCTGAAGTGCAGACCTTTCCAATCACAACAGGACCACAGTGACAAAACCAGCACCTGGGGCAAGCAAAGACGGCAGCAATGAAATGGTTAAAGACCGGACCTGGTAAAAAAAATAGCCTTTGGCTTTCAGATGGTTACAAGGCTTGTGTTGTATTGGAAATTACCTTGTTTTCTTTCTTGTTAAAACCCTGTCCTTTCATGTACAACTGAAATTATAACTCGTTAAATCAAATAAGTCATTATAAAATTTATGCTAAACCAGGTGCTCAGATAATGCATTGATGGGCAACTGGATGCAGTGATAGGTGCTGTAGTTTGAATGGTCCTGTATTTAATAGCCCAAAAGCGGCTCCATGTGACAATCTGGGACTGGCAGTGAGAAAGGCCATTCCCAACAGCAGGCACAACTTACAGAGGGATCTTTGCTATTTCAAAGACTCGCTGCTATCCCCCACCCTTAAAATACAGATATGGGATAACCCAGGCCCCCAACCACGGTCACTGGCATCAAGGCCCTTGAGTATTCATCACAGAAGCAGGCAAAAAGGATGACATCCAGGAGTACAGGAGTGGGGGCGGGAAGCTGAGCCTCCACCAGCCTTTCCACAATAGGACAGTGCTTCCTTTCAGTTCAGATACCTTTTGACTGGCTTGCCGCGATAGCATTTGTTGTTGTGCCACCGGCTCTGTCTGCAGAGAAGGCTGCCTTCAAAATGAATGGAGCAGCTGCAGCTTATCAAGGGAGGGAAATCAATGACTTGGCAGGCTGCTCTGGTCACTGCTGCCCGCTGCAGCATCATCACATTCTCTCCCTGAGAGGCACCAGCTGTCCTCTTCACGCTGCAGAAAGCCCCTGTGCTGGCAATTATTGACGGGGAGCTCAGGGGCTGCACTCCCAGTGCAACTGGGATCCAGGCCTTTCCAGGAGGGAATCCCCCTCCCCAGCCCAGTTGTGAACCTCAAATGTGGCTCCTCTTGAGTTCCCAGGCTGGATTGATTCCTTTTTAATCACATTTCCTGTAAGCTACATTACATCCACTTCTTTTTTTAGGGAAAATACACATGCCCCTGGCATCCTGATTTCTCCCATATAGTTCTATTGGGTATGATTAGCTCCATTACACAGATGTAGGAGGAGAGAAGGGAGAATCCGTGCTGTCCCTTCCTAACCTGCAGTAAGGTGATGGTAGCAGGACCACTCGGGGAAAGGTGCTAT
>NW_017729029.1:56091574-56144067 GCF_001723915.1 Gavialis gangeticus
ATGCCCCTGGCATCCTGATTTCTCCCATATAGTTCTATTGGGTATGATTAGCTCCATTACACAGATGTAGGAGGAGAGAAGGGAGAATCCGTGCTGTCCCTTCCTAACCTGCAGTAAGGTGATGGTAGCAGGACCACTCCGGGAAAGGTGCTATTGTGATCCATTGGCAGTTTCTGTGCATTTGTGTGCACTAGTACGTGAGAGCAAGCAGTAAACATGAAAAGTGCAGCAACAGTCAGAGGATGGGGGCATAGGGTTGAGTCAGATGAAAAACTGCATTTACTGTAGCTTTTAATGTCACCTGTGGCATCAAGGTGAATCTGTTCAGTTAAAACTTTACAACTTTCAAGTCACCCCTCCTGCAGTGCAGCATAATACGTATGCCACCTGAAAAAAGGCCGAATGTAGTACTGCCTGTCGAACGCTTTGCCTATTTAGTCTATCTCCACTCTTCAAGCTTTATATCTAGTGGGTATCATCCCCTGCCCAGCCTTTTCTTCACGACGCACCCAGTGCTGGTCTCCATGCCCAGGCCATATCGATTCTCCTCCTCCTGCCCCGCTCCTCGTCAGATCCGCCACTCCTGCCTGCTGCCCCCAACACCTCCAAGCCACAGTCTCTCCAACCCTATTCCAGCCGTGATCCCCCACCCTGAGCTCCCAATCCCAACCTGAACTCCCTGCCTCGCAGTCTCCTTGCCTAACCGGTGCCGCTCTCCCCCGTCCTGTTCCAGTCTCCTTGTCCCAAGCTGCTCCTTACCTCGCCACAGGCACAAGTCTCTGCAGTGTAGGCATGAAGTCTTGTTCTTCAACAACTTAGTCCCGAGCATGGGGTGGGAGGGGAAAGGGACGCCAGACAAAAAGTCTTCAGAATTTTAACATGAGATTTTTTTTTCTCCCAGTTCCATTCTCAGAAGCAGCTGAACTGTTTTGGCTGAAATTTCCCCCGAAATCTCAGCTGAGGCATGAAAAAAACAGCCCGAGTGACTAAACATTGGCAAAGTTACATTTCAAAGTGCCATTGAAAACCAGTTCTCATAGCAGGAGGGTCAGGCAAGTGTCAGGCAGACTTAATAACAGACGTTGTTACTAGCACTGCATATAATCTGTGCCCTGGTAACTGAGTGCTAATGGCATCCTAAGGCCTCTGAGGGTCTGGTCCAGCTCCCGTTGAAGTTGTTCCATTGACATCCATGGGAAACAAGATGTGCCCTTGCAGTATTTAAATAGGCCCCCAGCTCTGGGTCAGGAAGGGCACGTTGTCTCTGCGCTTGGAGCCATTTCATTATGGAGCAGAATTCAGCACATCAATTTGAGCAGCAAAACAGAAAACCTGTCACCATCCAGTGAAATCCCGGAGACCAGTGGGCCTTTCAGAAACTCTGGGTCTCACCTAGGACAGTGAAATAGGATTCTCCAGGCAATTAACAATCCTCTGAGCAGCCACATAAAAGAAATATTGGCTTTTACTGAAGTTAACACCATCATTTCTTCCATGAAGCTTCTTGTGAACAATTCTGGCTGGAAAAAATTGTACATGATTTCTTTTCATTTATATTTTAATGCAATTTATTATACAAGAATGACCTCTGTTCAGGGTTCAGAAGATCAGAGTACTTACAGTAATCTTCACAGCACTTTGCATCTCCAGTTATAGCTTATACTCACAGCGTGAAGAGAATGGGGAGTTAATGTACCAAATCTGAAAGTCTCTGTGTGACAGCGTTAATCTCATTGTTGAGTTATTATTTATTAGGAATATTATGGTAGTGCCTAGAGACCAGGTCCCCACTGTGCCAGGCTGTAGATGCAAGCACATTCCCTGCCCCGAATAGCTTAGGTTTCATATAGACAACAGGTGGGTACAACGGGCTCCTCCTAGCATGGTAGCCGTGCCAGGCAGCATGTCACCTCGAGTTTAGCATGGACTTCCTTATGCCAGGAGTGACAGTTCCTACTCATGGGCAATTCCTATGATACCAAAGGGCAAGGGGGAAAGTGCAATGAGCCCCCTGTCCCAAGTCTACGCAGTCCTGACCACAATTGAAGACAGCATCTGCTAGCAGCCTGGGTACAGTAGCCACCCAGAAGGCTTTGGCCGTCTGTACCAACCAGTCATGCTGGTGGCTGTACCCTGAAACTTGTGGAGGAGCAGTGAAATGCTTTCCCTTGAGCCAGGGTAAGTCAGGGGGCGGTGTGTGTGATCCAGTGTGTCAGCTCTTGTACTTTCAGTCCTGTTTCATCATGTGTTAACTTCCATAACCTGCCTTTCTAGTGCAAACAAAACACAAGTCTTTACCCCAGGACGTGAAAGATTTTAACCCAACACTACCAGCTAACGGCACTTGGCTCCTGGCTCTGCTAGATGCTAGAGTGGAGTCAGTTAGCACACTTCTGATTAAGAGGTGTCACATGGGACTACAAGTGTAAGTTACAGACACGTCCACGAAGAACTTGTATGCATGAATGGCATCAGGGATAACCTAGGGCACACACCTCATTCCTCAGTGCACGTATTCAGTTGTGTATCCAATGAGATACAGATGTACTAGGTAGGTTTGGATTCTGGCCAATAAATCTCTTGTGCAGAAATTCATCTCTTGGGTGCCTGGGGACTCCACCAGCAAACTTTGGTCTCTTGCAATACAACATTTACTAGTGTTGCACTGGATTTTTCTTTAGATACCCAGCTATCCACTGCAGGCAACAGAGACTGGCCTGCCTATTGCCTGAAAAGGCCTCCTGCAGACTAATCTGTTTTGCATGGCCTGCACTGCGTGAGAAGAGAATACAGCAAGCGTGCGCTGTCATGCCATAATTTCTGATTGACACAGTAAGGCCAAGACATGAGAATAATAATAATCCTGGGCACTTCTACTGTGTGATGGGCTCAAAGCACTTTACCATTATTAACCAATTAGTCCTCAAAGGTCAGCACTCACCCAATATTATGGGCAGGTAAGTGAAGCACTTAACTCCAATAGAGCCAATGGGATGTATCTGCTTAGGTGATGTTGAAATTCTGGCCCTTTGCATCTGTGTGCATTAGATCCTCCATATGGAGCAAAGGGGCTGATAGCACCTCTTCCCTCCCAGGGGCATGCACTGTAAGGCTCTACAACAGGATACATTAATGGGAAACCTATAAGTACTTCTGGGTAGAAGGGTGCTAAAGATAGTTGAGTACTGGGTGGCACCACCTGCCTAAAGCCAGCACAAAACAGAGAAAGCTGTCTGAGAGCCAAATAAAGCCCTTAAACAGGGACAGGAAATCCCAGCCATCACATCTGCAAAGGAAGCGCAGAGACTTCTCCCCGCTATGGCTTAGGGCTGGTGCCCCAGGACCCTTTCCTCTCAGGAAGTGAAAAGAAAGACATTTATCTCCTTGTGCTCTTCTCCCGCTGCTCAGGTGCCCTACATCCCAGCCACACACCAGACTCAGCTTAGCTCCACGATACAGAAACCCAAAACTCAGGCTCCCGCCTATCCTTGCAAGGGGGCCAAGACAACACTGGAACATGGCCCAGTCCTTCCTGCCCTGAATCGTGCTGCGGTGGGAGCCAGTGAGGAACAGGGCTTCACTGCAAAAGCTGCGCATCTGCAGCACCCTCCCCTCCCTTCATTCGCTGCAGCCACACGCAGCAGAATCACATGGAGGGAGTGCTACAATTTGTTCATGAGCACTCGCTTGCAGACAGGCATCAAGTCAGGGATAACAGTTGGAGTCAGCAGAGATGTTCACTTTTGCAGTGACCTACTTAAGAGCAGAATCTAACCTGAGGCAGCTTCCTTTGCTGAAAGCATCTTCAGCAATGAATCTTAGAGAGCCATAGAGCAGCAGACCTCAGGCGAAAGCCAAGTGTGACTGCACAGGACTTGCCGACATGGGGAAAGTGGCCAGTATAACCCTCCACTCCTCCAGTTATTCCGAGTGCAGACACGCTTATTCTGGAATACAGCTGCTTTTTGCTGGTTTAGCTTACGCCAAAATTGTCTATTCTGGAATAGGAGCATCCCTATGGGAAGCTATTCGGCAATCGTTACAGCACTTTAAATTCACACCTCCTTTATAGTAGAATACCCTTGTCCATCATATAGGAAGTCCTTATTGAGTTCAAGACTTTGGAGTTCCTGGCCTTTGTGGTCATTGTCTGACAGTGATTTAAAGTATTGCTTATTGAAGTACAGGAGGAAAAAGCTCATTAACTGATTCCTGTTTTGATGGCAGTAGAGTAGCTCCCATCGAGCCAGTTATTTTGATCCCTAATAGCAGCTTGGGTCAGCAAGTGCTGTTAGACGGCTGGCTTCTCATAGCTATTTCAGACACCTTACTTCATTTCATGCTTATGTCAGACCAGATCCTGCTGTCACTTTTACGTGGGTAGATCCAGAGCAACTTCACTGCCTTCTGTAGAAATGTTTGCACTTGTAAGATTTGAAACAGGACTCAACTCACAGCACAATCCTGCTTGCATCTCGTGGTGGAATCTGTTGTTCCAGTGCATGCTGCATGGCGTAGACACATGTGCTTACACAGTCCCATCCTCTCCTCATGCCTTTGTGATGCTGTTGCACTCTCCTGCTCACACACACGAACACAGAAAGTCTGTGATACAAATATGGGGGGACACTTCTGGTAGAATAAAATCGACACCGTATTCTGACAGAGGCGGTTACCTGAACCGCAGCAGTGGCGCTCCAATTGCTGAGACATTGCCCAACATTCATCATGCCCTTGTCTCTGTATGGCGGGTCACACATTGCGCGCTCCATTCAGTGGGGACCTGTTGGCATGATGACGGGTGGGAAGAGGCAGAAGCCCAGCTCTCTGAGCATACCCCCAGTGGAGCACTTGACATTTTGTTTGTGAGTGAATCTCCAAAGAAGCGCATTGGAAAGTGAGTGTTCAGAAGCACGGACTCTAGGTAATAAAGGTAATAGCGACTCATATGAGTAATATGAGGAATAGCAAACAGAAAAAAGAAAATACGAGTAATATGAGGAATAGCAAAAAGAAGATATAAGTAATATGAGTAATAGCATCTGGTGCTCTTCCCATTCAAAACCTTTTACAAGCATGACTCCTCACAACACCCCTGCAAAAAAAGAAAGTATTACCCTCTCCATTTGACAGATGGGAAAGCTGAAGTCCAGAGCCATGGGGAGCGCATATTCAACTCAACCTAGCCTAGCACTTGGGGGGGAGAGGGGGGGTCATGTCACGTAAGACCAAGAGAAACGACTTTCCTTAAAGGAACAGTGGTTTTTAGTGCATCCAGGTAGCTCAGCCTCTGACGCGCCCCACTCAATACCTTCCACTCGGCTTGCGTGCCAAAAAATGCTGTGTAAGCACTTGTGGCACAGGCCAAGGAACGCCTCCAGGGTTCCAGCTCCGGCGTGCTCCCCAGGGTGGCGCCGCATGTGCTTGGCACCGCTCTGACAGTGTGCAAGGCTGGGAGCGAGTGGGCAGGGCTTGCTCCTTGGCGCCAGTCTCGGGATCCTATGGAGACGGGTGAGCGAACCTTGTGTAACTCGAATATGGGGTGCCAAAAAACCAAAAAGGCTAATGGATGCCACTGATTTCCATCTTCCTGAACGAGAAAGCAAAAAGGAGGAAAGGAAGAAAGCCAGCTGGTTTTTTAAAATGATTGGGTCACCTCAATGGCCAGGAAGGTAGTGGAGGGTGAAGGAATATGTCTGTTTCCACGGGACACAACGTTGATTGGGGTCGGGACTTGGTGAGGGGCAGAGCGCGGTGACACCACACCTTTGCTCAAAGGAGACCAGCTGCCCAGTTTTCCTGCTGGATCTGCTGCCTTGCTTTGGCAGAGCACATCTGACAGCAGAACTGGGGCAGAAGCCTTGGTGACGTTCGCAGCCGAACAAACTCCCCACAGATGTACAGAGAGGAGCGAGCTTGCCGTCCTGCTTGTTCTGGACAGAGATGAGTCTGTGTTTATGGACCTGCTTCGGCGGAGGGTTGTGCACCTGCAGCTTCTTGTGCTTTGCACCGTGGTTTCTTTCCCTCTCGTCCTGACAGCGGGGGGGACTTGCCTCCTAGGAACAGGCCCAGCAGGCATCATGCCCCATGTGCAGATCTTTCGTGAGCAGGACTCTGTCATCCTGAGCCCACTTTTTTCCACAGGGACTTTCTCTAGACCCCAAGGACGCATGTGAAGAGAGACATGTGCATCAGCCTCACCTGAATACCAGCAGCAAACCCACCCTGAACCGGGCAGTGGTGGCTGTGTTCACTTCTCATTCCCATGCCAGGACGGAGCAAGGCTCCACTGCTCTCCCGTTGGCAGGGAGTGGGGAAACGGCCCCGGCGTCTGGGGAGTGGCACTGGGCCCATGCAGACGCTTGGGCAGATCCCAGGAGTCTGGGGTTCTCCCTGCTCTACCACAGGGCGCATCGCTGCCTCCTCCTCATTCCCAGCTTGGACTCCCTGGGAGGCAGCCCACAGAGGAGGCCTCCTGGCATTTCCTCTCCCCCAGAACCCTTTTCTGCAGGCTTCCCAGACTGGGGTGGGGAAATCCATCTCTCACCAAGGGATTTATGAATTTCTTCTCAACCAGCACCAATTTTATGTCTCTGGAAGATGCATAATGCTTTCTGACTTTATTTAAACACAGTGGATTTAACCAGAGAGCTGTATATTTTTAAGATCCATTTAGAAACCGTCCCCCACTTTTTCTTTAATTCCCAGCCCCCGCAAGGAGGCACTTATCCAGAGCCTTTGTGTGAGGGCAACGCACATCTATATTGAACACCAAGTATATTGAACACGGGTACCTCTATCTATTGAGATGATATGGCATGGCACTAGGAAGACAGCTTCTGCACAATCACCCTGTACTTCCTGATGGTGAAGAGAAGCAGCCGTATCTTCCAGAGAGGCCAAAAGATATTTCTAGCTGTTAAAGCAATAGTTGAAAAATCAAGAGTCATTTATACTTCTTGGATAACAGATAGTCTCTAAAACAACGGATAGATTTCTGGTGTGGATTCATTTCTAATTGCAATTGAAAAGAACAGGTAAAGCGGGCATAGAAAATCCCATCCCAAATTGAAATTCTAGCCTGCTTCACTTCTTCCTCTCACCCATTTCTTCTGGTAATAGCACATCTACATTTGTACATGGTTTTAGATTGATGTTGTAACATCCTGAACACAGTGAATTAAATCAGATCCAATATTTGCAAGTCTGAAATGCTTCTTGTAGGAAATGAAAACATAAAATATATGCAATTTTCCCCTGGCAGTTTATTATGGTATGAAGAAAAAAAAAAACATTCTGTGCTTGAAGCTGACGTTATATTACAAATGTTTTGCGAAGTATGACGTGACTATTAAAATATGATTACACAAAGTATGAACATTTTAAGAAGTTTACAGTACAGTGAATCTTTTATAAACAGACTCTTAAATATACATAGGACAATAGGAGCTGACAGAAAACATCAAAAATTAACTATTAATGTTTATAGACTTTTCCCCTGAAAAAAAGTCGCACATCAAAACAGAAATTATGAAAAGCCTTAAAACCAGGAACAAAAATCACCTGTACACTACAAATATCCATGGCAGAGGTGTGCAAACCAGAGCTATCTTTTCATTATATGATACAGTCACAAGGGAACTCTGCAATCCCTGGATAGGATTTGCTCTTCAGGTGTAGCTCATTTCACACAGGGTAAGTCCTCAATGAGTTTGCAATCAAGTGTTACAAACTCTGTGTCAGAAGTTGTAACATCACAAGCATCTACTCAGTGCAAGACAATTTATGTATTTAATGTCCTAATCAATGTATAGGAGTGTATCCTGACTGACAACTCTGCTGGGAACCTGCAAATGGATCTGTCAGCAGATCGCTATGCATGCGTGGATCCCTGCTGGGATCTTCCAGTAAGGATTATTTCAGGAGTGGAGTTATGAATGAGTTGAGGTTTTTTTTTTGTTTTTAATGCAACTCTTCAATTTTGTTTTCTGGTAGGGGAGATAAATGACTACATTTGCTTCCTGTTTAGCCAGTTTGCCTGGACACCCCTAGTTCATGTGTTAAGTTATGTCAAAAACATAAGTATTTTATGCTGTAATACACAGTATTACTGAAACTAACAATGTTATTTGCATATTTATAACAAGGTATAATGAAATTCCTATAACAAAACAAAAAAATTATGCTATAGATTTATTTACAAACAGTCCAGCAAAGAAGTATAAATACTTCTATATTTAAGGTTTAGGAAAACATAATTTACAAAATATTCAAATATATACAGTCATCTGAAAAACTGCCAATATTAACCTTTGATGCAAGCAAAGAATTGGCCGAGTTCAGTCATCGTGTACTGAAAGAGGCGGCGGCTTTTGCAGATTTGCTTCTGTGCTGAAAAGTCACGCTCCTGTTATGTACAAAGCAGTCTGCTGTCCTCTGAGTTAAACGTGTCCGGAGCTTTGCGCATGCTGTCCCAAAATGTCGTCTATCATTGTCAAATTGTGCAACCACTCTTCGTCGTTGCTACTGCTGCTGTTCTTCATGAGAGAGTCAATGAAGTCAGTATCGCTGCAGTTGCCAGGCAAGATCGAATTACTTTGCTGTGGCACAAAGTCATAGTGGGGCAGCTCAGAAGCGGTGCTCATTCTGTTGAACGTTCCAGCCGGCTGGCCGGCGGCGGAGTAACTTGGCAGCCCAAGTCCTTGAGCAGGGTTGAGCTGGTTAAAACTGGACACGCCTTGTGGCATCGATTTCATAACATTCATGGCTGGCAATGGTCCTCTGGTTAAATTGTGTCTTAAGTTCTGATTATTCATTGGGCTCAGGCTCTGGCCAGACTGCCCCAAGGTTAGTTTTTGCATCTGTCTGACCTGGACTCCAGGAGCAATCTGATTAGGCGGCACGACAGCCTGGTGGGAAAACTGTTGGCCTGGTAAATTTGGTCTCACGTTTTGTTTGGAGAAGAGGGGGTTACTGGAGAACTGCTGCATGCTGGTATCCATCTGGCTTTGGTTTGGCATTCGTGGGACCCCAGTCGACGTCCACATCTGGGCAGATGAGGTTGGGTAGACATTAGGAATTCTTGGCATACTCGGCTGCCTTAAGTGTTGTTGAGTTGCAGAGGGGTTCGCCAAGGAACTGGAGCTGAAGACTGGCATTGTCATTCCTGGCTGGACTGCAGCGTGGCTGTGAACTGTTTGGCATCCGGAGTTCATACCCAGCGAGTTTTGGCTTGGTCGCAGTGGGAGGTTAAAGTCTGAACTGGGGGGGAAAATCCCCTGCTGTTTGTTAGCGTTGTGTGGAATCATTACCATGGTCCCGCTGTTCTGGCCGGCGGTGGCTGGAGTGATTCCAGAGCCCAAGGTGTTCTGGAGCATCCCTGGGTTGGATGGCATCATGCGGTGGTTTGGTGGGGGATTTGGCATGGACTGACTGCAGTCGGTGGGTATTGGCTGCTGTACTGCTGTATGTAAAGAGATACGTTAAGCATTAAATACACATTCATTCCTGAAACGTGGCAGGTTCTTAATAGGCTGCTTCTCCTTAATATATCTCTTTCATTACACAGGCCTCTCCGCAACATTCCTTCTAACAGAGTTACTACTAAATGGGCGAATCCCATATTATGCCATAAAACATGGGATGCTTTTATTTCAGCACAAAGAATTGTTAAGAGCCCCATATTTATTCAGAGTCAGAGAGCCCCAGAAGCCTGCACTTTTCAACTGCGAGCCCTTTCCGCCTTACCTTGAAACTGGTTCACCTGCTGGGCCACAAACGAGCTCCTCTGCTCAGACGTTACTGCCAGCATGTTTTGTCTCTGCTTCTCCTGGAAAACAAGAGAACTGACAGTCAAGAGGCAGCCTCTTGAGGAACAAAAAGTAACAGCAGGCCCTTAAGTGTGGCTGCTATCAAATCTAATGACCTATTTGGCGCGCGCGCACACACACACGCAAACCCAGATTCTTTATTCTCAGACTAGACACTTCAGCTGAGTCTGGGACTTAACGGTGTCTTCAGAAGTGTCCTCTAAACACACCAAGCGAGGGCAGCCTCAGCACACGCGGGATGGGAAGCTCCATGTTTGGGATGACATTGGACCCCTGTGCTTTCTCTGCTCTAGGAGAAGCCCAAGCCATTTTGGGTGTTTCTACTCCCAGCCTCCTCCCTTTGTTTCTTTATAGTAGGGGCCTGATCTAAAGCTCGCTAGAGCCAATGGGCAATCTTTCCTTCACCCAGAGCGGGCTTTGGTTTGGTCTTCACCTGCTGCAGGAATCTTTCGGCCATCTCTGAACTCGTCCTGCTGGGGGTCCTGGCATTTCCTCCGACACACCTAGCATGGCACCTGCTGCGTTTCTAACCGTGTCTCCTGGCTGGTTAATCTCCGCCTCCCCCATTTTCAGCAGGACCCCACAACATCCCACTTCTCACCTACACTGAAAGGGCTCCGTAGCCACAGCGTACCCTACCTGCAGCAGCTGTCGTCTCATGATTTGTTGCTTCAGTAAATGGTTCCTCATCGTATATCCATTCACTGTGGCTGCCGCGGGCACTGAGCCTGCAGCTGGTATAGTGCCTGGCTCCTGAAGTCTGGCAACAATGCCTGGGTTTTGATCCTGCCAAGAAAGATAAAATAAAGAAGAAGTCAATTCCCCCAGGGAGATAACAACAGAAGCCATTATCACATTCATCAGGGCCTCTTCCCCACTCCAGTTTCTATCCCATCTTGAACCACTTGCTGGCTTAGGTGCCTGCAACACAAAACGGCACGTGTCATGACTCTTGGAGCAGCAGAGCACTTGGACATTAGGGTATATCAATATGGGAGGAACTCAGAGGAGCAAAGGCTAATTCAAAATCCTTTGGTACTGGCCCAAGGCCATGGGCCACTGCAACCCATGGGCATCTCCCTGGGTGAAGAGATGCAAGTCAAACCCTAGGTTTTCTACCAGTTCCCTGACTATTACATTGACAGACATAAAGAAAAGAAGTTGCACTAAAGAAGAAGCTAGCTGTTGGATAGAGGTAATGGAACAAAAATGCCCAGCAAACAAAACGAGGGTGAGGGGAATAGAAAGAGGAGAGCCACGTTCTTAGAGAGATAGGAAACTACGAGGACCAGGATCAGAGGGGTAAGTGGCTGGTCTGAATGATCTGAGAAACCTGGCAAGAAGCTGAATGCAAAAAGGAAAGAAGAGTTTGCAGAAATACAGGACCAAAGTCTTGGCTGGTGTACACGGGACTGATCCACGGCTGGTAAAAACCGACACGGCTCCAGGGCAGCCAACAACAGACGCATCTGTTTACATTAGCAGCGGTTCTGCACCATGCGAACGGAGGTGTGGACAAAAGGGAAGGATTCGAGAAGCCATTAATCCCTCCAGCATTGCTAAGACACAGCTTGAGGGGGAAAGAGAATTTAACAAAACTAAACCAAACCAAACCACCATACACCACTGAAGACAAAACCAGCATAGGTGGAAACTAAGGGGGAAAAGTAAGTGAAAAAACTGCATCCTTAAAGCAAGAGAGAAGGAGACACTCCAGCAAGGTCCATAAACAGCTCCCGGTATAACTCCCCACTCTCCACTTCAACATCCAGATATTACATTATTTATGACGTTTTGTTATTATTGGCAGACAGAAGTATGTACATTATATCCAGCATCCTTAACTAGGGCGTGCTTCCTTTGTTTTCAGAATGGAAGCCCACATCCTTTGTTTGAAAATCAATGTTATCAGAAGATAAGCAAGAAGAAAACGGTCGTTGCCTTTTTGACATCTGACAATTAGAATCAGGCTAAACTGGAGAAAACAGGATACGAGCCATATTTTGGAGAGACCAGAAGGAAACATCAGATGATGTTTGTTGAGGCAGGCTCTCCGAGCTGGGACGCCTTTCACCGTGGGTCTGCCACGAAGAATGACCCAAGTCATTCCAAGATTTCTTTTTTAATAGGATTACCAGGAAGGTCACTGAAATTACTCACTTTTATGGCACCTCTTTTTGTTGCAGCACTTAGGTCTATTATGCAAAACCACAATTGATGAAATGTAAATGGGTGCGAGATAATTTACCAAAAGACACAAACCTGCAGCTCATCACGGGTCTCATTATCATTCCTATTCATGGGCAGTCTCATAAGACTAGACATTATTACCGCTGCTTTGCTTACAATCCTGCTGGACACTGTGCCTCCTCCCACATCCCTTCCTCCCTCCCACAGTAGGAGAAAGGGGGAGGGAGGGAGGGAGGAAATGTGATTTACTCCTGATGTAAATATGAAAGTTCATGTGCAGCTAGTGTTCTGCTTTCATGTCAGATATTATTCTGCAGCCATAGTTAAGCTTTGAATAATACAAATTGCCTCCAGGGGAATACTTGAAAGAGCAGGGATTCAGTTTGTGTACACGGCACATGAAAGACACTGAAATGTTCATACCACCAAAATCCCTGCCATCGAGCCAATTTCCTCCCAACTTGTCTTGTTGTGTGCAGAGGGTCTGTGCTTACTGAAGCAAATGAGTTTAGTGCAAGGACAATCATTGTGATGTTTAGCTCAGGGCTATTGCATTAACAAGTCAGAACATTAAAGTCTCTTTTACTAATCATGTCCGGCTCATTCTAATTTTCCCTAAACATCATTATGAAAATAATGTTGATTTTTCCATATTATTAATGGTAAAGAAGTGTAAATCACACTACTAATTACGGCTCTTGTACTGCAGCAGGAGAACGGCTTAATTATACAGGATGTTTTTGCAAGCACCCTATAGCAATAACAACATTCGGCCAAGTTCATTGGCAAATGTACAGAATGGCTTACTACGTTTTTGGAGGAAATTTGGCTAACATTTAATTAGCTACTAAAGAAAGCAATATATAGATCTAATTTTTGCTTTTGGGGAAATTAGGACAAAATGGCACAGATGAGAACGCAAGGAATGAATTCAGTGTCTTTCATTTTACAGTTCGCATTTTGGATACAGAAGAAAAAAAAGAAAGGTAAAAAAAAGAAAAGTTCTTTCTTCTCGCCACTAGTGGGAACTACTGTCTTCTCTTACAGTAGAAAATAACCATGCAAGTGTCATAACTAAGAATAGCTCCTGCATGTGGTCTAAGGGACCTGCTATCTGTACCAAAGGTTAATGAACTTTAAACATTTTTCCTTTTCATCACTCCCCAAGAAAATAAAAATCACTTTCCTTTCCATGCTAAGGCCAAGCCAAACAAGCCACAGTCTGAAATGGCCCATACTTTGGACCATCCCATTTTAAATTTCAGGAAGAGAGCAGACTGAGTAAGATTTTAATTTGAAGGCCAGAAACCATAGCTGAGGGTGTTCACACATCCAGGGCGGCGGGACCTGAATATTTGCGGGTTCCAGCCAAAGGCACCGACGCCTGCTGTGGATTCAAAGAATTCAGCTTGGGTTTTTTGAGAGTAGCTCGCAGCTCTTCTCTTTTTCTCTCCCGAACTCAAACTCAAACATCGCCCCGACAGTATGCTTCCCCAAACAGCCTGCTAGGAAGAGCTCGCTTTTGAGAGCACATGTTTCTGTTGCTAGGCAAACTGTCACCCAGCTGGTTCAGCTCTCCTACAGAACTCCGTGGGCTTTGCAATTTGGCAATTTTTTGTTTGAGCTGGGACTGGTGCTAACTTCACTGCTTTGAATCACCGGGTACAAACCCGGCGTCGCGTGCAGCTGCCAGGAGCAAGGAGGCAACAGTTAGTCAGAGTTTTCAGGAACGCGTATGTTTAGACTCCCTGCTCTGGAGCTGGGCTTGCATCAGTCTTTTCATCCCCCTCGGACACCTCACTCGCCACTCGCATCACGAACAGCTCATTTGGTGTGCAAGGGTAGACCGCTAGACATACGTAGATGCATAAATTGCAATTTGAAATTAGAATTTCAATAGGGGGGGGCCTGTAGTTGCAGAAAAGCATGTGCTTACCTGGAGCCGCACTATGGTTTGGAAGTATACACGTACCCACTAAAAACCTGGCCCACAACTGCACTAAGCACCCGGGCACATCAGCTGTGCTGCTCGTGTGGCTACATTTCTGAAAGTCCAGCCTGTGCTGATCAGTGATTGATCTGGTAATCACACATTTGTTCCTTTGGGTGAGAACCCAGACGTGTGCAATCCCTAATTCCTCAAGACCGTCCAAGACCGTGTAAACCGGGACTTCCCTGAGATCACCTAGATGTATGGGAAAGAATTCCATTCCCCTTAGTCCAAAGTTTTCCCTGGTTTTGTTTGGGTTTTTTCACAACTAGTTGAAACAGTGGACTCATTCATCATTCCAAAACTTTCCCATCTGCTCTTAAGGTGGAACTCAGAAAAATATAGTATAAAGCAGCTCAAATGTTCAAACGTTCTGATTTAGGCCTAGAGCTATGGGAGATCTACGCAGTATTTCAGCAAGGGCGTGAAGGGGAGACTGCAAAGTGCTGCGCAAAGGTCATTTATCTAACATCAGAAACGCAGTATCTGTACCAAAATGGCTCTGGGAAAAGCATATTTTTGTGTTACAAGACATGAGTTGCTAGGTGAGACCATCGAGCATTACATCACGGACCCACACAAATAAAGCTAAGTCATGAATTTGAACAGTTAATAGATGGACTAATTAGAAACTGGTTTTTTTTTGTGGTTCTACCAAATAACCGCGTCAAAGCAAGTTTATTAGGAGTGAGAGACTTAACTCTGCAAAGAAGAGAGGCCTTCACCAATGAAAGTATTAATAAACAGCAGAAAAGCTAAACAGCTGCCAATTAAAAATGCATACAGTCACTGTATTTAGAAAGTTTCTTCCATTTTGAAAGATAAGTAATACTCCCATTACTTTCGACAGGGAATGCAGCTGAATCCAATAATTTCATATCTTAAAACAGAAGAAATGTTTAAATGCAAGCATGGTACTAAAAAATAAAAGACAAAATACAAAGGTAAACAGACAGCAGCAATCAGCCTTGTTTGCAATTTAAACACAGGGGTTAGAAAAAAAATCTTAGTGGCAGTTATCTTTTGGAGCCAAAGACATTTAACCGTGAAAATAATTTCAAATCAGCTGTATGCTAGAAATCTGGAACAGAAGAACTGCTGTTTCTGGCTCTGCTACTGGCTCACTGGGTGGCCTTAGACTCATCATTCAACGTGTGGTGTTGAATTCAGCATATGTGTTTTAAAATGGCAACGATACCCTGGTGGGTTGGTGTCAAGCTGTATAGTATTTGGAAGGGTGGAAAGGTCCACGTAAGAGTTTGCTTCTGCTCTCCACTGTGGGGTTGCAGATCCTCAGTCTGAAAATATTCTCTCTTGGTTTCCTTGTTTCCCCAGTTCTGTGCAATCACACCTGTAGTCTTGGGCTTAATAGGCTGTGTCTGCACGTCACCCTCAAGCCCATGCCAGCTGATGGTCTACACAGTAAACCCGTCATCCCAACATTGGACACTACTGAACCCCAGTTCTGATGTTGACCCCACTGCTGCTTTCCTCCAAGCCTGCTGCTTTCTGCAGTGTTTTTGGAACGTACTCATGAATATAGACCTCAGGCACAGGAAGTGTGCCAATATCCCTGTTCCTGACTCACAGCCCTACCATACCCCACGCAAACTGTGCCGACTGCTCACAAAAAAGGGACGAGCAATCTGCACGCCGATTTCTAGTAGGGCTCTACTCGGTGTGCACAGCTTGGGCTTGGGCTACACAGTACGGCTTGTGGTTTAGGCTCGTCGGATGCCTTCAAGATCAACCCCTAGTGTTAGTGGAGTTGTGCCCATGTTTGGGCTGCAAGCTCTTCAGGCAGGGGCTGGCTTTCTGTTCTGTTTTTCTTTTCAGGGTCTGGCCCACGGCTGTATAGCTCCTCGGCACTCTCGCAATACAAACACTGGTGGTAATGTTCATACCTGTCATGGGAGCTTTGTGTTCAGGTCAGTGTAAAGGTCCATAAAGAATCCCCACACGTGTTGCCTCCACCTGTACCCCCACGCAGGGATAGGTCAAGACACCCCTATATTCAAAAGGAAAAACTGAGCACAGCCCTTACTGTGCAGCTGGTAAGTGGATATTAAAATCCGAAACCATTTAGGTTGAGCTGGGACTTCCTTCCTCCGTGCAAAGCTGATATGCACAACGCAGCACTGGGCGCTGGCAGAATTGTCAAGGCTCTCCACTTAAAACTGAAGTGAAGCTTGTAACAGGCCGTGATCATTTACACTGCAGCAAGATCAGATAGGCAGCATGCACAGACTATGACCTTTATTTGCTGCCTCCAATACGACTTTATATTTTCTCTTTGGGAGATTTCTTCCTTTCTCTCTCCCCACCTCCCTCTGGATTCTGCTTTCAGCCCCGAGATGCTCGGCAAGATAAAACTGATTCTTTCAGCTCAGAAATCTTTTGAACCGTTTTATTTTTGTGTTTGTTTGTCTTAGCACAATGTCTGAACATTGATAAAACAAACTGTGTGGCTCAATGGGTCATTTTTTCCCCATCTTTCACCCATTTACTTGATATACAACCATGTGAAATACTATCAGACTCAAGTTTCTAAGCTTATCTCAGGGGCTGTCAGTCAGGAAAAGGCTTTGTTTGAAGACTGTAAGTGATCCAGGGGTATATGGTTTTGTTAAAAAAAAAAAAAAAGTTCTTTTAAGTTCTTTTTTTTCTTCTGTTCTTACAGCATTGGCATGCTCAGCCTCACACAAAGGTAACTTCCTCCTTTGATGGAGGCAAAATGACAAGATCGCTACACCTGGCTGACAATTATACAAGGGGCTCCTTTGGTCAAGTAAAATAGAAGATATACCAATCTCTTCCCAGCTGTTCTTATAGTGCGCGCTGTTCAAAAGAAAGAAAAACAGCCGCAATTCTATTTACAAATACGTTCAGGCTTTTAATAAGGATGGAAAGTGAGTCCAGCTCCTCCTTCCAAAAACAATTCATCAAATTAGTTTAACTTTTATAGAAGGAGTTTGCCACATTGTTCTGTTTGCCACAGATGGTTTTATTCAACAAAATAAACCTTGGAATGAAAAAGGAAAAAGAAAAAAAGCATGTAAAATCTATGGTGAGTTACTGCATGTGTTGTTTAACTTTATATGAAGGAAAGTGCATGCTTCATCAGGTCTAGCTGAGGTCAAGCTACTCAGGGTGTTAAAACCAGTACCAGACTGGCAGGAGGAAGAGGCAGCCGCCTCCGAGCCCTGGGCACAATAGCACACTCATCGATTCATTGGGTGCCCCGAACACACTGCAGCATTCGTTCTTAGCCTTGGAGTCACAGTGGTAGCGTCTGCATCAGATGCGACCCCCTTGCCTTCGGCTGCCCTCTTGGTTCGAGCATCCTTTGCCAGCAGATTGGCAAGGCATCATTAATGGCAGGAGAACATGCTTCGCTCCACCACACTGAGAGGGAAGCACTGACATGGGCAGCGGTGGGATCAGAGATGCCCCCTTGGAAGCAGCCAGGAAGGGACCCACCAGTGTCCTACATACTGCACACAAGGCAGCTCTGTGGCAGGCTTGAATTCTGAGATGTGTGTTCATTCTGGCCAGGCTCTTTTGATCCCTTGTCCTTTCTAATATGTCATCTGCCTTACTTCTCACACACATACACGCCCACCCACACATCCTGAGGTGGGTGTTTCTTGCTGATCTATATTCCATGGTGTTGAAATCCAAAATTGAATTCTCTGCAAAGAGCCGAATGTTTATATTTGGCTTGTTCCAGCTGTCACCGATTCTCCAGTCCTTGACACTGTACTCCTGTTCCCACGGAGGGCAGTGCGCCTATAAATTCAGTGAGATCATCTAAAACTGTATTTATCTTGTCCAGTTTCAGCTGGTAGTCCTTCTGCCTGCCTCTCCAAGGTTGCCCTGGTCCCAATGACAAACTACAGTGTCTGGCATCTATAAAGCACGGTTTGACTCGAGTAATCCATGCATTATGTCAAGGCACGCTCTCTAGCAGAGGCGCTGATGAGGTTCAGAAGAGCTGGTGTAGCTGAACGTGCAATGGAAGCAGAAGAAAAGTGACAGCCCAATGTTGATTTCATATATTAAAACCAGAGAACAAGGATCTGATTGAGCAACAGGGTTACGTTTGCTTCAGACACGAGGCAAAGGACAAAACTTAGTGTTGCTGAAAGCGTTTGGTCCTACAACTACCAATTTTGAGGAGCTGGGTGAGTTTTACATGCCTGGCCTCCAGCAGGGTAACCACAGGAGGAGTTGTAGAACTGCCCGTTTTTAAATAAACTGTAGTTTCATTTTTAAGAATTTCTTTTCTTTTCCTTTTCAATTTGAAGGTGAGATTGTCAAAGACGGTGCCCCAGTCTCACTGACTTGCGTTAGGTGGGCACCCAGTTCCTACCCGGAGGATGCACAGACCCTCCTGGAAAGGCGCTGTCATGTAATCCCCAGCCCCTCCAAGCACAGCACACGAACGCTGGGTGTCAAGCCCAGAGCCGACCATGCTCACGAACAGAAATCACTCTTTCCATGTTCATTCTTTCACCTGCTCCCATATTTTCTTGCCAAGACCAGGAACCGAAAACTCCCAGATTGTACAAACCACCCAATTAGATGTTGTAACAACTGTAAAACAATGGTCTAAAATAACTGATTAGATAAACAATCAGTGACCTCCTCTGCTAAGTAGCTCTTGAATTCAATTTTTTTTATAGCCAAGATGCTAATGTATGAGAAAAGGGGAGGGGCAGGGAGAAAATAAAGTCGATTTTGACCGTGAGGTCTGTGGTGCCATTCTGTTTTGTTTTTTAATGAAAAATATTTATTTAAACCCCCAATGCTGAAATGCTATAACCAAGTCAACTCCATCTGCCCTTAAAAATGCCTTCCTTCCCTCCCTCCCTGTTCCATTCAGATTGTATTTACAAACTGTAGAGGGCTCATTTTTTCTTGTGTCATTTCATTATTACAGAGTTGAGATCACTAGCCATCTGCAGCTTCATTTCATCAAGCTCTGATTTGTCCTTGGAGCAAGGTCATCTGGGACAAGAACATAAAATGCCGCTTTCCACAACTGACAGTTCTTTATGCCTTCCTGTAAATGTCCCCACTAATTTTAAATAATTTTACCACTTCAGACATCTTTTTTCCCCCTCAAAAAAGGCTGATGTCCAAACACATTAATAAGGCTCTCATTATTTAACCATTGCATGACACCTTCTAAAAGCAATTAATGGTGTTTATTTGTAGATAACTGAAGCATTTCAAGCTCTAGCTGAGGAATCCTTGGTAGCTTCATGTGGCTTGTAGGATATTAGCTATGGGTCAGGAATTGGGACCCACTGTTCACTGCTAACATACGCTTGGAGCACCTCCGGATGCCATCAACCAGAAAAAAACTGCAGCCCATGCACAAAAATTACCAGCTGCAAAATATACCCCCCTATGGTAGGTACAGTGCTCATAAACCTGCATGTATACACGCTTGCTTGTAGAAATCAGCAGAGCGGCAAGAAATGATCTTCAGACGTGTCATGCAGAAATCCAAGCTAAAAACAAAATCGGGCATTTACATGGGATTTTTACTCCAACCATATCCGATTTGTCATCAGTTTTGGGGGCATCGCCTTCTGAAGAGACTGCCACTCCAGATTATTTATATATAAAAAAAGGAAAGAAACCACAGGGCAAATTAATTTACAAGTCTCGATCAGTTCAAATCAGAAGGCGACAGAGAGTAATTAAATCATAGGGGAGCATCAACGTTAGCTTTGGGGGTCACTTCTTCATTTCTAGCTCCTGATTGCATATATGCTAACAGCAACGGGCAGCAGGTCCAGAGTCTAATCTCCAGCTGGAGGCGTCCATCTCTGTATCTGGGAAATTCAGTTCTTGGCTCATGTAACAGATTCTAAGATGTGCTCTGATATGGGCAGGAACCGTGGTCACTAGTATAATTTTGATGCATTTTACCTGCGTGGCCTTTTACACCACAGAGCCCTGCCTACAAACACGTGCACGTTGCAGAGGCTTGATCTCAAAGTTTGGCCTGCAGTTACCTTGGCATGTAAGCTCCCCATTTCTGTGTACAAGCAAATCTGTACATGCAAATATCCCTTTGGACACACAAATGGGGGATTAGCTCATACAAATATATGCGCATGTAATGGCTGCGGACAGGTTTGAAAATCTGCCCACTGAAGTTGAACTATGCAAGGTCTGGGGGTTTTCAAATGGATTTAATTACTTATGTGCCATTCAAGCTCTTTGGGCAGTGGATCCTGTCTGCCTTAGGTGACCCTTGGCAATCCCAGGCCAAGACATTTGTCTTTTTTTTTTTTCTTTCTAAATCTAAGCACAGGGCTCACACTTCTCCTTATGTAAGCCCATCTTTGTGCTGCCCCCAAAGTGCTAAGGGGACTCAGAGCTGCCCAAATGATTCTGGTGTTTCAAAGCGATTTTGGTGCTTCAGAGCCTCCATCTCATGGCAAACCTGACAGATGCCTTGGAAAACAGCACAGGTGTGGGGAAGTCCTACCTGCCGCACTTGGCTCTTGTAACTGCCACATAAGGAATGAGTGGGGGAGCTTGCTCAGTTTGTGGTCATGGTGTGCTGCGCTCCAGCGCTCCACAGATAACTTACAGGCCCAGAGGGGATCATTAAAATTTGGCGTAGTTTAGAATAGCCGTGAGTTGGAACCAGCCACAGCTGGCCCCGGGATCCGAAAAGAAGGGATGAAGAGAGAAAACAGGGACAAAATTCATATGAAAAGGGGTCAGGCCTCATGCCAAAGATATGACGGGCAACTGCAGTGCATTGGGAATTTGAAGCTACAATCAATCAATCTGAGTATGTCCCTAGGCCCCGTTTCTGTAGCACCTCAGTGCCATACAGGTACACGTGCACACGATCTGGCCTTCCCTCATCCCTGTTCGGTAGGGAAGGATTATATTCTCGTGGGACAAACAGAAGTAACAGAGTGACTAAGTGACTCATTCAAGGTCAGAAAAGAAGCCTGTGGCAGGGTTGGGAAAGGACTCAGCCTACTGAGCCCTACTCCAGGAACCTTGGTTAACCATGACACCATCCTTCCTTCAGACGGTCTACAGAAAAAGGCAGCCGTGGAACAGATGCTGAGCAAACTCCCCGGATGCAAGATATTCCAGGATGGGGCAAGCCTGCCTAACCTCAGGCATTTGGCGTGCGACTCCAGCTTCTGGCCCCTTCATGGTCCACCCACAAAGTCTCAGGAGCTGCAGCAGTGTTGCTCTCATGGCTACAGCAGAAGGGTAGACTGAAAAGGCATAGGGCCTGCTTCAGGCTGACTACAAAGATGACTCAGTCGTGGTACCTCCCCATCCTCCAGGCTCACTCACAAGGCAAGAGAGCTCATTTTTCTGAGTCAGAAGTTAATTATCTGGGGTAAAATTTTCAGACACAGTCCAGCTATGACTGGAGCGCACACTGTGGCCAGCAGCTCTGCCCTCAGACATGCCGTGCTGCTCCTCAGCCCTAAGCAGATGCAGATGCAGATGGGCCAATTAAGGCAGGTGGGGGACAGTGCCAATTAGCCCAGCTGCAGCACCGCACAGCCACAACCACCAGGCTTCCAGCTGAGACAGCCAGCACAGATGAGTGGGTGCTTAAGGGAACAGGAAGTTTGCAGTCCAGATGTGGCCTAAGTGCCTTAGGCTCCCAGGTCCTATTTTCCAAAGTGATTTGGTCCTTCAGATGCTCCATCTCATGGGAAGTCTGTGGGACTCAAATTTAAATGCCTTGGAAAATTCTCCCCTTGGTATGCTGAGTTTTTATAGCTAGACAAGCAATCACTCAAGGGAGCTAGAAGGTGGGTGCTATTTCCAACTTCCATCCGAGTCAGGGCCACTTGCAAGCATTTCTTTCACAGAGCCCCAGAACGCCAGCGGTTAACTTCCCTTTGTTCACATCCAAATGATTAAGGTTAGAAGCTTGCATGGTGACATCATCATAGTTTAATCATGCTGGATAGGGTCCAAGGAGCCAAAATTATTGCTGACCCCGTGGTTACTGATCCGCTTTGCAAGTAGCTGATGTCTGCTCTCGCTTTATGAATTATTTAATGGGTTAAAGATTGGTCAGATCTTCTTTACGCAACATACGGCTGTGCAGCACGCAGGAGGACGTAAACATGCATTAACAAGGTTAAAGTCATATACTGTAACTACACTGTCTGTTTTCAGCTTGCAGCTTTATTGACTTAATCATACTGGCACTGTAGCCAACAAATCATTAAATCCATTCCATTCTTTTGCTGGTTACCAACCACAAAAACAGAGCCAGGCAAACACTAAGCAAATCTCAAGAGGAGGTGGGGGAGGGAGCGGGGGCGCGGGGCAGAGAGAGAACAGTGGGATCACTATGGAATTCTGGACTGTCCCTGGAAACACAAAGACGCCAAATCTGTCTTTATGGACAAAGTGGTTTCATGGTTTAAAGTGACACACTCATTTGTTCCTGTTTTGCAATGTTCAAAAAGAGGCAGGCTGAGCTTCTCACATCTGTAAGGGTTTGTGTGCGCGGGTGCACGCGTGTGTGTGCGCGTGCGTGCACACGGAGTCCTCCAGTCCTCTTCTGTAAACAACTACGAGGGTCGGGGAAGATAATATCTGTCCCGCAAGAGGTCTCAGAACTCTGTGCTGCTAATCTGCAGTGAAATGCAGGCATAATTAAGAGTTCAGCAAGAAAGACAAATACACTGTGCATTTAAATAAGTCCGGCCCGAGCAACTCCGACCACTGCAGGGAAAGGGAAGTGTTTTTGGTTTCAGACTAGAGGTAGTGATGAGTCCCTTCTGTCGGCAGCCAAAGACCTCTCTCATCAAGTGTGGGTGCCCCAGGCTAACCTCCCAGTACCACGCTCGGGCACAAACACAAGGGCTCCAAATGCTCAGAAGTCCAAAAGGCCTGGAAGTGCCACTGAAAATCAGCAGGAGAAGCAGGTGCTCGATACCAGGGTAAACTCAAGCTGCTGATGGAATGAGGAGTTCAATTTTAGGCATCTAGATTTGAAATCATAGAGCTTAAGTTTTTCCTTGGGTTTTGAAGTCACCAGACATTCATTTGCTAGTGCTCCCTTCCCAGCTGCTGGTGAGGTGGTACAAGGGTCCCCTCCATCACCCCAAACTATGAACACCTGTTTCTGACCTTAAGGAACTTTTGGCCTGTTGATGAATACAGATGCCCCCTTCTGCTGGAGCTTCTCTTATGCTTCACAAACATAATAATGAGACTATGGGTGATGGAGTCCAACAGGAAGCTCTCAGAAGCCTTTGGACAGTAAGGTGAATTTGCATTTTGCTTCCCGTCGAGAAGCCAGACTCAGCTGGTTTTTATAGGGTGCAAGAGGCTCCACAAAAGACTCTCTTGGGTTAGAATAACACAGATTAGGACGACACACCTACAACATCCCATCCAGGTGCATGAGAAGGGAAGGGCCAGCCACCTCCCTTCTGTTATACCCCAGCCCACTGGTTGGCCAGAGTCTGCTTAAAGAGCTGGTGCCGTCTCCTCTACTTTACTAGGCAAAGTCAATGAGGGGCAACCCCCAATGCCTGCTGCACTGCTCCAGCCTGTGCTCCTCTCACGAGATGAAGAATCATACTCCAAACAGCGACCAGCATGAAGGGTCGTTTTCTTAGTCATCAGCAGGCCTCCTCAGAGTCTGAGTCCCAACTTTGTCTCTTCTTGCTTACCAGACCATGCTGCTAGAACAAAGAGGGGCCAGTGGCTGAGTAATACACTGCAAGTGTAGTGTTCCCACCGTCTGAGTCAGCCAAAGTGCCAGCAGGGAACACTGGCCACATCATGGGCGCAGCCTATCCTAATTCGACCGAGGAGCAGCCACTGGCGCATAAGCAGAGAGGTTGTATAACTTGATTTTCCAATATAACATGTTACCAGTGCTACGACAGTTTTCCCACTTATTCCTCTCAACAAGCTGGTATGGTGGATCCTGCCGCTAAGTTACAGATGGAAAAACTGGGAGAAAGCAGGAAAATGACTTTCCAAAGCAACAGAGGAAGTCAGCACCCTACGTAGGCTGCTTCAACAGCTTGCCTCATTGTAATAATCCTTAATGTGAGATAGGGCAGTGCCTGAGCCATACGGGGGGAAGTGAGACATAAAGTTAAGTGGCTTGCCCTGAATCACACAGGAAGTCTGTGACAAAGCTGGAATCTGAATCCAGGTCTCAAGTCAGAGGTACTGGACAGTCCTGCTTCATGACTAGCACTTGCCACACAACTCCAAAATGACAGCATTTGCTCGCTCGTTGTCCACACGTACAGTCACTGAAATGGTGTCTGCAAGACTGGGTGCTGAACTTGAGTGCCTAGGTGAGAAGGGCTTGTGTCTTGAAGGCGTCTTCTCACTCACCTGCAAGCATCATCACAAGATGCAAACGCAGGGGAGACTGCAGTTGCCACGTTAATTAGCAGACAGCCTGTTCCAAAGGTAAATGACGGATGCAGTGATGTCTTACGAACGACGCATGCAGCCAGAAGTAACACACCGGCTGGGCTATTTATACTCCCTGATTCCAGAGCACTAAAATAGCATGGTTTTTATTTTTACATTTCAGGCAGATCCATGCTGCCAGATTTAAGCAGCTCAGTCCGGAGGTTGAACGTTGCAATGGCTTGTTGTTCCACTGGGGTGGTCATTGGCTGGAGCTGGGGACGCTCACCCGCATCCCACACATCTTTCACCAACTGGGAATGCAGTTGCACCTCTCCGTCAGCTAGTCTGTCTGTCCAACACGAGTGAGAACAGCGCGGGTGGGGAAAACAGCAGAGGGGCCCTCCTTCCTTTTTCCCCTTTCCACCTTCCCCTGGGATGGTGTGCCCAGGGCTCCCAGGCTGTTCCCAGGTATGCCCAAGCTCATCCAAAGGATACGAGTTGGCTTGATCTGAAACACCAAGGCACAGACTGCCTGGGCATGCAGGCATTTCTAAATGCACCGTCAGGGCAGAGCTGCCCGAAGGAACACAGCTACCAAGCCACATGCTGGGGCTGCTTTTATGAACAGGTGCTGGGAAGTCTCTGAAGGAGTTAATGGGTCCTAAAATAAAGCAGTCCCTACTGTTGGTTCATATGGCTTTAAGCCCCAAAGGTCAATACTTGGAGGTAGCCATACACACTAATTCTGTGCCCCTGAAGTCAGAGCTCTGCCCCAGGCTGCTCTCTGTGCTTTTGGCTTCCCAGTGCCAGAAGGACGGGTGCATCCAGGGCCCTTCTGTAGAGCAATTATAAAATCACCAGAGGAGGAGCCAGTCTTGTGCCTCCTGAGCTTAGGAAGGCTCTGAGAGCTGCAGCTTCAAACCCTAAATCATTAGGCGTTTTGTTTTAATTGTAGGGTTATTTTCAACCAGGAACTTGTTATTAACATAGGACAAAACACAGCCTACTTCACCTAGTCATTAAGGGGACTATTATATGATTTGAGATGCTCATGGATGGCCCCACTGGAGTTCCTTTGAGTTAGGCTGGAGACTGGCACATGAAGGAGCATGAAATGTGGGTCCCCTGTGCGACCTTTAGACAGCCAGGGGCTGGAGATGGCAGGAGGGAGGCAGAGGACCTGGACCACCCCAGACAGCGAGTGCCCTGCCCTGAACGGCCCTTGGCCCCAAGTGGATGCCTCCCCAAAGGAGCTGGCAGAGGGAAAGCTCAGCGGTTTGGGGAGAAACTGTAGTGGGGGAGAACGGCTCACTTTTTCACGAGGTGACACAAAGAGGGGATCGGCCCTGGATCTGGCCTGTGGTTATATAACCCAGCCTTGTGAAAATTCAGGATGAACAGGTTCGATTTTCATTCACAAGATCTTTATCTGCCTGAAGAGAGGTTTCCGATTTCACTAGCACTAATCAGGACGCCACAATGGATTTCCGGTCCCAGCAAGGAGGTGCAGAGCCATTGCAGCTCATGGAGCAGGTTTTGATTCCTCTTTCTCTCTGCCAGAGCAACCAGAGGCTGCAAGCCGAATAGATTTAAAAAAAAAAAAGTTGCAAAGTTGCCAATACAGCACTGTCCCTTCTTTCTCAATCAGTGTCCTTCCAGACCCAAATCCTCCTGACCCTCACAGCCTACAGCTGCTGGACCCCCTTGTTCCTCAAACCACCCAGGCCTGCTGCATGGCTGTGGAATAAGAGAACTGTAGTGAAATCTTGTGTTGGTGCCCACTTCAAGTTCTGGCTTCTGCTAAAACAGACGTTATAAAAATAAGCTCTCGGCAAGTATGTCTTACCCAAACAGATTAGCATGCCTTTAGATCCTGCTTGCTTCAAAGCTGCATGGGAATATATACATTGCACAATGGTCCTACTCTACTGATGTAGTCTTACTTCCTAGTGCCGACTCCAAGACACCGGAGGCCAAGTGACCTGGAGGAGGACATGCAGGTGACACTTGGGGTTACATCAGTGTAACAAGCTGAGAAGACAAACTGATAGCTGGTTAGAGTGACAGGGGAAAAGGCTCAACTGGCTGTACCCCAGGAGCATACGTGGCTTGGCTTCTAACCTCATCTCATGCTCTATCTCTGGCAACAAAGACCATAAGAATCAGTAGAACAGTAGGAAAAACAGACACTGGATTCCACAAGTCCGGGAATTAGAGACATCCACAAAGGCTGCCTCTGGCACTGGGTACCAGCTGCAAAACTGGATTAGCTTGGCATTGGTGGTGGAGGTGAACAGGGCCAGAACGGCAAGCTGCTGTGTGGATACCAGCAGAGCTATGGCCCTCTGAAATGCAGCACTCATCCTCCTAGGAGGATAACTGGAGCTCCATCACTAGGGCACTGTGCAGATCCTTACAAGCAAAAGCAGATGAAACTACAGCAACAGAAGCTGGTTCCTTGTGTAGGCAACAGGTTCAGGCATGACTGGTGTGATGAGAGACACTATTTTTAGGGGTTGCCTAATCAGACCTTGATGGCTTGATCCTGCAGATGTATGTAAACAGGTACTGCGCACCTGAGGAGTGACCCTCAAAGTCTGCTAGGGGGTCAGGGAGCACTTGATTACACTGAGAACATTTTAGGCTGATTTGAGCTAGAGCATCCAGCAAATAAGCTCCTAAATAAAACCCAGGTCAGAAATATCAAAATTTGGAGCTGAACTAGGCCTACTACACAGGAGGAAGTCATAGGGCCCTGGGGATGAAATCTCTCCTGAAAGCAGTACTAATAATTTCCTATGGTGCAGATCAAACTGTTCTTCTCACAGGGTCAGCTTCTGTGATGGACCCTGGAGCTCTTTTGGCTTCGTTGTCTCTGACTCCAGTTCACAGGATACCATTAGAAGGCTTGTGGCTGCCCATAGACTGACAACAGTGAAGGAAAGTGGATCCAGAAGGGTTGGAGATTGCTATTCATCTCCTCCTCCTGAGGAAGCTGCTGCAACGATGATCCTCCCAAAGAAAATTTGGCTTCCAACCTTCAAGGTCGCTGGCAAGGAGCATCACATTAAAGCAGGAATTTCCCCAAGGGTGACTCTTAGTCCTCTGGGAACACAGAAGAATCAGAGATAACGAGAAGTGAGAGCAAGCAATAGGACAGAGAGAACAGGAGGACAGCAACACCTGCCCATTTCTAATGGGAGAAGATCAGAACCCCATAGTCAAAGCAGCTTGGAGAAAGCAACCCTACAGATATTCAACTAAACTACACAGACGTGTTGAACTCCCATGCTTTGCACCCAGTCTAGCGTACACAACCTACACATATTGACCCCATTTTAGGTGCCCAACTTGAGACCCTTGACACAGACCTGTCTCCCAAGAAGCAGAATATCTCAGTACCTTCGAAACGGAGGCTTCCAGGAAAGGTCCTTCTCGAAGGCAGTGCCCAAGCAACCTCAGCCACCAGGCACTGCGGAGAGTCTTGCCTACAGGTTATAGCAGGGTGACGGACAATCACGCGCATACCCCACCAAGAATAAGCACCTAAAATTACTAGAGTTTTTTTTTTTTTTTTAACGTTTCTCCATTCCCTCCCAATTTGCTGCTGCTCTTCAGGATTTAAAAGCTGCTAAAAATTAGTAAAGCTAGTTTAGATGCTTCTTCCCCAACTTGGCAAGGTTTCCTCTCTTGCTAGAGGGGTGGTGGGCCTGGGTGGTCAGATGGGAAAAGGGGAAAAAGACACGGGGCGGGGGAGGGGAGAAGGAAAAAAAAAAAATGAACAGCTGCAAACCAATTAAGGCCGACTGCCTCACTGTCCAAGGCAGTCAGTCAATCTAATTCAGCTTGGTGCCTCTCTTCCTTCAGCTGTCTGGTGCCTGCCTAGGATTCAGGAAAGGGTCTGTCTGACTGCCCACTTTGTCTTGCAAGCCAAAGGGGCCCTTCCCAGCCATGATTTCCAAAGGAAAGAGCTTTTGGCTCACAGTGACTCTTCTCTTCTGAGAAAAACACGCACTGGATGTAGTGGCAGCAGCTTTATAACCCTCTCCTGCCCTTCCTCAGCAAACAACCCGAAGAGGAGTTGGAACAAGAAAATGACCTGCCTGGCTCCTCTGTTCAACACTTGTCTGGAAGCACGATGAATCAATTAGTGACTGATCATTATTATGGTAACTGTATCTTTCACAAGCAAGATTTGAGAGAGAGATAGAATGGGATGTTTTCTGCTCATTTCCTTCCCATCCTCCCAACTGCAAGCTACTGTTAAAAATGTAACGTACTGACGGCTGTAATATTTACAACATGTGCAGGAGTTTCTCAGATGTTTTCTCTATATAAAAGGTGTGGAAGAACGGTGCTACAAGAGGATGCAGTTTAATGGGGTTAGAAACACATGCAGGGTATTTGTAGGTCACCTAATTTTTTGTGGGCCTAATACAGTGAATTACTATGTTACAGCTATGGCACAAAGGGGCTCCTCACAGCCGTGCCGGGAGATTCTTATTCCCATATTACTTGGGAACGTGGACTGCAGGCAAAGAAAGTCCAGCTTGGAAACTTTTAGCGTAGTGGTCAGATTCAGTTTTTTAAATGCCTACTCCCAGTTAGAAGGAAAAAGCAGGCTTTGTCAAGAGAAGACGGTACAGAATAACCTCACAGTAACTTAGACAGCAGTGGTTTAATTCCCTCAAATGTTTTCTCTTGAGAGAGAGAGAGAGAGATGCCAAAGATTTGTACTCCAGAGGCAAGATCTTCTTTACAACGGCATGTGCACACCGCGATTGTTTCAGAAGCCTCCGCAACGTTCACACTTTTAATTAAACAAGACAAGAAATCACACTGCAAGTTTAGTCACTGTCCATAAATATTTGTGTATTTAAAATGTCTGCAAAATCTGGGGAGATTCCAGCAAATGAAAGCTGAAAGTTTTGCATACCGGCACAAAGGTGGTATGCGCACGCTTAACCCATTGAGATCACCTACAGACTTTGTTTCATGTAGGGACTCTCGTTCTGGACACAGGTCATTTTTAAATTAAGACACTGGGCCCTTTGGCTGCATATCACAAATGAAGCCACCAGGCTGAGCAGGTTGCGAAATGGATTCCCCCCATTCCCATGCAAAACATTTGACAAAAACTAATTTAGATTTAAAAAAAAAATGCCAAGACTGTCATTAAAAAACCCCAAAATGGAAAATTCAGTTTCAAATAGATTATAGAGAACTTGGGATTAATAATGGAAACACATTTTTCCTTAACAAATATTTGAGAGAAAAAAAAAACTTTATCTGGCTCTACTCACAAATTTTCAGACCTTTAGTTAGTACACCGCGATGCCGTATCACTTTCTGTTTCTGCTAATCTTAAGTGCTCTTAAATCAGTAAATAAATAATATTAAAATCGGAAAATGGAACGCCATTCACATTTCAGCTGCAACTGTTCACTTCAATGCTATCAGCGTCCCCATTTGGAGTTCAGGATGTATCCATCTATAGTTGTGAACTGCCCAACACATTTTGGAGGGCTGTATAATAATAAATAATCACGACACCAAAGCCCACACTATTTGTGGAGATTTCAGAATTCCCACCGACGTTAACATGGAGTTCGGGTTCGTGAAGTCTGCAAGATCAGGAACGAACGTGCAAAAGGAAACCCAGGTATATAGACTTGGCATTTCTTCTTTAAGACATAGCCTAAAATCCAGAATGGATGCAATTGAGAGAACACACACAGCACTACTTCCTAACAGCAGGTATTGTTACTAAACTCCGAGATTTTTAAATTGCTTCAGAAATCCAAGAACATTTCACAGTGCTGGGACTTTAGCTTGAAGCAGACATTAAAACCAATTGCATCTTTAAACTGAGTCATTTTACTGTAAAGCTTTCACCAGAGATTTCAAGGGGTTTACAATTTTCTTCCCTAAGTACATTAAAACAATTTCCTTCCCACTTGGAGGAGCTGTAATAATTCAGGTATAGATGTAGAAGGGGGGAAAAAAGCACAGTTCTTATGTTAAAAACAACAAACTCCCCAAAAACAGAATACAGAACTGTCATTATTTACTCCACGTTCTCCTAAGCCACCGTTTTGCTCTTAGGTTTGTACATCTTCCACAATGGAATAAATGAGATCCAGGCAGACACACGTCTCAAACCGACACAGATAACAACACCGCCTCCTAATATTCTAGCAGAACTGTAGATCCTGGAGAAACGTTCTCATTCCCAATCTCAGCTGAAGCAGCCTGGATGCTTGGTCAGTCCATGGTTACTGCTCTGCATTCAGCATTGCCCCTGGTGAGTGTGGGGCTGGAAAATGTTCTTTTGCCAGTAAGTGGAGAAGGAAAAATACAGCAGGAACAGCTTAAATCCAGATCTGAATGAGCTCAGCAGGGAATCTAAACAGTCAAGTCAATTGCCAGAATCTGCACTTTTCAACCTCATTCTGCTTCTTTGATCAGAATGAATTTTGAGCTACAGCGATTAATAGAGTAACAGAGGAAGTCACAGGACATCTCTTGGGAAAACAGACCAAAAAAAAAAAAAAAAAGTAACTCATCCTCATTATGAAATTTTTTTGTTAAAAAACCCCATTTTTCCCAAAAAAAAAAAAAAAAAAGTAACTCATCCTCATTATGCAATTATTCTGTTAAAAAACCCCATGTTTCCACATAGAAAACAAAAGGGAGCAGTTTCAAAAGGGGCATGTGCTGATTTAACAAAGAATGGAGCAGAAAAAGGGGTGTGGAAAATAAAAAGAACAGATTTAAGATCATTCCTTGTTTAAACAACCCCTTTCAGCAATGACAGAGGGAAGAGAGCCTATCCAAATATAAGTGGCTTGTAAATTACACTTCAATCCAGACAGAGCAAGAGCACGTGCTTAATAATGCGCTGCTCGAGAGGAAATACGAGAGTGAAACGCATTCAGTATCCAAGGGGAGACTTCCAGCAGGCCCCCGTCTTTAAGTACCAATTGAAATTAACTTCTTTGTGTTGGGAATATTAGAGTTGTCCCAGGATAGTATGTCCTAATCTCTCTGGAAAGGGAAGGAAAAGATCAACATTAGAAGGCTGAAATTCCAAAAAGAGCCTTCTACGGGTTTCTTCTTGTCACCGCCGTGCACGGAATAGCAGATGGTTTAGGTTTTTTGTTTATTTCCTTGCAAGGGGCAGGTTTTGCTTCTGCTACTCCTGATCTCCCATAAAAACCATGCCCCAATGGAGATCAAGTAACCAGTGTAACAGACACTGATGTGAATGTGCTCCACATTGAGGAAACCCAAAGATCAGAGCTATTAAATTGGTGTGG
Source organism: Gavialis gangeticus (assembly GCF_001723915.1). Lineage (NCBI taxonomy): Eukaryota > Metazoa > Chordata > Crocodylia > Gavialidae > Gavialis > Gavialis gangeticus. Next base: position 56,123,311 of record NW_017729029.1, read on the forward strand.
AACAGGGGCAGTTAATTCCAATGCGAGTTGGAGCTGCAGTCCCATGCAACGTCCAAGTTCTCTGTCAAAAACAGCCACATGCCATTTCCCAGCTCTCTCCCTGCTCCTATGCCAACTTCTTTCCCCCATGTTTACCTGTCCTATCAGAGTACGCCTTGATCCCAGAGACTTGCATATGGGATTAACCTCACACATACAAGAAGGATGACCCTCAAAGTGTAGAGTTAAGCATGTGCACTACTCTTTCAGGACTAGGGCCTCTGACTAAATTATCCAGGTGGGATGTCTGCACAGAGCTGTCTGCAACATGAACTCCCACTCTTGTCCTGGTCTTCTGGGGGAATGTAATAACAGTATTCCTCATAGGTGTGCATCACCTTGCCTTATGTTCAGGTTTGCCTCTGGACCACCCTGGCTTTGGGGATCTCGCTGTCATCTTTGGTAACGTTGCAGCAGAAACTTTACATGGTGCGTGAATATACACATGCTTTGAATTAATAGCAATAAATGCTGGAGCAGTTTGAGATGGAGTAAACTACTCTCAGGCACATCTACACCTGTGCCTGGGATAGCAGCAATTTGACCTGGGGAAGAGCAGTTTACATCAGGGCTGCTCCTGCCCTGCTCTGCCCTGGGCAGCAGCGTTGGGTAACAGAGGAGCTGGCTGGGGCATGAGTGCCAAAAGTGCAGAGCTGTGTGGTTAGGCAGCAGGCAAGTGTCTGGCCCCCTGCTGACTGGGCACAGTTTACACCCACAGTCAGCACCTACATGTGTATTTAATCGCAGTTAATTACTCCACCATAAGATAGCACTGTCCCTGACAGTGCTATCTTACAGTGGTGTTAATTAGTTTACTGAGGCCCAATACTGTGGCACATGTACAAGGTGACACTTTACTCTGAAGCCAGTTAGTCTACTCCGCAGTAAAGTGCACATGTAGATGCAGCCTGTGATGATGAGTTTCTATGGATAATACTGCTTATGCTGAAGAGATTCATTTTCTACCTCTTTTTATTGGGGGCTTAAATGGTAGGACAAGGCTGACTTTTACCCCCAACAACCAGAAGGGTTTCTGAGAATGACATCATGAAATTATAACATTCTCTCTAAATCCAGCATAAAAAAATTAGACTTCAGAACGTGCATGTAACGGAGTGATTAGCCTTCAAAGCCTTAAGAGACGGCTACATTCCCACCGACTTTCTACCAATGATTACAGAGTGATACTTGAAAAAGCCCTAAGCGCTTACTACAGAAACACTGCAAAGTCAAAAGCAGCAGGCTGATATGCTACTTAAATGGGACTAGTTTTTGAAGACTGCTTGTAACAGTGTTTCACTTTCAACCCTTAATGTTAACAGCTTTGAAGGGACTGCTCCTAATTTGTTTTTAAGACCCATTACCTTCTTCTCTAAGCTGTCTTCAAGCAACACCATTTGTTCTAGAAGCATATTTGCCATACAGAGCAGATCCGTAATGGCAGTTAATTTGCACCATTTTGCTTGCTCCTGTATTAATCAGAAAACTGTGAATCATCCCAGTGTTTCCAGACTCACAGATGCATGAGAGAACCAATGAAACTAGTTCAGTTTCTCTCTCCATTCAGGCCCAGAGACAATATCAGTTCCTGTTTACAGCCACGTCTTTGTTTTCCCCCACCCACACAGTGAAATTTCTCCAAAATGCCCAGAGAAAAAGACAAGACACTGAGTTCATTTTACCAGGAAAGTTATTTCTAGGTACTGCGCTTGAAACACAACGTGTTTGCACTTTTATTTTTTGTGTGCTACTTTGCTCAGGCAGAAAACTACAGAAGTAGCCTACCCACAAGGATAAAATAGCCAACTGTATTTCCCCCGGCCTCCAAACTGTTGAATAATTGCTCGATTAATGTCTGATGGCAATTAGAAGGATTTTTCCCTTTACTGTTACATTGGTTTTTTACCCTTAACTCAAATGATTTCTGCCTTGTAAAATACACACACAGTTTTTGAATACTGTACGATGGTAAGACCAGAGACATGAGATACAAATCAAGTCTTCAAAATATCTTGACAAACGATTTTTATGATGCAAGTGTTTGCTGCTTTGTTAATGTCAAGTCAAGTTAGGTCTCAAGTTTGGCTGCTAAAACTCCTTCTACAAATGCAGCCAAAACAGAAGCAAGATATGTGGAAGTCAAAAGAAGTTTTCAGTGTCAAAAGCACCCAAAACAGGGCCCTTGGAAAATATTCACTTGCCGTCAGTCAGGAATATATTCTGCAATTCACAAGCCAAGAAAGCGCTACGGCTGCATGGCCTTCTACACGGGGATACAAGTTGGGTCCGCTGTTTTTAGTATTCTTGTATAAAAATGATGCTCAGGCAAACCGTGACATCATAATGGGAAAGCTCTCCCATTGTTGCCACTGACAACTCAAAATCCTCAGCGTTTATAGTTTCTTAGCCTGCAAAGACCCAGGGCAGGGAGGGGGAAAGGGGGAACCCCAACCAGCGAAGACTTTTGTTCAGCCCTTTGGATGCTTTTTGTGCCAATGAAAATCAAGGGAGTTAATTTTTGAAATCCTAGCTGGTAGTTAGGGCCTGATCAGGCAAATTAGGATAACTTTACTCAAGCCTGTGGCAATCCAACTCAATGGGGCAGCTGGGAGGGAGGCTGTGCTGCCAGGTTTAGAGGATTTTCATCTGCAAGAGCCTTTTTATGGTAAGATCTTTTTCAAATGCACCACGGGCCAAATTCTGATTCCCCCACTCCCTTTGGGTAACTCCTTACTGGAGGGGCAGCCCCAGTAAAGCCGTACAGCCGGCTACTGCCCAGTGCGAGGGAATGGTGGACAGGGTGGTCTCACGCTAAGTCAGACACACGCTCCTTAGCACAATCATATGACTTTCCTGATACATTTGCAGTGCAGGCTTTTCTTCTTTTCTACGACTATTAAAGAAAAAAGGAAACAAGAGTCTGTTACTTAAAGCAACACAGGGACACACTTAAAAACCACAAAAACAAGATTTTTTTCAGAATTAAGGCGGAGAGCGTGAGGTGGTGGCACACTCTCCTCAGCTCACTGTCCCTAAGGTCTAGGACCACTTGCAGCGTGTCCCGTGATGTGCTGCCGTTCCTAGTGACCAGGAAGTTAATTAAAGGAAGAGCATCAGGCTGAAATTCCAGGCTTATTTGGGGGTTTTTTGGTACATAAACATGCCTTCTCTTGCTTTCCCTTTCATCTCCACCAAGCATTTTAATCAGTGTGTATGAATATGCATACATCACCTTCTTGTCTGTACCCTGTTCTTTAAAACCAATTTTTGGCCTCGTGTTTTCTTCCCGGATAGATTTTTAGTCCTGCACCGTGAGTGAATATGCTAGTTTATTTCTGTGGGGTTGCTCATATCGTAAGAGCTGAACTGTTGGCCTGGACTGTTTCCATCTTGTTAAGAATAAATTTAAGGCAGTGAAAGCATGATGGACTAGGGAAAGTGTTTCACCTCTGACACAGCATCTTTGCAATGCTCCGAAGACATAAGGGTGGTGATGACAGGGACGGGGATTGTAAATGAAATACCAACGGCTCAAGTCAATTTACAACAGGAGGTGGGTTATTACTGCTTCCCTGCCAATTATTCCTCTGAGGTTGATGCACTATGAAGAGCTTTTAGGTATCTCCAGCTCTACAAACTCGCTTTTAGCAGAACATATAGATGGCTGAACTAGAAGATCTGATGCATGCATAGAGCAGAGCTACTGGAAACCTCAATACCTTCTTAACACATCCCAAAATATGGGCTGAAGAAGCTCAAAGGCTGAGATTTAAATCACAGAGATCCATTATACCAGGGGGTTACACATTCAGATCCAGAATCAGAGAGTAGAAGAAACAAATGAAGGAAAATACCATACTAATGTCAAAAAGTCAGCTATGAATTAGAAGTCCCCTGTGTAATTTAATAGTTAAAGCCTACGTTTTGAAGTTATTATGTGACCAAACTCACCAGAGCTTTTTCAGCATTAACTCCTGCTTCTAAAACGTATTTAAACGTTATTTACTGGGGGGGCGGAGGGGGGGGCAGAGACAGTGACCACTCTATAACACTTTCGTGCTGGCTCCTTTGAGACTCTGTTGAAAGAAGGGGGGGAAGTTCTCTGCAACTTGGAGAAAAACAGTTCCAATTGCACAAATAAATATAAAAGCAGAAATGACCAGTCAAGAAGATGTTTTCACATCTGTGGGGAAAGATGTGGAGAGGTCAAACTCCAGGTTCAGACTTATTGCTTTCTGTAATCCTGATTCATCACCGGCATTCTTTATTCGCCTATTCAAAGGCACTTAATTAGCTGAAGGGCTTGTTGCTTTGCCTTCAAAAGCTCTCCACTCCCTCGAAGGCCTCAGCTCTGGCATTGTGCTAGCACTACCCTTTGAAATCAAATCTGTTTTTCTTCTGCGCGGTGTTAGTAAAAGAGCAATATTTTACAAACTTTTCTAACAACAGTCCCTCCTTCCCTCCCCCCCCATGAAAAAAAAGAAAAATAGAGAAGGGATAAGGAGAATACCAAGCCTCTTGCAAAGTGCACTGAAGATAAGTCTGAGATTTTAAAAGAAAAAAGTAGACAGAAGTAACCAATAAAATCTGGCCAGAATTTTTGATTTAATAAACAGGAGATTATTAATGTATGAAAATAGATGTATTCTCCAAGTCAGGCAAGTTTTCACACAACGCCCAGGAAATCCTGCTTAAAACCCTGTGCTTTCCCCTGAAGTCACAACAGGATTGGGTCTACTTAGCTTCAATTCCCCCCACTCTCCACTGCCTCTCAGAATTAGTTATCCATTTCTATCACAGCAGATGAGTATAAAATGCTACCGCGCCAGAATAGTATCATTTTACACCCGCTGTGCTCTGACTTTCTGCCACTGCAAATGATTTCACATGTTTCAAGGCAATGAAGAACTAGGCACATAGTGTTAACATGTTTATATCCACATAGATAATAGCCATAGCCTGTATCACATTATGGTATTTAACTGGGCACAAGGGTCAGTTTGCACTTATGATTACCAAATTCTCCTTCAGATTTCTTTCTAGATGTAGAGCACTTGTATTCAGAAACAACAAGAAAAAAATTAGTTTAAATGTACAAAGAAAAAAAATATAAAAATCTAGCTTGGGTTTTGGTTTTTCTATGCAACCTCTAATTTACTCTGCCAACTCAGATACAGTATTACTAGCTTTCACCACAGTTAAAGAAACATTGTCAAGTCCCTTTGTCAGTGTATTTTTTCATTCTTTAGCATCCTCTTCACTCTCCTGCCATTCGCCATGTACTGCTCAATAGCAACATACAGCCTATTAATAATATCACTGTCCCCCTAGTTCTGCCCCTCTCTAGTTTTTCCCTCCTACAACTTTCGGCAACAGAGCCGAGGCCAAAATACCTTTTGTTGACTGCTCTGTGCACAACTCTGTGCTGGGTGTCAACAGGAATGTGCAGAGCTCTAAGTATAGCCGGCTCGGTCGCTGGAGACAAGTGGTGCACAGAAACGTGGAGCACATCACACCCAAAAGATGGCAATGTATTATTTATGCCCTCCACAAAACAAGCTGCAAACCGATCTTTTGCTCTTAATCATATTTACACAATCCAAATGATGCTCCCCCACCAGATTACAGAAGTCACATTTTGCTTTTCAAAGCCTGGAAGCGCCCCAATCCACTCGTTTCATCGCAACTGGAATGCGACTGCTGTAACTACAGGCTCACTTGTCCCATCTCTCCTCTTTTGGAGACCTTAGGTTCCACTTCAAGGACGCAGCTCTTCTCCCATTGACAGGAATCCAAGACAACTTCCCTGAAATAGTGACATGTTAACAGTGTAACCAACAGGCTGTGGAGTTTTGATTGGACAGAACTCCAGATTTGCACACCCAAACTGCATTTATGCATGCAAAGCAAGGAGATGTCCAACCATGCGGTCTGCCTGGTCAAATCTCTCGTGCACCCAGCTTTCTATATGCTGATGCCAGGAAGACAGGCAGCCAAAAACACATCTGTGGCACACTGCATACTTTTGGAGACCCCTTTTGATTCTTTGGCACCTAAGGCCCGTCCTGTTATTGTGGCTGTTAGAATCCAGACCTTCTTGTGTCATTTCACTCTGCGAGTTGTAAGTATGAAACGAGCCAAATGAAAACTTGATAGTAGGCACAGACTAAGGCTAGCAGTGCCCAGCTCTACAGTATCACACAATGCAAACTGTCAGTGGCTAAATCAATATCTGTCAATGCTCTACAAAAAAAGACAGTGCTTCAGATGTGCAAAGATTAGACATTATCAGATTTACCAGTTTTCCAGGCGATATGGGATTCTGGAAAAAGACTGGACTAAACTGCAAAAATATAATGTTTAGTACAAAAACCTTTGACACGGTACAAGACGGGTGGGTTACTCCACCTTGGGAATGCAGAGCTGTCTTTTCAGCATGCGCTAAAACAGCAACAGAAAAGACTCGCTCTCTGGGTTTGTGTCACAGCAGCTGCTCCCTTCCCCATGTCGCTCTGCCTGCTACAAGGATCAGATTTCATGCTTTATTGTTCACCCTCCAACTGGACACCGTCCACATTCTTCTCCTCCACAAAGCTGCACCTCTCACTCCAAAGCAGAGAGCGCTGGGTCTTCTTAGAGATTTCAGTCACATTTACAAACACGCACATACATGCAGAAAGTGGATGACTTTTAAAAACCAAACAATGTCCCTGGTACAGTGTGAACTTCCTTGTGAGCAGGGATAGAAATGGAGTCTTCCCTCAACAGTTACAAGTTTTCAAGAAGCAGAAGTTGCCACCCCCGGACCCTACATTTCTGAATCTTTAACTTTTGAAATAATCTAAAGCTGTTTGAAAAGTCTGATTCGCTGCGAGCCTTGATGGAGTAGGAACAGGAATGAAATATAAAAGACCCCGATTCTACTCCCAGTTCCACTGCTTAAGTCAAAAACGTCCCCAGGTTATGCAGGACTGAAGCTGGTACAAGCGAGATGAGGTGTAAAATCTCAACCGCCGTGCCTTTCGACCCAACGGTGCAACCAGTTGTTAGCAAATCAGACTGAATATAACATTCCAAGAAATGCAGTAAATATTCTTGAAGCCTGAAGCTTCCTGTATCTAGAACATTTTCCAAAGCTTTCTTATAATTTTGCACCGGTTACCATTTTTTTCCTGGAAAAAAAGATGATCTGCTTTTTCCGTAAGAAACTGTGGTAACGTTATGAAACTTTGATACATGTTCTGATGCCGAGCACTCGCCATCTTTCATAGGCAGCTTAACAGGCTATAAAATCTGGAGCAGCAGTGTCATTTACTGTATAATTAATGTAATAAGTTTTAGCTTGTAAAATCAGTGAGGCTCCGTGCGCTTACCTAAGTGGTCTGAAACTGAAATACTTGCTCGTCACTGGTAATTACTGCTTCGACTCTCCTTGATCTTTACCGATAGTCCCCAAATTACACCCTCTCTCTGGCTGGAGGCGAAGGCCAGAGGTACAGCATAGGCCGGGCAGATGGAAAGTTCCCTGAAGGGGAGCTGTTTCCACCCGTGAAAGAGACTCTGCAGAGTGGTTCTCAGCAATCCAACAAGGGTGGGACAACTCCACCCCGTCACGGGGAGGGGGCGCAGGGAAAAGATACACCATCTTAGACAGCAATGCAACCTAGGACTAGTCCCACTAAAGACAATGCTTGAAAGTTAGGCACATGCTTAAGTGCTTTGCTGACTCAGGGCCTTGCAGTCCCTAAACAACCCCTCAAGTGCTCTGTGCCCACATGTCTATGGCCAGCTATGCAGCAGTGAGGTGCAGCCTTCCCTACCAGCCAATTTTTAAGTAGCTGCCTCATAATAAGGGACTATTGAGCACAGGTCATTTGGAAACAAAGGTGAGTCACCCCTGAAATGGCACCCTGGAAATAAGCCAGAGGCAGTTACCATTAAGAAGCTGACATTTACCAACATTTACCTTTTTCTTATTCTTAGCAAAGGAACAGGCTGCAGTAGCTAAGAAACCACAGTGTGGGAGCTGGCATTTTAAAAACTCTACAGCAAAGAAGAATGAAGCAGCCCAGGATTCTGTCCTTTATTCCCCAATCTTCTGAGGACAGCCCAAGAAAACCACAGATATTAGCCTTTTACAGGCATTAAAGATCCTAACCCGTGGCGACATGATGGGACTCCATGCCACTTAGTGGCAAGAATCACATGTGCACAACACAGTCGCCATGCAGATTCTACTGCCAGAGTTTTGCTTCTGGCTAGCAATGCATTTTCCTGTGGCTGAGAGGTTGCTTTTTAATCTCTATTTTGAAAGGTTTTTCAGCACCTAAGATACAGATGTTTTTCCCTCACTCCCGAGTCTGTACAACAAATGCCACCCCTTAAGTTCTCCCTTTAAGGGCCTGTTGTCCCAATGACTCTCTCTCCAGCAGAATGGCAGTAGATGCAACTCCTCCTATCTCCCAATGGGAGTTATTCAAGGGACCAAATGGCATTCCCCCCACACTAGCCGTGTTCCCAGGTTTATCCACATGCGTGATTCCAAGGCAGGGCATGGCACACAGCCAATGCAGGTCATTTCTGGTGAGTGCTGGCAAAAGGGATTTCAAGACTGCCTTTTTGCTAGTCAAATTATGCTTCATCTGATCTGCTGAACATACTCTGGCTGTATTTTCATCCCTCCTGTTTCTACCTGGCTTCAGAGGTATAACATGGAGCTGGATTCGGTTCTGCATATTAAAAAAATACCCATTTAAAAAAATAAATGGCAATGACAGATAATGGAAAATCCATCAAGGGAACACATCTCGGCTACTAACAAAATAAGCTAAAAGGCTATGCTTAAAAAGAACCAATTTGTGTGGCTTGAGACACTCCTTGTGTAATAGTGTGAAGTTATCTGCACAGTGAGAGGAAACAACTGGGGAGGCATGTGATGGAATCACATTGCATTTTAGTTGCAAAAATAAATCAGAATTACTCTGAAGGACCCCAGGATGCTGTTATCAAGTTATCTATGCATGTACCCAAAAGACTTAGGGACACTATAGATGAAATGCTAAAGTTAGGCAAACAAACCACAATCAGCGTTTTCCCATAACCCTGTAATATAGAGGGGTCTCACCTGTCTGGGTTGAGATGGCAGCGTAGGCTGCATTGGTCTCTGCAAGCGAGGCGGCTGCATGAGTTGTCGAAGTTGCTGCTGGATAAACTGTGAGTTGCTTGCCTGCTGCAGAGCCTGCTGCGTGGTTGGAGCTTGCTGCTGCTGTTGCTGGAGATAGTGTATGAGGGACTGCTGCCCCTGCCCTGCAGTCATGGGGGGCATCTTTTGAGCCGTTGACTCAGATGTAAAATGAGACAGTGGTTTGGTGTTATTGAAAGAAAATTGGTCTTGGCTGACCGGATTCTCACTCACCAGTCCCGGCTGCAAGCCATTGGATGGCTGCTGCATAATGAGGTTCATGTTTTTGGTCTGGCTGGTTGTCATCGATTTGAAAAGCGGGTTCTGCATGCTGGGGGAATTGCTAGGGGGTGTGATGTTGGGGATTAACGTGCTCTGCGGACTAAAGGGTTGCTGGTGGAGAGCCGGGCTTGACAATTTTTCTGGCCTGTACGGTGGGGAGGGTCCCGTGCTCGTGGAGGCCATGCTAGAAACCAAGTTGTTCGGTGGACTCTTAATATTGTTGGCAGGGATGCTGGTGGAAGTCATGCCAGGCAGCATGGAGCTCTGAGGGCTGAAAGGCTGCTGATTAAGAGCTGGGCTGGAGAGCTTCTCAGACCCATATTGAGGGGAGGGTCCACTAGATGGGTTGCTATTGGAAGCCATGTTTGAAAGCAGAGTGTTTTGAGGACTCTGAATGCTGTTTCCTGGTAAACTATTAGAGGTCATGCCAGAGACCATGACATTTTGAGGGCTGAAAGGTTGATGGTGAGGGGATGATCCTGGCCTGTATGGTGGAGAAAGTCCTGGAGGGGACATGGTTGGCCAGCTGGGAGCCTGTGGCTTAGGTGTAGATACTTGCTTGCTTGCTGCCAGCTGCTTTAGCTGTTGCGCATGCCAGTTAGAGCCAGGCATGTTGGACAAAGGTACTGGGAGGATCGACGGCGGCTGATTCTTATTCTGTGCTGCTGTAGAGATGGGCGATGCAGCCGCTTTATTTGGAGGAGGAACAGGATAATTTGCCCCAGCGGACGAAGGCCTCATCTGGGGGGATCCTCCACTGGTTGGATTGCAACCTGGAGAAAAGTCTTTGTTAGTAACATGGTTCTCCAGGTGAGACGTCTGGGGAGAGGGCTTTGGAGTGGTGCTTATGCTCGGCTGCGAGTGACTCAGGCTTAGCGGCTCCTCAGGTTTGCTTCCCAAGATCTTCTCAAGGTCCAGGTCATTTGGAGACGGATCGGGCATTTTTGTCAGCTCTTCCAACAGGTCCTGCAGCTCCTGGTCCACAGACTGCATGCTGCTTCCTTTCTCGTCATAGTGAACGATATTATTTTGTCCACCTATTGACCCTTTCTGACCTATCTCGGTGTTGGGTGGTACGGAAAATGGAGAACCAATGCCACTGCCATTCATGTGATTGTTTTCAAGTAGCACTGGATGACCAGCCACTCCTAGAGAAGGAGCGCCGTGATTGGTGGAGAATGGAGAGTTCTGCATATCTGGACATGGCACGTTGGGATTGGTGCCTTGGCCCATGGAAAGAGTTACATCATCAAGGCAGAGTCTCTTATTGTCACTTGGGAATATGACATCAGGCACGCCACTGGAGGCAGGAGAGCTATCATCTTCCAGTTTTCTCTTAATGGATCCCTGTAACTGCAAGAAAAGAAGCTATTATTGACCTTTTAATAACACATCCTACAGCTGCAAAGTGCAAACCTGAGACACTGAGAAACCTTAGTTTAAAACAAAACATTAACCCATCAGAACCCTTTCAGCCAGGATTTCAGCACGTGCAACTTTACTGAAGTCAGAGTCAGGCAAAGACTAGACCTGACATGCTGGTCTTCAAACAGATGTTAAAGCTGTAGAATACTGGCTGTCTTTGTGAACAATAATAAGAGGGGTTTTTCCCTTTTTTGCACAGTTTCTGGTACCATTTCAATTAGGACTTTATACTCCCTGCATAACAAACATGCCGACATTTTTATGGAAAAAAAAATTTAGTCTAAACAACAGCAGATTTGAATAAATCATAGAATAAAGTTGGGTGACCCATTGCCAATGATTGATATTAAATTTAGACCTGAGACAGCTAAACTATTTTACATTTTTCATACACAGGGCATCTGAAATAATTGGCATACCGTCTAAACAAAGCAAAACAAAAAACCATCTCAGCTACCCAAATAGATTTTCAGCTTCCAAGCTCTTTAAGCACGAATGTTTCAGCCTTCACAAAGCACCTAAAAATCTCATTTTTGTTTGTTCTTATGAATCAGCAACAGTATAGGCTTTGTTCAGTTGAAGGATTGCAACTCATTGACAAAAACTGATGTGTTTTCAAATATAATAAAGGCATAGATAACTTGTGTTCCTCACTAAATGGGTGAATCACAAATCCAGAAATCTTTAAGAAAAAAAAAAAAAAAATCACTATTTTTTTTTACTGTATGTAAAGGTAGTTAAACTGAAAACAATGATTCCAACATGCACTCAACAAGATATGCCAATCTTTTCTAAATATAATTATCTGTAGTTCTCATTTTAATAACCATGACCTGTGTGTCATAGGATTAATCAGACATTAATGCTGCTGCTTCAAGTTAAGGGCATTAAAATTATGTTCTTATTTATCAGTAGGGAGAGACTGCATTTAGAAAATTACCTAAATACCAACAGGCAAATCAGAGGGGGTCATTATATCCCCTTTAATGTGTTTAGGATAAAACAAACACTTGTACGCTTCTCCTAAGCTTGGCCTCCAATTAAAATTTTTTCCAACTTTGCCAGTTAGGAGTGTGGAAAACAAAAATATCACCCCCCCACAACAGATGTGGCTTTGCTGGCAGTAGCCTAGTGAATCTCCAGTTACAATGGAAAACAGCCCTTCTTTGGGCTAGCCTATGGGGTAGCCTATTCAAGTCAGGAAACTAGTATAAAAACTTGCCATTATAAGCTGTCCCTCCACTAGAAGGGTTTGCTGGTATAGATATACTTACGTAGTTTTTTGCAGACCCTTTCTAGTGTAGATAGTATTCACTTCTGTAGCTCGTAATCTATACAGCTTCTCCCACTGTCCCTAATACTCAATTTCCAATGTGTGCAGAGAGCAATGGCAGATAAAGCCTCTACACCAGCTCCTTTCCTTTTGGGAGAGATTTGTGGTTATTTAAAAGATCCCATGGCACGTTTGCAAGAATAAAGGCACTCAGCCAAGTGCTCTGACCTAAACCAGGTTTATCAACTAATTCACCTACTGTGCTGTAGCTTACAATGTCTTATTTGCATTCTGCTGGCCCCTGGGGAGCCCGAGATCAGGACTCATTGTGCTGGGCACTTTACAGACCCAGGGCAAACTTGGCCTGCCCCAAAGATGTCACCTCTAATTGCACAAGCAAAAGCTAAATTTTCATTTTCTCAGGGAGGACTGGGAGAACAGGTCTTATGCAACAGCCTGTCTCCCCCCACTGCCTCTGTTTTGCCACCTCTTACTTTCCAGGGCTGGGAAAGGAGGAGGATTGTGTGGTTGGGCTTGTGGGATCACTGATCTATGGGTAGTGTTTAGACAGGGCAAGGCAGGTACAGAGGGAAGGCAGAGGGTCACTCGGACAGTGATGGTTTGTGGGTTGGGGGTGGAGAGGTGAGCCTGGGGGTATGGTAAAGGTAGCTTCTGCTCAGGCTTTACATGGTGCTTGGCCACTTCTTGCACAGTTTGCAGGTGGGCCCCGAGAGGCCAGCTTTGTGCTCAACGTGGGCCGCACTTGAAACGCACTTGCAAGTTGCAGCTGGTGCAGGACGTGGGCGCTTGCCTGTCAAGCAGTGCTAGTTACAAGGAACACACGCTGGGCATTTGACAGCTGTACTGGATTCCTGTTGTCTTCTGTTGCTGGTTGGGGGAACTATATGTGGCTTAGGTCCTTCCTGTGCGAGAGTACCTCGCTGTCCTCACTGCTGTGGCCACAGGGACCAAAAGTATTTAGTGTTTAGCTCTAAGCATCTGGGGGATCCTGGCAGGCTGGCGTCAGCAGAAGGTTACAGACCATCTTTTAATCCAGAGGCCTGACAAGGCCAAAATCTGTTGGTCTTGGCATGAGGCTCAGGCCTTCTTTCAGGTGTCTGCCTGAAGCACAGGACGTCTGGCATCATGTTCTTCAGGAGCATCCCTATTCTTTGCTTTCATAAATTGGGGCTAAAGTTGTATACTCAAGCATACCCTGCCCATGCGCTCCAAGCCACGGTAACAGGGCACACCACCTTCAATCTAAACACGTCCACATAGGGAGCTTGCACAGGTCCCCTCCCATCTCTAGAACAAGTACCGCATGTTCCCAAGTGGCACGCTGGGAAAGCTAAGGCTGGAAACTGTGGGGCACCTGCCATACTTGGCCAACAGGAGTGCTGGCACACCAGTCCCTGCCAATGCTTCTCATGCCATGGGACATTCCTTTGCTCTGAGTTTACTGCATAGAAATCTGGGCTTCCAGAATGAGCAGAAAAATATTTTGAGAGAGTTATGCTAGAGAGTAAACAAGAAGAGGAAACTCAGTTTTCTCCTGGATATTACTAGAAAACCGGTCTGGGTGGAAGATCAGGATTCTCAGAAGGGCTCAGCCTCTCCAGCTGAGAGCTGGAGCATGTGGAGCCCCTTCAACCAGTCTGGCCAAACCGTATGTGCTACAGCAGGATCGGTGGGGTGCTCAGCTGTCCTGAAAGTTAGCTCTTATTAGGTGCCTAACCAGAGCTGATCAGCTTTGAAAAATCAGTCCCTGACTGACACTCTTAAAAGCGCCTGTCTCAGGGTGTTCAGTAACACGCAAGCTTTTAGAAGCATTTCCTTTTTACATTTAGTAAAATCTCTACGATTTTTTTAAAGCAAAAGATCTTGGCATTTTGTAATGGCCCTCATTTTTATGGCACTTGCAGATAGTGTCCACAAAGTGCAGTGGGAGAAGCAGGGGCAATGCCACTGAATTTAGCAAGGCTGCCTTCCCTTCTGGCAAGGCGGGATACAGCTGCGGCACCCGGAAGGTTAGGACACTACCTTTAAAGCATCCCAGGAAAGGAGAGACGGCAGCATTGCGTCAGGCAGCAGCTAGGTGTGGAAATCTCTCATTGAATTAGAGAACTGGTTTTTGTTAAAAGGCTCGCCTAAGTATTTCATGCTCAAGCACACATGATTCATTACTCATTTACAGTGCACTGTTCAGCCTTGCTATCTCTGTTAGGAGCCTGCTAGATTTTTCTCCCCAACTCCCTAAATCCCATTTGAATGCTTTCAGTGGAAAATGTAGTACATTAACATGCCACTGTGGCAATTCTGACAAGTAGACGGGACAGAAATGCAGCTGTGTGTTATGGAGACATGCGCTACTTGAGATAATCTGCTTGCAACGGCAGAGGATGATCACTGCTGGGCTGTTTTCTAGAAATACAGGGGTGTTCGCAGCTAACCCATCCAATATGCTGCGTACTGAAGGTCCTTATCATTCCAGTTGCTCGTGGGCACCTCCAGCCCGTAACATCTTGCTTGTGTACGACTTGACGCCTTCTACCACGTGCACTTGTGCCACCCCCCTTGCCTCGCACTGGCTCTCCCTAGGAAAAGGGGCTGTTTCACTCCAGTTCTCTCCCCCTTTCAGCATCTGCTATCATTTGTCATTACTTGGCCAAAACAAAAAAAACGAAACAAGAACAACAATGGAAACACTCTGCCTCTTTCTGTGCTGCTTACCATGCTGCCACACTCTGGTTGGGAATGAATGCGTCTCTCTGTATGCCCGCGTGTGCCCACAAATACAGTTGCACCAATGGACTGCTGCTGTACGTGGCTACGTCTGTAAAAGCTTCATTCATATGCACAAACAAGGACTAAACAGACAAGCAACCAGTGTGCTCTCATGTGACCTGGTGAAAATTCATTAAAATGCGTTCAAGTGCACATGATAGCTTCTTTTGAGTGCGAGTTGGGAAACAAAGGCAGGCCTTCTGATTTGGGGGGAATTGAACTCCGAGGCCTCCCATTATCTCTGGTCTGCTTTTAAGAGTGAGAATGACGCGCTCCCAGTTCTACTTTTATCTCAGAATGAAAAGGCTGCATTTCTGGGAAAGGCCTGAGCTGCCAATGAGAAGTACTGCTGGCTCATAATGGTAGTGTAACAAGAATAAATAATAACTGTTTATACTCCTCCTTCCAAGGAAGCTGTACAGCTGTGGTTACAAACATCTCATTTGTCACACACTACCTCCACGCAGAGAGGCAGTTCCCTGCATGTGTGCCTGCACTCTTCTCTGCTGGGCAAGGCAGAGAGGGCAGGCTCCATGAGCTGTAGCCAGACCCTTTGCGCACTACCTCTAAATTAAGCCACTTGGCTCTGATCAGGCTGTGGTTCTGCTGGCCCCTTGCAGCCAGCCCCCTGGCTTGTGGCTGCACCTAATTCATCTGACCGGAGAGCAGACTGAGGCTGATCTCTAGACGGAAGCTGCTGGCACCTGGGGTGGGAGGTTGCCACAGTGGGGCCTGCAGTCTCCCTGGGCTGCACTCGAGGTGGCTCGTAGCAGGAGCAGCCATGGTGCATTAGGCACTTTTCAGGACAAGGCCTCCTCCCTGAGAAGCTTAACCATCTAGACAGGCACAGAGGGGCCAAGGGTAGAAGTGTGAAAACTGCAGCAGCAATCAGGTCGATAAGGGATGGAAAGCAGTGCTGGTTCCCCTTTTTTTTTTTTTTTTTTTTAAAAAAAAAATTTCCCGGGAGCAACCCCCTTTTGGGGTTTTTTTCCCGGGGTTTTACACTTTTTTTTTTTTGTTTTTTTTAAAAAAAAAATTTCCCGGGAGCAACCCCCTTTTGGGGTTTTTTTCCCGGGGTTTTACACTTTTTTTTTTTTTTTACAAACAGATATTCACTGGAGCAAGCTCCTTTAGTGGCTTGTTGCCTGGGCATTCAACTTCCTTCCTTTCTTTAAAACATAAGCTGTCCCCAGTCATGGTTCTAGCTTGCCACGTGACTTAAACTGTCCGTCCCTTACTGCCAGCCAACATTAACCTCCCTGCCACTGGTTCCTCTACTCGCCTGGGCTCTGGAAGGAGAGAGTTGCCACTTGGCGGGGCATCCCACTGCTAATGCCAGTGTGTCTCTCCTTCCACCACTGACAGACTGGATCTATCACAACAGCACTGATATGTTCCTAATTTGGGTCAGAGTTTGGCAGTGTTGATAATGGGGGAGAAGAGAACGTGAAGCCTCCTGTTGGGTGAGACAGCCTGGCTTTCCCGGCATGCTAGGTCTCCCTCTAGAAACCGAGGCTAGAGAAGCATGAAACACCTGCACTCTCACATCAGAGGAGGAGCTACAGGGCCAGCCAGAGGTGGGTTTTACCTTCTGGGGATCCTGTACAAAGGCTCAGTTGTGGGCCCCTGCAAAGAGCTGAAGACACAGGGTATCAGCTCACTACATAACCATAATGCAATGGGGGGGAGGGGAGGAGAGGAGGAAGGGCAGTGGTCACTGCCTCTGGGACCCCCAGGTTCACAGAGAAGAAGGAAGCAGCCCCGTGTGTGTAAGGAAGTTGTCCAGACACTTGATGAGGTGGTGCCAGGGAGACACAAGCACTGCTGAGTGCAACCTCTGCATCTGATCCTTCTTTTCAGTGAATGATTACCACCCGGGGATTCATCAGTCCTCACACCCTCTCCGCTGGGCTGAGCTGCACAATGCCGCCTTTTGCTCAGTTAGTGCCATGCTCACCTTAGTCTGCTGGACACCTCTTATCCAGGCTCACCTCCTCACCCAAAAGGTCATTCTGGATGGTCATTTTGGGCATTATGGCTCAGCTACCGAAGGATGCATGACCGCTCTCTCTCCAGAACACTCCCCAGACCCCCAAACAACCAGTCTTTTGTTTTCTTCCTGAGGCCCCTCTGCTGAACAGAACAGCCCCCATGTGTGTGCATCATGGCCGCCTCCTAGCTGGCAACAACACCGTTGCCCTGTGTGTCATGGTCCCCCCACAGCTAACAGATGAAGGCCAATTTTCCTTGAGTCAAAAAGCAACAGGGACTTGTACTTTGAACAGAAGAGAAAGTGAGCTTCATCCCTTCTTCCAGCCACAAAGTGGTGCTTATTCAGCACATGGAGCTGAAGGACATAAGCCAACTTTTAATTGGCCACAGATCTGTTACAATAAAATGTACAAACAGACAAGTCTGCAGAAACAAGCCATTGATTGCCACCGGGTGATCCCACCTCCTTCGGTGGACCCCACTGGCACACGGCAGGCGCAGCACGTGGAAGGAGACTGCCACTTCCAAGTGCAGCCTCAGCACAGTCCACCCAGCACCACTGTTCGACTGACATCTCGCCATCTTTTATCACCATCTGTCTGCTCTCAGTATGTGTCATAGTAGAACAAGACTCTCCTCAACTGACTTATTGGCACCGCACGTACTGACCGTACTGGCTGGGGTACTCCAAGGGGCCCGAAGGAAGCTGTCATCCTACTCCCGCCTAAAGTGCTATCGCTTTTATGCCTCTCTGAAAACCCTCGGCCAAGTGGCACTGATGTTCCTTTGGCTAAAGGCAGGAGATGGCCTGGCTACAAGAGAATGAGAGGGGACCAGGAAGGAGGGTATGTTCTCTTAGTCGCCTTCTGGAGCCCCCAGCACTCGCAGAGCTTTATGCAAAGCCTTCAGCTAACTGGGGGGATGCATGTCACCAATCGTCTGCTGAAGACTTAATGCATCTGAATGATGCTTGGGGGAATGCTCTTAACTTTCAAGGGGACAAGCTAAGTGGAGCAATCCCAACTCAGGCTATGGGAAGTCAAATGGCTACATTCTGGCACAAGGAAATGCAAGTTCCTACACCCTCCCTCCTTCCCAGCTGCTCAGTGCCCATTGCACCACTGTCTCTTTCCGATATGAAATCAGAGTCTACGATCTGCTTATATGAGCTGACCAGAGCAGGTATCTCTCTCTGTCGTAAATGCTAGACATTGTCATAACTAGAAGTGGTTGCCAGAGGCAAACTGTTTGCAGCACTCAGCCATCAAGACCAGTCTCTGTGGCTTCAGCGAGTTTCAATGAGAGCTATCTGCACATCAGCCCAAAATGCTTCTATCTGTTCTGACAAAAGCAGTCACGTAACGAGAAAACGAAGCTGGCAGTTTTCCATTTACAACAGACCAACTTCACAAAACTCTGGAACCGGCTGTGAATGTACAAATAGGGAGGACTTGCACTTTGCAGTGACTCACTTCTCTCTGAACCAGTTGGAGTCTGATGATCTAGTAAACCCTGAAGACTCTCCGTGAAATACACAGGTAGGACTTCCCCGGGACAGGATGACAGACCACAATGATTGTGGGGTGGATAGACTATACAGTCACAGTTCTTAAACAGCAGCAGTAACTTAATGCCCTGCTCAGATAGAGGCAGAGACTTCAGTGGAAAGTTGGCTTGCACATGGGCAGTGAAAACACGCAGGGAGCAAGGAGCCCGTGTTGATCGGCTAGGGAAAACCTGTCAGCACATTAAGAGGTCAGCATGCTCAGCACATCCTCAAATACCAGTTGGGTCCTATGGACCTGACTGCAATCTGGCAGCAGACGTTGACACTGCCTGGCTAGATCCCAAAAAGGACTTTTTCCTGAATACGAGAAGCTATGTCTCTACAGGGAGAAAAGGAGGCATGTTTTTACCCATTTCAAACCCTAGGCCAACTGTAATTTTAAACTGTGCTAGCCAGGCAAGATAAGTCCAAAAAGAGGGTTCACCTTGACCAGCTCACGTTTATTGGAACTGCACCCTGACTTATCTGCCCCAAGTTTTTAACACAGGCTAAATATATGCCATTTTCCCCCTTGCTGTAGATGATCCGGTGAGAAAATTTTGGGCTGCATCAAGTCTGTGAAGCCTTCAAGATATATCAGTAAGAGCCAGCCTCATATTTGTGTGCTAACTGTTATGAGGGCCATTACAGCCAGACTCTAGGCTTTCCTGGGAGTCTTACATTTTGCTTTAAAAAACAACAATAACAACAATTCCTGACTTCTCAATGAAGGTGCCATCTAGACACCTTGTGAGGCTGTAGATGGTGGACCTAGTAAAAGGAGTGTGGGGGAAGAGGAGGAGAGTGAAAAAGAAGGACCGAGAAAATTGGAGACAAGGGTCTGCAACGGAGCTGTCCGTGGAAGGGCAGGTATGGGGAGAATGGATAAAAGATTCAACTTGTACAAGATACAACTCCTGTGCCATGCATTATCATCAAAGGTCGGGCACTATCACACAGGATGTACATGTTATCTGGAGTTTTGGTTACTTGCGTACGCAACCTGCTCCCAATTGTTAACTGACAAAGAAAGTATGAAACAATCCTCCAAAGCAGCAAGCTTTTGTGGAGAGCTACAATACACAGGTCACAAAATTTCTAGGTACAACTGCTGCCTTCTTGGGATCCAGACTCCTGCCTACTGAAATTGGTGGCAAAGCACTCGGTGACTTTATTGGGGCACAGTCAGATCTTCCTTGCCGTCCTTTTAACATCAGCCATGATTTTATTTTCAGAAGACTCCCCCTCTGCAGGAACCGCTCCTAGTCCTGTGTCAGCCGGAGGGATCCAGACCTCCGCTTCAAAGAGAAGCGAACTGTTCTTTTAAAGCTATTTTTCCATCACTGGGACACTATCATTTTTATTGCTCCAAGCATTTTTAACAAGAATACAGTGACAATTTTAACACACCTGTGAAAAAACAGTTTAATCAGATTTACCCTTTCAGCTCATAATCTGCCTGTCTGCATATAGAGATCTCGTTTTCAATGTAAATGCCTATTAAAGGAGCCTCCTGAACACCTGGGACCATCACCGTTTTCCTTCCCTCCATCATGCCAGAGCAACACAGAATATGCTACCTCTTTTCCTTTTAATTACAGATGCATTCTTAAATGATTACTGTTGTTCTGTCACTTCCTCATCTAATTGATCTTCTTCCCTGTGTAGCCATATGGCCCAAAATGTAATCCCAGATGAGAATACTTACAACTACAGGTTTCAGCTGGTAAACCCAGAAGTCTGACATGATTGGCTGGGCAAAAACAGAAAGATGTAACCTCAGAATAAGCTTCAACCACCTAAACCAACTGGAAATTCAGCATGGGCTGCCAAGAAGTCTCAACTTTAGCTTTACATTGTATGAGCTTTTGTGCATAAACTCTGAAATCCTGACCAAAAAGTAAAAGAAACCCCCCCCCCAGACTCATAGGGAAGGGACCAACTTTTCCATGCTCATGTACTAGCATGCAGTGAAATCACACTTGGAGGCATGTATAGTCATATTACTCCCTGTTTTCATCCAGCAGCTCTCTGAGCCACTTGTGGAAAGAATCAAGGGGAACAGCTCCTTTCATTTACACTGGCATAAAATCAGGAGTAATGTCACCAAGGCCAGTGTGCAATGCCAAAGTATTACCAGTGTCAGGAAGAGGTGATTCTTGCCCAGTGTGCACCCATTTCTCCACCCCACACCTTTCTTTTCATGCGTGACCTCATGCTCCACTGAAGGGA
>NW_017729029.1:56149067-56178602 GCF_001723915.1 Gavialis gangeticus
TCTGTGGAGGTGCTCAATTCCAGGGCCCATATGTGCACCTTCAGCATATTAATACCTGCACATGCAAGCCCCCAGGAGGAGGAGGTAACACCAGCTGGCTGTGCTATTATTTAGTAACCTTGTTTTAATTACTGGCCATGTGTTAAGAGGCACTGCCACTCCCAAAGAGCAGCAATCCTGCTCCATCAAGAGATGCACGGATCCTTCCCACCCCGCCTTCCTTAGCAGTGCAACTACTTCCTGTGCAACCGTTGTCAACACGGGCATTTTCTTCAAGAAAATTAGCATCTGACAAATGTATCTGCAAGAGCAGGACATTACTGCTGGCTCCAGTGTTGTTCTGCTAGCAGGAGATTTCTGTACAGATGCCTCTTAATTAGTCATCTGAAGACTTACAGCAATCACATCCTGCATATTGTTTGGCTGTGACTTTCACGTTCCCGTTAATGGCAAGTGTTATTAAATAGACAGCTGAAGAAAGAAGTTGTTCTCCGGCTTTCCATCAAGCTGCAGTACAAGAGCATTTCTCTCATATCTGTCTGTAAATCAAGCTCCATCTCAGACTCAGTGCCTTTCCATCACTATTACCTCATCTTACCCTGGTTTTAATACCCGTAGTATTGTTTTATGTTTTTTATAGTCCATTAATTTTTAAGTCCTATGGAACCCTTTACAGTAATTTCTTCAACTACATTAATTTCTCGTGATGATCGCTGGGATGGAGAATTGCAGATACTCTCCACTGAGCAAAAAGTGATGTTTTTGCTATTTAGGTCTACTGGGATTTTAAAGCTACTTTTTATTTCCTCTCTTCTAGCCACTATTCCTGACAATTACATGATGATCATAAGCTAACAAGAACTAACCAGCAATGAACTACAGAAGGTCTTGAATAAAGATCTAGGCTTATCCTTTACCGGATGACCAAGCAAACTCTGTTTAGCATGCTTTTCTGTTTGAAGGTAAAACTTCTCTTTTAAAACAGACTCACTCCTGCCATTTCATCACACTGAGGGGTCTGTTTGGTCAAGAAGCTACAGTGGAAAGTTAACAGCTTGGAGGCTAAGCCTCTGGCTGGGTCAGATTTGTGACCCAAGTCTCTTCAATGTCCCAGCACCCATAAGATGTGTTAGAAAACAGAGAAAATGAGGTGTTTTTATCTCAATGTCTGAAACAGTTACACTCCTCTGCAGGACCTGGTAATGCCTCCAACTTTACACGCTTGGTTGCTCTCTAGAAGGTTAATTCTGCTGGGCCTTAAAATGGATTATTATGTAGAAAATAATACAATGTAATATGAAAGCCCAGCACCAGAGTTAGCACTGGGGCAAGGTGTAGAGAGGTGCACTTGAAGAGGCTTCTCTCCTTTCCAAGTCTGGATGATTTTCTGCAGGGTTCAGAGTTAGGATAAACCTTTAATTTGGAAATTGAGTTCCAAACACCATCTGTCGGTGCTTCCATCCGGACTGAAACCAAAGTACAAAAGCCAGAAGAAAGCGAGTTGAACACCTCTAACCCCACACATGCCATCACCTTGCTGCTGGCTCATCCAACATGTTGTGACCCACCAGTTGTTCTGCTTTTGGAAGCCTGAACAAGTCCAGAAATGTGAAGTGAAAGTATAAGCAGCGCACAGTGTTGATACAGACCTGTGGAACAAGCCCAGGGTCGACAGAAAGGAGCATGGGCCTTTGCAGAGCCCTTGCTGAACTTGGACTAAATGAAGAATTCATAACAAGCCAGGAAGCAAGGCAACCTGCATGGTTTATGGTCTGGTATAAACGTTTCACTCATCTCTGTCTACCACTTTCCATACCACCAGTTTCATCCTTTATCACACCGCAGAGGCACTATCTTCCCTATATGGTAACTGGAACGGAGACAGAGATAGCTTGACTACCTCTGTTTTTATTCCTCCTCCTTGCACAACTGGCCCTGGATTGATGGAGGTTTGCTTTGGATCACAGAAGTCATAGGAAAGTAGGCCTGTAAGGGATCTCACAAGGTCACCTAGACCAGTCCCTTGCTCAAGGCCGGATCATCTCTGACTAAACCACCCCAGCCAAGTGTCCGTCTTACCTGCTCTCAAAAGTTTCTAAGCATGGAGATCCCACACCTTCTCCAGGTAGCCTGTTCCAATGCCACCTGAGCACCCTCAGTCAGAAAGTTGCTCCTAACCTCCAGCCCAAATTTCCCCTGCTGCAGCTCAAGGTCATTGTTCCTCATCCTGTCCCCTACACCCACAGAGAAAAGCCCATCTCCACCCTCTCTCTATCACCCTTCAGGTATTTGAAAACTGTTATCAAAGCCCCCCGCCCCAATCTTCTCTTCTCCAGGCTAATTAACCATAGCTCTTTCAGCCTTTTCTCGTAAGTCTTGCTTCCAAGGTCCCTGATCACTTTTGCTGCCCTGTGCTCTTTCCAAACTGTCCACTTCCTTCTTGAAGTGTGGGGTCCAAAACTAGGCACAGTACACATGCATGTGGACACGCGTGTGCCCACTCACACCCCCATCCAACCACACACATCTTCCTCTCAGAGACTGCAGCAGAAGAACTCCTTGATCAGTGCTGCACTGAAGTAAAGCTAGAGGGAAACCACAAAGCAAACAGCATCCAAATAACCTCAAGATCAAGACCAGAAGTCTTTCCGAGCCTCCCAGGACTTAAGGTCCGCCACTCTCTGTGGCCAGTGGCACCCCAAGAAGTGATGTGGCTAGCCCTAAACCCACCTGCCTCCAGTTCCCTGGCCTGAATGACTAGACAGTCACACATGGCTGGGTCATCTGGGTACCATTAGCACTAGTATGGGGTAAGACTTGAACTGAAGATAAAGTGAAGCCCTGTAACAGCTCAGTCACCAAACCCTTCTACAAAACAGTAACAGAGAAGCTATATTCACCACATTTTTTCTGTGATTGACCTCCTGGCTGCAAATCGAGTCAAGAACTTTGATGTGGAGTTCAATTATAGACAAGCAGGATTTCACTGTATATTCATTTTATTACCATGGACCAAAAGTTAAAAAAACATAACACAACATCTAAAGATTGGGAGGATTTTCTCCATCAGAAAATTAAACGTTAAAACTCCTCAGATTTTAACAGTAGCATCCTCTCAGCTCTTCCTAGATAGATTCCTGTCCATCCTATACTCATTTAATCACAATTCATTGCTATAAACTGACAATGCAAATGCTGACTTATGTAAAGCGTGTCTGAGAAAATGATATTCTTGTTACTGAAGTGAGTGAGACATCCCTTCAAGCTTTCTACACTTCCTAGTTTTATGTAAAACCTCATTCTTTAAACCCTTGTTCTGCATTTAAAAAGGTCACACAGTTGAAAGCTGTTAAGTGTAGCATGTGTTTCCACTGGTATTAGAATCCTGTTCACTAACTGCCATACCCAGATGTATATAAGAAGCTGTTTGCAACAAACTCTGTTAATTAGAGAGGTCTAATTAGACAATGCATTAGAAGTGCCAGTACTTGGAGCAATAATAAAAAATTCTGACTTTAATCCACTCAAAGTGCTGTTATCTTTTAAAATATCATCTCTGCACCACCTGTTCCTGACACCGACTCTGCCCACACAGTACAGTACCTAGCTGAATGAGTAAAACCAATGGTCTCGCAAACATTTCCCTTGAACATGAGAGGTTTCTTTGGACTGCAGCATGGGATTAGGTGTTTGCAAGTTCATGGGTTCATTCGCAAGTTCAGACTGCAAGCTTACATCTTCTTTTTGTTCACACAGGGCCAGCCTTGCAATCGGCATGCTAAATAAGAACTGCTGAGTCAGACCTTCTTCTGGCATCTCTATAGGGCTCTTGTAGCTTCAGCTATTGTGGTTTAAAACACAATCCCAGAGGATACTGCATAGCTAGCAGAGCTCAGTCTCATTGCTATGGTACATTTTTTCTCTCAAAACATGGCAAAGGAAGGGGTCATGCCAGCCGTGGGGGGTCAGAGTCTGCCTTGGTTATTGCATGCCCCAGCTTTGGATTGAAGAGCTGGACAAGCTACCGAAGGAGCGATAGGGAGCAGTGCACTGAAGATGGCAGTTGCATTCTCCTCCATGGGAAGTGCAGCCATGTTCTGTCATCCTTGCTATACAGAATATAGTCCAAACAGGGAGCACTGTCAGGGATTTCTGCACCTGGGTCCCCTTGGGCTCATGTTAAGTTGCTGATCAAACTTAACCGTGCCTCACCTTTCAGGATATGCTAAAAATCACATTGGACAATTAGCATTTTTTCTAGATCCCACTGCATCTTGTTCTCACAAAGATGCTTCTTAAACCAGTGAGCCATTTGATTGGTCTCATGCTCATGCAACAAAAACATGTGTTCGCTCTTGAGTGCCAAGTATCATCCTGGAGAGATACCAATCCCCATTACTGGATTTGCAGCCAGACTGCAGTTATCTGTCATAATAGAAGCGGTAGTTTAGAATACACAGACTAAAGCATGTTGTTCTGCTCAGGATTGCTCCAGATGGCCAGGGTCCTTTTCAAACTCCACGGTAGGAGCTGGGTTGGAAGGGGAAAGGAAGGCTTGGCACTTAAAGCTGATGGGGATCTGTCAACTCAATCAGACCAAGGCATCTCAAGAGAGGCCCCCAGATGGACCCACCACTTCTCACCTTTTCTTTCATGGGGGCGACTTTAAAAACGGCTCCAGCCTTTCTAACGCCAATGCAGCCTTGATGTAATAAAGAACATCTGAGCATCATGCGTTTACAGCATTTCAAAACTACAGGTTTACCACAAAGAAAGAATGAAATAGCCACATGAGGCCCTCAGTTCAGTAGATGATGATTGATCTCGGCACCTTCAAAAAACCAAACTGCTTTCCACTCAGGGCTAGGACTGCATGGGGAGACAATAGTCTGTGCCACCTTGATTTACTGAGGAAGTGTTCATGCAATCCATGCATCATGTTAATGGCTAGGGGGAGGGGAAGTATGCAAAAAGGGACCGCTTTGATTCATTCAGCCTCTTAGCTGGATTTTCAAAAGAGCCTATAGGAGTTGGCTGCTCCACTCAGGCCCCAAATCGCAGCAAACGGCAGTCCAGCGCTCTCATCCTCCTAAGGAAACCACAGCCCCTTCACAAGCCCACTTTCCCCATTTACAAGCATTAAAGAGCTGAGTTACGCCTTCCCCTTGTTTCACTATCCATTGACCTGTTGTTTAATTGTTGAAATGCTAATGACGTCTGCAGATAAACACATTTCTGACCTTTAGAAGGCTCCTCTTCCCTCCAGCTGCAAGACGGTGGGAGCAAGGGCAGGGGGTATAAAGGGAAAGCTTTTGGGGATATCACCACAAAATGTGTCAGGACCAGGTCAAGATGCAGGTCGGCAGGATGCCTAAGCATGATGATCGCTGGAGATCAATGTACAGTATGCCCGAGGTTTTCTATCACAGTCATTTTCCTTTTTAGGAACAGCGCATGTTCCATCCAGGATATTTCAGTTCTACATTTGACATATTCAGATTATGTAACAGCAGTACCAGAGTAAGAGGAGGAAAGAGAAAACCACAGATGCTCTGGACTTTCCAAAGCCCTTTTCTACAGTCCTTCACTTTATAGAAGTCAAAGGCTTTTTCTCAGCCATGATGACATACAGCTGAACAAAAAGTGTAGGCTGGGAGAGGGCCCTCACTTTGAACTGGGGCAATTCCCAGCCGAGCAAATGGGTCATAGCAGTGGTCCCTTGCTTGGAAACAAGAAAAAGAAAGATGCTGATATCAATGAAGCTGTGAGTACCCCCAACAAATCCCCACCTCCTTCATTTTCTAATACAGAGATTATGCCGGGAGCAAAGCAAGCAGCACACCGCTGAAAGGTGAGAACAGACTTCGGTTAGGACAAAAACCCAAACCAAACAAACTTGCTTTTGTCTCTTCATTATGACATGCCAGTTTCCCCAGAGGGATTAGTCCACTTCCCTCGAAAGCCTTCCAGTCCAAGAACTCATTTTACTCCCAGTGGCAGAAAGAGATGAAGGTAAAATACTAATACATTTTTTCCCTATATTAACTTATCACAGCTGTCAGCAAATCTGCCAATTCATCAAGAATACAGCCATTTCTTCACAAAGGCCTTAACCTGCTGTCTGATACGCATGTTAGGAAGTGCCATGCGTCTTGCAGGAAGGGAGATCAAACAAGCCCATGTACTGCCTGATTTTCAGAGGTTCACAGCCCATGGCTGGCACATGTTGGAGGTCAGGACTGAGCCTGGACATGAAGGAAACAAAACGTATAAAATACAGGAAAAAGAACATGCAACTCTTCATTCAACCCAAGGGATATCACTTTTAGGGTCACAGCTAAGCGATCTGGTAAAATGCTATTAAAGAAACTAAGAAGGGAAACATTGTCATCTTAGATGGTAGCATTCATTTGGACTGGGTAGCAAATTAAGAGCCTAAATAGAGAGCCTACAGCCTAAAAAGTTGGGGGAAAAAAAAGTCTGAATCTATTTATTTGGAACATAAGCCAGAAAAAGTACATGCATTTTGATATTTCTACTTGCAAGTAAATTTAGAGAAGGCAAAGACAACCACCTCCCCCTTAACTGAGAGGAGCTGACCTCACCCAGTTTTCTCATTGCTAATCAAAAGGGTTTTTTCACTCCCTTCCTCCACGCCCTTTCCTCCACCCTAATTGCTATGCAAGTCTTATTCCTGCCTAGGGAAGGTCCCTGACAAAATTATGGCCTAGTGGAACTTTGTAAGCACTGACAAAGATTTCCAAAAGCTCCCGATTTTCAGATTGGGGATCGTGATCTCCTCTCAGTTGGACCATTGTAAAGCTGAAGCAATTTTTTCAGTAGAGTTACGTCCGATTCACAGTGGTATCGTAGAGGCCAGCCTGGTGGTTGGGGCACCCATGGCAGCACTGAGATAGCTGGTGGGAACAGCATGTGCAATAAGAAAGCTGGCTACAGTAAAAGACTCTCTCAATGGCTGCAGAGACAGGTGGGCTGACTTTGTATGGTTCAGCCACCCCGATTAGCCAGGAAGAAGCAGAAAGATTGGAAAAGGGAGGAGAAGCATCTTAGATCTGAGAAACTCACAAAGTTCTGAGCTTTGGATTCTCATATCAAGCTGCCCTTGGACCCAAGGAAAAATCATGTCATCAATTTTTTCCTAAGCATTTTAGATGGAGAAGGATTGAACCAATTTTCAAGCCTGCTTGTACTCGCATCCAAACCAAAATCCTTACTTTTACAGTGTACAGATTTTTCCAAGATCTACCTAAACTAGTAGCATTATGCATACACTCTATTCCATGTTCAGAAGAGATCAAGAAAGAAATGCAATTCCCAGAACTTGCCTAGATAACCTGGATGCTGTTGCAAAGACACTAATTAAACACACTAGTTAAGAGGTTTCAAGTGATTTTTTTAAAATCCATTTTCCCTCCATTCCAAAACCCAAGAAAGAAAAATAGGCCTAATACCCCACTCACTTCCTTGCCCCATCATTTCCTCAGTGGGTGTAATCTGCTACTTTTTGGTCTCAGGACACTGTACATCTACTCCACGAAGATGTAAAATGACAAGAGGTGCATGGCAGTGGAATCAGAAGCAACACATTTCTTTCCTGGAACTACTGTCCTTCTTCTCCTACACACACAATGTTCAGATAAAATTTGCTTATTTCCATTAAAATTGAATAGATGAAGAAAAATGAGGAGGAAAATAGACATATTACATTTGACCATAACATGCAAGTCACACTATAATTCAACTTTCACTCTCTCCTCCATTCCTTGTAATAAAATCAACTTCTTGCTGGATTATTTCTTTACTATAATACTTGTGTATTACCCTTTCACCCCATCCTCCTCATGAAGAGAGCCTTGGCACTGATGAATTACCTAGTGTCTTCCCAATTTGATTTATGTTGCTGATCATCACTTGAATTAAGACCTTTTACTGTGTTTATTTTCTGTTTGGGTATTGTGGGGGAGGAAGGGAGCAGGGGGTCCCTGGAACCCCAGCACACGGAAATAACTCATCCGGGTTACGCCCCACGGCACAAAATTGCCCGGGCGGGCACACTCACGCTCCACAGGTGCGACCAGGGAAGAAGCCTCGAGGCAGTTCCGGTCCCTATTAAAGGGACGCCGGAGGCAGCTGGGAGGAGGAACCCGGAAGGCGGCAGCGGCGAAGAGGGAGCCGTCAGGAGCACCCGTGCGTGGGGAGAGGCGGCCAGCCGGCGTGGGAGGACCTTCTGGGGCCGGGGAAAACCCCAACGGGACCCGGGAGCTGAGGAGCAGCGGCCGCACCGCGGATACTGACCGCGCGGAGATCAGCTCGGCTCAGGGAGAGCCGGCGAGCCGTATTCTATTGAGTAGAGGGGCACTTGCAGCAATGAAAGCGAGACAGCCGTGTCAGAGAGGGGCTCGGGGACTTTGCAAGCCCAGGAACAGATCTGGCGTGGTGAGTACAGCCGGAACGGGGGGGGGTAACCCCACGCCGGACAGGGAAGGACCGGAGAAGCCGGTAAAAGGGACAGGTAACCTCTGGGCTCTGGGAATCCCTGGCTGGGAGCATTCAGTTGTTTGTTTTCTCTTTGATTTCTGTACCTCGGACGTGCCCTCAGCGACGAGAGGGAAGCCGGCGGCCGAGAGATTTGGAGGTACGGGCAAGGGTGTAGGGGCGGCGGAGCCCTCGACAGCGTGGGACCCCTGAGGGTATAGGAGTCTCATTTGTGGACTGGTACGCCCCGGATTTTATATCACTGAACCAGGAGATCATCAAAGTCGTGGCAGGCGGTTCGGAGCAAACCAGCCCACAAACGAGCCGAGGGAGGAGGAACACATCGGGGACGGTCCCTTACCAAGAGGGGCGGAGGCTTCGGCACGGAGGAAAGTGACCGGCACAGCGCTACCCTTGGACAGGTATGAATTCATTTGCAACCCTGAACCCAGCTGGAAATACCGTGTGCTAAGACGTTTCGATAAGACACAGAAAGGAACCCCCGGGAAAGAAATGCGATGACATCATGGAGGCACTCTTCGGTGCAGGCAGCTCTCTCTGCTGGCATCTCATGTTGCATTCCTTTCTATGGCATTTCCTGGTTTTTGCCAGATGAAACCATGCACCCATTGCATAACAGGAAAGGGATGAAATTTGAAGTGTTGGTATAAATAAACTGTTTCTTATTTACAGCATCAGATTTCTGATCTGGAAAAAAAAAAAAAAAATCAACCCTGAGCTAATGGGGATGGAGAGAAGATTTCAAATATGTGTGAAACGTCCAGGAGTCCCATGCTGGCTGCAGAGGCTGCTTTTATAATATTTTGGCAGCGCCCAGCAATGCACTCATATTGTAGACAGACAAGCAACCAAGGAATCAGGATTACTAATTCATTGTGCCAAAGTGGGGTAGCGAAAGACAGACAGTGGTTCCTCCAACATGGCCAATGAGCAACCCATGCAATTTTGGGGTTCTGAAAGAGAGTTAACTCTTTCCTACATCGCTGCAGACTCTCAGAGGGATGCTGCTGATGTGCATTTCCTTTACCAGCTAATTACCATTCATTTCCTGTGAACTGTGCGGGAGGTATTTTGTCATAAAAACAGGGATTTCTGCTGCCAGACATGCAACTAAATACTTAATATTAAATACCAACCCATCACCAGCATAAACCAGAAAGACTATCCGCTATGTAGCAATGGTAAATTAGCCTGGGAAGAGTCACTGTCTTCCAGCATGAACTTCCTTATAATAAAGGAAGACAGTGCTACTACTGTGCTGTTTTACTCTGCTATGCTGCAAAGGGCTCTCTTTGGCTCCTCCTATCCCAACTCCTGATACACATGTACAGGAAGAAGATCTGGTTTTCCTCTGCTCAGCCACACATCTCCCCAGCTCCTGCTTCCCTTAAGTTTCCAGCAGGCAGATTTCACCTGCTCCATCTTCTGCTTCACTACACGTGTCCCATTTCTGCCCTGGGATTTCAGTGCTTTTATGAGCTGCTTCCTCAGAGCAGGGTTGCCCTTTTTCCCCCACTAAACACTTTCTTTGCTCCACCTTGCCCCTGCTACTACCAGCTGCATGAACTGCACTTCCACTGTTCAAACTGCAAGGCCATTTGCAGCCCATTCCAGACATTTGCTGCACTATGATGGACATTGCTTAAAGTCTCAATTACCGGGTGTTTTTCTGTCCTGAGTCACAACGCTCTTACTGCCTCATACCAGTGCACGTACAGTGTCAGACTGTCAGCACAGCGATTTGGTTTTCTCTTCTACCTGCAGCAAAGTCCCACTTGCTGTTAGACCACAATACAAATGATGCCACTGCATGGGAACAAGCAGTCACATGTCTCTTGTTTACAGGCTTAGAGTCAGAGATCTCCGGACAGCCGTGAGGATGACATGAGCATCTCTCTCACCACAACTCCACTTCCTCTACAGTGAAAGTGGCTTTGCTGTGCCTTGAGGAGTGCGTTACATGGAAACTCCAAACCTGCCATGAAATGAACTGCGCTGCTCATAATTGCTGCATTTAAAATAAACGCCAACTTCTCTTTTGAGATGGCAAAAATAATGCAGTCCATGGCAATGACACCTTAAGGGCCCAAACCTGTTGTTACCATATTCAGCAGGGGTCCTAAAGACCGGCATCTACTGCTTTCCCCTTTAACTCGCGCCACAGGTAAGACAGAAAATAACTGATCAGCAAGGATTGGCACGAGGCTGTAGCAACCATCCAGTCATGCTGGAAGCGCTGTGCTCGTCACACTTCTCACTACGCACTCTTTTCCCATCAGATTCACTCTAATTGCGTAAAGACCCCTTCCTTGTAAGTGACCTAATTAGTAACTCAAGGAGTCCAGCATGCCAAAAGCCAGCAGGATTGCCAAAATGCAAAATGTGGACAGGACTGGGACAGATACATCCTGAGCACTCTGCTCTGTACCACCGCACAGCCTCCTGCTAACTGGGCTTGGGGAGGAGAGTGGTGGGAGTGCCGCAGAGGAGACCACCTCCTTGCTCTGCAGGAGATGGACCAGAAATTAAAGTTTTCTAAGAACGGCTCATGCTTGACATGGAAACGCCACGGAAACACTTGAGAGCCTCAGCAGGAAGGCTTCTCTTCCCACAGGGCTGTGTTATGACCTAGTAACTCCTGCATGGGGTTGGGAGTGACACGGTTAGTCTTTTACTTTGGAAATGCATGCAAATGCATTAGGTGGAGTTGCACACGTACGTGTCTGGGTAGCCAGGTTTGGGGGGTCGTGCTTGAACGTATGTGTGTGTGTAGGCATGGGACAGTAAACGAAGTAAGCACCACTCCATGCCGTGCATTGCAGGACCAGAGTCCCAGCCCAAAGAAAATGTTTACAGCAGAGTTATTAAACTTTCCTGCAGATGTGAGCCTTGCCCTTGAGGACATTTCAGCGATATGAAGGCTGTTGCTACAATAGCTAAAAAATATCCCCATTGAGATGGTGACATCCAATTAAACTAGCAAAGTCTATCAGAGAAGTTAGTCTAATGGTATAACAATTAGTTTCAATGCTGGTGTAAAATTATAACTGCACATTGTGCCATCATATATCCAAACTACAGAAATGCCATTTTATGTTGTTATCCATCACTGGTATGTATTATTTGCATTGCAGTGGTGCCTAGCAGGCCCCCAGTCACTGTGCCAGGAGCTGTACACACACACACAAGCAAAACAGGGAGAGTTTCCAATGTCCCTCAAATGGAGCTAGGACAATGTGCAAATGGCAGTTCTTTGAGCACCACAGAAGTGGTGCAGGATGTGGAGGGACACTCTCTGCTGAATGATTTGCAATGGAGATAGAGAGCTCCAAGTTACCCGAGGTACCATCTTTTGAGCGAGACATGGGAGGCCATGAGCTCCTGTGCCAAATTCCACCACACCCAATTAAAAATCCCCTTGAAGCTTCACCTGCATACATCATTTCCCCGCTTTTCCCTTCCCAAACCCCTTGCCTTATGTCATGCCCCATTGCACCTTCAAAGGCTGCTGCATTTTGGGACATAAATTAGTGAGTATTTGGGAGCTCGTTAGGTGAAAGATGTCCTGCAGTAATTCAATTTTCATGGAGTGCCAAAAGGTGTTTCCTTTCACCTCTGTACCACGCAGCGTAGAGTTGGGCAGTCAAAAGGCTGCCAAACCTCACTCTGAGCAACATGGATCCAAAGCCAATTCTTTATCTTGTCTTAAAACATAAAATAAACAAACACAAAGGTGAGCCGTGTGCGTGCAAAGCCTCGCTCAGCAGCAAAGACAGGGATACAAACTGAAAAATCCCACAGTGCACTTGAGTCTGCACGGCAATGCCGGATTGAATTTGCACAGAAATTAGATGCCTCGTTAACCATGGATAGATGCACAACTGCTAGAAATTTAAACTTCCTCTTTTCTTCGGATCACAACAGTCATTACAAATCATACAGACGAATGAATGCCGAGAAGGCACGCCGAGCCTGCAATTTTGCCTGCGATGAATGCGATAATAAACGAGTGAAGAGGGGTGGCAGCAGGGGTAATCTTTATATCAAAAACACATTTTCTGCAACGCGTCGTCCCCATTGTTCATATGTAAAGTACGTCGTGCTGCTGCTGGTTTGAGAAGGAACCCTTCCTGCATTTTGCAGATAGTCAATTTAGTACAGGTCCTTTCTGATCATGACTCAGGAAACAAACACACACAAAATAGATATCTATTTTTGTTTGTTTGTTTTTTAAACAAATGATCAAGTGATGCAGCCCGGCAGGGCAGCAGCGTGTCAGCCTAGGCAGTGGTTCAAAAAGCAGTGCTATGTTTCTGCTGCACAGTGTCCCCCGTGAACATGACTAACGAGAACTGGAGGAACTGAAAGCAAAACCAGTGTCGTGGACAGTCCAATCCTGCACTGTGCTGAGTACCTGCAGCTCGCGCCCGAGTCAGTGGGAGCCGAAGTGCTCGGCGTGTCCCAGCACGGGCCCCTCTGCCAGTACCAGAGCTAGACAGTTGTGTACTGTACCTCCTCCCAGGTCCCTCCTGCTTCCTCCCCATAAGTTCAGAGCACTGAAGGTTTCTTGGCATGCAGACTGGTCTATTCTCTCCCTCAGCTGCCTCTTGGACCAACGCTGGTTAGGCGTGGTGCACAGCTCAGCTGTACTGCTGGTAGCTTTAGGAGGAGGTCTTACTTAAAGGAGTTGGAAGGAGCCATGTAGGAAACCCCAGCCTGTTGCTTATCAGTTGTTTTGGCCCTGCACCAAAAAAGTGCTAGAAACAGGCCACTGCCATGTGTCACTAAAACACACTCTGGGAATCTAGTTGAGCTAAGGAGAGCGGGTCAAACTGAACTTGTGCGGGACGCGGCAAGCAGCAGACCAGGCTGCATCCGATGACTAATGCAACAACTCTCCAAGAAAACAAAGATCCCTCGTACGCAAAACCTGGGACAAACTCTGCCGATCACGATGTCAGCTTTTGCCAGAAAAGAAATGTCCGATTTCAAACACAGAATAAAAATTCCCCACCACCGCGGCAGGAGGACAAACAGCCAGCAACATTTAAAAGTAAAAAATTCCAGGCTCGCTACATTTACTGTAATTGTCCTTTATAAGAAGAGCCCTCTAGTTATGTGAAATGACATTGCCTCACAGCCCCAGGCTCCCAATTCTATGAACAGGAAGGAAGCAGACACACATCTCTTTAAGAGCTGTTTCCTCTCTGATCTATTAATTTCGGAGATTAAGCAAGCCACTCCTTCATGGCATAATAGAGCAAGATAGAGCCATTGTGTCTGCGGAGGCTCCTGCTAACCGGTTTTTTTTTTTCCATTTGAGAGGTGGGTGCCATGGCACTTTCTGCTCAGACGAAAAGCCAGAAAACTTCAGGTAGCTCCAGTTCTCCTCCCCGCCCCCTTCTATTAAATGCCACGATGACGGCCCTTAAGAAGCAAGTATCCCACCCCCGGGACGAGGATTTCAGCCACGCAGCTCAAGAGGAAGGAAGCCCCATGATATCAAATGAGGAATGATGTTTAAGAAATTCCCTGGGCGTAGAGGGCTTATTTCAATGAGGAGCCTTCTCTGGATATTCCTGCCTTGCCTTCCTGTCCCCGGCCACCGTGATAAAGCTGATGCAAGGTTTCCCGACTCCTATTCTTACCGCCAAATTCGCGCTTTAAAGAAAAGGGAAAGAAATATATAAATATATATATATAGTGGCCTTTCTTCCTCACAGCACAAAATCCCTTCAGCTTGTAAAAGATGCCTGGTAACCTTTAATAATACAAAGGCTATCGGCTCTTCTTTTTAAAAGCCTAACACTACATTTTATGCTCTAGCTCAGGATTATTAACACAGCAGTCACCCACCAGTTCATCAATGTCTGACTGGGTTTTAAATTGTTCAGAGGGATGGGCAGGGGAAGCGGAGGAGGCATTGGAAAATGAAGGATCCCTGCTCTGAGGCTGGGTTTGCCGCTGGGCAATGATTGATCCTTATCCTTAAACTTCCCAGCATCCTTTCCAGACTGTTAGGCAAACCGGCCTAGAAACGCCGGATCTTCTGGGAGTCGCCTGATGGAGGAAATACCGCTTTGTGGGGGCGCACAATGCAGGAAAATACTTTAGGCCAGCTCACATTTTTCAGCAGTCTGTAAACACGGCTGCTACCAAATAGAAAATATCATCAGCGCTGAATGGGTTTCGAGAGACAGGAGGGAGGGGAAGAAAGATGGTAACACATGCAAGCTGTCTGGGGCTTCTCTCTCAAAATCCAAGGAGATATTTTGAGCAGTCCCATTAGCTGGAAGCAGACAGAGCTCCTGCCTCGAACGGAGATCTATGAGGCAGAACAGTTTTCACTGGACCTTCCTTGGAATACAGACCCGGGAATACAAAACCCATCAAGATAAAACAATTTGCCTATTCAGCAGCTTTCTTTTCACAAGCTGCTTCATCTTTTACAGACAACCCCCTCTCCCCCGCCTGCCTGCCCAAGCCTCCAGTAGCAAACTTTAGAAAAAAGAAAAGGGTGCTTTAAACAAAGGCTGTATTCTCTGCAGCGGGAGGGCGCGCACACTAGTAAACACAGCCGGGGTATTTTGGGCATGGCAGTAAAGAGTTACTTTTCCAGTAGTTTAAAGATGGTACAGCACAGGCTCAACCCCTGGCTTCCAGACTTCAGAGCTAATGCAATGGGAAACAACTCTACATCCCGAACTTGTGAGGACCACGCACTGATTTTCCCAGCTATTTTGTTTCCTTGTTAACTTTCAAGCACGTTGGGTGCTGGTGATAGGTGTGGACTGAACTTCTAATCTCTATTTATGACATGGCGGCTTCTTTGCAAGGTCTCCCAGGGAGCATCTACGGTGCTTTTCCCCCTTTCCCTTTCCAGTGATCCACCGTTTCAGCTACAAGTATGGCTGCAACTGCCTGTTGCAATAGCAGTTCTCTCTCCTAAACCCCCTGTGGTTTTGTTTTTTTTAATAAACGAAGACACTTTTCAGCAAGTCACTGGACTTACTTCATCAGTTCACTGAACATGAAGAGCTGATTGATAGTAACAACTTATGGTTACTGCTGATCTGGAGAAGATTTGAGTGGCAACTTGGAGACAGATGTCTTTTGGCTTTCACATCCAGTCATGGAGCCATTTGGTCCCCTCACCCTCTTTTAACCAAACTAAAGAAACTTTCAGTGCAACTTTCCCTGTGGTGTGTCCAACTTTGTCTGACCCTAGTGTATGCTATTCTTCCCCCTCCGGAGCACTGTCTTGACTGGACACACATCCTTGAAATACGTATTAATTTAGAAGGCACCTCTGGGATCACATGTAGATTGGTTGAGTAAACCCAGTCTGCACTTGCCCACCTCCTCAAAACGCTCCTTGAACTCTAGAGGTTGAATGCTAGCAATACCTGGACCTGGCTGCCCACCCTTTCCTTGCTGTCGGAAGACAACTTACAGGAATGGATTGCAAGTGGCATCTTGAGTAGACGGATGGAGTTTATTTAGTGAGCTGGGCTTGGAGGAACACCTTTACCTCCCACCACCGACATGACCTGCTGGGGAAGAACAAGAAGTGGACTGTGAAGCACATGGGGAACGAGGAAGACTCAGGCTTGAGCTTATTCTAGGATGTGCTTGCCGTGGGAGATGGAAGGTAACTGGCTGCACCTGAAAGGATGAACCCGTGGAGCTGAGAAAGCAGAAACCTCTTGGTTGGCGAGAACCTGTGCAGCGAGAAACAAATTCAAGATAAGAGCTCAGTCCTGCCTCCCGGTTGTCATGGCTGGAAGGCAGGTCTGATCGACCCTTGGAAACACCATCTCCATGTGCTCCAGAACAGCCACGAGCAGCTCCAAGGGAGCAGCATTCAGACAACCTTCATCAGAGGAATCGGGGCTTCCTGTTGAGGGGAAAAAAAACCCTGACGAAAAACAGTTAGCAGGTGTGATTTATGATTTTTAATACTAAATATGTACTCATCTCAAACTCACAGCAAAATGGGCTTCAAATTGGTGGAGAAGGAGAAAAGAACTTACAAAAAGTGTAATTTTGAAGCTCATAAAGCCCAAGCAAGCGATAATATTAAACTGATCAGTCAAAACTAATCCTTGTCCCCAGCATACAAACCTTTGTTTTTCCCTCTCTTTCTTCTGTCAAGGCAAATTTCTGCTTGCAAATCTATGTTCTGAGCCACTGGTATAGGGAGGGAGTCCCTGATGTAGTCACAGGCATGCAAAAAGATTTCTTACCCTTGAACACACTCTACGTTCCCAGTAACGGTGCCCCCAATAAGAGAGTCTGCACGCGGCCCTCCACATCGTATCTGGCCTCACCTGGCAATATAGCCTCAATGGGGCTCAGTAGCTGAGAAGACATGGAGAAGGCCTTGCATTGGGACAAATTTCACATGCACTATTTGGGCTAGGCATGGAAGCCTCAAATTCTGGGAAGCATTTAAACCTATTCTGAATGTCTCTTCTGCACACAACAGTACCAGTTTAAACTAGAGGCGTGCATTTTACGCCAGGAGCAGGCAATTATTTTGGGCAGAGGGCCACTTACTGAGTTTTGGCAAGCCATCAAAGGCCGCATGACAGGCAGCCCAGGGCAGATTAATATTAATTTTCTACTTTTTTTTTTTTTTAGGGGCCCTGCGGGCTGGATACAATGGCTTGGCCGGGCCGCATCTGGCCCCTGGGCCACATTTTGCCCACCCCCAGTTTACACTATTTTTAGGACAGGAGCCCTCTCTTGCAGGTTTAAGCTTAAACTGATTCTCAATTGGCATGAACAAGCCCTTAACAAGTGCATCCGCATAGCCTCCTGCATTGGTTTACTTCAGCTTACTTGACATTCGCACCTATAGTTAAACCAGTGTAACTTTCTTAAGTTCTGCTGATTTCCGCAGGGTTTCCATGCTGACCTGGACGGGCTAAAACAAGCTCAGAACCCTGAAGAACGTTAAATCTCGACTCTGCTTTATGGTACATTGCAAGATAGAGGTTAAAAACATTTTTATAGCCGCTATGACATTTATGGACATTGTACATGTCTTTATATGCTGTGTAGTCTCTCTAAACAAAATTGAAAAATAAACAGACAAATTGGGTAAATCACAGCATGTTCGGGGGTCGGTAATTCATAATAAATTACCTATCTCATTGCGCATAAAGAATTCTTTTTGCAGTGCTCACCAGAAACAAAAATCACAGATAAGTAATTACAGCAGTGAGCTGATAAATAGTTCAGCTTTAAAAACAGATTATTTAAAGGGAAGGAAAAAGAAAACCAGAAAAAGCAGTAGGCTAGGAATACGGCTTTTTCACTCAGTAGTCCAGGGTTGTAAATGTGCAGACTCAATACCATGCAGCCCTTTTGAAATAAATAAAGGTTTCAAACGCTCTTCCTTTGGCGTGACTGCATTCCTTTACAATGTGACCTCAACATGCCGTTCCTCTGTCTTTATCTGCCGACACAGCAGAGCTGTTGACCTTTCACCAATGACCTGCGCAATCAATAAACAACTTAAAAACTATCTCAACAGAAGTCTTCCAAGCAAAGGTTCGTCTCTCTCCAGTGCCATGAGCCTGCTGCTCTAACTGAACCTTCCCTAGGACCCTTTGCTGTGTGTCAGTGAAACAGCAGACAACGCTGTGAACACCATGTGCAATCACTGTTTTCTTGTTGTGCAGTCCCATCACCAGCCAGAAACTCGTAAGTGCTTCTGCGGCTGGAGGCGGTCCCACAAACTGCTTTTACGCCCTATAAAATCTCTGCTCATTGCTAGAACAGCATCTGATGAAGTGAGCTCGGGCTCGAGAAACCTTATGCATCTCTGATTTTAGTTAGTCTGTAAGGTGCATCTTTACCCTGCCTTCTGCCTGAGAAGGCTAACTACCTACCTCTAGCTACAGTACTTAAAGTCATTTCTGAGGGACAGAGAATGCAGGTTCAGGCAACTAAAGCCAGCACCAACCAGTTAAGCTGCGTTAAAAATCCCGAGATGTATCAGATTACACAAGATTTACCAAAACATCAACATACTATTTGAGCATCACCTGACGGCTCTTTATTATAGGGGAGGCATTCTCCCATGTCATTCCTGACAATCAAGAATGAAAGCAAGAGAAAACAAAATGGTGACCTTTCTATGAAAGCCATTTGATTGGTACGAGCTCCATAAATACTTTACTATACCGCTCCATTCATGTATAACTTAGGGCAAAAACTGCATTTGTGGACCTAGAGAAAAAGTGGGGGGGAGGAGATTTTTACTCAAATTTGACCCAAATTAAAAAAAAAAGATTAATGCTGCTCAGAAAAAAAAAAAAAAAAAATCAAGTGCTCTACTATTTACAGTTACAGAGGGGAAAAAAGTGAGAGGTTTTCTTTGTCGCATTGACAGCAAAAGAATACTGCAGCCTTGAGCTAATGTATAAGGAGCTAAAAACGGCGTAAATGATCAGAGACGAACTAGAAGCAGAAGTGAAACTGATTAGCTTATCTCTGCGACCACAGTGAGCGAACACAAAAGGTAAAACCACCAGCTTGGGCACAGAAAAGGAACTTGGATTATTAAAACTGAAAAAAAAAATGTTCATGTCAAGTCCCTCCTCCCAGACAGCTGGCGGGGTCTTTCTAACAGAGTGACTTAAAAAAAAAAGAAAAAGAAACCCAAATGATTCAAGCTGACAGAATCCCTAAGATGGTTATAGGTGCTACATGTAAAATAGCCTGCATTATAACAAACAGTCCAGGCTGCTGGAATTTGGCTCAAACGCTGCATCTGATGCTCTGCACCTACTCCAGAAGCCTAGGAGATCAACTGTCCATTTTATACCTTCCCCCTCCGCTGTCCAAAAACGGCAGCTTTGCGCTAAATTGTTCCAACTGTGCACTGGGTTGCCTTGAGAAAGCGTCAGACTAATCCGTCTCAAGCATGGGTACAATGTTAAGTTATTTCTATAGATGAATATTTTCAATAACCACAATTTAAAAGCACTCTTTGTACACACCAGTCACTGATACAGCACTAGCTCTTTAAAGAACAAACAACAGTGGCGAGTTACTGGCTTGCAAGAAAAGGAGCAAAAATTGTCAAGGAACAGCCCTGGTTACTAGACAGCAAGGTATCTGTATGGCTCTGTGTGCACAAGAAGGGACTGAACCAAAAGCAGCATCTTAGGATGCATTTAAAAAAATAAAAATCAAGCAAACCAGTACTGTTGAGGGCCTAGTATCTGAAAGGCAGTACATGTGTATCAGTGCAATGCTACCACCTCTAAACTAGGAGCAGACAAGCAATAATGTGAATCTACACCTATGAAAGGACATCACAGTCAGGGCAGAGCACCAGCCACCCAGGAGCCCACCGCCTTCAGTGGACGTGACACCAGAGCAGAACGCGACTGAAGCCAGCAGGGCTCCATGTGGGCACAGGGGTTGCAGGCATGCGCCGACATGGTCTGGATCCCAGTCTTCATTCCCGTGTGCCCAGGGACTGCCCAATACCCCAGGTACCAGGTGTTTCAGAGTGGAGCATGATCCTCTCTGCCCTGCAGACTCCCCAGCATATGCGACTGGAAGCCACTTCCTGCCTGGAGTTGCTTACATCAAATCTCAACGGGTACAAGTTTTCAGCCACAGGCTGGGACATAAATCCAGCTAATTAAATCTTCTTGGTCTTTGGTACGACATCCTCCAGCTCCTGAAGGGCTCCATGAAATGAGGGCCAGTGCCTCTGCTCACACGGACTTGCTCTGCAGCCCAGAGGCAAGTCACGTTCCAGGTTGCATGGCCAGCCTGACCTTTGGAGAAGCAGCAATCAGTACAAATGCTGGGGCCTGAGGACGTGAAGGGAGATGCATGGGAGCTGCCCTTGCCTCCTTGCCTGGGAATGTGCATTGCCCCTGGGTGGGTCTGATGCTCCCCAGGTACAGGAGGGAGGTGGCAGATGTGGGGAGAGCATTTGCTTCTCGTGGCCTAACTAATCCCACCAGACTAGAGAGATTTCATTTAAAAAACGCTGGTCTAGACAGAAAGAGCGAGAAACAGAGAATTTATAGAAATAGGTGATCCAAATACCTAATTGCCTACCTTTGATGGTACTCAGTGCTCTTCTACGTAGTCCCAAGGGGACTGCCAGTGTTTAGGAGGATATATATAAAAAAACCTGAGGAAGCAACTTAATGCTAAATTACATCTGAAACTAGGTGAGTGCGGCTATCTGGATCTTGTTTTTGTGACCAGAATAAATTCCACCCTACCTGGAAACACAAGGCCTTTTGCATATTTTTTTAAACAATATTTCCTAAATTAAATAGAATAGGTTTAGCTGCTCCTAACAGCTTAGCAGGAAACAATTTAATTTCCAAACCATTTGTATATCGACAGTTGGCAACAGTGGCTCCAGTTTATAAAGAGACTGGGAAAATAGCTGTGCATTTCTGAAATGCTTCCAGAAAATTTCCTTTGAGAACACGTTCAGTGAAAAGTATACAAACAGGCATTAAACATGAATGTAATTTAATAAACATCCACTCAGCTATACGATGTGATAAATAGGTAATAAGAATGTAATACAGGCATTTAGCTTTCAGCTTCCAAAGGAGCTGGAAGCTAAACCTAACAATAATACTTTCATTAGACTCTCCTGCCTGGCATCAAGAGCCAATTTCCACCTATTAATATGGATTTCTATTACCTGCCTTGTGAATACTGTTAACCCATTTATCAAGCAACAAGCCATACTTTTGTCACTTATTACAAGCTGAAGGGAAGCAGAAGGCTGCTAAACCCTGTAACATTAGAGCATCGGATTAAATCACTTGACCTAGAAGCTAAAAACCCTCCACTTACATTGAAAATGATAAAATTGCTCACATTAAGGCTAATAAGACCTCTCACAGGATCTGAGCTCTCCTTGCTGCGTCAAAAGAAAAAAGAAATGTCAGTGGTTGCAGCCTAATTGTAAACGCTGTGCATGTGTAATTAAACATGCCTCATTGGTTCGCTTGATATGTCAATAGTGGGTAGGAGGAGGTTGATTTAAGTTAAATGACTGGAGTCTCACTGAATATTGCCCCTTTCTGTGTCCTCTAAGTGAAGTTTCACTTCATAAAACAGCCCCAGACATAGGACGAGCAGCCCAGAATTAACTGTTTATTATGCAGATCGCAGTAGTGCCTAATGGGTCCCAGGCGCTTTTTAAGCAGGAGCAGATGTGGGGCCACATGATGCTGGTGGCATCACCGCAGGTTCAGACGAAGAGGAAAGCATGTTCTGGTATGCGAATGAGTTCATCCCCACGGGGGAACACGCGAGGGGAGAGATATGCCATCTAAGCAAAGTGGTCTGGGCAATGATATGCGTGTAAGCCATTAGTCCCATGCTCCTCGTTGAAGACATTCCCCCCCCCCCAGTTTACCTTCCCCCTATAGTCCAGGGATCACCAAATGGTTCACTTCTTCACACAGGCTCTGTACACACCACACTGTTCCACTGCACCAGAGCACCCATTCACCAAGCCGCCCCATGGTCTCTGCCTCCTCCAGGCCTGCTAAAATTCACCTCTGGGTTGACCATTACTCCCTCTACTCTGCACATCTCTGCTGCAGACATCAGCATACATGACTCCTAAGATCATTATCACTTGCTGAAACAGAAGCCTTAATGCTTCCCCATGAGGAAGGAACTAGAGCCTGCACATAACTGAAATGTGAACAAAAGGGTCCAAGATGTGGTAATGGCCCTCCAGTGTCCACCACCAGGCGGGCACTCAGGGTTTGCAGAACGTTAAATTACAAAGGTCCCAGTTTGTCGGCTGGATGCTCCAAGAGCAGTAAATCGCTGTGGCTCAGACTGCAGTAGAGCTATGAAGATTTACCCCAGCCTGTCACCTAGCAGTTCAGGTTTTGATATAAATAATTAATACTGATAATAAACTTTCAGTGTTGCAATCTGTTCCTTTTTGTTCGAATTCTACATATTCTCCTACCTTACCTCTAGGACAAAGTATTTTGGCAGCATCCCCCAGACCAGTGGGGCCAAGTGAGGTCCACCACATAGCCACCTAAGTAACGTCATCTCTTTCTCATTTCTGTTTTAATAAACCAGTAACAAGTGTGTTAGGCTGAGCTACCCAGGGATAGATGCGTGTCTGTCCATTCCTGACCGTGTATAATGCACACTGGTATACATTCATGACTATCCTGGTGAAAGGTATGTGGCTTTTGCATACTGATATGCATCAATATACCATGATCAGAAATGGACAGACACATAGCTACCCCTGGGGTAGCTATCACTGTAGCTCACCCCTGTGGGATGGACGCTGGTAATAGCCTGTCTGCTTTAACGGCCGCTTTGGGATGGACACAGATGGATGAAACACAAACCAACGCATCTTACCCCAGTGGTGGAGTTTTACCCTTGAGCCTCTCAGGGGTAATTCTGCTCCAGACTGAGTAAAGTTAACTCAGTGTAGGTATTTGCAACATCTGTCTACCATTTTTTTGCACCAGTAAAGCTGCTTACACTG
Source organism: Gavialis gangeticus (assembly GCF_001723915.1). Classification (NCBI taxonomy): domain Eukaryota; kingdom Metazoa; phylum Chordata; order Crocodylia; family Gavialidae; genus Gavialis; species Gavialis gangeticus. The sequence continues at coordinate 56,172,121 of NW_017729029.1, forward strand.
GTAAATATTTTGTTTGTCCAGGGTTTTTGGGAGTCATATAAGGCCAGCAGGAGTCCTAAAGCCAACAGGCTGCTCGTTACATTTCTCAAATCAAAGTACCATAAGTACATCTCAGGACAGTCACCTTGGCTGAGTAGCACTCTTTCCAAAGGCTTGAAGGAAATACTGCCTCTCTAAGACAGCTCAGTTCAGAGAAATGTCTCCCGCATGCTTTAACGTGTGGTGCACTGCAAACCAAACCTGCTCATTTCTTTCTGAATGGTCCATTTCAGCAAACCCTTATCCCATCTTGGCCTGGATGCCCGTCTTTCTAATAGGGATTTGGTTATGGGACTACGAGTAGGTGTGAGAACATAAGGCATTTATATACGTGCTCAGGGGTGGGGGAGCCCTCTAATTAGCGCAGCTCTGAAAGCCACACTAATTAAAAGCACCTGGGGTGTCACATGTATCAGCGTCCCTGTGCTGAAAAACAGTGGTGGGGTGCTTTGAATTAAAGTTTGTCCAACCAGCTTTAGTTCAAAGCACCCCACCACCATTTTTCAGCACCCCGGGGATGCCGATGCACGTGATAATGGAGTTGGCTTATTACCAATTCATCGAGTCCGCTCCAATGCGCTGTAATTACAGTGGGTCGGGGCAGCCTCCCTGCATGTGTATAGGAACCCACAGTGCTTCTGAAGAAGCCAGGAGCTGTATCTCTGGTCAAAGGATTAGGTCTTATGTTGACAAGGACTAGTGTCAATTTTCAAAATGAATACTCATTACAGGCAAAAATACATTCTCTATGTGAATAACTACATCCCACACACTTGGAGAGTGCTCCTGGGTTCATCTTGCAGTACAGCTTAGCCCAGTGAAGGGCAGCTAAGCCAGCCCTCTCTTTATTCAGCACAGCCAAAGTACAAAATGGCTCGTGCTCAAAAGGCAGCAGCCTTGCAGAAGGCAGGCATAGTTTAAACCGGGGCCTGTAGCAGCAGCAGGGAATAGCTATGGATATCTACAGATTCCTATGACATGCGTAGATCCTGGTACAGGAATTAAAACAGAGCCTCCTTTTAGGCTGAAACCACATCCTGTGAGCATACAGCCCTTGATGCGGAGACCCAAGCCTCAATTCTGAACCAACCGCTTTTCTGCTTCACAGAAAAGTAAAGACTGCAATAGTGAACGACTCTTCAGGAGATGCATCCTTGATTAATTCCTCTTCCCCCCAAAAAAGCCACAGGGCAGACGTGTCATGACCTCAACAGCCTTTCGCGCCGAAATTCCCAAGCCTGGGACTCGTAAGAAGGTCGTGCATCATTGGAGCCTTTGATTTTAATTACAATTTTTTTATGCCTTAAATTCGACTAAAAACAACGTGATTTACAAAGCAAACAAGCCAGTTAAACAAAGCTAATTAAATTCACTCGAGACAGACTTGCTTTTCCCCTCAGTGAGTGTTTATTTCAGCTCCCAATGCTCTGATAGCTCCTGACAGCTTGCTGGGACACAAGAAAGAAGTAGGTCAGGGTAAGCTGGAATCAGCGACAGAGGATCCCATTAGACAGGCTTGTAGGGGAATACGGAGATCGAGGAAGTGTGTGATGTGGTGACAGTGCTAGAGACACATAACAAACAGCCTGAGGACAGCCTCCAGCAGCACCGGTACATTTATCTTCTCTGTGTTATAATGACCCCTCCTCTAGCTTATCCCGTTTGCAATTCCTAATACCAGAGGTGCTGCACAAACCTAATGACAAAAACAAACTTGCAGGCTGCAAGATTATGCAAAGCCAGCGGCAACAGCAGCGCAGCCTCCCTTCCCACAGAGCCCTTCCCCTTCAGGGTGCACTGCATGCCAGTTTCTATGGGCAGTTAGCTATTAATACAAGCAGAATATGTCCACCCTCACCGCAACTCGTCAGGCAGCTAGGCATCCTCCGGTGAGCATAGATCACGGAAGACGACGACATGTTGCTCTTAACGTGTGTGTGTGTGTGATCTATCTATGAATATGCTTGACGTGTCTATGTGGGAATCTCAAAATAGCCAAGATTTAGTAGCAAGAGAAGCTGTTATGGCAGCCCATCAGTGTGGCAACACAGTGCTACAATGTGCAAATGGATGCCAATTCTCTCTGAAGTGGGAATAAAAATAACCAGTAACTTCCTGGCTCCTAAAAAAAGGAAAGAGTCGTTGATGCCATGTCCACTGGGCGATGCAGATCACAGCACACAGAAGAGGTTGGAAAGTGCCTGCCTGCACCATAGCGCTGCCGTCTTTGGGAGCAATTACTGGCAGACAGGACAGGCAAAGAAGTCTGCGAGTTTTCCTGGATTTCTCAGCAGGGACTGCTCTGTTGTGAAGAAACGGCAGCAGGACCAGGGTAGAGAACAAAAAAAATAATAATCGCATAACCTTACAATATGACCTCCCTCCAGTTTTTGCTCATCATACCAGAAAGGAGGAGTTTTATTTTGTATTCAATATTCCCATACATTTGGCCAGTTGTTTATACAGCTCTCCCTTCCTCACAAGACTGCCTTGGCAATGAGAGCAGAAAGCAAAGTACCATAAAATTGGCAGCATAACATTAAGTTAAAGGCAAGTGAAATAGCAGAGTCCTGACTCTCCTTGTTCTCATGACTACTGCTCGCACCATTAAAAGTTCAAAGTCTATCATACAGCATCTGACAGCCGCGTACGCAAACCGACCAGTTCAAATATATGAGTCAATTTCTCTGGCTTACTTTAAAACTAGAGATATTTCCCCGAGTTGTAGCTGTGTAACTTAAATTTAAAAAAAAGAGAGAGAGATCTTGGAAAATAGGTAAGGCTGACAGGAACAATTTCAACTGCCATGGGCATAAACAAACACAAATGGAGAATGTTGTTTTATTTTGCTCTGTGCTCAATACATTTCCTTCACGTACAGACGTCTCAGCCAACTACTTTATTTTAAGCGCATGCACCCTTCAATTTCCAGCAACGGCGAAGCCTGGACTGGCATTATTTTAAAAAGGTAACTTTTTGTCACCTTGACTCAGTACATATATATATATTCAATAATCATACATCTTGATCAGTGTTGACCCAATCTTAGTCTCCATTTATTGAGGTACATGCAGACCCGTGAATCTACTGCTTCCACTGGGGCCATTCCTATCCATCCCACAGTCAGACGCGAGGACCCCTTTAGGCAAACTATCCTAGTGACTTCAGGGAGATTTTGCTTGGGTGAGGTCTATTTGATCTGACCCAGCATCTCCATATAACCCCATGCCAATTAAATGGATAAATAAAGTTGCAATCTGAAGAAAATAGGTGGCTAGATAAGACCATTAAAAAAAGAGAGAGAGAGAAAGACAGACACCAATGCCTGTAAGGAAGGAAGGAAGCTTTTAACAGCACTAAAATATAAAATTGATTTGTACACATATTTGATAAAAATCAATACAATTAGCAAGTAACTGAATACTAGAAAGGAGAATTGATTGCTTTGGAGGGCTCAGAGGGTTGAGGGCAATCAGTCCATTCTTCTAGACCCTCCACTCTTAATAAAAATTTACTTTTTCATAATCCTGCCTATATTCTTTTGCTATTAATAATGCCATTAACCAGCCATTCTTTTAGCCCCATTATCTGCAGCTCCGCTTCAATCACATTTAAAAGCAGTTTTAGAGTGGTATATTCTGGTCACTTTGCTCTCTGCAGAACAAACCCCTAAGCAATAGCATGGAAAAAATATCGGCTCATGAACGGGAGCATGGGAACGTGCAGAAAGGGCTTCTAAAATTAAATACTAAAAGTTTTAATAAATGGATTCCTGTGGAATTGATTCGCTGTAGTAGCCCAGGCAGCTTCTGCTGCTACGTCATTCCCTTCTCAAAGAACAAGCGCTTCCAAACAGCTAATTAAGTGTACTGAACCATGGGCCACCAGTGCAAGGCAGCATTGCTCCACTGTCATCCTCCCATCGTGTAAATGATACCTCGCAGCAGAATGCTCCCGATACAAGTCGCCAGTTCAAGTACAGCAGAACATGGAACTGGGTATGAAATCTGTAGCCAAATCCAGATAAAACAATGTTATTTCTACAACTTCTGCTCTCGAACCCTAAGCCTGTTCAGGGTGCCTGAGCCCAGAAAGAAGGGCCCCTAAACAAAGAGAAGGCTGAGTCAGGCAGCGGAGGCAATACAGCAGAAACCAAACCCAGAACTTTTCAGTCTGAATTGGGGATGCTGAAGCACGTGCTGAGCTGCCAGCAACCCAGCAGTTCCACCGATGTGAGTGGGTATCTGCAGCAGGGAGCAAGACCACTCGAACCCTTACAGTTCTGGTAAACCACTTAAGCACCTGCTAATCAGGGCCCAAAAGAATAATCTCAAGAAATCCCAGGGCTGAGTGAAGAGGCAACCAGATTTAGCAGGTTGGATTATCATCTTTACTTGAGGGGGAATTCCTGAAACCACCACTGATCTCTCAGCGCGCCCAAACCTTCGAGTACATGAGGCTTAACCAGACCTGCATACAGACATGAGCAGAGACCTGCCAGTAACCAGGCAGAGCAAACCCTAACAAGAGGGGCGCCGTAAAGCTGAGCTCGACACTGCAGGGCCAGCAGAGGAGAGACCAGGCTGCAAACAAATGTTGCCAAACGAAGCAGATCAGCTGTGCCAGTTGTTGCCAAAACAGGTCAGGCCTCTGCTGCGCCCAGGACTTCCTGCCCTGGTATTCCTGGGGCACCCAGGACCAGGCCCGCAAAGCCCCAGGAGTGCCTGCCCAAGGCAGCTGGAGAGCACAAGCAGCTCGCACTCTCCTGCCTTCAAGCAAAACGTACCTTACTGCAAAACAGCAGGACAGATTTCTGCTACCTTTCGTCACGGCCACAAATTCGGGCTTTTGTGGTGAGGCAAAGGGCACAGACATCCATTTCTTTTCACTTTGTGCCACCATAAAAAATAAATGTGTATGGCGGCACAAAGGTTTAATAGACGTTAGACATTAGGGCTGGAAGGGACCTTGTGAGATCATCTGGTCCAGCCCCAAAAGGTGACGCTGTTCGCAGCCACAAAATCTTAACTTACTTCAACTGTGATAAGAGTTTGAACCTTCTGCCAATGGCCTCAGCCAACTGCCTGAGGACTTGCTGCAAGGCTGTGCTTCAAAAACTCCTCCAGTTTTCTCCCCTCAAGGAAGATATATTAGCTTGGGCATGGGAAGAGAAGCCAAGGGCTTAGATTCTAACTTTGTCTCTCTTTTGTAGCCTTGGGAAAAACACCTTAATCAAATCCTGTTCCTTAACTTCATTTGTAAGACAAAGACCATAACACTGAGTTTACCCAATTCATGAGCACGTTGTGAGGATTAACTGCTTGACAACTGTAAAGCACTTTGGAAATGAAAACTTGCTTGTCATATTAGCAGTAAGTGTAGTTACCACATCCAACTAAAAGGGTCTCCAGCCTGTTGACTAGGTCAGTGTATCAAGACTCAAGAAGAAACAGCAATTTCCTCTAGCCAGCCAATTCCTTCCTGGAACAGAGTACAGCTAAAATACAACTAATCCAGAGTGCTCTAGTTATGACATGACCACAGGAAAGATGATATTTTCATTTCAGAAAACAAGGTAAAGTTTTAGACTATATTACTTCAAAGTGGTGGTATGTCACCTATAGCTTAGTGTCTGCAGTCATGAAGGCAACGATAGGAATTCATCTGCACATCCACCTTGGAGCATACATTACTGTACAGCAGCCCTCATTCTCTAGCAAAACCTTGGGTGCCTGTGTTTCCTTCCACATACAGAGAAAGCATGTGGGGAGGACCAGAGAAGACTCATTCCCTTCTTCCTTTACACTAATTTAGTTACCGACCCTTTCATTTGAGGAGCAACATTTGCCCCTAGAACCCGCAGCATCAGGATGAATTCTTGCAGAGCTGATCTGAAAACAGTCCAGTACAACTGAGAGGAGCATTGCTCTGAATGCCGTCTTTCCGAACTCCCGGGCAGAAAGATTCTCTCTTTCTGCAGTGCATCAAGCCGCTCATAAGCCTTGGTTGGAAAGGAGATTTAGGCAATGGCTTCATTTGCAATGCACTTGATCTTCAGAGCCATCTCGGTGGGCCTGCTTTATAGAGTGTACCTACTCTGCAGCCACTGCTGTGACTGCAGCCCATGTTGATGTACCAGAAGTAGCTTTAAGCAGCACAGCAGTGATTGCAGTGTAGATATAGCCACAGTTAGACTTGTGACCCAGAATGACCACTGGCTCAAAGCCAAAAACTACATATTGCATCTCTGTGCTAATGTTTGAACGGAGAGAGGCAGGATTTGGTCAGCCCTCTGCTAGGTGGGATTTAGATCAGTGGGAGCTCACTTGCAGAAAAATCCTTTGAAGACATGAAGTTTAGAAGGACACAAGACTATCAGAGCGGTACCCGAGGAGGCAGATGGAAGAAAAGGTTCAAGTGAAAAAAAAAAAAAAAAAAAAAAA
>NW_017729029.1:56178805-56183093 GCF_001723915.1 Gavialis gangeticus
AAAAAAAAAAAAAAAAAAAAAAAAAAAAAATCGGTGTGCACGCTGAGGGCAGGGATAGTTGTACAGCACACCACTCCTCCCCAGGGGAAGAATGATTCTCATTGCACTTGCAGAATAAGTTAAAAACAAAAAGGTAGGAAATGAAGGAAGGAAAGAATAGCGGTGAGTTTACAAAATGCAAAAGAAACCTTTAAGGCCAGTGCTGAGGGACTGGACAGCAAGTGTCCACACAGAAAATGTTGATGATCCTACCCTGGGGGGCTGGGGCAGGGAGTTTGCAATGACAACAATAGGAGCAGACTGGCTCTAGCTGGCCTTCCGGCATGTCATATATAGACACACATAGGCTCTACCTGCAGATGCTGACCAGGGGTCTTAAAGGAAAACAGCAGTATTCCTGCTTCTCTATTTTCTACCTAGAGCCCATGAACACCTGAGAAATGCTTCTTTATTCATCGTACAAACAACACAAGCACCCGGAACATGCATCAGGCCTTCGCTCCTAAGAAGTGTAACAGTTTGTTCACCGCACTTGTGTGGCAGATGGTAGACTATTCAGCGGTACAATTTTCCACAACCCCTGCGTGACGGTCTATAACTATTTCTGTTCACAGCACGAATGCTAACAAAGGGGATGCTCTCGGGGTTAGGCTGAGCCTGGGTGTAGGTGCTGGGCTACTCTGGTGACCACTCTAAATGATGAACCATTAGAAATGCAGTTACCCAAGTAGGCACTTTGAAAGGAAGGCTGGCAGGTGGCCAGTACCAGTCATTTACCCTGTAGTTTGCCTCTGCTGCCATTCTTAGATACGATAAAATTAAAGCCAGTGGCTTACATAAGACTTCCGATAATTAATTCATGCCTTATCTTCACAAACTAACAACATCCAAAAATCAGTCGCATGCAGGCAAGTACTACCGGCTTTCTTGCACAACAGCTCTTCATGTTCTGTATTACAGTAGCTCACAATATTTTTGTGTGTGCTAGCCTTACAAATGAATTTGGACTGTATGTTTTTGGGCCATGTGAGCATCAAAAATGATTTAGAGTGGCTAATTTTGATTTCAAACTGTCTCTATGGAGATTCATTCAAATGCCATGTAGCTGGCCAGATTTGAGAGTGGAGGGAAGACAGAGTGAGCTGTCACAAGAAAGAAGGAGTCAGTAGATGTTCGCAGCCAAAAGGACTGACATGAAGGGAGACAAACAAGCCTGCCTGAGTCGAACTCTTGCCAGGTGTGAAGTACATATGCTCAGGAGACTGAGAAGCAAGGTGGGGTCCGCTGCAGATCTGTCTATTAAGTTCTTGCAGGTTAGAGAGCAGAAGCCAAGCACTTTTCCTCTGACACCGCCAGGAACACCCCACCGCATCCAGTTAATGGTACCTGTGCATACCGAGCATCCTTACACTAACAGATCGGTGCGACAATTCAAGTGTCTCCAAGTCCTTCTGGAAATCGCATCTTTTCTAGCAGCTCAGGCCAGAAGCACTTCACATTTAACAACTTGTTTGCCTTCTGATTGTTGGATTGGTTCCCCATTCCCAAAGCGCTTGGATTTATCCTTTTAGTTTAACACTACAAAGTAATCAAATCACTCCATTACAGCTGACTGACTTTAGGAGCCCCAAGGGGTGGGGGAGTCGGGGCATAAGAGGCAGGGGAAGAACAACATCTAATTTTCCTCTTGTATCCTTCATGCTTGCCCTAAACTTTAGATTACACTCATCTACATCCATGGAATTTGAGAATATTGAACTTAAACTGACATGAGAAGTTATTTGAGGATTCAGGACTTTCACTTGAAATTAAGGCTGATCTACCTTCTGGGAGTGGGGGCCAAGATTCACTTCCAATAAATACTGAAAGGCTTTAGCACTCCCTTTCTGCTTCATGTCAAGCATGAGTGTTGCTGTGACCAAGAAAACTTCCATTCGGGGATGTCGGAGGTTTCAAACCAGCTAGCCCATGAGCATGAGGAACAGGAAAGGAGACAGGGAGAGTGCTCCTACGCCCCATATCAAATCTTCCAAACAGACAAGGACAGGCAGGAAAAGGGGGAAAAAGGTTGAGAGAGGCCAAAATAATATGGCAATTGACATTTCTTGGGTGAGTTTTGGCTGCGATTCTTATATACAGCTTGCTGATAGTGTGATGTGATGCAACCCTGGAATATGCTGAGTATGCTACCCCCACGGTGAAGGAGAGCCAGCCACACCAGACAAACTCCACCCTCACCATATAATGTTACTCACTGCAAAAAGAAAGAATTAATTAGTGCTTAAATAGTCCCACGTGTTTCAAATCAACACAAGCAAACCACAGTTAAAGCACTCGAAGGACTCTCTACCTTTATTATAAAGAAATACATTTTATTTCAAATTTAAAACTTTTGTATCTCAGGTTGAGTCTAGCTAATAGGAGTCACCATTAGTAGGTTTCTTCAAATTCAAAGTTATGGGAAATAATAACCTCAGAGCAGGCTGTGATCAAATAAAGAATTAGTTCTCAGTACACCAACAATGTCAGGCATTTCACTGCAGTAGCATCAAAACTAGCTATTTGCTGCTTGGTACTGAGTAACTCTTTGAAAAGGGAGGAACAAAAATTCCTTTCCAATGAGTCACCGTTTGGCAGCCAGAGATCAAAACCTTTTGCCTGTATTCCTGACTGCAGTACTGTACATAGTTGTTTTTGCAGCTTGTGTGATTTCTCTTTTAAAAATCAACAGAGTTAATTAAGAAAATAAGTATCCCTAAAGGAGCAGCCACAACCGGAAGTCCTTAAAAAACAAGAGTCAGAAGTCCTACAAACAGGATCTCCTGGTTACTGGAATACCAGACAAATGCAGGGATTACTTCCATATAAAAAAACCCTGAGTTCTGAAACCTCCAGCAAAGCAGAAGCAGCTGTTCATATCAAAATGAAATTAAATTCAGTATCTATTCTGTATCTTGCTCTTAAACATACCAGCTGAGCATCTGACAGTTATTTTGAAACTCTGGTCTGACTGTACTGGGAAAATATTGGACCAGTGGCACTTGGCCTTCCGGCCCCGTGGGCTGGACGGGTGGCGTGAGGCTGGTGCACCAGCCCGACCCCGCACGCTGGGCCAACCCCAGACGCTGGTCAGACCCGGCGTGCTGGATCCAGCCACCACAGTGAGCTAGCACACAACGCCACGTCATGCAGCCCACAGGGCTCCCCACAGGTTTGGAAATTTTGTAGCAGGGGAGTGGCGATTAATGTTGCTACTGCTTCCCCACCCCCAAATTTCTGGATGTGTGGGGAGCGCCCCCCAGGCCAGATGACATGGCTCTGTGGGCTGGATTTGGTCTGCAGGCTGCGCTCTAGTGTGCTAGAACTGGATGTGCATTTAACAAGTTCATATAATCACCTCTGGGAAATCTCACCTGTACTGATCTCACGTGGTGAATATATGTGTTACATGTGGTACATATTATGAAGTTAAAATTAAGTGCCATTTCCTGCCCCCCCCCCCAAACAACATTTATTTCATGGAGTGTCAAACAACCCAGCTTCTCTCAGAAAGGAAGAAGCATGTCCAGTAAAAAAAAATTAAAAATGTTCAGCTTAGTTACACTGGGTGAGCGAAAGGGTAAGGAGGATATTCTATTTGAGGGCAGAAGCTGTCAAACATTTCCAAATGTTAAATGCACTACATATAGCTGGGTTTCAATATTCAGTAGGGCTTTGAGAACTTGTACTTCAGTTAGCTTGCAAATAGAAACTTCAAGCTTGTGAAAAGGGCCAGGATGCTGGTGCTGGAAAACAAAGATCTCCATTCCCAGTAAGCACTTTTCTAGTAAGCCTTCATATAAGAGTCCCATGTGACAGATAGGCAAGAAGCTAAGCCAGCCAGTCCACTAATTTGCTTGCTTCTATCTTCAGGGGCCAGACACCCATGTCCAGAGCATTTGCACCTGGCTCCAAAGTTGCTGGAGTTGCAGACATCCAGCAGATCTAAACACCAGGCCCCACCCGTCTCCCAAATGGGAACCCAGAAGGCAACCTAAATAAGCATCTGCTTTTCAAAAACATAGTTCAATCCTTGTTTTTTTTCACTGGGAAAAATGCCAAAGCCATGTGAAAATGAAGGCCCTCTGAAAACAGGAGGAGGACCACGCACCTAGTGACTTTTGCACCGTAGATGGTTCCATATCTTCTACCAGGTCATGGAACCACCCCCTACGCCGACTGATATAAATTATGTTCAATGTACCCTTCATTACAGCTTATCACTGTAAATAGTTACAGTAACGGGGGG
>NW_017729029.1:56183469-56184660 GCF_001723915.1 Gavialis gangeticus
GGGGGGGGGGAGGGAGGCATTCCTAGAAACAAGACAATTTCTAATGTGTTCAAAGAGGATCAATTACCATTTCACTTAGTTCTCCTGGCGATCCCATCACAACCCAGGACAAAGACGCCACACTAATTCACGCACACTGTATGGATGCAGTTTCAGAATCCAGTCCTGTAGTCTCTACTCTGCCCATGCTTGGGGAGAGAGTCCTATAACATTCACTTAGAGGTCTGCCTGGACGAAGACTGCTGAACACAGCTCTTAGGGCGTTTATTACACATACTTTTTTTCCAGCGACACGCTGGAGATCCAGTGCTTCAGAGCAGACTCGATTAATCAAGTCTGCCCTGCACGTGAGCCGAGGCAAACTTTGCTGCATGGCGTGCAGGTGTATAAGTGGCAAAATGCGCATCAGTGCACAGAAAACGGCGGCGGTGCACTTTTGAACTGAAGAACCTCCAAGGTGTTTTAATTCAAAAGGTGTGCCGCCATTTTCTCAGCACCAACACGCATTTAGTCACTTATACAACTGTACACGTTGCAGCGACAGGCGCTTTTCAAAGTGCCCTGTGCTGCGACACATGCATGTGTAAAAACGCCCTTACTGCCCAACCTGTCTCACCCCAAAAAAACACATACATTGTGCGTGTCCAAGAAGGAAATCAGCCATGCACAACCTGTTATTTTCCAGATCCAGCCATATGTTATAAATGACATTTCCAAAGTAGTTTCAACAGGCCTACTTAGAGGTGGTCAGCATAGACTTTTAGCAAGAATTTTACTAAGACTTCAGATGCACTGCATTTCTGGTGAGATATCCAGACTCTCCCAATGCCAGTGAAAACATAAGCTTCCTAGTAAACATCAAAGAACACAATCTATGCAAAGTTCATAATGTGATTCATCCCGAAGCAGACACATTCCCTTTGTTAGGGGAGGATTGGTCTCAGGGCAAGAAGCACTCCTGATGTCAGCACGAGTTCCACATACGGGCCCAAGAGAACTATTCTGCCTTCTCTGCTGTTCCACAGAGGCTCTGCATTAAAAAAAAATTAAAAAAACCCCCCAATCCTGGAGAAACCCAAGCCATATTAAATGTGCGTTTGTTGCAATTAAGACAAAATATCCTTGCATGTTGTACCTCCATCAAAAATGGTTGGCAGAATGAAAGCAGCACTGTGTAGTACTTAGGGGGGG
>NW_017729029.1:56185156-56190673 GCF_001723915.1 Gavialis gangeticus
ACTTAGGGGGGGAATGGGGGGGGGGGCGGGCATGGAGAAACTTGCTGAAATGATATTGATTATTTTTCCCTGGCTTTCAAACACTTTATATTACTGAGACTATGACTAACAAGTTACCAACACTATTTACACTAGTACTGTTGTATCATTAGAAACAACAAGATTATGTCCTTTAATTCTAATGCCAGCACAATTATTTTAACACTGAGTGTGTCAGATTTGACTCTATATCCCCTAAATTAATTTCAGAGTAGTGGCTAAATAAAATGGCATTCTTCTTTGTGCTTTTGTTAGAACATGCTCATGTGCAGCAAACTGTGAAGAAAATGTAGTAATTAGAGGTTAAATTAATCCCTGACAGACAAGCAGCTTAGTAAAGCTGGGTCCTCTTCAGAAAACATCACATAAAGCTTGCCAGTCTTTCAGAATTATGCACAAAGAACATGCGAGATTGGCAAGTGTGCTACAACGGCAATCCAACCAAAATGGGCAACATTCAAAAGTCACAGAAAGTCTTCAAATAGCCAATGGTAACACACAAATCTGCTGAAAAATGTGATTCAGAGCTCAATGCAACTGTTGTTGCAGATGTCCCCGACGGACTGATCAGGATCAACAACATGACATGAAAGAGAGACCTTTCCATGCACTACAGACTTATAACCAAAGGATAGCTGACATCTAAATGGTAATAAAAGAGTGTATTGGTATTTTATTTCATGGCGTAACTGGTGAGCTGCCATTCTGGGTCTGATGTCAACGTGAGCCCTGAATACCACACTCCTCCCAATCTCCAGGAAAAAAACCAACATGAATGTGCTGCATTATTCTGAAAAATGTAAATGGGCGTGATTTGGGAGAGCTACGTTTCTTGGCCTGTTAGCGTTCTTTCATTTGTGACGAGAACAGCCGTCAGTGGGACTCCACAGTGTCAAGTAAGAGATGTGGCCACGCAACTTTCATGAGCTCCACTTCTCTGTATGTGCCAGAAGTACACGTCAAGTGCAGGGCAGTGTTTTGCCAGCCTTCACGACCGATGCAAAAATGTCCAGTTAACCACCATTTAACTCCATACAGGTTACGTTTCTTACCAGAAAGGGAGAAACAGAGAAGTATACATGGCAAAAAGGCCCACTCCTTGTTGCAATAGCTTCCGCTTGCAGATGATCCCATACACCCCTGCTTCCTCCCCCCTCTTCTGTCCTGCCCGCCTTCACTTTTCCTCTGAAGATAGAAGGTGCAAAGAACTAGATTCCCCCAGAGCAAACACGGATGCCACTCAATAGATTGCCTGACATGAGGTGAAACAATAGCACAGTTAACACCCTCCCCTGCAGAGGTAATCCATATCATGCCTGCAACAGACTGAGTCCCCAGCTGGCTGCTCCTGAACTGGAGAGCACAATAGGCCGCTGCGGCTGGCTCACCAGGTAGATTCACCGTACACACACACACACACCGTACACACACACACACACACACACACCGTACACACACACACACACACACACACACACACACACTTCAATTCAAATAAAGGTTAGCAAGAGTCTCTCAGCGATTACAGGGGTGCTGAGAGCACACCAGCTATGCTGAGCAGTGCTGAAATATCAGGCTGTCAATAATTAACCAGCTCAGCCATCCCCGCCGAGGTAGGTGCGTGACATGTCCTTATCGATACGGCCCCCACGGGCTTCCTCTGAGGTACGAAGGCAAGAAAAGAAGCAGAGGGCTGACATGGTCCCCAGAAGAACCAGGTCTGTCATTTGCCTGGTGTCCAAAATTCATTAGTTGGTAACAAAATTTCAGGGAGTGGACAGCTCGTTAAGTCAGCGTCTGGTTTTTCCCCTCACCCACCTGCTTCTGGAGGCTGCCGCTCTGCTCAGCTCTGCCTGCCCCCTCTTTAAGCCCTGAGAGTACCTTGGCCTCCTGTTAGTGGCAGCCCTTTAATCAGGTCAATGCTCATCAATGGCTTATTGGACAGATTAGCCAGAGCTCAGAGGACAGGGCAGTGGGAAGTCCCGCAGCCTCAAGAGGAGTCCTAGGAGGTGCAGAAGCTGCAGCCCTGGGAGGATCACAGAGGACGGCTGTGCAGGGCGAACAAAGTGCCAGTTGATGCCTTGCGGTGCAGCAAGCACGCAGATCCACAGCCCAGTCTCTTCCAGCCCCCCTTGGGGCACTGCTGGTTCAGCAGTCGGGCTGTGCTACTCAGTACACAGGGCGGCACCTCCATCTGGGCTGCCGCAGGCTGCATGGGGTGAAGTCCCTTATGCCTCAACCACAATGGCTCCTTCATATAAGGGCTGGCCAAAACTGGCCCCAAAGTGACAGCAATCTTCAGCTCCCTCCTCCGGAACAGCACAATCAACACCTCCCATCTGAGCGGACAAGCACCACCTAAAACATTGTAAGAGCAGCTACAACACTACACAGAAACTCAACACACAACAACATACTTTGTAGGCCATGCTTCATTTCCTTTCTCTCCATTTTTTAAAATGTTACTATTGAGTGCACTGAGAAGTCTTTGTGGGTTAGGAGCTCATCTGCGTTGGCAAAGTCTCATCCCTCCAACTGCATCACACTTTCTGTGACGGTGCAACTGGTCACTTTGACAACAGTGAGGCTGTACATAGAGAACTGGGCCCTAAATCAACTATTACACTGAGATGTCCCTTAAAAGTGATTAATGGTGGCAAAAGTCTGGACCTCAGTGGCTGTGTCTACACGAGACGCTTTACTGCGCAATAGACTAATCTATTGCACAGTAAAGCATCGCCATCTACACGTGCAGGTGCTTCCTGCACAGTAAATTAGCCTACTGAGCAGTGAATTTATTACCTACGTATGCCAAATAGCATTAGTTGCCCGTGTAGATGTGTCCAGTGAACTGCAGGTCAGAACTAGCCAAGAGAAGCCAAGGAGAGGACACAAAACCATTAAGGGACAAAGATTTTGATTTTCCAAGCAAGGTGTTCACAATAGAAAAGAGAAGGAAAACAAATACAGCAAGGGACAGACACAGATTGTTTTGCAGTTTCCCCTAAGCGGGGTGAAGTTAGAACAGTTCAATGATTTACCCTTGCTGGTTTTTATTTATAAAACCAAACCCAAGAACACAAAACCACGTACTTTTGCTCTCTCCATCTCAAAGCCAAGTAATGTTCTCGCTCAGATATCTGAGTGAGAGGCACAGTACAAGATGCCCGGCTTGTTTACTTGAAGCACTGGTCTTTTACAGCATCCCCTCCTACACGGAGAACGAGATAAATCTCTTAATGACTGAACTAAACTGTCTTCTCCATTTGGCAGTCTATGGCAATTTTCTGAAGTTCCCCTCCACAATTACTGGCAGGAAAGGAAGTTCTGCATAATTGTAAGACTCAACATCTGAAAAAATTAGAGCAGTCCCAACTGTTCTTCGAGATGTATAAAAGAACAGTTGAAAAACTTACAGTTGACTGGTGCTACCTAGGTTACCCATCAGTGGCATTGAAACTGGTATATTATTAAGAGAGGTGTATGATGGGAATTGGTTTATTGTGCTGATCCATAGTAACCAACTCCTGTTCGTCCATCATTTATCTCTCTCACCAGCGACATATGGGTTTGTCTATTCACACTCTCAGCACTCTATCTGCTCCAACAAACAGTCAGCCTTTTCTGCTTGGATAAGGAGATTTTTTAGTTACATCCATTATGTGCGTATCAACATTTATGGCAGCAAGATAATTGCCAAAGAGCTCATGGGGATAAAAGCTCCCTCTTTATAACCTAAACCCCCTTAAAAAAAAATAAATCAATATTGATATAAAACTGTTCAGCACCAGGCCTTGGTGTGTCTTCTGCTCCCTTCACTTTGAAATACATTTTTTTTTAAATGGCAAGTCAGGCTGGAAGACTGGATAGAAAGCCTGGCTAATGAGTTAAAATGCTATTCTCCCTGTAAAGGGGGGAGAAGGGGGGGAATTAGCAGTGTGTAACATTAATCATTCCTTAAATAAGTGAATAGCAAAAGCGTCAGATAGAAAGAGGGTTCTTTGGAAACGCGCCATCGTCATTTCAACCAATTTAACGATCTTTATTTGAACACCCGAGCAATTACTAATGAATCGTAACTTACTGGCACCTTCCTTGAAACGTGTCCCAAGGCTGACAACTTGCAACTGGCCACCAGAAGGGAACAATGGAAACTTTGGGATTTTGCATTTCCTTCTGACCACCTTTTCCTGCTCCCTCCTCTTCCCCCGGTTTGCTTGTGTCTAATTGCCGTGCCCTGTGCAAGAGTTAACGTAGCATCCTGCAGCTGTCTGCTTCTAAAGGGTTATCTTAAGGTAGCTTCTACTTAAGGAGCACAGGACTTTTCTTAAGTGACGGGGAACCAGAAATCTGTGCTCAACACAGCTGACGTGACCCTGTAATGTTAATTCCTCTTCTCCTTGCCCTGCTTCACCCTCTGCCCCCCTCATTTATCACTGCCACTAGTTTTAAGTCCCAATTTTGAGATTAGATGCCAGCAACTTGACTCGGGTGCCTACAATGGTCTGACCGCAGGGCTGGGACCTTCAATCGTCAGCTCTTTCAGGCAGTGCCTGGCTCGTCCTCAGGGTTCAGGCAGCACCTGACACAACGGGCCCTTTTCCTGGAGTCGGCACCACCGACACGCTACACGTCTCAAACCAGCACCAGTCCTGCTCATTCTCAGAGCCAACGGAGCAGTAAGAAAAACCAGCCGTACGGCACTGGCATCCTGAACGCGTCGAATGAGCTGGGAAGCCACGAAAATGCAACTGTTGCTCATATCCCAACTCTCCCCGAAGGAGGAGTGGCTCTCAATCCCCACCAGCCCGAGGGACTTGGCAGGGCAAGCCTCCAGGCAATATTTGTCTGCCGGATCTCAGACGCTCGGTGGGGTGGCGTGGCGTCCACCCCAGCTGGGCACGGAGAGTGGCTGGCTGAACCCAGGCTGCAAAAGAGCCTCTCACCTGCCTGCAGATGCACGGCATTTGTTTCTCGCCTGATTTTTTTGTTTCTTCCTCCCTGAGCAACAGACTATTTCCTGGTCGGGTTGACGCTCCAGCTGCAACCCACGCCTCTGTGTCACTGTCAACGTCAGTGGCAGGAAAACATGAGCCGTCGCCCTCCCCGAGCCTTGCCCAACATGGAATTTCCTCGCCGCTCCCCCCGCCGCCCGGAGCGCTTCCCCCCGACCCGCTTTCCCCGCCGTGCAGACGTGCGGGGCAGCCCCGGAGCCGCCGCCTGCCTCCGCCCGGCCAGACGGTGCCTTGGAGGCTGCGGGGGGAGCGGCCCCGCGGGGCTTTGTTCCCCGTGCCCGTGCCCGTCCCGGGCGGCTCACCGGCAGATGCGGCTCCATGCGTGGTGCTTCAACCCGCTGGGAAACCAGCAGCATCTTGGAGCGCGGCGCGGCGGCTCCTACATCCAGGGCGGTGCGGGGCGGCGGCGCGGGGCGCGCTAGCTCCCGGGCAAGTTCATGCCGGCGGCGCGGCGGGCAATGCT
>NW_017729029.1:56195673-56197705 GCF_001723915.1 Gavialis gangeticus
GCCCGAGCCGCGTCACGGGGGCGGGGACACGGCCACATGCGCGCACGCACACGCGGGCTGCCCAGCGAAGCCGCCCGCGCTCCTCTGCAGCTGCGCCGGCTCTTGCTGAGGCCCCTGCTTCTTTAATCCCCCTTGGAGAGGGTGCAAAGCCCGAGGGGGGCTTTCTCTTGGCGAGAGTCCCTGCCCCCTTGCAGGGCTGGCGTCGCCTTGAGGGCCCCGCTGTCTCAGGTGCCTTCCAGCGAGGTGAGCGGGGGCGGGGGGTTAGTCCTCGGCCTCCCACGTTGGTGATGGAGCAAGAGCTGGAGCTGCCAGAAGACGAAATGGAAATACAAGGCCCGGAGGCTTCTCTGCTGGGCACGAAACCCTGATTTCTAACGGCTCGTGTCGCAGGCGCCACGCTGAAGCGGAGGGGCCGCGGGGATGTCCTCGCAAAGGCAGGACGGCAGGTCCAGGGAGCCCCATCTCCTTTCCGCACCTCCCCAAATCGCCGGGATGTGTGTCCCAGTCCCCATCTCCTTTCTGCACCTCCCCAAATCACTGGGATCTGTGTCTTGGTCCCCATCTCCTTTCCGCACCTCCCCAAATCACTGAGATGCACATCCCAATCCCCATCTCCTTTCCGCACCTCTCAAAATCATTGAGATGCATGTCCCGGTCCCCATCTTTCCACGCTTCCCCAAATCACCAGGATCCATGTCCCTGTCCCCATGTCCTTTTGGCACCTCCCAAAAATCACTGGGATGCATGTCCCTGGCCCCATCTCCCCTCCATACCTCCCTAAATCCCCGGGATGCATGTCCCCGTCCTCAGGAACTCCAGAAACCCTGTTTTGATTCACTGCCCTAATGGAGGAGATGTGGAAAGGCAGGAACAGTGTTTCTGGGAAACTATTTTTTATCACTTCTACTGGAAATGGTCATCTTAGTAAATCATGGTCGTTAAGAGATGCCTGACCTTACAGTGAGGGAGAAAGTGCTCTGAGCAAAACCCAAGAAGAATGGCACCCAAAGAAATATCAGGAGCCAGGTTCCTTAAACATCCTCCAACACAGGAGTGAGCCCAAGGCTCAGCCGGCCTTCTCTGAATTCACAATCACTCTTTGTTCACCTGTACAGTGGTAATGTGGAACAAGACAATTTGAGGAGCATCACTGAAGATGCGGAAATGGTCTTAACCATCTGTAAATAGTGGGATGGGAATGAAGAACATGCTCTTTCCCCTTTGCTAAGGGTCAGTAGGTGCCAGGATGAACCCAGAGCTCTAAACATCTTCTTTTATTTCTTGTTCGGAAACAACCTATTAGGCTGGGAGAATTTTTGTTGCCTTGCCTTGTGCATCTTTGAAAGTCAAGTCATGGAGTAACAAACAGAAGGGCTGCTGAAGGTCCTAGATTCATAGCTCTGAAGAACAAAGACTCTGGGGATCAGATGCAATAAAAAGTGACTAAAAGTTAGGCAGAGTACCACCAGGCCCAAAGGCAATTTGAGAAGCCCTTGTTGGGCACCTACGGCATTTATTATACACACGCTCCAGGGGTGAGTAGGGGGTGCTTTAATTAGACCGCTTCCAAGACCTGTTCTAATTAAAGCACCTGAAGCATCTCATGTATCAGCATCCCCACGCTTCAAAACGGCCATGGCGATGCTTTATCTAAAGCTTGTTGAATGAGCTTTAGATAAAACGCCCGTTGTCATTTTGATGTGTGGAGATGCTGATACACGAGATGCAGGAGTCTGCTGGAGCGCGGCAATTGCCAAGCTCCACCAGATTCGATTAATTGAGTCTGGTCTGACGTGCTGGAATTCACAGATTTCATAGACATTAGGGCTGGAAGGGACCTTGAAAGATCGAGTCCTGCCCCCTGCCCCAAGGGCAGGAAGTCAGCTGGGGTCATAGGATCCCAGCAAGATAAGCATCCAATTTACTCTTGAAGGTGTTCAGTGCAGGTGCTTGAACCACCTCCGATGGCAGGCTGTTCCAGACCTTGGGGGCTCGGACAGTAAAGAAATTCTTCCTTATGTCCAGCCTGAAA
>NW_017729029.1:56198056-56198601 GCF_001723915.1 Gavialis gangeticus
GGACCCAAGGCCACAATTGGCCAGTTTTGCCAAGAGGTGATCATGGGATACCAGATCAAAGGCTTTTTTGAAGTCAAGATATATGACATCAATCTCTTCTCCCTTGTCCAGGTGATAGGTCACCTGGTCATAGAAGGAAATGAGATTGGTCAGGCAAGACCTACCCGCAACAAACCCGTGCTGGCTATCCCTCGGGATGTTGGCGTCGGCCAGTCCATTAAGGATGGCCTCTTTAATAAACTTTTCTAAGATCTTCCCCGGGATAGAAGTCAGGCTGATGGGCCTGTAGTTAGCAGGATCCACTTTCCTCCCTTTCTTGAAGACAGGCACCACATTGCCCTTCTTCCAGTCTTCGGGCACTACACCAGAGCGCCAGGAGTTTTCAAAGATCCGTGCCAGGGGCTGGGCTATGATGCTCGCCAGCTCCTTGAGTACCCCGGGGGAAGGGGGATTGTCAGGGCCGGCTGACTTGAAGGTATCCAGCCTCACAAGGTGTTCCTTCACGAGGCGCCGGGTAATGTGGGACCCCTCCAGGATACGCTGGG
>NW_017729029.1:56201701-56221245 GCF_001723915.1 Gavialis gangeticus
GCACGCCAGAGACCCCAAAAGGGAGCAGACCCCACAAGGTCTGGAGCTGGAGCATGTAATGCTCATGGATAGGCACAGCTAGGCTCCCGATATGGTGCAGGGAGAAAGATCCATGCTTCAAAATGGGACCCAGAATAGGCAGCACAGTGAGGAGGGAGCCACTCAAGTTAATGTGCTCAGCAGGGACCTGATAAGAAACACTGAGGATGGGTGTGTCTGCAACTCTGCTCCTTGGGCCTCATAATCAGGGCAGCAGGGAGGAACCACTTCCACTCAGGGTCCATGGCCGTGAACCTCCTTCAGAAGGACCTACGCCCTGTGCACAAGAGGAGGAGGTAGCAGTGGTGGTGTGGCATAAAGTGCCTTCACTTTATCTGATACCCTAGTGGTTAGAGCACCTTCTCAGGAAGAGAACACCCACACTGAGTTCCCTTTGCAGCCTGAGGAAGTTCATGCCCACATGTCTCGCCTCTCGGGAGAGAGCTGTAGTACAAGGACAGAGTATAGGCTCAGGGTATCCTGAGTAAGGGCGCTTGGTGCTGTATCTTCCTTGCTCGAGAGAGTAGGTCTCAGGCTCCTGCAGCTATTGCTGTATTTTACCCAATGATGATCTAACATCAAATACAGAAACGTTTTGTGTCTACGGGAATAGGACAATGAGTGTTCCTGATGCAGAGTTCGTGTTCCTGAGATCAGCACCAAGTACAGTTCTGCTCAGTGAGAAATACTCTCTTTTGTGCGCAGATTTACGAGGGCTCGTCACGTTTCCTGTAGCATCTTTTATCCCCCATGTGCCGGCAAATGTGCAACTTGTTACATTTGTTTTACAAAACCAAAGTCCCTTGGTAGTGACAGATTGAGATGTCAGACGCAAAACCTGGAGTCTGGGACATGTGCAGTTAGGATAAATATATATATATATATATATATATATATATATTTTTTTTTTTTTAAATATAGCAATCAAACAGAAGAGAGAGGAAGTGCATTGCAATGTGTTAGGGATTAGTCATCAGTTGGAAATAACTGAAACCAGTCAGTTCTGACACTGTGCTCCACCGATTTTTGAAAAGCTGATACCCTCTCACATAGGCTGACGGGAAAGCAATTATGAACAACCTTCTGCATTGTGCTAAATGACTGCCCATGTTACTGAACTTTAAACCCGCCTGGGACAGACTCGTGGACTTGTATGAATAGAAGGCAGGGCCCAAGGAAGGGGCCAGGACCGCTGATATCTCAAAGAGGAGCAAACCAAGGGCACTGAAGGTGAGAACCAGCTGAGCAGGAGCAACAGGGCTCAGCACTCCCAGCTGGGAGGATCACCTTCAGCACCCAGCCTGGGGGTGTTGTTCCTGAAGACAGCAGAGGTCCTAGCAGGGGGAAGGAGTGTCTGGAAAAGAAACAGCAAGCGCTCTGAGCTGCACAGATGGACTGAAGAGAACTCTCTCCCGTCAGGGACTGGAGGGAAGTTCGCCACAGCTAAGCTGTGACGCTTGGCTTGCTTACAAAACTGAAACTTAGGCAAGGTTCACTGAAACATTTGCACACTTCTCAGTGATCCTGACCAAATAGATGGAAACCCTGTGAAGCTTGGTGGTTCTACTTGTTTTTGACCTGAAATCTGATGAAACTCAAAACAGGTTTCAGCTGAGATGCAGTATTCGAGGTTGTGTGTTTGTCAGCATCCCAGACTCAAAGCTAAGCTCGAGGGGACTGAAACTACATGAACTGAAACAGATTTGCATGAGTCCTTGCAAACCAAAACTCTTTGAGTTTTTACCATTTCTAGACATAACTCAGAGCACTGGGGGGTGGCAATGCTGTGTAAAGTGGGGACAAACCTTCAGCAGGATAGCTTGGTTCTCACAAGGAAGCTCGGACAACTCCGTCCCGTGGCAAAGACATGTAAGGCCAGTGGTTACAAGGCATGGCATGAACGGGGACCAGAAGTATGAGACAGAGAAGACTGGGGTTAAAGGACTCCTGCAGTGAACGATTAAAGGAAACCCCCCAAGTCAGATCTGGGAAATACAGATGGTTTTGGACACAGGCTTTCCATACATTAATCAACCCATGTTCCATCTAACCTGGGATCTCTGATGCTGCCCAGAAGCGATGCTTCAGAAAAGGGTGCAAGGCCCTCTTCAGTGAACAAACAAGGAATGAACTGTCCTTAGAGCAAGATTCTTCCAACAATCAGACAGTTAATAATTGGCTGATGCTGTGAAGCAGAAGGGTTTCTATCCTGTGTACGTTTTACCCTATCTTGTGGATGCGTTTCCTAATCCACACAAAATATCAATTCCTTTCTGTAACCTGATAAAACCCTTCCAATCAAGAACATGATGGTAGTGTGCTCCACAGGCTAAGTATGCAAATTTGTTTAACTGGGTGTCTTTTTCCTTAGTTAAAGTACACAGTAGAAATTTGGAAATTAATCTTATTGTTTGACTTGCATCCATACATAGTGTTAGTTCTCTCAAGAATGCTTGTGACAGTCAGTAGTTTTGTAAAATGGACTGGAAAAGCATGTGAAATTGATAATAGATTGATTCTAATTTTCTTGAGAATGACCACATTTAGAAAAATAGGAAACTTTAAGGGGAAAAAAAAGCCTTCGTTAGAAAGCAGCTAATTAAAGAGTTTCAGAATGGCCTTCATTGATTTGGACATGAAACAAGAACACAGTTGATACAAGTCAATTTTTCCCTCCGCAGATCATTATTTAACATGAATGTCAGTACAAGAGTGGCATAGGTAAAGTCATCAAAGAATGGATTGATGTGCTGCTGTCTGTTAAAAGGGATGTGTAAACTGGTTTAAGGAATTACATAAATCAAAGCAAATGCTATTCTGTACGCTGGTCTCACCCGCGCCTGTGTACTTTAGAGCAAAAAGAGATGGTGATACGACTGGCCATTAGTTTTTCTCTTACAAAAGACATTTTCAGTGAAATAATGCCTGGTACAAAGTGTGCTGCTTCTAACTGTGTATAGATTAAATTCAGGTTGTTAATTACTGCCTGGTTGCCAAATACTTGTTCCAGAGGAAGCTATTTTAATCTTGTTTTTAGAGAAAAATCGGTTGATTTTTTTATAATTAAGATTGGATCCTGCAAACCCTTAAGCACGTGCTTAATGTTAGTTACAGAAGTTGATAGAATGACTCAAGTGCTTAAAGTGGAGCACGTGCTTAAGTATTAATAGGATCCCCACCTTAGTGATCCAAACCTGCCTACCTGGATTTGGAATTTTGGCTCCCCTGAATTCAGGGGAAGTTTCTTCATGTGTCTTAACAATGAAAACTTGTGAAATCCACTCAAAATTATTCACCGACCAAATCCAGCTGCCTTGACCCAGGCAGAGGATCTTTTTAACTTTGGTGAAATTTCATCTGCCAAATTTAGCTCTATGTTAATTCACCCTCTTATGCATTTTTGCAATTGCTTCATGAAAAGGGCCCCAACTCAAGTCATGGGAAGTTTGGAGTTCAGATTAATGACATGGCTGAGGTTAAGCAGAAGTGCTAGAAAGAATATCAAATCCTCTACACACCTTCTTCAAAGGCAAAATATTCCAAGGAAAGACTGAATTATGATTGACAGATATTTAAATGTCTTTGTGGAGGAGTCACCGCCATTTCAATTCTAATTCTCTTGCGGCTAATAAGATTTTCCATTAAAAAATAAAAGCTGTTGCAAGTGAATGGTACCATCACATTTAATAGCTGTGTTGTTAGCAACAACAGTACATTGAAACATTTCCTAATTAATGGCTTCCCTCTGTTCTGATTTATGCACCAACATTTTCCTTCTTGACTGTGCTTCTTGACATGTGCTTCTTACATGACTGCTGAGTGGGTGCTGCCGGGTGCCTGCGGCTTGGCTCTTGACCTTCCTTATGCAAGGTATGCTGGTGAAGGTCAGCAGGTTGGAAGGGCTTAGAAGAGCATATATTTTACCACTAAAGTCATGTAAGAGGCTTAAAAAAAGGGGTCTTACGTGCATTCTGGAAATGCATGCCCACATCTGTCCGTATATGTGAGAGGCCTCTTCTCTGAGCCTTATATTCTGCAAAAACTTGTATTTGCTGGAGTCAGCCAAATGGCAGGAAAAGCAGTTTTCAATCCAAAAAAAGGGGCATCACAAGAGCAAACAACACTGAAACAACTGTCAGCTCCCAAGCTCCCAGGCTAATGGTGTCCCCTCTGGCATGTCATGCTTTCATCTGATTCATATACTTACAAAATCTCAGAAGCAGACCTTTTTTTGTCAAACTGGAAGGGAAGCAGATGGAGGCAACAAATGAATGGCCTCCCCCCAAAAAGTATTCTTCTACTATTATATAACATCTACATGAATGACCAACCAATTGATTTGGAAACAAAATGTTTCATCTGTGCAGACAACCTGTGCATAACAGACAAAAACACTGGTTTTCATCATGTCAAAAAATCCCTAAGAAAGCCACTATCTGGCCTACCCTCACATTACACTGAAAACCAATTACGTGGCAACCCAGTGAAAACACAAGTATATGCCTTCTGAAAAACCATGAGGCCAGCTGCCAGCTCAACATTATATGGTCTGGGACCCCACTATCCCAGTGTCCAAATCCAGCATACCTCGAGCTCACCAATTTGAAATGGGGAGCTAGCCCCTCGACCATCTGAACCACTGCTCTAGCTCTCAGCTTCTCCTCTGCCGGGTACGCGCACCCTGAATGGGACAGAGCCGTACATACTAAATGCTTTGACTCCATCCTGAATGATTGCTGTCAATACATCACAGGATGTCTGAAGCCTACCAGCGTAAACAGTGTGTACCTGCTGGCTGGCGCTGCTCCACCGGACATAAGAAGTGGCCAGCAAGATAAAATGATTGAGCCAAACTGAATATGTCAGACACCCATTGTATGACCATCCCACAGCACACAAATGTCTGAAGTCATGCAGGAGCTTTCTCACCAGCACCCAACCTCTCAATGCCACACCTAAGGAGATACAACTACAGATGTGGAGCAAAAGGCTGAAGCAGATACCTGACAGGGAAAAAAAGTACATTCCAGCAGCTGAGTCCTTACCACCAGGGGCTGGCAAACCATGGCAAAGGTGGCGATGTCTCAATCGCCTGTATACTGGAGTTGGATGGTCCAAGGAACTAATGAAGAAGTGGGGCTGTAGCATTGGTCCGACCACCTGTGATTGTGGCACGGAGCCTCAGACTATGCAACACCTGCTGCAATGCCCTTTGCTTGACGGCACCAGGACAATGAAAGATCTTGTAAAGTACAATAAACGAGCACAAGCATATGTAACAAAACGGCTAAATGTGATATAGAGACACAAGAAGAAGATATACTCGCAAAATATTCAGAGCAGAGACTCACACCCGCAGGTGTCTTCTTGCACTGCTCACAGCCTGCTCTCAGTGTTGTCCCAACACGATCTGTGGCTTAAAAACCCCAACACAGCCCTAGGACTTTCCTGGAGATTGGAAATGAGAAATGCTAACTTCCTGCATTTGGACGAAGGAGTCTGATCCCTAGAGAAGGACGGAGGATGTCCAGATACTGGAGACATTAGCTGATATCCAAAACAGTATCACCACACTCTTCAGTAGAGCTAGGCTGATTTGCACAAGTGGGGAATTTGGCTTGTTGTTTTAATACAATTTGCAACTGGCCTGGAGTTGAACCTGTACGTTCTGAGCTCGAGCTCGAGCTCTCCTTAGGAGTTGTAGAGCAATTTGTTCCCAGCTTCCCAACAAGTTCTTGCTCTCACAGGAGGAAAAAATAGAGAGAGAAAAGAAAGCACTGAAACTTCCTAAGCCACTTCAAAGCGAATAGCTGTATGATCCCAAATCAATGCAGAGGGGTCTGCCAGCAACAATAAGTGTTAACTGCTGCAGTGAAGGGGGCTATTTAACCTGGCTACTAAAAGTTATGCCTGCCAGAGCTATTGAACAAAACATTTGGCAATTAAATTAATTCAAGCATATCCTCTTTTACCATGGGAAAATTGCTGGGAAAAGCCAGGAAAAGAGAATGGCTTCCAGAATCATGGAGAATCACACAAAAGGGGGAAAATAATAATTTTCTGAATGCCTTTAGTGAGTGCATTTTGCAGCAGCAAGGCAGGAGAGCTTCTTAAATGCAGAAGTGCAGGTAAGATAAGCATCTTCCTGCTGCGTGTTTTTTGCACAAGTTTTAGTCATAACGTCCTGGCTAAAAACCAGAAAAGAGTTGTTTTAGGAGGCCACATTCTGCCCTAACAGATATGCTAAATGCAACTTCTGTTACCAACAACAGGTGTTGCAAACTCAGCCCCACCTGAATTCAGGAGCTGCAGTTGGTATCAGTGCTTGGTAGTTGAATAATAGTAAGTAATGCTTTGCTGTCCCTGGTCAGGTCATGGCTACACCCTAGGAAAGCTGGATCTAAAAACACACACGGCTCTTCTGATTGAGTGAAAGACCCCAACTGCTGGCTTAGAAGCAGACAATAAACTACTTCCAGGAGAGGGGTATAAAGAATCCACACGGTGTTAGTGCAGGTTACATTAACATATTTGAATATCAACTAATTAACAGTAACTAATTTTACACATAGAAAACCATGGTCAAAAGTAAGGACCGTGCTAGAGAAAGGGACTATTGTTAAATAAACCGATGGGGTTGTCCCACAATGTGTCCCACAACCAGCCTGTGCAGCTGCCCTGAACACGCAGCTGGATTATTCTGCCTTCTGGATACCTGCCCCCAGATCCTGGCACAGCTCCTATTTGGAACGGCCTTCTGGGAGACAGTAGAAGTGTGGTGGACAATCGATTTCCATGTCTCCCCTGGACCTATATGCTATATTGCTATATTCCCAAGGCCTTTTCTCAGTGGAGTCAAGGCTGAATGCTTAGCTCCGACTCTTTCTGCCCCCAGGAAGGTTGCTGCTGGGGTTTTGGGAACATAGATGCAAGGTAGCTGCAGCAAGGGCAGTGACAACGAAATGGGACTGCGGCTGGAAAAGAGCGGCGTTCTAATGAGGTGCTACTCCGGTGTGTGGGCTGAGAGATCAATGTGGTGTACCTGCTGTGGCTTTAACATCCAGACAGGCTATTTCTTGCCATAACATTCTTCTGTGTTTGGAGGCAGTGCATTGCATTTTAGGTGTTATTTAAAAAAGGAAGAAGCCCTGCTTCTCTGCCATTTTAAACATGTCTGCATTCCTATGGCTTGGCCACCCTCCTGGGAGTATGCTGCCATTTGGGAAGGATGGAGGAGCTGAGGCATGGTGCACTACAGGTTTGCAGGGGGTAGGTTACAGAATTTCCCTCTTTCAGTCTGACCCAGCTGGTCCTAGAAAGCAAGACTTCCTGGCTCTCTAGCTATTTATACTGACCTTGTCCCCTTGGTATGTGGCTTCTTGTTCTCTTGCCCAAATTGCCTCCCAAGGCCTTTTAGCTGCAGCTGAGGATAGGAATGGTGACATCACATCATTACTAGAATAACCAGACATGCAAGTTGGGGAGCCATCTTTTAACACTGGCCGGGTTCAACTGGAGATCAGCTTTGGGCAGAGGATGAGACCCACCTCCACACGGCTGATGAAAGTATTTGGAGTGGGAAGAACTGGGACTATCTAGGAAGCCTCCAGCGAAGGGCATGCATTACCTTGGAACATCCTGTGATAGCACTGGAAGGGAATTTATTCCCTAGGTAAAGAAAGCTGCTTGAGAGATGATCACTGAGGTGAAATGGTATTGGAGAAGGACTTCCCGTTGACCAGGGAAAGTGCAAGAGTCTGTCTGTGTTGCCATGTGGAGTTGTAGATAAGAATATGTAGCTAGTAGAACTATTTATAAAAAACCCTAATTAGTTAATGCTTGGAAAGCAATTTGAAGATGTTTTGAGTGTTAGTTAATAATAACTTATCTTTTTTATGTCTTTGTATCTTGTGACTGATTATTCATAGTTATAATGGATTATTAAGAAGAGGGCTTAGCCTAACAATGATCAGACCTCAAAAACTATTCAATTACACATAATAAAATAGGATCAAGGAAACAGCTCTTTGCTCTGAACACCTTAAATAGAAAAGTAGTGTAAACAGATAAAAATTATTCTCTGGAGAAATCCGCAGACACTTGCCAAGGTTGGTTTTGGAGTTGACTGTGATACAGATGCATAAAATATTAGTCACTTAATGGCTGTGAAGTGTTGCTCTTTAAAGGTTGCTGTCTTCTAGTCCAGACATGGCTGTTGTTGAGTGATGAATGAAGCAATCCATATATAGGAGAGAGGGTGAAATACCCACAACTCCCAGTGATGTCAGGAGGAATTAAGGGTGGCCAGCATCTTTCAAGACTGGGTCTCTAAGTTCTTGCTTCCGGGACAATAAGCTCCAGCTCCCAACAGGCAGTAGTTTGTAATCAACCGGTGAAGCACTTTACAGATGCCAGTTATGTGGCTGTCCGTGCATGATCTGGGGAGAAAAGCGGCATCTATATGTAGTTCTAGAGAAATTCCATTTGCAGAGTAAGAAAAAAGAGCAGCAATTATTTCAAAGACTGCATCAGGGCAGGATTCAGCTTCTGAGCCAGCTTCAGGTGCTCAAACCTCTTCCCCCGTTCCCCAAGCTAGCAAAATGCAAATGGCCATCTTCCGATGGCTGCTTCAATGCACTGAACATGCTGAAAAGAATGTGAAGAGGAAAGAAAGTCCCAGTTCCTCTGGGAAGAGCTGCTCCTCTCATTGCCTTTTCTCCTTCCAGTTAATCTTTGACTGCAATCCTCCAGAAAAGTCTTCTCAGAACAACATCCACGTCCTCGTGCTTGAGACCTGGACAATGCTGTGAGACCAGGGCCCTGCACCTGCCTGTAGCTGTCTAGAAGCATTTTGTGTGCCTGCATTTTTGAAAGTATCTCACGGTTTTATTTCCTGTGAATGTGCATTCAGCCCTGCACACTCATGAAATGCTTAGCTGAGTTTGGGAGCAAGTACACAGTGAGCTGTAGCTGGGGGGATGGGGTAAAAGGAAAGAAAGAAGCAGTTGTGAGGCAGCTGGAGCCTGAGGACAATTTTGGTATGAAACTCGTTGTCAGAGAGCAACCTTCTTGGGTTTTGATTAGTGGAGCTTGAACCTTGGAGAGCTGGAGGAACTCTGATACATTTATAAGTCTCTATTTTTTATCAATAAAACACCAGCCTAAGGGCCTCCATTCTGAGAGCACCTGAGTGCTCCCAACCATGGGCGACTGGTGCCTCCTAATACTGGGGGGGCACCAGCGGCTGATCGTCAACCGGGGGTAAGGGGGTTCCCCAACAGGTGATTGCCGCCACTGCCAAAAGTGCTGGTGGCAAAACCAGAAGTGCCGGCAGCGCTTCTCTCAGGGGGGGCATGCCAATCTCAGGGCACCCGCGTGCACCCCCTATGCGTCGCCAATGCTCCCAAAACTGTAAGAAATGCAGGATTGGGCTCTCATCCTATTACACAACACAGGCTGGCCCAAGAAAGGCATCTGAGGCGAACGAGCTCATAGACCGCCCATACAGCCTGGTCCCAAACCTGCTTTCCTAAATGGCAAAAACATGAAATATTTAGGTGACCATATGCAAATCATTTAAAATCCGCAGGCTGTATCACAGAGACAGGCTCTGTGCAGAAAGTCTGTTTCTAAACCTCCCTGAATTTCATTTTTAAGCCATTAAAGAACTTAACTAATGGTCAATTGTGGCTAATTTTGTTCCAGTGAGTGTACATGGGAGGGAGCCGATGGATGGGTAAGGGACGGGGGTATTATTAGAGAGGGCTAATGGAAAAGCAAACAAATTTGTGTGTGTACCAAAGAAAACTCCAGGATTTCATGCATAATTTCAGCCTTCTCAGTGATGAACAATTATCTAATCTGGAAACAAACCCCCACTTCTTAGGAATGTTCCTGTGGCCACTCTGAACCCTGTGCAGATCAGGCCACTGTATCTTTTTTCCCCCCTTAATGTCACTGTGAATTTGCTTGTGGAAGTGTATGACACCATGCATGGAGTCTGAACAGCTGAGCTCATGCTTTAGGCATCCTCCCAGGACTGGATGGGGGAGGGGACTCCCAGGCAGTGCTCGGCAGCCTCTCCCACTGCATTTACACACACGCACAACTCATGTTATCATAGTGAAAAAATGCAAGAATTCCAGGAAGCAGAGGAAGTTTGTATGTTGACCTCAATTCGTGTTTTTCAGGGGCTGATCAGATGAAATGCTAATGGATGGTGGACACTAGCTCAACTTGTCTGCAACTATTGTAATTCTCCTTGCAATAATTCTCTTTGTGATTTATTTTTTTTCTTTTTAGCCATCGTGTTGTTTGTGTTTGATACCACAGGGCTACAACCACTGAAAGGGGAGTTGGGAGCCCTGTGGGAACCTTTTGACTTTCAATGGAATCTTTTGTGAAGCCAGAGTGCAATCGAGTTCCTATTCTCCATATGGATGCTTTAAAAATGGGGTGGGACCTGTGTTTTAATTGGTGGGTGGGGGCATCAGGAGGGAAGGAAAGGGTGCATGGTGCAGCAGGTTAATATACACCTGCACTAAATCTGCCTTGGAGTCCATCCTGGCAGGTGCTGAACCCCACAGCTCCCAATCCCTCCTCCCCAAGCATTTAACCACATTCTTAACTTGAAACCTGGGAGAAGTCTCCTTGTAATCAATGTGACTATCAAATTAAGCCTGTGTTTAAGAGCTTTGCTAGACTGGGCTGGGGTGTTCAATATCTTGCAAAATCAAACTCCAGTTTACACCACAATCAGCCTAGATACACTTTACTAGCCTTGGCCAGTGCTATCAGCCTTCTTCCTCTCCTTCCCTGCTAATGCTTCCAAGAGTCCACACACACACACACACACACACACACACACACCCCCATGCCAGGAAAAAAGGGAACTTGAAAAGTATCCTTGATACTCGCTTCCATTCAGCCTCTCTCCTAGTCCCAAGCACTGTGAACAATGTAGTCATACATAGATTTATTCTTGTAAAACGGCAAGTAGCAAACTGCTTCTGGATGGGCTGGTAAGAATTACAATGAATGAAAATATGTCAGTTTAATTGCCTGGGTCAGCCCTTCCATCGCCTCGCAACCTTAGTTACAAGTACAGGCGATGCCTTGTGCTTCACAGCACACCTGAGCTGGGGGTAGTTCAGAAGAACCACACGCTCTGTTGTTGACTGTGGCTTACAGCGCAATCAGAAGCTCCGCTGCCTGTTACTTTACATCTGGCTCCAGCTCCAAGCACAGGGGTGGCAACAGGGCTGGGGACCAGGTTGGGTGGCACTCACAGCGTTTGTGAATTATTGGCAGGGCAGGGGTTGCAAAACTCTTTCTTTCCATATACCCACCCTGTCTTTAAATTTAAGCCAGTGACTTTCTGAAAGCCTCATTCAATCTAAAACAAGCAACCAAGCCTGACTTTCTAGCTAAAAAACAACTGAAATTGTACATTCAAGAGAGACAACCCCACCCAGAAACTTTGCTAGCAAAGGTGAGGTCCTTTTGCTCAGTGTCTCCAGTGGAGAAGAACCTGTGTTGATGTAAATTCTCATAGGTGCATTGTGAGTCAATGGGGCTGTGATATTTTATGCCATTTGAGGACCTGGCCCATTGAACATAATTGTCTCTGCTCCTTCACATGATTGCTTGTTGTTGTACTTTCTGCTTTGATCTCCATTTGGTTTCCTCCTGGTTTGGGGTTTTTTTGCACCAGATCTTCACTCTCTTCTCTGCCCATCTCCAAATCCTCTGTCAGGCTCTTCACAGTGGAATACAGGCCCCATCACACTGTTGAAATGATCCTAGAATTAGGGAACAGGAGCTTGCCCTTCAGGGATTTGAACGTTTCAGTGTTGACGAGGCCATACTCAGTTTTATACTACTTTCTGAGTCAAATTCTGCCCGGGTTTTACACCATCTGAGGGAAGCCACTGAGGGGGGCACAAATCAAAGGCCTTCTACTTCAAGTATGGTGGAAGTTGAAAAGTACGGAGTTCTGCTCTGGTAGTAAATGTTAAAACGAACAACTACAGCTTGCACAAAGATACCATGGGAAGAAGACTGAATCTCGTTGACCTCAGCCGCTGATCTGAGTCCAGGGATATAAGCTATGACATGGGCCCTGCAGGTTCCTTCTCAGAAGCTGCTGACCACTGTGGATTTTGAGGTTTGTTTCTGGCCTACCATCTCCATTCCACTGTCAGGTCCTGTCTTCCTTAGCACCTGTGTCTAGTACAAGTTTGCTTGGAAGGTCTGGAGTGCCTCCTTGTCATGCTGAAGCTGCAAATGGAACCGTGTTTGCTCACCTGCCTCCCCACCAAGCCATTTCATTTTTCTAAGAGTCTGGTGTCATCTACCCACATTGCTCAAAACCCTCCAAATACCCCCCTGGAATCTTTCTATCCTCCTTTCTATCCACCCATTTCCCATTCTAAACTATGCAGGAACTGTGTGAATTATAAAATGACATAAATCCTACCTTCGAATGATGACTTATTATAATGATGAATAACCTTATGCAAGCCAAAGTCTACAACAAGCATTTAATACTGTATGTATTTACCGGCTAGCGACTGCTGAAGGACATAGGAGAGTTTGAGCAATAGAGCAGGTTGTCCAGCAGTCACAGTACTTCAGTGAGTGACATACAGCACTTACTTCTGTAGGAGCCACATGGGCAGTCAGCATTAACCAAAGAACCCCAAAGCCAAAAGCATGCTGAGATGAATGGTGGCAAGTGCACTCCAGTTCAGAAGTGTGATGCACAAGGATGGTTGCACATATTGGATTATTCCTGACTGCAGGCTGGCCCACCCCTGCATGCAGTAGGAAAAACATAGCTAACGTTTTCTGCTCAGTGCCTCAGGTGATCAGCTGAAGAGCTACTTGCAGCTCTGGGGCTGTGGTCTCAGCATCGTTGCTATAAGCTCCTTGGGCCAAACCCTCTGCTCATAGGAAGTGAGGAGGCACCACTGACATCAACTGTGCTAGACTTGGTTCTACCTACTGAGGAACTGGCCTCTTGTATCTAACGAGAAAAAACCTGACAATACCCTTATTGTGAGAATGGTTTTATAACCAGGTGACCATCTCCAATATTTCCTGTGCAAGTCAGACTTGAGCAGAGCTCTGAGAGTTCATAATCAATATTCAAAGACTGGGCAATGTCTTTTAAAAAAGGCATTTGACATTAGAGAGGGACAAAACTGAACTGCACTGTGCTCACAACCTCTGCATTTTTCACACAGCATTTCTCACGCAGCATGGCCCTGATTCAGCAAAACATTTAAGCTCACATGTAACATTAAACACATGAGTGGTCCCATTGAAGTCACTGGTGTTTAAGCACAGCTTAAATTATTTGGGGAGGGGGACTATCTTTCAAGGAATTATGCCTATTAAAGGGGACAGTCCATGAATTAGTGTGTAAGTTAAAATCAATTTCTAGATAATACATATCCCTAAAAGACAGATTGTTAGTTTGTATGAGCATCGTATCAAAACTTTAATTAAACCCTTTTTAAATAAAACCTGTTGTACATTATACTGCTAATTGACTTGACCTGGTACAAAGAAGACTCTGCCAGCCAGAGGAGACGAAAGGAGATTATTCTGTCTGGTGCTGCAGTGATTGTGCGTTAATAAAATTTATTTCAGCAGTCTTGCCCAACTCCCCATTGTGTATTCAAGAAATGTGTGGGCTCGAAGCCAGTCATCACAAAGCAAAAAGTAATAAAACCTCAAAAGACACTTTTCCTACCTTACATTCTGCTGGCTTGCTGTGGCACAAATGCATGGTCCAGGCTCCCTATGTGCTGGCAACAGCTGGCTTTAGATTTCACTGGAGAATATTTTTATTTTATTTTTGCAGAAGAAATGATAAAAACCTGTATCTAATTAAACCTTTTCATATAACAAGAGGAGTACAATTAAAGGGTCCAGAAACCTCAGTGATGTAAGGGCAGAGACCATATTATATTGCTTAATGTTGGCTTCACATAACACTTCACAAGTTTGGCAACCAGAGCAACAAAGATCTGGTTCTCCTCTCACTTAAAAGGGTTAATGTCATAGGGCTAAATTCTTCTCTCATCTGTATGAATGTAAATATGGAGTAAGTCCACGCGTAGCAGTGTGGTTTTTACTTGGACTGATGCTTGCGTAAATGGAATCATACTCTGACCTACTGGGTACATCTACACATGTGCTTTACTGTGGAGTAGACTAATTAGCTCCGCAGTAAAGCATCACCATCTATATGTACGCTGGTATTAGGGAGCGGTAAACTAATGAACTCCATCATAAGACAGTCTTGTTGGGGACAGTACTATCTTATGGCAGAGTAATTACCTGTGATCAAACCCACATGTGGATGGTGAACACAGCTGCAAATTGTGCCCGGTCAGCCCAGCCAGACGGGGGCCAGATTCCTGCCGCTGAACGCCACCACTTGGAGCCCAGGGCTGATCCCCCATTCCTGCCACCAGCACAGGCCTGCTCCACCTCAGCTCAAATTGCTGCTGTCTCAGGCACTCATGTAGATGCCTGCATCCAGGAACAGTCTGTTCTGGCACAAACAGCTCCGGAGTTTATTGTTTCACATTAATTGCATGTGTAGATGCGCCCATTAAGTTTACCCAAGTTACTCCCACTTTACGCTGGTGTAACTGAGAAAAGAACTGCCCAAGAACTGCACAGCCCTTTGGTGGAGGATATCTGCTTGACATCTGGCAAAATACTTTGCGATCGAACAATCTAACAGTCATCTCAGCTCCTTTACTCATAACAAGGCTCCAGTTCAACAAAGCACTTGTGCAATGCTTAGCATATGAGCAGTCCTGCTGGAATCTATGGAATGACTCATGCTTAAAGTATGTGTTTAAGACAGTGACTCTCAACCAGGGTCCTCTAGCACTCTGGGGGTGCCATGAGTTCCTTTTAGGGGTGCTGCAAACACCTACACATGATTCACATGATAAGCCCCAAGATTTCAAATAGGAATCCATTCAAATAAGAAAGCGCTCTGACCTGCTGCGGTCTTTTCTGCCTTGTTTGCAGAAGAAGAATTGCTTTAGTATTTTTCTGTAGTAAAGAAACAAACAAAACTGGCATTTTCCAAGGGCTGCATTAAGTCTAATAAGGTTGAAAACCAGTGGTTGAAGAGATTTGCTGATTCAGGGAACAAACCAGTTGCCTTTTTCTCTATGGCTGACACATGTCCCAACAGAATGGTCCATATTGTTATCATCTCTAGATTTGACTTTGGCAATGTGCTGGCCTGGAATTGAGTTTGAAGGCCATTTGGTGGCTTCAGTCTTCATCAATGCAGAATTCATGCTCTATCATTCATGCTACAATCCATATTCATTAGTACTATATTCTTCATTACTGCAGAAGAGAGCTTTCCACTGAACCTACTGAGCACAACTTATGAAACTATAAATTACCCTACCTCCACGCTTGGCTATCTCCTCGCCAAACCAGCATGCCACCTGCTATCAGAAGCTAGCCAATCAGGAACTATTTCTGCCATAGCTGAAATCTGGCCACACTTACAACATATGGGAAGACACATCTATTTGCCTAAGCTTTCCACTCCCTGTGGGTTTGGAGTCCCAGATACTTAGGCTATGCATCTACATACCTCAAAGGTATTATGCTTAAAGTTGTGGGCCTTTGTGGATCTGGGCCTTAACCAGCAAACTAAATTTGCTTCATCTTCCATCCTTAGAAGCTCCAAGGGGTCAGGGGACCACTGCTCCTCACATGTTGAAACACTAATGAATCCCAGTTTATGCTATGTAAATGGACCTCACTGTAATAATAATGAAACCTGCTGTGCTCACAGTCAAGCTAAGCCTGCAGAAAAAAATGAACAGGCTCCTTTGTACTCCCCCTCTACACCCAAGCTTCTCTTCCCTTTGAGAGAAATCTTCACAGAAGAGGCATTTAATGACATAATCCGTTGCATTCAATTAATAACACTAAATTACATAATAGTCAACATATATTAATATACTATATGTTAGTCCCTTTAATTACACATATCAGAACCTCCTCCCCAACTCCCACTACAGACTTGCCCTCCACACGGGTCCAGGCTGCATTTAAGAGACGGAGAGGGTGCACCAAATATTTTGCTGTTGTAGTCAGTGATTTTTCCAGCTCCTCTGGCCCTGTTTCTCAGATTCATGGTAATAAAGAAAACACACACACACGGAGCAAGGAACAATGAGCTGATGTAGCCACTGGCTCTTGATTTCTCAGTGCCACCCAGCCCTTCGCTGTGTTCCAGTGATTTTTTCCCCCTGTGTTATTTTGTGTCCCAATGCCAGCACTGATTGTGGTGATTGATTGACTTCGCTGGTGCTGCAGGATTCAGAACAACAACAGTAGTGGCAGCAGCGACAGCTCATGGAAAAACTGAGAGACCTGGCTGCATTAATCCAGGGAGAGGAGGGGCAACACTCATGATCTGCAAGCTCCAAGAATCCTAAAATTAATTAAAAATAGCAGCATTAATTGCTTTTCAATGAAGGATGTGAGGGAAACCTGGCCAAAGCATTCCAAATGTACTGCCCTCAGCTTCAGCTGAGGGCCATGCTGATACTGCTTTCTCCTACTGCTGAGCCGTTCCTCATACATGTAGCCACCACTGACTTCAGTGTAAACCAGGGGTTGGTAACGTTTTTACCCGGAGTGCCAAAAACACCCCAACCTCCATTTATAAGATGTTGGTGTGCCAGGGATGGATGATGGGGGAGCTGCGAGAGGCCCGCTCCTTGATGTGGCAGTGGAGCCCTGGCCCCTTCCCTGCCACCTGCCCCGAGGCAAATGTGCCCCCACCACCAGCAACAAGCTGGGCCAGGGCCCTGCAGAACTCGGTGCAGTGGCTTGCAGCCCCTCCACTGCCCGCTCCCAGCAGCCCAGGAGATGGGGGGGTGGAGGTAGGGACTGGCCCAGAGCCTGGGCTAGCCGTGGCAGGGGGCTGGGAGGCTGCAAGCTGCTGCACTGAGTTCTGTGGGGCCCTGGCCTGGACTGTTGCTGGTGGCAGGTGCACGTGTGCCTCGGGGCAGACAGCAAGGAGGGGCTGGGGCTCTGCTGGCACAACAAGGATTGGACCCCTCACAGCTCCCCTGCTGTCCACCCTGATGCATGCATACACCTGCCACCAGCAACAAGCCAGGCTGGGGCTCTGCAGAGGTTGGTGCTGTGGCTTGCATCTCCCAGCCACCTGCCACGGCCAGCCAGGGCTCTGGGCAGGCCCCTGCCACCACCCACAGAGCCCAGGCTGCTTGCAGCAGGGTGGCTGCAAACAGCTGTGGAGACCCGGCCCAGCTCGTTTCTGGCAGTGGGTGCATACGTACCTCAGGGCAGATGGTGGGGAGCTGTGAAGGGCCTGATTCTTGTTCTGGCAGTCCAGCCCTGGCCCTTGCCCACTGTCTGCTCCGAGGTGCATGTAGAAAGCAAAATACCTTTACGTGCCACGCTCGGGCATGAGCGCTGGGGGTTGCAAACCCCTGGCATAAACACTCTTGCACAGAATTGCTCACTGGTGAGAGAAAGGGGTTTGGCATGACCCCCTTGGAGTGAAATTATGACCCCCTCCCTCTAGATACACCAGGAAAGTTATCTCAGGATGAACAGTAACATTGACACCAGGTCCTCTCTCCAAAGCACGCCCTCCACTTAAGCAATCACGCCCTGGCGATATGTCTTCCCTCCTCTTTCACAGCATGGACCTTCCACAAAAGAAGGGGACACTTCTGTTTGCAGCCTCTGCCCTCTCACCAGGGATGTTTTGTCACAGGTCTTTCTAGATGTACAGTTTGGTAGCTCTATCATCCCATCAGTGTTTCTTGTTGACTTGATAATGGACACTTAGCATATGGCACTCACCTTTGTCAACCTCTTGACTTTTTCCCTGCCCCTGCTCCTTTTTGTCCCCTCTTCCACTTATTCCCTAGTACCTGCTCTCTGTTTCCCAATGATCCCTTTTCCTCTGCCCTGAACATCCTCAGTTTACCAGGAAACTCACTTTTTGTATTCAACTCTTTCCTCTCTCCAGAGCAGCACCACAAATCCAGGGAATCTTCCCTGCCTCCTGCCTCTCCCATTCAGCTCCCATTCAGTTCAGGGTAATAGCTCTGAGGCTGTTTCCCTTAGAGTAATTCTCCCCTCCCCTGGTGATTGTTTCATGAACTTATGACCTGTTCCCACTACTGCCAACAACAGTGGCTGCCAAGAGAGGTGGCTTGTTTCTCACGTTGGTGGCAGTGGCTACTACTCTCACCTGCTCTTTTCCAAGTGCATGGGTGGGACTCCCAGACCCCCACAAAAGCTAGAACACATTATGAGGGAGGACATGTCAATACGGTTACTTGCCAGGTTTTGACACGGCTGACTAAACAGGCTTCATATACATGGGCCCAGTCCTGATCCAATTAGAGTCAATGGGCAATTTGCTATGGCATGTACTGGCACCGGGGTTTGGTTCAGTGTGTGAGTGTATGAATAAAGCAGAGAGAGAAAATCATTATTTGTTTGCCAATACAGTGAACTGGAGGGAGAAGCACAACGTTTTATTCATGTGCAAGCTCAGCAGATGTTGAGGTATGAATGGCCTGATTGATTTCTGTGCTATCTGGGTGCAAATGAAAATTTCATATGGCCTAATAGAAGGACCATGAGATAATCTTGAGTTTCAAACCAAAAATGATTCACTATGACCTTGCACCCTGTCAAACTTTTTTTAAAACACTGACGCTGCTCTGTGTGTTTGTTGTTGTTCCTGGGATGGTTTCTGAATAGAGCAACAGCTCAGATGAACGTTCAAATGACTCCTGTAGAATTATGTTATATTTCAGTAAATCAGATTCTAATTGGTGCATTGTACCCACCAAAGAGCTAGGGAGAAAACTGTGTGTGATGAGAAACAGACCCGACAGCCAATCCAGGTACAGAACCTTGCAAAGATCAATGTATTATTATATTTTAATTCTCAAAGGTTTAAAAACCCACTCCAAGTCTCATGTGAAATATGTAACATCAGTAGTGGAACTAAAGCAAGTTGAGTGTCACTTCTCTGATTAAGAAAAAAATACAAACAAAACCAATTTTAATTTCAACTATATTCTTATAATCTGATGGCCTCCTCGGAAAGCACGTTAGAGGATTATTACTGCCTTTAGAGGCTTAATTTCAATCTGTGGGGTTTTTTTCCAGAATCTGATTTACTTGTACTCAGAAAGGCAAGAGAGGGACAGTTGCAATACAGAAACAAGGAAGCCGAGGCATTGGAAGTGAACGGCCCAGCTCCTCCCTGTGTTACAACAACCTGTATAAAGCTAACTGCAATTGCAAAAATGAACTGCTGTTCAGCAGAAGCGGCAGTGCCACTTGACTCTCCAGCTGTATCAGTGAAGAAGCTCCCCGCTCCTCTCATTTAATGAGTTTCTAAGGTTTCAAGAAAGCCAAAGCACAGCAGACATTACCTTCTGCTTTCA
>NW_017729029.1:56226245-56233591 GCF_001723915.1 Gavialis gangeticus
CTGTGCTTTGGCTTTCAAGTTCCAAATGGCATTATAGGATTGCCAGGAGCTTACTGCTGCTCGTTGACTAACACACCAAGCTTAACGGCTCCTCCTGTTTCTACAGACATTAAGGGTCTGATCTAAAGCCCACTAAAGTCTGTGCAAAGACTCTGGTTGACTTCTGTGGGCTTTAGATCTGGCTCTAAGGCCCCTGTATCCTTCAGGCACTTATGTACCAATTTAATACTCACATGAGTAGCTCCATTGAAGTCTTGTATTAGCCTTGGCCAAGAAAAGTGACTGAGTTTAATTTGGGTTTAGCTAACATAGACTATCTAAATCTGATTTAAACTCTAGCCTTTTCCTCCTCAGGACAGCCCAACAGGACTATTCATATGCGTAAGGTTATATATGTGAATCTGTGCAATTGGGACCTAAAACACAGACTATTACGGGCAGAGCTGGTACCATTCAGAATGAGCTGTTTATTTAATCCTGGACACGAGACCTTAATATTGCGGCTGTTTCAAACTATGTTGAGTTGAGATGCAATAAACAATGTTTCCTCCCACACGCCCCCGAGAAAGGATTTTTTGAGAAGTTTATGTTGCCTTTAATTATGGAGCGTTGAACACATAATTTGGAACTAGCCTGGAATGCTTCTGCCAAGCTCTGTCTAAAACATAATTTACCTTCTGAGTGAACATTTTCCTGGCAGTTATATCTGAATTAAACATTTTGGTCATTTAAAGGGAAATTTTGAAAAATCTGAAGCATTTCAGACCCCCAAAAATGCTTCTCAATCTAGTGAGAAAGTCTGTTTCCTGAGTTTTTAGGAATGCCTCCTATGCTCATCTCTGACACTGAAAATCACAGTTCTCATATTAATTCCCATGCACACTTGCAAAAATGGTATGATGAAGCAGAGCACTCAGCAATGCCAGTGTATGGGGACCCCATTGCTGTAATATATGATAGTGAGATGATGGCAAAATAATGTCACTGCAGTCACTAGAGACTACATTACTATGTCAAGATGATGGCAAAATGATTTTGATGCAAGTCTATTGGAACTGTATTAAAATATCCAGATGACTGCAGCATGACACAAGACAAAGTCCCTCAAAGCAATGCTGGATGAGAAGTGTTTCAAATATGGCCCTATGGAGACCATGCTTGCATACTGGGGTGTGTTTGCACCAGCTCT
This sequence comes from Gavialis gangeticus, assembly GCF_001723915.1. Lineage (NCBI taxonomy): Eukaryota > Metazoa > Chordata > Crocodylia > Gavialidae > Gavialis > Gavialis gangeticus. The sequence continues at coordinate 56,227,435 of NW_017729029.1, forward strand.
GGACTATGCTAGGCATGCCTCATTGGCACATGCAACACTGTTTTGTGGTGTTGTGTACATGGAGCATGCTTCACTGGCATGTTCCCTAGCATGGCGCAGACACAGTGCAGACATGCCCTTGTAGCCTAACAACATCAGTTATACAAACCGGGTGTCCATTCTTAGTCCAGGCCCTCCTCAGGGGCATGCAGGTATACTGAATAGGTTGAGTGTTGAGCCGAAACCACATTGCCAAGAATACAAGTCTGCTCACAAGGGGCGGCCTCCCCTTAGGGTGTGCTCATCGAAGCAGTGATCTTGGTAGTGGCCACATCGTGTCCTGTTGCTCCTAGGGTATATAATGAGGAGGTTCAGCCACAGCCCTCATTCATACTGAAGTGCAGGGACTTTGGCACGTCTGGCACGTAATACAGAGAAGATGTAGGCCCAGGACTCTCCCTCCCCATCTCCCTCAACAAAGAGGAGATCCTTGGTATCCCCACCGAAAGGGGTGTGCCAGCAGATATGTTCCTTTCAAATGGGGGTGAGCTCTGTGGGGCATGGTGAGAAAGGCTGTTCTTCAAAGCCACAGCTGAGCTTATGAGCATTTGTGAGAGTTAGGTGCATTCGTCTTCAAGAGGATGTTTACCTCTGGGTTAGACCAGTGTCAGTAATTTCAAAGATCACCTTCTAGTCCTCCATGAGCCCTGTGGAAGGGAGGGAACCTTGCTGCACATCTGCGGCACTGCACCTTCCCCTAGCCCAAGCCGGTCTTCCTCTGCTTTTGGGAGGAACCTGTTCAGCAGGAGCAGTATGTGTGTAATGGCTGCAGGACTTGGCTCCACAAAGATCATTAGGGCAATTAGTCCAGAAGCAGCAACAGCCCTTGTTATCAGAGCTAACAAGAAGCTGCAAGGGCTGCTTCCCTAGAAATAGCTTGGGCTGCTCTAATTATATGTCTTGCAGACAGACTGGCAAGTCTGATGATTTTAGGAACTGGGTTATTCAGACTTTTGAGGTTACAAGTGCTGCCATGCCAGCTCCACCCACTAAGTAAGAGGTTGTATGCTGCAGTCAGCTTGGATGGTGAGCCACTCTAAGGACAACATTTTACCTAAAGGGCAAAAAGCAAGGCTGGGGGAAGACATAACAGTTACCGTGAGATGTTGGGTCCTACTGCTTCTAGGCAGAGATGACAGTGCTGGTGAGAAGCACTTCCTATCATCTGTTGCTGACCAGGGGACACTCAGATAAAGATCTGGCCTCTGTGATCAATGGATTCTTCCCCTCCAGGACAGGCAATTTGAACTAGTTCACCCTGGGTTAGCCTAGCTTTGGACAAAGTTACCACAGATGCAATGCATATACTGAATGGCAAAGGCTGACAAAATGTGGTGCTTCACACATCAGCATGCTCACACATGATTGGCTCTCAGATAACTTCTTGATCAGATATGAAGTCCAAATCCCAATCTATATGATGGTTACTGCTTCAGGACTAAGGTACTTCAAAGACTTCCTACCTACACTTGACTTCTCAAGACCTCGCTGCACTCCACAGAAAAGCTGCAGCTAAAGAAGGCTGCAGCCCTGTTCGAACTGCCAGAAACAGGGGGTAGCATACTCTGGCAGCCAGCTCCACTCCCAGAGGAGATCTAACTGAACAGGCACCTGATCTAATCCAGAGCTACATATCAAACCTGGCTTTCCACCAGGTCGGCATCTTCTCCCACAGAGTTACAGTGGAAGATTAAGGGAAAGACCAAACAAGTGCTATGAGGACCAGAGAAATCTGGTGTCTGCTCTGCAAGTGATTCTGCTCACTTTTGTTGCTCAGTGCTTAGCTCTTGCACTAGCAGGTGATGTATGGAAACCCACTGCAAAGGGCTCAGGTGGTGCACAGGTGCAGGGGGTGGCTGAAGCAGCCAGCAGAGAATTCTCCGGCTGGAGGGGAACTCCCTGTGGGCTCAGCGCTGGCAGATGTGGTTCCTTGCCAGCTGCCTCTCCTTCCTGCTGCAGGGTGGGGGGTGGCAGGGAAGGAAGGGTTATGGGAGGGGGTTGCAGACGGGTTCTGCTCCAGCTTCCTGGAGTCAAAGGGACTCTCCTAGCACAGCAGCGTAGACTCATTCCCAAAATCAGGGATTGCAACTAGCTCTGATGCCTCCAGCAGGCTGGGCAGAATGTGGTGCAGAAGAGAGAACAAGAACGTATGGTATTTGCAGTGAGGGTGAAATCCTGCCTTCAGGTATGCAGGTGTGCGAATCCAGAGTGACCTCCCTGCATTCAGAGCTCCTCTGCCTTTTACAAGCTGACCAAATGCAGAATTCAGCCCGCTCTGCTTGATGACACAGGTCACTGATCCAAACATGGGCGCCACTTGCTAGAGTTCGCCCAGAAAAAACAGTAGCAGAAAGTAATTATAACCAGATGGAGGCTGCTCCTTTTGGATGCAACTAGCTCAATCCTTTCTTTTATTTTTTTAATTTCATTGATATAGATCAATAGTCCTTCGTGTACTGCCATTCCCAGACCTTTGCTGTGAATCTGAATTGTGCACAGCCTTTCCAGCCATTATGCAACATCTTGACAGAAACCCATTATGACCCTTTCAATTTATTTTGCAGCAGGCTCCGTTAGTAGTATTTACATCTACACATAAACATCTAGTGTTCTTTTCTTTCTTGAAGCCTGCTCTGTTGCATCACAGCTACACACTGTACTCGCTTGAGCTGCTAGCCAAGAAAAATAAAGACAGAAGTACACTTCTTGAACGTATTTTCATTTTAACTGCAGACTTCAATATTTCCAGTGGGAGGCTATCAACAGAGAAGGGAGTAGATTTTAAGTTGCAATGCCCTCATGACGCTGAACTCTTGTTATGGATCACATTACTGCTCTGGATGTTGATCTATCTAAGTCAGAGTGCATTAAGCTACTCTTTAGAGGTATGAAATGTATGCACCCACACCCAGTGCTTAGCTACATGGTTGGCTCTTTCTGGGGACTCCATCATCCATCTACAAATGCACCTGTGCATTGTTCTAGTAGCACAGAGGAAGTAGTTTGCGTCTTATTACACTAAAGGATGAGAAGGGATTTCTCTCCCTCTTTTGGCAGCTTCACGTGGTGTGTGGGCTGACAATGACATGTTTTATTGCCAATCTTACAGGGCCCTACCAGTTTAATTTCACACCTGCATTGCTCGTAGCCCACCTGCAGTGTCTTCTGGAATCAAAGCAAGAGGTTACAAGACAGGCAGAGCATAAAGTCTCTACTCAGAACAGGCCATGAACTTAGTAAGAACAGTCATTTCGCAGCACAGCCAAGACCCTGCTTTGTCCAATCAGCAGCTCTCCCTGCAGTTATAACATAGGCAGCGCCAGTCTACCTAGGCTACTGCATGGTATCGAATCCACCTGGCTGCTACCCACTGCCCGATTCTCCACTTATACGCATGACTGGTCTTTACTCAGACAAGTCAATGTACCCATCTCTGTAATGGAGGGATGGCTGGCACTCTTGCGTGCAACATTAGACATCAGCACAGCACAAGCAAGAACCAATTAGAGCTGTTTCTAATGCAGTTACAAGTCCAAGAAAAGGCCCGGGATTAAAGGAAGCAAGAGGGAGAAAATGGAAAAAGAAACCTCTTCTCATGCTGAGAAACAAAAGACAGCACGCTTTGCATCAGACCTAGGCATGTCTCATGGATTATAAAAAGCTGCTCTGACTATACAGGAACATGGGAACTGCCATTACAGATCAGTCCAGCTGTCCCTCTAGCTTGGTATCCTGCCTCTGATCCCAGAGCAGAGGAAATGGTGCCATAATGGTCAATTATGGAAATGCCTGCCCTAAGGGAAAGTCTTTTCCTAACCCCTTGGTCCTGCACTTACTTATGCTCAGAAGCAGGAGGGTTTACATCTCTCATGGTTTTTCTATCCTATCAGATATTCCTGGGGATAATCTCACAATCTGTCTCAGGGTCTTTTGTAATGCTACCAAAGGCCTCACAAATAACATGTAGCAGTGAGTTCCATTAGTTAAAAAGGAGAGTGCAACCCAAAAAAGTTTGCAAACTACTGTATGTACTATGCACCAGAGACCTTAATGAGAAGACAGTGGTTTTGTGAGGATGGCATCATTTAGAAATTTCAGATCAGATCACAGAAGACAAGAGATAGGTTTATAAAATAATGAATAGCAGAAAAGTACAACAGTGCTCCTCCCCATCCCCATCATAATACAGAGGCAAAGGGCTGGTCAAGGTCACTGACAGGTGCTCTAAGGAGTTTTTTCACTGTACACTTAGAGTTAAACAGGCTACTAGCCCAGAGCTCGCACCCTGGGGAAGGAAGAAGCTGCCCCCCCACTCCAACATGGTATTCTGCCCTGCCTCCCTCCCACCCCGACACAGCATCAGGGACCAGAGCCTCTGACACCCTTCCCTTGCAGGGGCACAGTACACATGCTCCGGCAAATGAGAGGCCAGAGGCATGCTGTACCTACTGTGCCACCCTGGCAAAGTGCCCCCAAAGTGGGGAGGAACTCAGTGGTAGCCTCTCTCCTTCCCTCGGAGCCTCTTTGGATCCCAAAGGAAGGACACCCCTTGTTCTGCACTGCCCCCCCAACATCACGTCTGGTTTCCAATGACCAGGTACCCATCTTACAGCCAAGTTGACTAGAGCTAGCTCTGGGCCCATGCTGCCTCTGGAGTTGTAGCGAGACACCTTAATTGCTCTGTCACCACACCCTGGCTCCAGAGACAGGTTGTAAAACCTTATTTGTACAACAGTATGCTCATGACTTGAATCTTTTATCTATACAGGTTCCACTGCACAACGCTGTCCCATGTAATGCATGAAATCTTCTGGCTGTAGTACTACACCTCTTCTCTATGCCCCAATCTGTCCTTGCACAGCCTATATATCCTGGTAGCAGTGTGGTATGGATTTAGGTTCTCCCAACAGTTTCAGAACTCGGTCCCAAAAAGAGTAATTAAGGTGGCGTGTAAGCAGAGAGCGCTCACTTGCTAGCATCTGTAAAAGTTCCAGCTGCAAGCATGAGCATTACTAGGGAACAAGAGTTGTGATTTTAGTAAGGGCAGGAGTCAGCTAATATCTGCATGAAGGCTCTGAGCAGGATGAGTGAAAACCTGGCCTCACCAAGGTAAAGCTCTCCTGAAGTTCCCACAACCCTGAGTCAACTCTGGCTGAGCTGACTACTCATCCAGTTCATAAAAGGTATTGCGCTTTCCTCCCTGACAAACCTGCCTCCTGAGCACTTGTAAAACATTACAGGGTGTCAGAAGTTATCTCCAGCCAGAGATGGAGCAATTACTTCCTCCAAGCCTGCTGGATTTACGAGGGAACCCTGCAGAAAAACCGTGTTAGTTTAGCAACACTTTGAAATATTCCTCACTGCCAGGGGGGCTGCAGAGAAATCACTTGGAGGGCAGGCTATGGCAATTCTCCATGTGGTGGGCTCTGAGACATGGCAAGTACATAATGTATTTGCAAGGGATGAGGGAGAAGATAAAAAGGATTTGGCACACTGATGGGTGCCAAATAAATAAATAAAAGCCTGAGAGAGATTAGAGGGAACAGCAGTTTCATTTGCATAGAAATCCCATCGAAACAAGGCCTGGTGTGAACAGGAGATACTGGTAAAATTCACTGGTACATAAACATCTGAGAAGAAAAGCACTCATGGAGAACCTGGTCACAACTGCGACTTATGAAAATGATGTTCATCCTTATAACAGCACTCAGAAGCCAAAATACCATCCTAACGCTGTGAAGATGCAAAGCCAGATCCATAGTCCCGAGCTGGCTGCTTTGTGCTGATGTTATCAAACTCCCTGGGGGTCTACCCAGCCCTGCTGTGGGTGCAAGCCAGCTCTTCGCTGCCCTCCTCCAACTTCCGTGGTACATGGGGGAGGTCACAGCCTCTTATGCCCCAGCCACCCGTGACATCAGCTGGACCCCATTAGCTGTAGTCTATAGTAGCTCTGGGGCTGCTTTAAACTGTGCTGAGGCCAGAACAACTCTTCCGTGGTTCTTCAAATAAGCGGGTCCCAATACAATTTATACCAGGGTAGACAATTATTTTGGCTGGAGCAAAATAATTAATGAGTTTTGGTGTCCTTTTGAGGACCTCTCTGCCTCTCTCTTTCTCT
>NW_017729029.1:56238591-56251351 GCF_001723915.1 Gavialis gangeticus
TTTATACCAGGGTAGACAATTATTTTGGCTGGAGCAAAATAATTAATGAGTTTTGGTGTCCTTTTGAGGACCTCTCTGCCTCTCTCTCTCTCTCTCTCTCTCTCTCTCTCTCTCTCCCCAGAGTGGTAGCATGCTTGGATCCCCATTCTCTCTCTCTCTCTCCGTCCCCCCACCCAGAGCTGTAGCATGCCCCAATCCTCTCTCTCTCTTTCCCTCCCTCTCTGGAGCTGCAGCATGCTCTCTGTCTATCTCCACACCGCAGCAGAGAGCTGTAGCACTCCTTGATCCCCATCCCAGACCTGGAACCTGCTGGCCCCATCTGCAGCTTATGCCGCTAACCACCCAGCATGGGGGAAGAAGCCCCTGGAGGGCACCAGCATCAGCTGTAGACACAGCCTGCAGGCTGTGGGTGGGGATCAGGGCATCTGCCCTGGTCTACAGCTGACACCAAGCAGTCCCACCCTCCCACCCAGTGCGCCAGAAACGGCCCTACCCTCTCACCTGGTACCACGTGGCAGGAACCGGAGTCACTAGCCGTGCACGGGCCAGATCCCATGAGTTGGCAGCCACCCACCTGCAGGCTGGATACAATCAGCTAGCGGGCCAGATCTGGCCTGCAGGCTGTATTCTGCCCACCCCTGACTTAGAGCCAAGATTCAGCCCAGGTTCATGACATGGAATATAAATCCAGTAAGAAACCAGGAAAGTAGATACCCTTAGCTGAACAGCAACCTTGTCAACACCTCTCAAGAGTTACATTGATAAATCTGGAATGACTAAGCCTAGGCACATGCCTGTGACTTCTTCCAAATCAGCAGAATCTCAATACGACCCAAACCAAGAGTGTTTTACACAAAGCAGAAGTAACTTTTTTACAAAGATGGCATAAAAAAAGAGCAGTCAGAACCTAAACTCAGATCCGGGTGGTCTTTTGGGATCAGGAAATTATTGAGGACAATTTTCCTAAGAAGCAGGAGGAATGACTGTCTTCAGTGGCACTGAAGAAATGCTCACTAAAACCCAGATTAGTGAGTTACTTAAGCAGGGGCATAACTTCAACTGCTGCAGTGGTCTCATTGTTCTCAGCTACCTTGCTGAATCTGAGCCTAATACATGTAATAATCTAGGTCTTGAAAATGTAAAGCAAAAGGTGAGAGATCAGAATTGTGGCCAGGATTGCTCATTATGATACATATGATCACGTCTGTGGAACAAATGACAGCATTAGCAAAAGTGCCACTCTGCTATTACGTTCCTGCCAGAGATTTAGGACAGTGCTGTCCGTCTGATAAAATCTAGATTTCACCCTTTCATCAAACAAATTCCCAATCACATAAGCCTGAAGAGGGAAAAATTAAGAGTGTGTCCTAGACTGATTTAATATTCTGGTTTATTTTCAAGAAAGCATGTAGCTAGAAATAAAGCGAGAGAGCTCGCATTCATACCTACTTCCAGGCTCTTAAAAAAAAAAGTACAGCACAGAGTTTTCTATCACGTAGTGCAAATCAGGGTGTTATTTAATTGCTGTATTTCAAATGATTATGCACCTGAAACCAAAAACGTGATAAGAAAATGAGAAGTGAAGTCTCCTCCTTTTAAGAGAAATAAAATCCAACCTTGATCTGCAGTTCTGCCCCACTTCTCCACTTTGCAACAAAATGAGCGGTTGCAACTGTAATATGATGAGTTGTTATTAGTCAGACGCTAGGAAAACAACTAGCACACATGTTGGCTGAGAGAGACTGCCCGGTTCATAAAACCATCAAGCCTCTCTGTAAACCAATTCTGCTATATTTAGTTTGTTCAGCACAACTTAACAAGCAGTAAAAGTACAGCTTTTCTCTGGGATGAAAAGGTCAGAGCCAGACATGAGGAAACACTTGGTCTCGACAGTGCTGGACTGGTGACATGACGCAAGGATTGGGCCCCCAGATCTAGGGAAAGCCTGGATTTTGAGGGCAGACAAGGTCTTTGGGTAGATGTGACACCTTTTATTGGACCAACTAATTAGTTGGAAAAAATGTTTTTTGCAAGCTTTCAGGCACAAATGCCCTTCTTCTGGCATAGGGCAAGTCTGTACAGACTCCCTGCAGTGTACAGGCTCTCCCTGGCTCGCTCCCTGTAGACACTGAAGAAGGGTGTCTGTGCCCAATATCGTTTATTAGACTACCTAAATAGTTGGAAAAATTGTTCTTTGCAAGCTTGTGCGCACAAACTGTACAGACTTGCCCTATGCCTGAAGAAAGGCGTTTGTGCCTGAAAGCTCTCAAAGAACAACTTTTCCATCTATTTAGTTGGTCTAATACAAGATATCACATCTACCCAAAGAACCTTGTCTCCCTATGTCCTTAGCCCAATATGGCTACAACCACCAACCCTAAAGCATGGATTTTGTGGGGGGAATTTTATAATACTGACCCCATTTGCAGAAGCAAAACCCCAAATGCTGAAAGCAGCAGACTTGAAAACATCCTGGGATGCAGGAAGTGAAGCTTCTGGGTGAGCCTGTGGCTTGCCTTCAGCCCCTCCACACCCTTACCTTCCTTTGCTGGTGACCTACCTGCCTGGTGGGTTACAGACAGGAAGGAGAGCGACTTCTCCCTGCCTGCTACCCCAGGCGAGTGGGAAAGGGGACAGGCAGTGATAGGAAGTTGGTGGAGTTGTGGTATCATCTCCTCCCGCACAAACACCAAGTACCCAATTTCACTGAGTAGCCCACAGGGGAAATGCTCTGTGCCAGGGAAATTACAATGGCCAGGGAAGGCCATTATAAATTACCTACCCTCTGGCACAAAGGGGATACAAGGGACTGAATGGGGACTTGGAGTCCTTGGTCCGCTCTGCAGGCAGAAGCAGCACGCACTGTTGTTCCCAAGTGCTCATGGCAACTCCACAAATATATCCCGGCCGTGCGTAAGCAAGACTTTCAAAGTGCAACATTATTCATTAACAAATCTGATTCACCTGCTAATGTAGGGAGCACTCGCGCAAGTTCAGAAAGACAAATAGGCTCTGCGGCACTGGGTGCATGAAACAGGTTCCTAGTAAAACAGGATTTTAACTATTTAAACTGGCTCTTGTTCAGAGGCTGTGAACAGGCACACATGACAGGGTAGAGATCACTTCAGGTAGCTGACTGTGTTCAACATGACAGGTGATTCAGGGACTATAATACCTGTGGTTTAAAACTCAGTAGGAATAATAGCATTACTAATGCTGTAAAGATCTCTGTATCTTTTTGTCCATGATTAAAAAAATGAATAAATAACCCTAGGAAAAATCCTAGCCTTTTCAGCAGCAATTGCACTGGTTACTACAGATTGGTTGACAGCTGTGATCTCATACCATGTGTTGAGCATGTCCAGCTCATTCCATATAAACTAAGCCATGCTCAAATCCCGGATAAAGTGAGAGCACATTGTAACACTGATAAAACTGTTATGCTTCCATCTTTTGATGAGAGTGGCGATATTTGGTGCTTTTCTTAAAGCCTCAGATTGTGGAGACAAGTTATTATGGGAGAATTTGAGCTCTGATCTTTTTTTTTAAAGATAAATTTGCTGCAGAAAACAGCCTGAAAACGTGAACCAAGAACACTCAAAAGGCTCAGGGACAAAAAGCCAAATCCAAAAAACACGTTTTTAAAGACATGTCAAGCCTTTTAGGCCAATCTCGTGATGCTGTGATTTGAAATGCTTGGGCTTGGCAGTGCTTAGCGTGTGTTTAGAAAAGGCAGCATGTGAAGGCAGCATCCTGCTGTGTAGGCCAGCATGCATGCCAGTGCCACACTAGAAGCTGCTTGGATGCATCCCTGCAGGGTCTTTGATAAGGAGTAGGGCACCAGGTACATCCATTGGCAGGATGCTAGTTCATGAGCACTTTCCTGTTCCTGGCAGGTATGTCCTCAAGTACCCATTCCAGCCCCAGCTGGACTCTGCTGACTTGTACCAGTCCCTTCTGCTGGATGGATCCGTGCTGGCTGTTGTTCTCAGCACCTCGCTGCTTCTCTTCCTTCCCCCACAGCTCTGCTGATGCTCTGCTATACTCCCTGCAGCCCTGTGTCAGATCCCACTGCCAGTTAATGTAATGGTTTGCACAGGATCTTCCATGCAAACAAATCAGACTTCTGCAAATGAGCAATCATCTGGTCAGTCGTGAGGCCCCTTAACAATCCTTTTTAAGACACATTGCCCCTCTCTGCTCAGATGGTCCCTTACCACCAGCACTGCCATGCCACAGGGAACAGGGCATGCAGGGAGCTGAAAGGACATGGTGGTCTGCAGGTCTCTGACACCCTTTCTGGAGAGATCCTCGGCACTGCATTTTACAGCTCTGTTCTGTGTCCCTTTTGTATGATGGCTGGTGCACAGCTTGACCCACTAAGCCAAGTTACGTTAATATGGCTAGGATATCTCAGTAATTATTTCATTGTATGACTGAGATTCTTTCATGACTCAGAGCTCTGATTGCCTCTGTGTGATGGCAGGCCATTGAAATGCCTGTTCTTATATAACCTGAAAAATGAATAGTTAAAAAACCTCCAGGTGTTTTGCCTTTCTTCTTTTACCCTTTTTTCTCAGAATTCCTTTTTTTTAAATCCTAGATGGCCCCAAATTCTAAGTCAACAGGAACCTTGCCTAAACAAGAGCTTCAAGAGTTGCCCTGTAATTTGTCCAGAATAAGTGCAAACAGAGAGAATGCAACATATGATGTCATAGACCCTATTCAATTAAATCTCAGCCTGTTCTTTCTGACTGAGAAATATTGCCTGTCAAGTCTCCTGATACAAGGGGAGCTGCATGAGCCCACTGTTTACAGCTGCCTGATACAAGCTCTCCAATATAAATTCAGGATTTGCTCCTAGTATAAACCTGTTTCAGGCATCTGAGTTTTATTTGATGGCAGAGCAGGAAACAAGCATTTCAGAATTTCTGAGACATCTAGGGAGATAAAATCAAATGGTGCTTTCGCTAGTTAATTAAAACGTTTCAGAATCTTTCACCTGCAGTGTCAAGCTGTTTTGTTAAGTGAAGCATTGTGAGAGTAACAGAGCAGGTGCTGCTGCAAGCACAGATTGCCACAGACAATCACTTTACAGAAGCATATCAGAGATAGTCTGACTACAGGATCTAATAGAGAGGGCAGTGTATGCTCATTGCTTCTCATTACCTGGTTGTGAAGAGAGTAGGCAGGGAAAGCTCCTATTGAAATCACTGGGATCTTTCCCTCGGTGCGGTGTGCAGGATTGGGGCCAGACTGTGCTATTGTAATCAATATCACAAAGGCTGCTCTACTTACATTTGATTTCCCAGTGACAGAGTCTGACCAGAAGCCCATTGAACTGAATGCAGAGTCTCCCCTTGACTGCAGTGGATTTTATATCAGGTGCATTGCCACAGAGGTTTAGGATCCAACAGTGGAAGCAAATATCCTTGAGGCTGTTTAACAAGTTCCTTTGCTTTGAAAGAACAATGAGCAGAAGTGTTTTCTGAAGGATGCAGGGAGTTAGATGCACCGGCCTGGGTAGATCGGCGTGGGGGCAGAGACATGGGTTTCAGTCGGCCAGGACAGGGTAAGGGGACTTGGGCTTGTTTGACAATTCAGTAAAGAGCTGAATATTCTGGTCAATGGAGAAGTAGTCTCACAGCAAGAATTGCACACCGGAGTGCTTTCACATGGCAACAGTACCAATGAAGTCAGTGAGACTGTTCAGATGGGTTTGGGGGTGCTTGAAGGACCAAGGGCATTGTCGGGGCCCTGATCCTGGCATTAATTCTCTGTGGACTCCTGGGTCTGCGCAGAGACCATAGGAGTGACTGGGGAGCTGCGGAGATTTGCCTGCATTCTGCAAGACACAGGATGGGATCTTTGGTATGTAAAGTCCTTGCGGCAGAGAGGCCTTGCTCACTGTGTTGCTCAGTGCACAGCACAACGGGCTCATGTCCTGACCAGGCACTAACAAATGACAAACAAGAGTGATATTATGGTGAACTCATGTATTAGTTAAATAACAGTAAGCACTCCTTGATCACTGAGCCTGATCAAGCACTCATCTAGGCAAAGCTCTTATTAAAATTAATGGGAGATCTGCCTAAGGAAATCTCTTATTTTTAATGGCATTTTCCATGGAAAAGGTTTATTTTAGGGAACAGAATAATTCATTGAAATCTCATTTCTTAAAGCGCCATCCTCCTTTTTATCTTAATTTCTACTTAAAGAGTACATCATGGGTAAACAGGCTCCTGCACTGAAACATCTCTCTCCCTGGTAGCTCTCCTTTCAAACTCCCCTGTTTACTAGAACATCTGTGCCACCTCCTTCCCGTCAGTAGAGCTTTTTGTGCGTGTGGCTGTTTTTCATGCTATCCCAGAGGATTCGGGTAGCACCCTGGGGAGAAAAGAAAGAAAGATCCACAGAAAGAAGAAAAGCCAGAAAGCCAAGTATGCAGGAGAGACGCTCCATGCTTACGATACCCGTGTTCTTCACTTGACTGAGTCAAACTTGAAAAGCATTAGTCGTAAAGAATGAGCATAGTCCGTGGTGCTTAACTGAATGCAACCCAGACACAGAGCTTCCTAAAGGTCCCTTCTGATGTAGAGTCCCTCTCCTGAAAAGTGGAAAGGTGCACAAATCCAACACAATTGCCTGGTGTTTGTTTGCAAATACGATCTGGTGGGGTTGTGGACAGCTTGCATTTGCTTTCTAGCCTCCCTGGTAGGGACTGCTGCCAGTTGTCACATCATTCAATCAGCACATGACTGCACAAGAGTCCCTCCTCCTCTCAGACACAGCCTGCCATTGCCCAGCCCAGTCTCTCTCTTGGGGATAGAAAAAGTGCTTTCCTTATCTGTCTACTTTCTACTCTGACTCTTTCCCACTGAAGCACCTGAGGATGGCTCAACTGTAGAAGGCCTTGGGGAAACTACTAACCTGAAGACAAGAGCTTGAATTTCCATTCCTAAGACACTGGACAAATAACTTTGCCTCTTTATGCCTCCATTTCCCCATTTATACAGAGGGTGTCAGAACTCTGACCCATGTCACAGACTTAATACATTGAAGTCTGTCAGGTGCTTGGTAAAAAGTGCATGAAGAAATGCACATTTTTGTTATGGTTGGTGTCATTGCCTCTCCTTGGGACACTCCTCAGTTTGAAAAGTTCTTCCCCACGTTAAGATGGGGATCCGCCTTGCATACTGAGATGACAGTATCCCCAGAAGAGTTTTCTCTGGGGAGAGAACCCAGGATGTCTGGACCTAAAGCATAAACCCCTGCTACCTGAGCAAGAGGGCCAGGTTTATCAGCAAACTCAAATGCCAGCCATACATAATGCAAGGAAAAGAACGGCAGTGTACTAACATGGGTTATATATGCGTGCTTTAGAATACGTGCACAATGAATGGTAATTACTGAGAGAACACAACTCATCTGTATCTGTAACAGCTACTGCATGTGCACACAAAGGATCAACACTCTGCTTCATTGATGAACAGAAATGGAACGACCATTTTTTTTTAACTCACTGAGGATGACAAAAAAAAAGCACATGCAAAGGTATGATTGACAGCTGCCATAATGGACTGTCATGTCAAAAGAACGGCCGTGCTAATTCCTCGACATAATGAGCTAGATGCTAGGCACTCCTGGCAAGTGTGATTGTTGCACCCTTCCATCAATCTTGCCGACACCTTGGCATCTAAAATTCAGCAAAACCACTTAACAAGGGCTCTTTAAACAGGCAAGAGTAGGGATGTCTGTGTGTTAAATGTGATGCAAAGGTTGCTATGGTAAATCTGAGCATGTGAATGTTGCAGTGTAAAATTCCATGCTGGTGGTTAGACTACAAGTTAGCCATGCCTCCAGGTTCTTTACTTGTACTTGGAGAATACAGGAAAAGAAGCAAGTGGGCGTGGAAAAGCTGCAGTTTGCTGGGACCATGCACCTTCCTCTGTAGTGGGGGATTTTTAGTCTTCAGAGGGAGCAATCAAAAAGGGCTGTAGTTTACACTCCCTTAATATTTGAAATAGGGGACTCTCTCTTAGCACCCTTCTGTAAATAAGGTCAATAGTATACATGCATTTCCTATCTTTTCCCCTGGTTCTCTTCTCCCACCATCCAGTTGTCACAGTTGTATTGTGCTGCCAGCTGTAATCACAGCTCAATGGGGGTGTTAGGTAACTTGGTTTAGTTTTATTTATTGAATTGGAAATTGTCAGAGGGGTGTGGATGGTCTACCCCTGAGTCACGAGGCTCTATGCACTGGCACTTCCTCTATTACCAGTGTATTGCCTTCCCATCTTGCCGTCTCCCTTGGTAACATGCAGAGCCCCTTGGATGGTGACGTACTCCTAAGCAATCGTGAACAAGTGGCAGGCTCCACCCAAGCACCTTGTACTGAAAGGAGACAGCTGCACACGAGATAGTGAGATTTGGTCCATAAAAGTTTCATGGATGTCACCGTTCTTTGGCTCGTCCCGTGTTTTCCACTTAGAAGAAGTTTCTACCAGCTCCACCGGGCCGTTCCACAAAGATTCTGTTCCACTTTTGTTGCTGTTACACACGCATGATAAAAAAAGACCCTGAAATGATGAACATCACACAAGCGGGTGGCTTAACTCTCCGTATCCAAGTCCCCTCCTCCATGCTCTCCCAAGTCCATCAGCATCTGCCTTGTTATGTACTGCAGCTCCCACCGCTGTGCCTGCTGCTACCCCAGCCACAGACCTGGCATCTCTTCGTTCTAGGCAGTGGTGATCTCGACGATTTGGTTTTTCATTCTCTAGTGGGAAATCTATGTTTTCTTTTTGTTTTCAAATGTGAGTGACTGGTTTAAAATTTCAGTCCATTCGTCCTCCTTTCCTGGCTCTGGCCTGTTTCCTCGGGTAGTGTCTTGCAGTGCATGTCCTTCTAAAGCTTAATTACTTTTGGCATGTTTGATCACATTGCCCTTACTTTGCATTTGTGCATGGTAAATAATTTGAACTGTCTGGCAGACAAGTCCCAGGACTTTTGGACTGAACACTTGTGCTGATCAATAAGGTCCTTCCTCTTACACAGCTTTCCTCCAGGTTACTCATCTGCAATGTGCTCGTAATACTAATCCCAACAGCATCCGCCACAGTACCGATCCCCACAGCACTCCTCGTGTTACCTGCCTCTGCTGGTTTCTAACATATCTTCATATACAGCACCACAAATCTGCCTTTAGTTATTAAGCCAATTTTTAAAATCCAGTTTAGAATTCCACAAGCAACAACAGGCCTCCTAGCCTTAGAAAGCAGCAGTCTGTGTGTAACAAAAGCCTCCTCAAAGCCCAAATATCTCTCTATCTCTATCTCATCATCCATACCTCAAAGGTGCAATGGAGTTTCTTAAGCATGTCCTACTCTTTGTACTGTTGTGTTGGTTGTTGTTAAACAAGCGGCATCTGCTCATGTTATCTGTTTCCATTTCCCTCCTTATCAATTAAATATCCTTCCATCAGGAAGACAGGTTCTGAAGTCTATAATTTAACTGGGTTTTCACTTTGTGGTACCACAGTCTTTCCTTTCTAAACAGTAGGAACTTCTCTGACATCTGTTCTTGAATTGAGCTGGCTGTTGCTTGCAGAATTCCTGTACAATGCCCATCCAACACCAGAGCTTCTTTGATTTTAGTTGTGGGGTGTTTTTCTTTAAACTTGTTCGATAGGACTCTTTGTTTCCTGCCACTGGGAAACATTTGCCAAAGGCTCCCCCATGGCTCAAGAAACAGAAGCCCTCCGAGGTACACCAGCTCTTCAGCACTATTCATGTTCTGACTCTGCCTCATCTTACAAGGCTCTGCAAAGTTTTGCAAGGGATTTAGCTATGCAAAGTTAAATTAAACCTGGATTGTGGAATTAATGGAGCCAGAGCTGGGATGATTTTGGCCTGATGATTTAGAAGGAGTTTGTGGCTAAATGGTAAGTATTGGAAGGCTTAGCGGATAGAGTGGGGAGTATTGCAAGTGTTTCTGAAAATGTCTCCCCTTCTGATCTCATGATGCCCAGCTGGCTTTCTAATTCAAATCTGGGGAGCTAAACCTTTGTTTGGCATCTCCCTCCAGTCAGTCTCTACTATCTGACCTGTGGTTTCATTATCAATGCAGACAAGGTGTTCTTCAGTGGCACTACACTCCAACTAAAGTCAGGGTTACGTGTATCTGAACATACTCACCCATACAGAGCTAGTGTCAGTGTGCAGACAGCAAATTAATCCCCAAGGTCCTGAATCTTGCTCTAGAGAATCCTAACTAAAATGGCTATTTTGCTTGTCTCATTCACCCTGAAAGTACAGCAAACACAAGATGGAAAGGCAAGGTATCTGCAAAAGTACTGGCAGGTGATTAAGTCACTTTTTGGGACTTAGATCTGGCTTCAATGCCTGGTTCTGCCACACACTTCTCCTGTGGCTTTGGACATATGTCTTAATCTCTGTGACTTGACTTCCCATCTATAAAGTGGGGAGAATAATAATTTCCCTTGTTGAAGGCTGGTCAAGGAGACATATCGGTATATTCACCCAAATAAAGAAAGAAAGATAATTTCTGCTGATGAGTTTTATTCAAGTTTCCAATGCAGCCGTTTACGAGTACTTGACAACATTTGGGGGTGTAGGTCTTGTCAGTGTGCTACAATGCTGCAGAGAAGGCAATTTTTGGCTGCAGTATTTTTCATGTTGTTTTTATGCAGTATTTTCCATGTCATTTTGCACCCTTAGAGAGGTATCCTCCTTTCAGTTTTGTTACCTATTCTCGTAACACAAAACTGGTTACATGATTCCTCATCTAGCCGCTTTGTGTTTAAGTACTCTAGGCAGGCAGGGCCAGACTTTACGCCATCTATTAGGTGCCGGAGTGGTACAGAGGGTCTAAGGTTTGTCTACACCACTGTAGTGGTGGGTGCCTGTGAGGATGGGGCTGAGTATGCCCTGCCTACTCACTTTTGCTAGTGAGGCTGCTCTAGGCTCACCCCTGGTGCCCGCTTTCAAACATGCTGGAGACTGAGGTCCGAAGTGCAGGCTCTGGACACTTCTGGTCTGGAGTGGGTCAACTGACTTGTGTCCGTTGCTCTGTCGCCTCTCCTGTCCTCGCTCAGATCTTGCACTGCAGTGATGCAGAGAAGCCCTAAGTCTCTAAGTGTGATTCTACTTCACACTGCTCGAGTTCCTGAAAAGCCATTAGCACAAAGCGTGGGTGGTCTTCCTTCTCACCACTTATTCCACAGGCTAAAATGAAAATAAGTTACAGAAGTGGATAGTTTAAAGGTTTTTTTTAGCAGGGTGGAGAATGATTGCACGTGTCACTACCTGCTCAGGAACATGTCATGTAATTTAATGGGTGGTTTGGGGTTCTCAGTGTAGGCCACCTCCTAACAGAGAGGGGGACTCATGGTAAACTCTTCTTCCTGTAACACAAGAGATCCCCTCTGCTCCCACATGACAACCATTTGGCAAACTCATGTATGCATACAAAAGGTATCTGAAGTGAAACCTAGGAGCTGGATGGGAAATGGGGCAAGCCAGTATCCTGGGACCAGCCAGCTGTCACCGTTCTCCTGAAACAACCAGTAGTGCTCAGAGCAGTATGGGAATCTCTGTGTTAGAATATACCATGTGATCACCAGCAGGAGTGGTTATACATTGTCCATAAGCCACATATTTGCAAATGCTACATTGGATATTAAAAAAAAGTCACGGCTACAGCTCCTCTCAAAGGCAGTGGAAAATACAGAGCTAAACTGAACACAGCACTGAAAAGCTAAAGGGCAGTGGCTAGTGTCTGAGTCTTATCATCCTGTTGAGATTGGTACATGAGGAAGGTGCAAATATAGCTGTGATGACATCATAGCATCATTTGATATTTCCAACCAAATTCCATTTTAGGATGGGACACATTTTACCAGGTTTAAGGTCATTTCGGTTACAGCAGCATTAAGTTTTTTCAATAAAACATTTTAAATGCCAGTTATATAACTGCTTTTAAAACATTTAGCAGCCACATTGGTTACATGACCCAAGACAAAGAATATTTCTCAGTACATTGATATATTGTGGCTAAACTTCCCTTATGGGAATGGTCAGTTATATAACAGTCTTGAGTCCTACTATAAAGTACATGGTAGGACTTTTCTTTTCACCAAAATGGTCATTGCTACTGCATCTGATGGTAGGAGAAGTTCGATGATGTGGCAGGTGACAGAAAACGTAGCCAATAATAGTAACAGAAACTGGCCAGCATAGGACATTCATCTGGTGAAACGCGGACTGCTCAAACCCCACCTGATTTACCTGATCCCCATGGCACAGGTGGTCAGGCCACACACAGCACAGCTGCCACCATGCAGGCTAATAAGCCAGGCCCGGATCGGGGCACGGCATGGTGGCCGCACCATAAAAGACTGCCCAGGAGCCAGGGCTGATGCAGAGAACGCCAGACACGCAAGCTGGGACCAGACACCACCCACGGCACCAGAGGCTTGTTGCTTCTGCTGTGGCTGCAACCTCTGCTGCCACTGATGCCACTGCTGCTGTGGACACCGCTGCTGCTGCCATTGCTACCACAGTTGTCACCACGGATGCTGCAACCGGCCCGTAAGTGGGAAGCCAGCCCCAGCCCGTAGGGCCAGGGGCAAGCCAAAGCGAGTGGCTGGCTGGACTCTGGCCCCAGTGTGGGATGGAGTTCCCAGACTGGGCAACCACTGCCCAGGTGAACCTCATGTGAGCGTAGGCAGGTCCTCATA
>NW_017729029.1:56256351-56260171 GCF_001723915.1 Gavialis gangeticus
GAACGCCAGACACGCAAGCTGGGACCAGACACCACCCACGGCACCAGAGGCTTGTTGCTTCTGCTGTGGCTGCAACCTCTGCTGCCACTGATGCCACTGCTGCTGTGGACACCGCTGCTGCTGCCATTGCTACCACAGTTGTCACCACGGATGCTGCAACCGGCCCGTAAGTGGGAAGCCAGCCCCAGCCCGTAGGGCCAGGGGCAAGCCAAAGCGAGTGGCTGGCTGGACTCTGGCCCCAGTGTGGGATGGAGTTCCCAGACTGGGCAACCACTGCCCAGGTGAACCTCATGTGAGCGTAGGCAGATCCTCATATGGAAGAGCCAACTGGGGAAGACCTCACTCGGGGGTGCATCATAGCACTTCAGCAGCTCCATATTCAGAACCTGTGCACAAAGCACACCAGTGGAGAGCCCCTTAGGACAAGGGCTAGAGACAAGGGAAGAGAAAAGGGGGTGAAGTTGGAAACCCCCTGAACTCTCATGCTTAGGAATGAGTGGCTCAATACAACATACTGGAGCCCTGCTCCAGCCATGCTGAGGGATGTTTAGTTGTTCATTTTCATTTGTGTTAGTCTTTCCATCCTGACTACAGTACTGCATGGCCAGCAACTGCAGAAGGGACATCATAATGCTGCACTCCAATTGATCACATTGCATACTCAAATGCAGCCTGTGATTAATTATAACACCTGAGAGGAAAGGGGTGGGGTATAGGGGAGAAGGAGCCCCACAGAAGATGCCAGAGGGGAACCCGAACAAGCAGGAAGATCTTTATATCACTCAAGGGAACCAGGTATATCTCCCATAAGTTCTGGCAAACAAATCAGCTCCGGGCAGAGTGGAGGCCTGCCACAGACATCAAGACAAACATGCCCAATCTGTGTCTCAGGGCTGCACTGTCATATTATAAAAGGTCTCAGGGGAGACTTGGAAGACTGCAAGGATGCAACCCCATTCTAGCCATGCAGAAAGCCTGTGCACCACTCAGCTGTTACTGTTCATTACTATAGGACCACTTGGCAGTTTCTAGCCTTGCTCTCCAGGTATATCTGAGCTGTGCTCAGCAGGCACTGGGTGAGAAGGAAGGCTTTCTTTTACTCCACTCCTCTTCTCCATTCCTGGGGGTATCATTGGGAGACGAACTGAATACAGCATAACTGTTCTGATGTGTACTTCTGGAGAGCAGTTCTCAAAGAGCCACTCTTGCCATCCTGCATCTTTGGAGCAAAATGCAGTCAACCATTCCCCAAACACTCACCACAGTGCCCCCTAGGAAAAACAAGGACAAACAGTCATAAACTCCTACAAGATCATTTCAGACAGGACATAAGAAAACATTTCTTTACTATCTGAGCCCCCAAGACCTGAAATAGACTCCCTCCAGAGGTGGTGCAAGCACCTACTCTGGACTTATTCAAGAAACACTTGGATGTTCATCTTGCTGGGGTCCTTTGACCGTAGCTGACTTCCTGCCCCTGGGGCAGGGGGCTGGACTTGACGATCTTCAAGGTCCCTTCCAGCCCTAACATCCATGAATCTATACAATTCAGGATTGGATTCCCAGTGTGCCTTTCAGCTAGGCATGGAGAGGGGGAAGGGTCTTGCTTAAGGTCACACAGTCTGTGGTGGAGCTGAAAATGGAACCCAAGAGTGCTGACTCTCAACAGCCCTTACTAATTCACTCAAAGAAACATGCTAGGGCAGGGAGACAATAGGTCATATGCACATCAAGAGGGCACCCTACTCAATCATTATTACTATGGTTCCTTGGAGAACCAGCTAGGGATCAGGATCCCCTCATCAACAAATACAGAACAAGAATACCATGCCTTCCTAAGAAACCCCAGCTCAGTATGAGAGACAACACTGAACATGTGCACAGGACAATCAAAAAGGATGCACTAACAAACACAGGGCTGTTGCATCCTGTAGCAAGTTGGCTGATACCAGATGGTTTCCTGATTCAATGAGAATGTTTGCTTACTTTTTCCACTGTTGAATTTCTATTGCTCCCCCGCCCTTTTGGGGTCCATGATCCTGAAAAGGAACTTACTCTGGCTGAATCCACTCTCCTGGGATTCTGGGTCAGCAGAAGTTGCAGAGCCCTTTACAAGGCTCCTGGCCTTTCCTTTATTTCAGCTGCTGATGAAAGTACATTGGTGCAAGCCTTCATGTAAAAGTGATCTGCAGTACTGCAGACTGCCCTGACTCCTAATGATATTGGTAGGCTGTGCAGTCCAATGGACAGAGCACAGAGAGATAACATAGCAGAAGTGTGGGTGCTATTCCTGGCTCTTCTTCTGTTGGACCTTAGGCAAGAGACATCCACCTTTTTGTCTACTTCTTCTTCTTCTACTTCTGTCATGGTTATTTAGACTGCGAGCTCTTAGCAGCAGGTAACATCTCTTCCTGTGGCTTTCTACAATGATCAGTACAATCAGGTCCTCTGGTGATGTTGTAGTAATAGTGTGAAGTTAGTGGAATTTGCCATTTTTCTTGTTTGGTTTATTGCCAAAACAAAAAGCAGCTCCCTTCAGCAAATGCTTCTCATTGCTTTTATAACAGAGACGCTTTGTATCAAAATGTAAAATTACAGACAAGATGAGGATTTTTTTCATGTGTGCAAAATTACATGTATTTCTCTGTAACCATTACAAATAAGAGAGACAACCAAAATCCTTTCCAGCTCCTAGGATGCATGCCTTTCCTCACAATTTCAGACTGTAATGAAATTAAGAAGTAGATGTATTACAGACTAATTTCTTCCACAGTCAGTTTTATCATGAGCCAGTGAAATACACGTTTCCAAACAGAACAGCTGGCATCTCTTTTCATAAAAGATTCCCTTTTAGAACACTATTTCTAAACAATATTACAGTGGCTCCATTCAGATCACTATAGTTAAGACTGTGTCAAGACTTCTCTTATAAACCTTGTTTTTCAGAGGTTTATAACTTCTAACTGAGCCATAATTAACTGGGATTTGAGTTACAGCATAAGAGCTCAGTCTGACTGGGAGCACATTTTTACTAATATTAATAAAATCAGTTTTAAATAATACAAGAGTAAAACAGCACCTTATTATATATGCATAAAAAGGTTCTTGAACTTTAAAACAGCTTTGATTTCAAAAATGAAATCTGGCAACTGATTAGAACATAACATGATCTCACTGTTTCAAGTAATTTAACAGTAACAGACCAAAAAATCATTTGAAACTCAAATTGACAAATCTGAGGAATCTCAAAGTTAAGGATGGCAGTCTGTCTTTAATGCATGCAATCACGGAGAAAAGGAACAATCATTTGAGTTACACACAGCTCTGAATTTCTTCGCTTTTGTCAATTCTTACTGCAACTTACTGTTACATAAACAAAAGTTTTTACTGCTTAATATCTTTCAGTTTGAGTGTTTTATGACAGCATCCTTTTGCATTGTACTTGCTGTTTTATGGGCACTCCAATCTTACCTATAAGCCCAACTGTCTGCGCTCCTTATTTCCAACGTCATTCTTAGTTATAAGGCAAAAAAAGCATCTATTACTTGTCATCCCAACCATGGGTTACTGGAGTCCATCAACAGCCCAGGTCACATTCTCAGCCCAATTCAGCTCTCATTTACCTTCATATAACCCAAGTGATTTTATCAGAATTTCACCAGTATAAAGAAAAGTCAAATTTGAATTACTAAATGCCTATTTTAACCTCAAAGACTCTGTAACACCCCCAAAGAGCTTTTGAATATTCCAGCAGAGTACTATGAAATAAGGCCATGCAGCTGTTTTTTCATAGATTTCATAGACATTAGGGCTGGAAGGG
>NW_017729029.1:56261028-56269930 GCF_001723915.1 Gavialis gangeticus
CCAATATCAGCTTGCAGGGACACATAGCTTTCCTTAACATGTACACACAAAAATAATTTGTCCATGAAAACCAGTTCTTTATGTTATCAATTCAAGTCCTCTGCAGAAATACATGTAAGCCCAACAAGCAAATGGAAATGATATGTAAAAGGAAGTCATGGTGAATACTACCCTCCTAGCAGGTTTGCACTGACACAGAAATAGTAAAGCTAGCGGCACCAACATTTGTGGGTTGCTTGAGTCCTAATTGAGACACTTGTCCATCTTGCCCAGTATCTTACCCCTGCCCTGTGATACCACCTCTTCGCCTTCCTCATGACACAGTTGCCAGAAGTTTTGTTCCATCAAGACTGTCTCTCTATAACCAGAGGCGCAGTGATGTGGTTAGGTACCTGGGTTGGCTGCCACACACACGGGCAGTGGTGACTGCCGGTGCGATCATGCAGCTGCAGCAGGAAACATTTTTTCCTGCCTACCCCCAAGGTCAGTGACCAGGGTGGCCACTGCCAACATCTCCCTCACCTCGACAAATCCTAGATTCATCTCCCCAGCCCTCCAGTTTGGATGATCCCATCTCAAGTAGACTTTTTGTGTGCCTATACCACAGACCTCGCTGTGTGGAAACCTGTGAGTTCAAAGCTTAAACCAAACCAAAGCTATCATCTGCAAGATGAGATTTTTAGGCCTAGGAAATTAATGTGATCTAGTCACCCTAGAGCTAGTGTTAGAGGCAACTCATATTGAAGAATGATAAAGACTATGGGACAAAGGTATACTCTGTACTAAGAAAACCCAAATGATTAATCACATCCCGAGTTGAACAAGATGTCAAGCTCAAATGGTTTCCCATCTTCTCCCATTGGATTAACATTCTGCCGGGGACTTTGCAGTTCAACAGAACTAGACCCAAGATCTTGATCGGTAAGAAAAGAGTGGTGAAATGGCTTGCTACTCTCTCAGCTTTGTGAAAACAGTTAACCTAGTTGAGCCTTTCCCAAACATTTGAAAGCCAGATCTGCGGCAGTAAAATTAACTTCTCTTCCTCGTTGGTTTCATAATGTGAACTGGACAACACAGTGGAAAGTTAGACTGTTAGTCCTTCACCAAACCACTTTGTCCTTCACATACCCCTAGGGCTTGGTCAAATATCATACTGGGGAATTTTCCTATTTGACAGGCTTATCAGGGGCCAAAGAGGAAAAAGTACCTATGTAATAGCTCCATACAGTTATTGCCAATGATGCTTGATAGATCAAAAGGAAAAGAATTTTGCCTCAGAGCTACAGCATGGTACAAATAAACCCTTTTTTTGTTCAAAAGGAGATATCAGCCACAGACCTTTACTCACTGCACTTCCTGACTGGTCACTAGAGTAATTGCAGGCAAGAATGACTGCGTCTCTCTTTGGGTGGAGGTAATTATGTTGTACAGTCAGAAGCATTGACTGAAGTCTAAAACTTAAGGTTAAAAATGATTCCTTTGAATTCAAACGGGATCACAACACCTCTCAAGGCAGATGGAACTAGAGAACAGCACACAGGAGCCAGGAGAATCAGTGGAGGATGGACACCTGGAGATTTCTTTTATCGGCCCTAGATCTGAAGAATTTGTTGCTTGGATCTGCAGGGATGGTTGCTGTTGTGGAGGCTGCTGCTGTGGCTAAGCCTATGCAGTCTGGTTCACACAAGAAGGGCGTGTTTATTATTTTTTGGAGCTTTTCCTTTTTTTAACTGTTAGTTGGATTCTCTAGGTCAATTGTATCTGCAGGGGTGGGAGAGGAATTTAATTGCTTTTACTTCCTACCTTCATCTCAGGGTGACCAGCCCATTAATAATGCACAGGAAGCAACTATGAAATGCATGGAAGATTAAGGATTAATTGATATTTGGAAAGATTTCAATCCTCATTTGAGGGAAAAGGTTATTCATTGTAGTCTAGCTCTTCTAGCTACTATTTGCATACAATTATTTCATCATTTCTAAAAGCCCTGCTTTCTCCAAGTTTAGATCTATCTGTCTTTCCCTTACGCTTGTCTTGTCACTTTATGACACAGATTTTTTTTACCCACAGGGGTCCTTGCTTCATGCTAGAGATGCTCATAATATTTTTGATACAGGTCACCCCCACATCAAATAAATAAATACATTTCTCTATTTCCCAGGAAGTGCTTTTCCTTGTACCACCCCTCAGTTCCTTTATGAACAATTTAACTTTTCAAAATATTTTTGACTTTATGTTGGAAAGTTACAAGGTAAATAGCCCTTTGGGCAAGTGCCTTCAAACTGTTCACTAACCTAGGACTACAGGCCTCTTCCCCACTAGGGTGGCCACTAATCCATCCCCAGAGTGCAGGACATCCCCTTGGTGAGGGGAGGGGGGCTGGACCATCAACCCCCTTGGCCAATCAGCAGTGAGAGGCAGGGCAACTGGCCCCTTGGCCAGTCAGCAGCAAAGGGTGGAGCCACTATATAAAGGCTACCTCCCTCCCTGGCTGTCTCCGAACCCTGCTTCTCCTAGCTGTGCACCTCCCTACTTCTAGGTGCAGCCAACAGAATGAAATGATTGACATGTGTTTCCACCAATGAACTGGAAAACAGGATTTTTTGCAGTCTGTTCCTCATTTAGAAATGGAGGGGGACAAAGGTTTAAAAACAGGATGGTTTGGTATAAAACAGGACCGATGGCCACCCGACTTCCCACTGACCTGCCAATGTTCTTTAGCCAGGACCTGGAGATACCCCCTTTAAAAAGGAGAATGTAGTCTTCATTCTCTTTGCCCAGTTACGCTGTGGCCTCTCCGCCAAGTAAAGGCAACCAAGATGGCTAAGGCCCTAATTCAACAAGGAACTAAAATACATGCCCAGCCTGAAACACATGGGTAATGCCCAGTGACATCAGTGGGATTCAGATGTGATGAACCAAACTGAAACCACTGGCTCACCTTGCCCAGGTTGCCAAATGGAAATGGCCATAGTTTTCAGACGCCTCTTTGGCAGTGTTCACAAAACAGCTATTGCCAATGCCAAACAGAACTAGAACCTCTAGCAAATTAACAAAGGGAACCCAAACCAGCAGAACTTCATTCTGGTTCTGGCTTCAGAAGGGAGATCTGTTGATGAAAAAACACCTCCCTGGAAAGATACATTGGACTTCTTAAGACCTTGAGAAAATTGCCTGTTCTTATGATATCATTATTGTATTGAAAACATTGTATTAATGCTATTAAAATTTAGACATGTAGGTACTAAATTGAGAAATAGAGTGTAAATGTATAGTAGCATGACTGTGATAATGTTAGGTTAAACAGACCAGCAGGTCTG
The DNA here is from genome assembly GCF_001723915.1 of Gavialis gangeticus. Taxonomy (NCBI): domain Eukaryota; kingdom Metazoa; phylum Chordata; order Crocodylia; family Gavialidae; genus Gavialis; species Gavialis gangeticus. The sequence continues at coordinate 56,264,349 of NW_017729029.1, forward strand.
TAGAAGATATTTGGTGTTTAACTGGCTGGAGCTTTTATGACAGCATTTGAATTGAAGAGTAATGGACTCTTCTGTTAAAGCAGCTAAAGCCAGACAATTTGGAACTGTTTCAAGCCTGCAAAGTATTCATCATAGAGAGGTATCAGGCTGTTGTAAAATTTGAATGGCCATCTCAATTTAGCAATAAAATGTCAGAGGAGAGCTAGACCTGCATTTTACATGCCATAACAAGTGTTTGGAATACTGATTGCACAGATACTTGATGAGCTCTTTTAATGCAGCACCCTGCCCGCACTGGAAACAAAACCACTCTGTGAGCAGAGATCCACTGGCCAGGGCCTCCCTGCAGTGGCGATACATAGGGGGTGCACCTGCACCTCCTGAGAGCGCTGTTGCATCTGCTGACAGGCTGCTTAGGTGGCAGGCAGGAGGCGGGAGCACTGGTGCCCCACTGCGAGGGCTGGCCAGGGAGTGGGAAGCACCACAGCCACTTCTAGGAGTGCTGCAGGCTCTTCCCGGCCGGCACAATCAGCCGTGGGGGCCCCCACCCTACCAGTCAGCGAGATTGTCCCCCCATCCAAGATTGCTTGGGGGGGGTACATGCCCCCCCGGCTTAGGTGGCACCACTCACCTATACCCCTATGTGCCCCTTTGTACTTGTCTGGGGTCAGTGGAGCTCAATTCCCCATCACATTCAGAAGCTGCAGAAGCTGGCATCACACAGACCCTTCACCAACAGATGACTTTCTCCCAGACAGCTGTCTATAACAGTCCTTTATTCCACAGCCCAGTGAGAGAAACAGAAAGTCACTGAGATGCTGTTCAGGATGCTACTCTGTAAGCAGCTAGCCACTGCTCTGCTCATCTAACCATATCATGGTGCTTCAGCTGCTGCGGATTCCAGAATGAATCTGTCCAACTCTGATGTCTCAATCCAAGCCAGAAATTCATTCAAATCCCTCCTGCCTAATGAGCGATAAAGGTAAATAGCATGTTTGATCTTACATTATTAGATTAAATATATGTACGGTTTACAACTATGGTTAAGAACAGTTTTCAAAGCCCATCAGCATATTTCATCCATATGGATATTTGGGGAATTTTATTAACTTTGGTCTTACTGACCATGTATATGGTTAACGCTGTATGGATTTTATCTCTTAATCCAGAAGGCTTTGCTAACACCTCTTGCTGATTTATTTGCTTTGACTAAGGAAAACGAAGGAAGGTTGTAAACTAAAGCAACCTCACAACAGGACAGTTCTCCTTGTTTTAATTAAGGCTCAGATAGCAGAAATGATCTTTAATGGCTGTATAACAGGCACATTTGACTTTATTTTGCAAACCACTCAAGTGTCCACTGAAGTCTCCACCTGAAGAGTAAAGCATATGACCCATCTGCAAACATGGGTTCCATGTACAATTTGCAGTCTCTGTCTGTGCACAGGTCCAGCAGCATTACAGCCCTGCCTGTGGCTGCCACCATAACACCAGAAGCAACAGGACCTCACCCAAACAGGGCCTCCAGGGTGATGGTGCGTGCTCCTCTGTCACAGGTGACCAGGACCATGGGAATGTGTCAGTGAGTGCTGTGTGAAATGATGGCTCTGCATGCCTGTGCAAGTCTCAGAGCTGATGATTTCATAGCTGGGGAAGTTGTGTTGATCCTGCCTCTCAGGAGGATCATGGCTTTTATATCATTAAAATATCCGTCTCTCTCACAGCTGATGTGTGGTTTGCAACTGATGATAAAGCTATGGCCCAGTTTTTCACCTAGGAGAGGGCAGCTGCAAGGAGCTGCTTGGAGCTCTATATCAAAGGCCTGTTCTACACCAGCCTAGGCCCAACCGGAGTTTACAGAAGTCACATAGCTCTAGGAGCATGGCAATGCCCAGTTTGTGCTCCCACATTCCTTTTCTCAAGCTCATGTTCCTCATATCTAGAATTCAGAAAAAGTGACACAGGAAAATCCCTAAGTAGCCAACTGCATTGAAAGTAAGATTGAAGCAGTGAGAAGAGGGCTCAGTGTCTGCTATTATTTATAAGTACGGGGTGAATTTTTAGTAACCATTCTTGCTACGGTTGTATACTAGCATCTGTATTGATAACAGGTTGTTTTACCCCCATGGGCATGGGGCCAGAATGGCCAAGGAACCTTGTTCTGTTGCAGAGATGTAAGCATAAGCAATCACTCTAAATGCTGTTCCTGTAAGGACCGAATTGTAGGCAATATGGGAAGGACACCAAGGGGAAGGCTAGAGACAGGAGCTGGGAGCGTCAGAGCAAACAGGGCAGGGGCATGAGTCCAAGCTACTGAATCCGAGGGGGGATTCCAGAGGCAGACTGCAAGCTACAGCCCAAGTCAGGGACCAAGTTACCAAGGCCAAGTGAAGCTCCCAAAAGCCAGAGTCCAGAAGAGAGACAAGCAGGGGCAGAAGTCAGAAAACCAAAGATCACAAGAGCCAGAGAGGCTTACCACAGCCAACCTCCAGGGATACTGTTGGTTGACCTGCAGCCTGCTTAACAAGGTGGAATTAGTTGGGATGGTTGCCAACCCACAGCAGCTAATCAGGAGTCCCTAACAGGGCCAACTGGTTCATTGGCTGGTGTGGGACTGCTCCTTAGAGCCCAACTGGGCAATTAGTCTAAACTCAACTGCCTGTTAGGGCCCCTATAAATAGGTGGCAGAGCATTTAGGCTAGAGAACATGTGTTGTTGGCTTCAGGAACTTCTGTGGCCTTAGACTGCCAGGCCCAGGAAACCATCTGACCTGTGCTGATACACCTAACACCGTAATATCAGGGCCCAAGGCCTTCCTTTTCATGCTGTATAATGCTTACCTTGAATTCTGGGAGATTACTTGGTGGCAGCTTGTTTTTTACTAAGAACAGTAACTAACCCAAAAATGGGGCAGGGAGTTGGGAAAAGTAACACATGAAAAATTACAGAAGGACAAACTAAGAGCTGATGTGGAAATGGGCTGGATATGTTACCCCTTGGTGAGGGGATACGACTGCAATCTACGTTACCCCATTGACTGCAATAGCTGGGGGCAGGTGCAACTGAGGAACCTCTGTTGGCACTGGGATGAATGAAGGATGCACCTAGGTTAAAACAAGACCTGCAGTAAAAATGCTATTTCCCTACTAACCGTAACCTGTTCATTTACAGCTGGAAAAGTGGCTGGGACAAGTAATGTGTATTTTCTTCAAGGTCTTGTTGCAAATATCACACACTCTATTTGTAATTTACCACTAATACGTACACAATGTAAGAGATCAGGAGCAGACAGCACTATCACTATACTTAGAGATAATGGTGCTTTTCTTTCTTAAGGCTTGATATAAACTTTGATTACATAGCATTTCTTTAATTTGCTGCTATTCAAGAAAACCCTTAGAGCACCGCAGCAAGCAATGCCTCCCTTTTACATTTGCATTTTTTAATTTGCATTTTTTAATTTCCCAGACTACAGCTCCACACCTACACAGGCATCCCCTGTGGGAGGGAAGAGAATATTTTTCAGTATGAATGATGCTGTTTCTCTTCCAAAATAGCTGTAGTTATTAATTCCAGGGATTTACAAAAATCACTTTGCTACTGTATTGCATAAGTGTGGGTTTTTTCCTATCCAACATCAGATGCCAATCTCCTGCCCCCCGGTACCCATTTTAAATAGTGTAGCCAAGCAAAAAGTTCAGACTGATCAGATGACTGGCTATCGTTCTCAGAAGTCTGATGTTGCATTCCTTGCATACTCAAAAATGCCATTGACTTCAATGAGGCTCTGGGGCCTGTAATGGATGCTGTTATTATTTAGTGTTTTCACTATGCCCCCAAAATGTGCAGGCTTTTCATACAGAACATTATAGATGGGGACACAGACACAAGATACATAAAGGGACTTCAGCATCTAAATGTCTCTGAGGTACCAAGGGAAAATGTTTATGGCTGTCTCTGTCACCTCTGACTGTGCCAGAAAGACTATGCCCCACCCATTAACTCATGCTCCTACACACCAAGTGTCTAAAAATGTAAAGCTGGCACTGGAATGTAGCCACTATTGCACCAATCAGAATACCCAATATTGAGAGCTTCAGAGTGGAGCTGGGCATATGCTGGGTGTACGCTAAGCAGCAGCTATGTTACATTTTTCTGGCATGTGGAGTGGGAATATGTAGCACTCTGTAGTAGTCAGAGGTGCTGGAGGCATGCCACTGACATGCACCACCCAGGCAAACTCTGCAGTATGGGGCCTCTGCCTCCTTCATCTCCCCCCCCTCATTTCTGTCTGGTTTCTGGGACCTAGTGTGTGGGCAGCCCCCTCCCCAAAAATATATGAGTAAGACTTTATTTTGAGCTATTATGCAATTGCCTCTATGTACACTACTCAAAAACAAATCAGGACAAATTCTTTTTAAAAATAAAATTAACATATGTTATATAGTAGAGGTTTGAATATGTGATTTGTTTTTATCTATAATTTGTTAAAATGATATCTTCTGAAAGATTGTGTGTGCAGCCCTTGACAGCTCATCAAAACTTGTTAAGTGGCCCGCCAGTCGAAATAATTGCCCATTCCTGCTGCAGACTGATGTGGGAAGTGCATTCTGTATATGGTTGAGGTAAGAGCGGGAATCATAGAACAATAGAAATTAAGGGCTGAAAGGGACCTCGAAAGATCATGAGTACCTCTTGCTCTAGGCAGAAATACTGCTGAGATCAAATGATCTCAGCAAGGTGTCCGTCCAGTCTCCTTTTGAAGACTTCCAAGGTTGGGCACTGCACCACCTCCTTGGGAAATCTACTGCAGATTCTGGTCACCCTTACCATAAAGAAGTTCTTCCTTACATCCAAGCTGAAACCACACTCTAACAGTTTATGGCCATTGCTCCTTGTCCTCCACTGGGGCACCATAGTGAACAGTTTTTTCCCCTGTTCCAGATATTCACCCCTTACATACTTATAAATGGCCACCAACTTCTCCCCTCGGTCTTTTATTCCCCAGGCTGAACAGTCCCAGATCCCTTAGTCTTTCTTCATAAGGTTTGTCCTCCAGGCTCTTCATCATTCTTATGGTCTTTCTCTGGACCCTTTCAAGATTCTCCACACATTTTTTGAAGTGCAGCGCCCAGAACTGTGCACTGTACTCCAGCTGGGGTCTCACCAGTGCTGAGTAGAGAGGAAGTATCACTTCCTTAGCCCTGCTTGCAATGCATCAGCTAATGCATCCCAGTATGCTATTAGGTCTGTTGACTACACCATCACACTGGCAGCTCATGTTCATCCTGTGATTGACCATAACCCTGAGGTCCCTTTGAGCCATCATACTGGCCAGAACATTTCCTCCTAACCAGTATTCATGTTGCTGGTTACTTCTCCCCAGATGAAGCACTCTGCCTTTATCCTTATTGAACTGCATCCAGTTCCACTCCACCCACCTTTCCACCTTGTCAGGTCTGCTTGGATCCACATCCTATACCCTAGTAGGGATGCTTTTCCCAATAACTTAGTATCATCCACAAACCTAAATCACTGACACGGATGTTGAACAGCACAGGGCCAACTGAACCCTGGGGGAC
>NW_017729029.1:56274930-56287389 GCF_001723915.1 Gavialis gangeticus
TCCTATACCCTAGTAGGGATGCTTTTCCCAATAACTTAGTATCATCCACAAACCTAAATCACTGACACGGATGTTGAACAGCACAGGGCCAACTGAACCCTGGGGGACACCACTGGCCACCTCCTGCCAAGACGATACAGACCTGTCCATTAACACTCTCTGGGTTCAACCCCCTTAGCCAGTTCCCAACACACCTGACCATGGACTCTGCCAGCCCACAATCCCGGAGTTTTTTTATAAGAGCATTATGGGAGACCATATCGAAGGCTTTTAAAATCCAAGTATATGACATTAACCACGTCTCCCACATCTAAGCAAGGTTGGTCAGCCATGACCTGCCCACAATGAAACCATGTTGGCTATCCTTCAACATTATGTCTTCTGCCAGTCTCTCACAAATGGACTTCTTTATAATTTTTTTCCAAAAATGTACTCTGTATTAAGGTCAAACTGACTGGCCTATAGTTTCCCAGATCCTCCCTCCTCCCCTTCTTAAAGAGTGGTACTACACTGGTCCTTTTCCAGTCTTCTGGGACCTCACCATGAGTCTTCAAATACCTTTGCCAACAGTCCTGCAATGACTCCAGGCAATTTCCTCAGCACTCTCAGGTGTAGTTCATCTGGTTCTGCTCACTTGAAGACAGTCAGCCACTCTAAGTGCTCCCACACCAGCTCGACACTGACCATTGGTTGGCAATTCCCCCTCTCCCCCCACCCCTGCATCTGTCCAGTATCCAACCAGGCAGGCAACCACCATTTGAACACCAATGCAAAGTATTCATTAAAGAGTTCAGCTTTCTCCTGACTGTCTGTTATCAGCTGTCCCTTCCCATTCTGCAAGGGCCCCGTATTTTCCCTTTGTCTTCCTCCTGTTCCCTATATACCTAAAGAAGGACTTCTTATTGTCCTTGATTTCCTTCACCAACCTGATTTCAGTCACCGCCCTTGCCTTCCTTTTCCTCTCCCTACAAATACAAGTTATACTTGTGTATTTATCCTTGGTGACTACCCCTTGTTTCCACTATCTGTAAGCCTGATTTTTCTCTTTTAAGCACTCCTTGACTCCTCTGGTAAACTCCCTGGCCCGTTTACCACCTTAATGAGGAAGGTGAGAGAGGGAGATGTATAAGGGGTCATGTGGTTGATGACACAATGGATTTGATCCCATTTCAGATTATTTCATACACAACTGAGTGGCATCAACCTTCAGAAGCACTTGTGTCCTACATTTTGGGTTATCCTATGGCAGGTTACACAACCTCCTCAATAATCATCCCCACCCCAACAACCATGCAAAGGTTCCATGATAAATTCAAATCTACATTGCTCCTGTGCAGATGCAGGCATGGGTCTAACTGGATCTGCAAGAGTGGATCCATACAGAGCCCCAGTGAAAGGGACTCTGAAAAGGTGGAGGGGCCCTCCTATGCAGATCCAGTTTCAAGATAAGGGCCTTGGTGCCAAATAATGTTTAACTGCTATGTATTGATCTGTTAAACGTTGAATTGTGAAAGAAGATACAAAATGCATTCTTCATACATATGGTAACCCCTCTATAGGGTGGAACCAGACGTCTGAGGCCTTCTAGGTCAGTTTTATAATGAAAGGGAAACCAGTGACAGAGTCTGGGGATGTTCTAGGTGTAACTTATGTTTCTTACACATAAGTACCAGTCTTGCAACAGGGTGGGAAGCAGAAGGACAATCACTTCTATTAGTCTGACAACAATGCCCAGGGAGCCACTTAAGAATTGACTCCAACTACAGACCAAGGCAGAGAGCAAATTCTCTTGCTGTTCACATAGCTCTCTCTACTCAGAACCCTGCACAACAAATCTAACAAAAACACAGCATGTCATCCCCAGACGGAACATTTGCTCACATAGAAAAAAAAAAAAGCTTGGAAGATTATATGGAACTGCTCCACCTCATAACATCTGCCATAACAATCCTTTATTTGTCAGCCTTTTCCTTTATGATGCCCCTTTCTTAAAGCTTGACTAGGTTACGGCATCAAAGGGGCAGAGTAATCATATTGATTCACTTAAAAGAGGAAAGAGAAGTATATAGTGCACAATCTGCCTATCATATCACTTCAAAATTATATTAAATGGCAAGATAAGGTACTGGGGAAAAATACCCAGCCATATAAAACAGCAAACGTACCAACTGGAGCTTTTACACAGGCATGAGGTCTGATAAACTATCATGGTTATATGGTCCCTATCATTCAAAGTGCTTTATCCACATGAAAAAGGTCTCACTATGTATTTTCACACATGGATAACATGAAGCAGAGAACAGGTAAGTGCTCGATTACAGGATCACACAAACAGTAAGTGGCAGAGACATACATGACCCAGAAATCCTGGTTCTCAGAATGATGAAATTTCTTTCCCATTGTAACATAACTTCATCCTCTGTATCTTCTAATGCAGCAGTTGACAATCTTTTTGTGGCAGCAGGTTACAATGACACAGCTCAGGTCCAAAGTGGGCTGGTACTAGGACGTGGCCACCAGTACTACCACTTCTCCTGGATGCTCAGCTATAGATCACCACCAGCTGGGCAAAGCTCCCAGCTACCGAAGTCCCACACATCTGCAGGCTGGATCAAGTGACTTCATGGACCAGATATGGACAATGGGCTGTAGGTTTCCAGCCCTTGTTGTAAGGTATGAGCTTTAGGTTGTAAGCTCTCCAGGTTGGGAACTCTCTCTGTATACAGCAGGGAGGACTTTGGCAACTCTTTACATATATTAAGTATAGCAAATTTTCTTGTATACAACATACGTCTTTCCCCTCAGAATCAGCCCCCCATCATTGAGGTGTGTGTATTAAGGAAGGGTAACTGATTTTCTGCTCAGGATAGATACCCCACAGCATAACAAATGTGACATTTATTCAGCTGTTATTCAGGCAGCTGAGGGAGCTAATTGACTCAGTGGCTTATTATTTTTCACTCCACAGGTGTTAACAATCATCTGTCCTTCTTAATGGTCTTGATGTTCCACTAATCAAGCTAACCTTTGTTAGAGCAATTTTGCTGTCTGCTAGCTGCTTCTGGTCCCTCTCCTCCTAGTTTACAGGCTTGGGGACTTTTTACCTCTTTCAAAATCAAGGATCTGCCTTTAGCAGCAGCTAGGGAGGGTGAGTCAGCTGAAAGGGAGGGTGAGTCAGCTAGAGATTAGGCTGTGTCCCTTGCTCTATGCAGCTATGACTGGAAAAATCTTATTTTCTTCATTCTGCCTTTCAAAAAGAAGGTGCATATTATATTCTAGGGCAGGCTGTATGCTAGATAATACATTATAAGTACTATTCCCAGTCTGCTGCTCTAACCACTAAACCTACCAATGTTTCCACACTTCAGATTTAACTGACTTCTGAAGAGATCATTTTGAAAGTCTATGTTAATTGCATTACTTCAGTACTACTAATTAACATGTAATAATAATAATCATGACTAATAATAATGCTGCTAATAAGGATTTAATCCTACAGATTGTTTTTATGAAAGCACTTTGATAATAATGATTATTTATTCTTTTAGTGCATTTTTCATGCAAACAGCTCCAAGTACAGTGGTGATTAATAAAGCTAAAGAAATTGAGAAAGAGACAAAATAATAAGTTTCTGAGACTACCAATGTGCTGATCTTATTAATGAAACATTGAACAAAAAATGGGGTTGTAAAAGATATTCCTCAGGACAAAAACTTCAAGCAGGAGCAAACATGCCTGTGTCTCAATGCCACTTCTGTTGTTAGTCCAGCAAATACAATAAATGGCAAATGATAGTTACTACTTGCATTGTGGCCTGTGGAACAGATCCTCAGCTGGTCCAGCTGCAGTGGAACAGTGCTCATTTATGGTAGCTGAGAATGTGGTCCAAAATCTTCCAAGTGTCCCAGCATGAACAAATGCTGAACATGTCTCTTCCATGATGGGCACCAGGAGACTGTTAGGGCCTTTGAGTTGCACTTTGAGCTCAAATGTTGACCGCTGTTAGTTTTAGCTTGAGTTTGCAGCAGTCACACCTTAAGGTGAAAAACCTTCTCTGACTGTCCCCCACCTGCACAGCTGGGGCTTGCCACTGTAGGGCTGGCAAGCAGGGGCTGGACTAGGAGATGCAACTGTGGGTTGCCACTACAGGCCTGGTGAGCCAGGGCAGGCTACTAGTCCCCCTCTAGGTGGGGGGGATTGTGTGAGAGATAAGTTGGGAGGGTGGAAACATGGAGCTGGGTAGTAGCGAGTTAATGGGATGGGGGTGAGTAATGAAATGAGAGGTGGAAAGGAAATGGGTGGTGAAATTAAGTCAGCCACAGAAAGATAAAATAAAAAGAAGTGAAAAAGGAATTTAAATAGAAATAAAGAGGAAGTAAATTAAAGAAGGTCTCATGTTTTAATAAATTTGGATCTGGGATTGAGGTGCGGGGGGTGCTGGTCGTGCTTTCATGGGATGTGGGAGTGGTGAGAGAAGGTACTTTTGGGGGGAGCTCCTTCCTCTGCCCTGGATAGGAAGCCCCAGCTCATGGAGACCTGATCCAGCCCTCTACTTTGTGCCCCACCTCCCCATCCTCTAATCCCCATGCCTGGTCCTGTCCATGCCCCATGACCTGGTTAGCTGGCATATACTCTGCAGGCTGTTTCCATGGCGTTGCACCCCTGGGGATGGGAAGGTCACACCTCCAAGAGTAAGAGGAGAGTTCGCTTGGTGCCAGAACATCCCCCTGGGCAACAGAGTTCAGGGGGTGGAAAGTTTGTCCACACAGAACAGCAGGATGGGGAGGGGACATTGCATCCTGCTATGCTGGAGGACTGCATTTGTGGGGAATGGCCACACATTAATGGAACGTGAACTGGGTAACATGGATCAGAGATAAACCTACCCTGGAGTGGCGTAACTTTAAGCTACCTAAAGCATGCTTAAAACTAGTCTCAGGTGTAAATGTGTGGACAGTCCAGGGGGTAAGAGCTCCAAGAGCCACATAAAATGAATGAGTAACAAGGCCCTTAAATACTACCAGTAGTTGGGTGCAGTGGAGATGGTGGCTATGGAAAAATAATCTAAGATATCTTGGTAATTTAGACATATTAAGAGGGGTGTTGTGGGTCTCTCTTGTCTGTAGTATCTAGGATTTTAATTCAGGAGAAATGCTTCCCTTCCAACCCTCCTTGCCCTAGATTAAGCAACTGGCTGCAACCTGGCCAAAGTTAGATTTTCACTGACATGTCTATTGAGCAACAGAAGAAATTGAGCTGGATCAGAACTGCCAGGAAGGCCAAGTCTGCGCTACACAATTCTGCCAGCGTGGCTGTGTCGACTAGGAATGTGCAAAAATGATACCTCTCTGCCTGCGGACCTGCTGTGCAGACCCAACTTCTACCAGCAGAAGAATCCTTTTGCCAAGACAGTATATGGCATTTGGGAACTGGGGTAACCAAGGACCCTTTTTACTGGTATAAGAAGCATCTCCACTAGGTGGCTTTCCCAGCTGTGTAGCTCCACCCACAGACCCCCCCCCCAGGGTGTTTCTACATGTGAAATTAATGCAAAGCAATAAACTCCAGTGCATATCATGCTGGAGTTTATTTCTCCCAGGTGCCACATCCACATATATGCCCAGGACTGTAGCGTATTGAGTCACGTTCAAGAAGCCCTGGCTGGCAGAGGCCTAGTGAGTCAGCCTGCCAGCTCAGGGCTGCTCCGACCTGGCTCAGCGTGCTGCAAAGAGGCTGACTGGGGCACAAGGGTGCTCCAGTGCAATGCTAGCCGGCAGGCAGCCCATGCACTGAAGCAGTTGTGTGCCAGCCAGCCCCATCAGTGTTTACACGTGCACTGCTGCACAGTCAAAAGCACAGCAGGATGCTACTTATATTTACAAGCAGTAACCTATGGCAGAGTTAATTAGTTTACTGTGGCCTAATAGAGCTGCACACGTAGACGTAGAGACTTTACTGTGGAGCTAATTAGGCAGCTCCGCAGTAAATGTCTCATGTAGACACACCCTCAGTATTGTAGACTAACCCTAAAAAAGAAATTCAGTGGGAAAGGTCCCCATTGGAAATCAGAATGCTCACAGGGAGAACAACTTTCTAATTAAAACTTGTTCCTATCTTGTGACAATCATTTCAACAGTGTGCTTTTACTGTGACACCAGAAGGAACTGCATTCAGAAATACATTGTGTGTGAGAGAAGGGAGGTCTCTGAACTGAACCTTACTGGAGCTTTGGATATAAATGGCAATAACCCACAGTGACTTGTCACAGTGACATATCCAGATGCTGGCATTTAGGAAAGCAGACAGGGCAGCAGTGGGTTTTGGGAGGAGTTGCATGGGAATATCCAAAGCCAAGGTCTGGGAGGAGCAGTTACTTGGAAGAAGAGCTGAGGCACAGGAACCTGTTTCTGGGGAATTTCTCCTCATGGTTCCCTTTTTCCTCTCCCACTTCTACATAATGATATTTGCTTGGTTAGCTTGGAAAATGATGAATTATAAACAAGGTAGAAATAAAAAACCCCAAGAAACTCCAGGTGAACATGGGATGGTGAAATGACGGAGCTGATAAAGCAGAAGCCCAGCTCGTGGACGGGGAATGTGTGCGTAGGTGGTAAGAAATAGCTGGCGTGTTTTGAATAGACACTGTATAAACACTGTCCGAGGTTCATGGAAGTACTGAGCAGCCCCGACTATCTTTCTGTGAAGGGGGTGAACAATATTTCTTTCCAAATAAATATCAAGAGGAGCTGCAGAAATCCAGTTAAAACAGGAAGAGATCTTAGCAGATCTAACAGAGGCTTTCTACACTGCTAGGTGATCATTCTCTAAACTAATCTGCAAACAAAGATAATGAAGGCTAGCTGTTCCTCAGGGGATGGTCATATTTTCTAACTCGGGAGTAAGTTATGTCGAATGAGAAGACAAAAAGTCATAAACTAGACTCGGATGGTTAGCCAGGCAGGAGGTGCAGGGAGGGTACAGTTCTTTAGAGTGAATTGCTTGGGTTACATGCTGTAAGTAGAGACAATAGGAATCTGTGGTAAATGCTGGCATGCAGAGAGTGCCTCACCAGGCCTCCTGCAATTTGCAGAACTCAGCAGAATTTCTTCTTGCTGAGATGGGCTCAGATTTCAGTGCTCAAGATCACTATGACACAGGGAAGGCTGTAAAAAAAACAGCTGGATCCTCAAGAGCTCACCAACCTTGAAGGTGAACCATTTTGGGTGGCTAGTTTGAGATTTCCAGAGGCTGCAGATACCTCGTCTACACTAGGGTTCATGGCAATGCTAACAGCAGTACAGCTGGACAGGGGAAGAGTCTCACTTGCAGCTTAGATTTCAGAGAAGACGACAAAACCCAGAGGAAGAACGTAGTTCCATGAGGAAACGTGGATTATGGACACACTGACTGTCTATCGTTCCCAGGGTTACCAGATACACCCACTTGGCATGCCTAAAGTGGGCCCAAGCCTGCTTCAATGGACACCAGTGGGGGTTTTGCTAGGCATTTTCATGCAAGCAGGATAGGGCCCGACTGCAGTCAATCAGAATGTCCCTAACAGCAAGGCTGTGGAAGGCAAGTTCATTCTACTTCCTCCTGGTTGCCACTGGCGTGGCGGTGGCTGAGGTTTTCAGACATGAGCTCCCCTGCACACAGTCAACATTCAACCAATATCTAACCCCCTATCTAGAGTCAGAATTAAGCATCTGCTCTTGGTTAACGGTTCCTTCTCTAGCTGGCAATGTGACCTCTCTCTCTCCTCAGTCCCACTTCACCTCCGTGTATACAGAATATCATCCCAAGTGAAACGAACATTATCAGAAGCACATTTACTGTATGTTTGTGTTAGGAGACCAGGGTCACAGCCATTAATCCAGAAGATTGCTCCATGATGGATTACCCCAAACAGTGTTTTGCACAAAGGTTATACGGTATATCACACATAGGGCAAAGATCATATAAGCCTTCTGCTGAAGCCTCACTGAAGTCACGTTTACTGTAAACAAGAGGTCAAATTCCACAGGAAAGCAATAGGAACTACATACATGACAGTGGGGCAGTCAGCCTTCAACAGACCCACTCTGCATTTATGTTACTCGTCCTGTACATGCTAGCTATGGTTTGGCAAAGGTCGCAGTTAGAAAACAGAAGACAATCAGTCTGTGCGTGCTCTGTTACGTTGCATTTGGTGACATGAGGTGTGTCATGGAAAGTGGCAGAACAATGGAGAGAGAATTTGCCTGCTCCAGCAATGGGGATTTGGAAGTGCAAGGGACAGTGAGAGGACACAGTGCTGGAAATAAAGAGAGGGCCAGCTTCCTTAGGGGAGCGCTGTCCTTACAGGGAAGCCAGGTGGAAGAGAATCAGGCAGGCTGTTAATATCAGTCTTGTCCAATTAACTCCTAGTAAAGCCGAGGCAATCAGGATGGTGACAATTACAGATTTCAGAACACAGTGGTACTCAAGTGGTCAGCGCAGGAATCGTGAGCAGTTACAAGTGTTTCAGGAATAGCAATAACAGTATGAGCTAATTAGCGATGAGCAGGGTTTGGAATCATTTACTTGGAAGATAAAGACTGTAAATTGCTAAAAGCAGGCCCTGCTTGAAGAAGTGAGTGGCATGCTTCCAACTAAAAGCAGTACGTCAGTGATGAATCCCACTATCACATGAATTTTTTGGTGGGCACTTTCAGGGCTTTCCGCAGCTTCCCCTCTCTAATTTTACCATACGGTTAATGACACAATGGATTCGATCCATTTTACCTGTATGCAGCAGCTATTGTCAAACAAAAAATTCATCATTGGATACAAAGCACTGCTTTGTTAGCTCTGAAGATTTCTATTTTCCCTTTCCTTTCTTAGGATGTTCAAAGGGATATTTTGCCCATGAAAGCCAACCTTGCATACTTAAAGCACTAGAACGTGAACTGCTTATTTATACTCAGGCCAGGTGCTATGTAGATTATCACAGTCAAGCTTTGCTGTTCTGTGTTACAAAGACCTCCACCTTGACCTCTACCCAAAAGAAAGGAAAGCGAGAGAAGTAGTTTTGTATACTAACCAGACTATGTCTCTTCTGAATAGAGACTTCAGTTATCAATACCAAGAGGGGAGTTCAGGAGCTTTCTGCACTGGGCTATTACGGATGACTGGAGCTGATCTGAGACCAAACTTGAAGTCAGGGCATTGCTGGAATTTCAGAAGGGCAGAATCTCTGTCAGAGAGCAGCAGTGCTAATTACATGATGAAGGGGTCATTTTTCAGGGTGACATGTAAGGTATTAGACGTGCATCTCACTTTAATATCGACAAAACACGTGCGCCCATCTCCCTGAGCATTCAATGGAAAATGTACCCCTTAACTTGAGCAATGAGACAGGGATGAAACTCATTTGTTTCATTAAGGAATTGTACAGAAAAAAAATTAACTGAAAGAGTCTACAAAGGGCATCTCCTGTCAGAAAAAATAACAAACAAGCCTAAATTGTGTCATTATTTAAATTGGTGGTTCTCAACCTTTTTTGTACCAGGACCCATTTGTACACATTGATGGCCAGTTCTGACCCAATGCCTCTCATTCCCAACCTGCTGCCCCCTGCCCCCAGGTCCCAGCCCCCCAGGGTGTGGAGCAAGGGGTATATTTGTGGGGTATGGAGGGTGTGTATGGGGTAGGGGGTCCCCAAGAAGCCCATTGTAGGCTAGATTTCTGCCAGCCTGCAAGGCAAAACACTGTCTCCCACGTTGTTCTCCTTTAAAGGAGCTTCCATTTTTAAAGTTTGTTTGTGGCCCTTTCATATATTCTTGCAACCCACTTTTGAGTCATGACCCACAGGTTGAGAAACACTGATTTAAAAAATAAATGTCTAAACGATCTAAAATCCCTTCTCCTTCCACTCTACACGTGTGTGTGCATGTGGAGCAGCAGCAGGCTGAGTGACTACTCTAGTATTTTAGCTTTCTAGACCTGGGACATGGCCAGGAAGGGCAAAGTGCTGCTCAGGAGATGAGGTCCAAAGGTGAACAGCTGCTCTGCTCCTAGGCTGACTATTTGCCAGGCTAATCCAGGAGCTTTCTGTATAGGTATTTGAACAATCCCTTCCTTCCAGTTCTTAACATCATCTCTTGTAGCCAAACCACCTTCACCAGGGAGACTTGTCTGGAAAGGGAGTTTGGGGATCCCAGAGCCACTGGCTACGGCAGTCCCTTGAATGCCTTATTTAACCTGTTTTTGTGTACCTGCAGTAATGATGTTTTGAATACCCCCTTTGGGAGGTTACTATACTGACCAATTAGCCTGCATCTAAGAACTTTTTCCATGTACCTAGTGAAACTTATTCTCCCCTAGCACCAGTTTGCAGATCCAATGATATTCTGAGCCTAGGACTAATTTATATCAGCATTTCAAAGGTATTTATTGGCCAGTATCATTCAATTAAACCCCAAAAAAGGAGATCTAGGACACCAGATAATTTTCACTAAACTCAAGGGGAAAGACTCACTTTGGTCTGAAGAAGCATCATTTGGGCCCTGAAATGCTTGACTGTAGTCATTAATGGTTAATTTTTGGATATATGTTGCAGTGCACAAGGAAGCAGATAAATGGCATTTCCAGTCATTAAACTTTGATGTTCAGAGAAAGCTGGCACCAAACTTCATTATGTTAAAACTGGCATATAGGGTAGAAATAGCACAATTTGATATTTATGACATGATTGTTTCTTATAAATATTGAAATGTGGTGATTATTACTGGAGGAGCCTGGCTATCACTTCTACACAAGGCTTTCAAAAAGGAACAAGTAGGAATGACATCTCTCCGCGAAAATCTGCAAGACAAAAATATCTCCCTAGTTCCCCAGCGATGTGAGAACAGGGATGAAATCAAACTTAGTGGAAAATATTGAACTCTAGAATGAGATTAGGAGGCCTGGTTCTGACTACTTTCACGTTGGGGACCATGGGCATTGGACCAGTGCACAAGCAATGGCTAGACTTAGACCCAAGGAAGTTCTGCCCTAGCCTGAAGCTCTAAGAGAGCTGAAGATTTTCAAAGGGGCTTAGATTCGAGTGCTCATCTTCCATTGAAAGCCATCACTTCCCTGAGCAAATGATATTTTCCAGAATAACCCAGTATACGTTCAGTTGAAACATGCACCTGAGTGCAAATGTGCTCAATATGCAAACTAAGGTATTATAAGTGAAAGAGAAACTGTGTCAAGGAAGCCTGTATCATCTGTACTCTGTAATTCAAGATCAGAGGTCCCAAGTGTGCTAATTTTGAATTCTTTCAGGGTTACCTGTCTCCAAAGCAAATCAGCTCTGCCAACTGAGACACCCTGGAGTGTATATTGAAAACACTTCACTATCGCTTGAAGTGACAGATTAAGATCCCTGGTAACAAAGTTTTACTCACTCCAGTCCTCAAACAATTCCCCCAGCCCCACTTTCAATTCAGGATCAGGTTCAAAACTGACAGTATTGTTCATAAAATCTTCCATAGAGCCATTCCAGCCTGCTTTATGGCCTTTGAGACTGATTCAGCTCTTGTTTGTAGCAGTGACAAACAGAAGTAAATCCAGAGAAATCAGGGCTGCTTTGCTGCAAGACCAGAATGAGGCTCCTCTTCTCTCTCTTCTCCCTGTAACTATAACAATGGTTTCTTTGCTGTCCTGCCATATGATAAATTCTTGGCACAGAAGGATTCTTCTCTGTATCCCCTGCTTGCTACAGCCCTTTCCCAGTATCAAACGCCTTTCTCAGCCTTCCATCAGATCTCACTTCTCAGGTGAAAATTCATCTTTCTTCCTCACTATACCTCTTAATTTCTCCATCGTTGATGTTCTATATCTCTATACTATTAAACTCTGTTGAGTAGTTTGGGTCAGTTTCTATTAAAGACACACCTTAGACAAAATATGGCTACACTGTATTGTGCCAGTCTCTGATGAAACAGGTAACTAGACATATGCTCTTTGCAGTGTTTCTCAAACACAGGGTTGTGACCTTAAGGGGCTAGTGGGGTCCAGAAACACAACTGGGGGTTGCAAGGTTTGAAAATTTTATGAGTCTATGGAAAGAAAATAAAATTTTCAGAGTAACTTTGGGGCAGCTTAAACCTTCCAGCATTCAAAGTTCCAATATAGTGGTATTGTGCATTTTTTGCTCTTACTTTTACAATATGTGTAAGTGATCATTAATATTTTTACTTCAAGTAGTGGGTTGCCAAGCTGAAAAGGTTATGAAATACTGGGCAAATGGATGAAGTGATTTCTGACTCGAACTGGTGCTTGCTCTCGTTTGGAGATGGACTGTCTACAACAGGTCAGTGTCTCCATCTTGTTTCCAGTAGGCCAACGCTGACTTCACTCGGAGGGGGACTGAAGCCAAGGTGAGATTATGTATTTCATAAGGGTTAATATTAAGAACAAATCAGAGAGTACTGAGAACTCGCTCGCTGGCAT
>NW_017729029.1:56292389-56297304 GCF_001723915.1 Gavialis gangeticus
AGGTCAGTGTCTCCATCTTGTTTCCAGTAGGCCAACGCTGACTTCACTCGGAGGGGGACTGAAGCCAAGGTGAGATTATGTATTTCATAAGGGTTAATATTAAGAACAAATCAGAGAGTACTGAGAACTCGCTCGCTGGCACGGCTCCATTACCTCCTTCTTCCTCCTACACCCTACATATCAGCAGAAAATGTCTCCTAATTTTGTATGTGAAGTATACTGACCCTAGATCTAAATGCTGTTAATGGGGCAACTTATGAGTGAGATTTTTAAAAGTTGTTTGTATGTTCCCAAAAAGATTTTTAAAAACCCTGTTACAGCTGATTAGAAATACAATTATTTCTGGAGTTTTTCAATATCTGAGATACTCAGTAGGTTTCTCAGAGCCTAAAGATACTAAAAAAAGGTTATGTGTTTGAAAATGATGTGTGGCCTATGAAGGATGTGTCATTGTCATTTCTGTGCCAGATGAATTACTGGGTGCAAGTCCTTGGGAACACTATGCACCATTCTGTTTTCTAAGGGATTCCCAAGAAGTCATGACTCAGAAGAGTCCTTCTGGGTAAAACTTCAGGGATACTGGAAAAAGGGCCTTAGATTGTTCCCTGGTGCAGTCAGTCAGGCTCAGAGTGTGATTTTTAACAGTGGCTCTCACACCATTGACTCAAGCGTCTTATCTGTCTTAGGTTATCTATATGCCAAGGCAACCTGACTTGTCACTGAATCAACAACAGAGGATGAAAAGCAACCATCATGTTTGTCACCGTATCAGATTAAGTAAGCCTACTGTTTATGAAAGCTTATGCTACACATCTCTGGTTTAGAAATCCACCCTGCCTTCAACCATCCTGTTCACTGGGACCCTAAGGGACTGCTGATAGGTATACTTCCTTGGGGAAGTCTGCAATCTACTTAGGTATCAGCATCTGATGAAGTGAGCTTCAGGTCATGAAAGCTTGTACTCTATCTATATACACACTCTACTTTGATTAGTCTAGTGGTTCTCAAACTTTTTTTTCAGGGGCCACTTGAAAATTGCTGAGGGTCTCAGCGGACCACTTAATAAACTAATAGTAATAAAAATAAATCAAGTGCAGGGCCAAGTACAGATATTCTCGATTGTTCTGCAACCTTTCTTTGGAGCACCTGAATGGAGCTCGCGGACCAGTGGTGGTCCATGGATCACAGTTTGAAAGCCTCTGGCCTGAAGGTGTAAATCTACCTGCCTTCTAATCTACTTAAGCGCATCATTCTCTTTGCATGGACAAGCAGAATCACTCCTCTGTCTGACTTCAAACTACAGGAGGCAACTATGAGTTCATGACAAATACCAGACTAAAATCAAAGGTAAAATCCATCATGTTTTTCATTTTCTATTCACAAAACACTTGGGACAGTCTCAGAGTAGGCACGGTGGCCAGGAGTTCCGGATAGCAAAACTTTAAAAATGAACTTGAACAGGAAATTGCAGAACAGGAAATCATCCAAAGACTGGGCTGCATTAGGTATGGTCTAAACCAAGACTCTGGATGCTTATCCAACTACGTGGATCAGCTTTTACAACCCCTATGTTGCTCGGTGAGTTAATGGCTTTGTTTTTCTCTCTCCTACCCACCTTGCCTCTCCTAGAACTTTTCCCTTCTTATTTTAATCATGGCTTTCTATTTAGAAGTTCTGCTTCCTGTAGTCCCTTCATAACATCTGATGAAATAAGCTACTTCTTATAGAAGCATATGCATCTCTGAGTTAGTTAGCTTATAAGGTGTAAATGCACCATGCCTTCTGTGAGAGTTTCAGAGCCATCTCACCTAAATAAATAACATAACTGCTATTGTTGCATGGACACTGAAGTCACCCAAAGCAATAAACATAGGCGATTTCATTACTCAGAGTCTGGCATACGGAGCCTCTGTTGAGAATGAACCAAAGGATGATCAAGCTCTCATGCAAAGAAAATATTTCTAGCCCTTATTGTTCAGAAGAGAACGTGGGAAATATGAACTGATGGAAGGACGCTTTCCTGAATCTGCAGACAGCCTCCAACAGTAGCTCTGGGAAGTGTAAGATACTCCATTCAGTTTGAGAGATTGACTCAGAAACCTAAAGATGACAATTTAAATGTAAAAATGTTCAGTATTTCATTGGCCAATCAATTTTGCAGACTGTCCAGCTAATCGATTTATTGCCAAACTCCATTCTGCCATCCCCTCAACTCCACAGGTGCTTGGAGTCACAATTACTGCTCCCCACAGGTCCAAACCTCTAACTTCACACCTGACAAGAGATGATGTATAGTTAGCATTTCCAATCCACCACGCTGCAGAACACTGGGAATGGAAAATGTGGGGGACATTCTAAGATAAACTGAATTTAATATCTGAAGAAATAATACAGTGGCCCCTGTCCTGACTATATTATTCATTTTCATATTTAATTCATAAAAATCTCCATCTTTTAATTTAAATGAGACTGCTACAGAATTTCCAGCCCCCTGCAGGAGACCGCCCCAGAATTTAGGCACTTTGCTGCAATGTTTAGTTCCAGCTTGCTACAGAGGGTATGGAGCCCAATTCCAATTACCCTCCTGTTATATACCTGTTTTTATACTTTGGAGATCTCTTAAGCAAGTTTTACATTTTCTGAAACACCTTTGAAAAAGAAATGGATGGGCTCAGTCTAAAACACCTGTAGGCACAGGGCCGGATTCTGATCTCATTTAACACGGCCGTCCACCTGGCCTTACCTTGCTGAAGTTAATGAAAGGCCTGTAGGCCTTCACGTACTGAATTTAGCTATCTGCCATGTCTCTGAGGTTACAACGCCAACCTAAGAGAAGGTACAATGTAAGATCAATGTTAAGGAGAGAATTTCATTTAAGAGACCATCCTTTGCCATCAGACATGATAGGAGATTTACTATTCCAATATTCTTGTTGAAACTAGAAGAGAGAGAGAAAATAAACAGGAACATATATTTTCATTTTATGACTGAGAACAACATTTCATACTGTAAACATATCTTGGTCTATAACATTTACCCAGTAAAAAAATAATTTCAATACAGTCCTTATTGCTGGCTTGGCAGAGCCTTCCTAGAACATTGTGTTAATGATTAATATGAAGTCAGTGGAATTCCACAGTTGCTGAGAGTCTTGTGCCCAAGAATGAACTGCATTGCTAAATCAGCAAAGACAGTTGTCAAGGTAACCTCTATGTAATCTATTTAACTGGCTCCCAAAACACCAATCAAGGTCAGATAACGCACTCAAGCACCATATGAACACACTCATACGGCATAAAGCTTTGTATCAAGACAGCAGGGAGGAAAAAACCTCATTAGGAAGTAGGGGGGAAAAAACTAAATTCAGTTTTGAGGAGTGTTAATTGGGATTGCAGTTAGCTTTGTAGGGAAAGTATGCCACTCTTTTGAACACAGCCTATCTGTGTAAGAAGTAATTTCACTCCAGTTCAGTTTGAATGGAAATATCCTTCCAGCACTGAAAAAAAAAGCAGGCACTGGTAAATTATTCATTTCATTTATTGTTTTATTAATGCACAGACTTGTATTTACATTCTCATATACGGTGCTGGTTTTGTTTTGTACGGTGCCCTGCCATAGATCCCCATATTACTTAAAAGCAATCTCCTTGGGCAGTGGACCTCCAGTGGAGGCATCTCACCAGATACCCAACATCCCTCTAGCATAAGCCAATGCCATTGGTCAAGCCGCACTACTGGATCACCATCTTCATGACAGCTTTCTATCCCCCACAGCAGTTACTGGAAGGGAGAACAATCTTATTCATCAGTCTAATTATCAGTTTTTTAAATAATTTGGATTTGAAGTTAGATTACAAACATTATTTACCTGCTCCTCATACTTATACAGATAGCACTAATAAGGGCTGGCAAGTGTCACTGGGCTTGAACTGATTTTCAGTCTGACAATTGCTGCGCATACAGATTAGCATTCTTTGCTTGGTATTTACTGTTTTGCTTGCCTTGAATGGCAACAGTGAGCACTAAAAGGTTGTCTGTGTCCCCTGGAGCTTTGTCTTCTACTGAAAAGCTACAGCACTTTGTAACTTCTTATAGCCTGTACTCCTCCACGAATCATCACAAATGTCCCTGTTCCTCTTACCGTAATGGTACATACCAAAGGGGCTACTTCCCCCTCTTTTCCTTCTGCTGTACTATTGGGTAAATCAGGACACACTAGGTATGTCCAGACAAGCGCATACATACGGTATGTAGCACTGCGGATGCACACGCAGGCATTTCCTGCACTGCTAATCAGTAGTGCAAGGGGTTTTTTGACACCAGGAGATTCTGGTGTCAAAAAAACCCGTGCTAGAAAAAAGTAGGGTGGCACAAATGGCGGCAGTGTATGCTGCCCAAAACTGGAGCCTGCCTGGCCAGAGCCGTCCTCCAGGCTCCCTGCCACCAGATTGCTGCTGCTTGAGCCCTGGGAGGCCCCCAGAACCCCAGGTGAAGCTGCTGGGGCCAGCCTGGGTGCTGGCCCCAGCCTCTTCTACCCCACCCAGGACAACCTGCCATGTGCCAGAGCGTACATGCATGGGCGTTCCCCGGGGACAAGTACCACTGGCACAACTGTATGCCATTGCTCTTTGTCCCCAGGGAAATACACATGCACGCTTGTGTGAACTAGCCCACCGAATACTGATACCCAAAGGCCCTGCCACTGAAATGGAGAGCTAAAAACAGCAAATCAAAGGAATACTGAAAACCACCAGAGTCAAGCCTGTGCAACCTCTGCTGTTGGTCAAGAGGAATTTAGCCAGCACTGCCTATAAACAGGAACCAAAACACTGTTTTTTATGCAAGATGTGAGGATGTGTCATACTTCCTTGAAAGGATAACTCCTTGTCTTGGCTTCATTTTGGTCTTGGTCCTGA
>NW_017729029.1:56298031-56338809 GCF_001723915.1 Gavialis gangeticus
GAGGGAAGGTTTAAGTTGGACATCAGGAGGCGCTACTTCACGGTCAGGGCGGCTAGGGTCTGGAACCAGCTTCCAAGTGAGGTGGTGCAGGCTCCCACCCTGGGGGTTTTTAAGAGGAGGTTGGATGACCACCTTACTGGGGTCATTTGACCCCAGTGCTCTTCCTGCCATGGCAGGGGGTCGGACTAGATGATCTGCTCAGGTCCCTTCCGACCCTAGAAACTATGAAACTAAGAGCCACTGGTCACCAGGAACTCACCGAAGTGGTGGGTGTTCAGCATCCCTCAGGATTTAACCCTTCAGGGCCCAGGGTGAGAGCCTCACTCTGAGTGGGGGAAGGGAAGGAAACTCTTCCAGTGTAGGAAACACTGAGGACAACTGCACAATTTTACTAGCCCTGGCATGGGTAGGTGGGATGCTAGGTGGGGTACATCAGGCTGTGGCCTCTGCAGGGACTACATGTTGCAACTGAAACAGGCCTTCCAGTGCTTCTTAAACAATACTGAGGGCTGCTCCAGACCCCAGAGAAACCCAAAATCAGGAGACTGAAACGTTGACTTCAAGGTATATTATGCCGCCTTCTCCTACAGCTGGAAAGTCCATGTTGTGCCTTAGAAATACAACACAGTCTTCCCTTTAGTCTGAAAGGGCCCAAACTTGTACAATGCTATGTACCAAGATACAGTCTCCATCATTTGCAATATTCACATACCCCACAAACAGTCATGGTTTCACTCTCAGTCACTCCCCTTGGAGGTGGGGAAAGGAGGCACAGACAAATTAAATGACTTGCCCAAAGTCATGGGGGTATTCGATGGCAGAGCTGGAACTGGAGCCAAGACTCCTCTGGCCCAGTTCACCCCCTCCCCACCATGCTCTCTTTCTACACAGGGGCCTTTTGCAAGGCTCAGAGTGCCCAGACTCCTAATGAATTCAGCTTTCAGTGGGTGGGGGGAGCTCAAGAACCTGTCAGGGCCAGGTATGTTAGTCTAAAAGGAGGGAGATCATAGATCTGTTAGAGCTCCAGAGACTGGCTGCTTTCAACAAGAAATTAGCGGCTTGTCTCTGGGTTTTGACATGTCAGGCACAGAGGGGAGGACTGACAGCTAATGAAGCTCTGAGACAATTACAGTAACTCTCCCATGATGAACTGAAACATACCCCTGCATCAGTGGGCTTCAGCATAATGAAAGTTGGACTATCTATAGCCCTGACTCTTTTGTACCACTGAGAACACTGATCTGACAGTGTAAATAAGGAGGGAAGAAGATGAAAATGAAGGAACATTCATGCCTTATAGAGATTATGCCTGAAGATGCTGTATACAGTCCATCAATGTAAGATGGCATTTCTTGTCCCTGAAAATAGCTGCTAATCCAAGATTCAAATAAAAAAGGCCAATAGGCATCAATAGTGAAAGCAAGACCTGAAATAATCTGATATTTTGCATTGTTTTAGAGAGCACTCAATTGTGCCATTTCACTTAAATGAGTATTTAAAAAACCCTGCTATTGTTCCCTTTAGAGTACAACTTGGTCTCCTCAGTCACTCACAATTTGGGGTCAGCCTCATAAATGTGGACTATGTCCATCTGTGAGCCAGACCATCCACTTTTTGACTCGGACCTGAATGGGAGTTTTGTGCAGGCAGGCAATATTAGGTGTTTGTTAAACTAGGGTGCTGCGTAGATAATGACCGCAGTAGACATCATTCATTATCTACTTAGGGCTAAGATAATATAGTCTTTATTGGTGGTCAAATATTAACACATATGGGAAGTAAATCCACTTATCCCAGGATGTAAGAAAATACCAGCTGAATACAGAAACAGAGCTGTAAAATCCTTTGTAAATGTATATGAAATACCCAGACATTCTGTACCAATTCTGTCCTGTTTCTCACTGCAGTTAAGATGTTCTTATCATGGCATCACTTAGTCCGTTACAGAAATCATCTGTGAAGGTTAGAATGTGAATGTATGCTTATATCTGGGTCAAAACATGATACGTACAGGATTTCAGTCAGGACCCTTCTTAAAGAATAAGCCTGAATGAACAATAGCCCCTCAGTTTGGTTTTTTTGAGTGAGAGGCATTTTAAAAGGTAATTTCAGAAGGTGTTTTGTCCTGTAAAATACAACTTGCTTTGCTTTATAACAGGACATGTCTTGATCTATTTGTCCTAAAAGTCAACCAAGTAGTTCAAAAAATTCAAGGACATAAAAATGATGGAAATGTAATTTTGTAGATACATACCGTTCCCATAGACACACACATTCACCAGGTACAGTCCAACTTCCACTGAATCCACAAAGGACTGGATCTGGCACCTGGCATAACTCCCAAATCAAATTTACATGGGGGTTGGATCCATCCTTCAGTGCTCATGTTTGGCACCAAGCCTGACACAATAGCATGCAATGCCTTCAGAGGAACCATTGTTGCCTACAGGTTAATAATCCATCAACTAAGAAAGACTTTACAAGATGGCCTCTAACAGCCCCTAAGGTACCTGTTACCATCTGTGTGGGGCTAATTTGTGATTCCAAGATTAGCATTAACACCTCACTAAGACATGTCTGCTTGAGAGCTTGTCATAACCCCTTCCGGACTACAGAGTAAACAGCTGGCAGAAGATAAAGCAACAGCGTTTTTAGTTATACCTCCCGTAGGGGTGCATTTCCATAACCATCCATGAACAGGAACTGTATAAGTGGGATCCGTTGTACAGCTCTCCAAGTTGGGCTGAAGCAAAGGTGGTGACAAACTGACAGCAACCAATACTATCCAGTTCAAAGCGCCTCCCTTCACTTGCACCACTCTTCCAGCAGGATGAAGGACGGAGACGACTGCCTCAAACGTTACATTTCCTGCCTCTTTATTGGTACAGTGTCAAAGTCCGGACATTATTTAGAAGAACAGCTGGGTGCCGGATAGTCTGAACGCACCAAGGCAAAAAGAAAAATAAAAAAAAGAACGGTCCAGGTGCTCAGCTGTGAGATCTGGTGCCACTTCATTACAGTCAGAAGCATAATGTTGATTTAAACTAGTGGAGCTCCTGAGTAACCCAAGTCGGGAGACCAGTGACTAAAACAAATCAACAGAGAAAAGTTACTTTTCTTCCAGCTATTTCTCTTGTCCCTCACCCTGATGCCTCGTTGGGGCAAGAGAAGTAGAAATGAAGCTCATCTCCCGGTTTTGAAGATAATCCATTGTAGCCCTCAAACAACGTGAGGGCTACATTGTCATTGCTCCATGTGGTGACGCAGACTTGGTGTGTAGAAGTGGCCAATGCCTCTATGGCAAACGGGAGAGCTGGCTGAGCCGGGCTCGCTCCAAGGAGGCCTCGCCGCATGCGACTAATCAGCCCCCACAAGGCTCACACTGGCTTGTTCCACTTTGATTCTTCTGGTTCATGTCAAAGCACAACAGCCCATTAGACCAATTTGTCTCCATTTTCTGAATTCAAAAACTGGGCAATTGAGGCAAATGGCTTGATAAAAATGTTCCTTTTATCTGCTGATACCACTGTGACCGCATTTTTTTAAGAATAACAGATGGCTCAGGTAGAGACTGTGTGGGAACCAGTGACAAAAAGAGGGCTGTACAGTTCTTAAGCATAAATCTCCCCCAAGCCCACTCCTGCAAACAGTAATACTAACATGCAGGGCTTTTTAAAAATTGAACATTAAAATTCAAAGTCCCATTACGTTCGCAGTGCAGGATCCAACTAATTTATCCTTTGCGTTTCTTGTAGTCCCACCCACAGAGATGTTACAAATTGGATTTAAATTAAATTTTATTCTAAACACATATATTCAATCATAACAAAACAGAGACAAATTAGCTTATTCCATTTAAACTCATTGTATGCTCAGCCGGAGCAGTGAGAGCTCTAACCCTGGGCCTATTTCCCAAAGGTCAGGTATTTAAAGAACTGACTCACAAATGTGTGTGTAGCTATTAGCTAGGGAATTTGTTTGATTATTACATGCAAGATCAGACTGAAATGCATCACAGTGTGTTTAGAAGTGTGAATACAAGAAAGGTTTGTTTTCATTATTCCATGAATAAAAGGCTAGAGGGGTTGCTTCCGGAGAATGGTGGATGCCTCAGCGTAGCTGTTTGAAAATGCTTACATTTATTTTTTTTCTTGAATATGATGGGATATGAAAAGGAAGCTTGATTGGTAATTTCCATTCTAACACAATCTATTATGGATCTAAGTAAGCCCCAGCGCCACACCAGCCACCCCTACCAGCAAGGGATAAAATGTAATGAGATTTGCTTATTTGGTTTTGCTCATCAGAACTGGGCCTTGCATTTAAAGGCAGCCAGAATGGGTCAGTCGCGGAGGGAATGCAATGAATTTGATACCACTCTGGAGAGAACTTGGCTAGTTTCCAAATCAATCACTCCCAGTGGGGGGAAAAAAGCAACAGGCATTAAAAAGAGATCCTAACTGTTACCATGGCTAAACATCAACTGTGGTTAGATCAAACACTTGCAAAGAAAAGGATCCTGAAATTGTTACTTGTAAAGGGGGGAAAAAACCATCATTTCAAAATTATAGTGGAATGAGTTTAGAAAGAAAACATTCACTCTAAAATGTATTTGCAATAAACAAGCCCATTTCTATGTATTGGTGGACACAGTTTTGCCCTTGTAACATTGCAGGCATTATTAGTATAGTACTAATCTCTTTGAATATAAATTTCTAAAAGTGTTAAAGTAACAGGAAAGAAGACGTTTCTATCTGGGGACCAGTCTTAGTTACTGCTCAGGTAGCTACAGCGAGGTCCAGACTTGCAGCTGCTAACCTCACGTTGATTAGTCTCACCATGGGTTTAATCCTGCAAGGTGCTGAAAGGCTTCAACTTGCCTGGACCTCAATGAGTTGGAGGATGCTCAGAACCTCACAAAAGGTGCCCAGTGTCTGGCAGGAGAAATTAGATATCTCTATCCCTTGGAAAAACCAACCTGAATATCAGTATCTGACAGCTGCCAGAAATGATAAACATCACAACCACTCCAAGCTATTTTCTAATTCATAGACATTTACTAACTAAGTTAAGAATAAAACCAACCCTGGTCATTTTGGACAGTTGTAGCTACCCCAGCATGAACCCTAGATACAATATTCAGGTGTAAAAAAGCAATTCACCCCAGAAATTATTTATTACACTGATTCTAAACTGGGTAAACTACACCAGCATAAATCACTGTTTACACCAATGATCATGCCTTTACTAGGGATCAGCAGCCATGCAGTTACCCCAGTCCAAAACATCCACTAATAAGCAAAGTTTACATTGGAGGCTTGGGTTCTACTGTCCGTGCTAATAGGATTGTTGTATGCTGGAAGATGATTCTGATCTCACTTAGTTGTGTGCCAGTCAGATATAACTGATGTAAAAATTGGGCCCCTGTTCAACATACGTTAAAGCAACTCAATGAGAATTCTGCTGGAGCAAAAACTTCACAATCAGACCCACATTCAAGGCTCTGTGTGAATGGTGCATCCTTTTAGACAGAGAATAGGAACAGCATCTCAAAGCGGAAAAGGACAAGAGCTGCCCTTTCTGTGTGAAAAAGACGACTGCAATCTGTTCTTAGGAAAAATGACATTTTAGAAAGAGATGGACGTCTCCAAAATTAATGCAATGTCCCCCTTCTCTGGATCTCCCTTGGCATGTGAAACTCTGATGAAAATGGTTCTTCCAAAGCAACTCCCTAATTATTATTGAGGGTAGAAGGCAGGCTAGATCTGCATGTTGTAGACCACCCAAAGACATATACTGCGGCTGTTAGCACACATTATCTATCAAATCTTCCAAAACCCCCGTGTTTTACTTAAGCTGCAATGTCAACAGAAGATTGCATCAAAACACCAAGAGACAGGACCTGATATGGCAAAGGCTAGCTCTGAGGAGTCGTCCTCCCTCTAAGCCAGTGGGGCACAGGCAAGTAAAGGCTACTCATGTGAGTATGTTTACCACTTCCATGTAATGTTGAGTTAAATGATAGAAAAAGAAAGGTATTAACAAACAAATCTTTCTTTCTCCTAGAAAAAAAAAGATTCTTGAAGTCATTGTCAAGAATGGTCTAATCCTGCAAATGCTCAAAATATCCATTCCCCAAGAAGGTTGATGGGACTGCATTTACAAGTAATGCCAACTCACATCAGCAATGATATGCAAGACTGGTGACCTATTATGGAGACAGATTTCTATCACCCAAGAGAGACACAATTAAGTTCAACTTAACAATTATCATGGCTAAAAAGGGGAAATCTGTAAATTTTTTTTACTTGAATAGTTTAGACTTGAAAATGGTATTTTAAAAATTATTTACCTTAAAGCCTGATTTCACTTTATGCCGTCACAGTACTATTTTAAATAAAAAATACTGTTCAAGTAAACATTAAGAATTGCTCAGAGATACAAAAAAGTGTCTGATTACAAAAATGCTTAGAAGGTTAATGTAAAAAATCTCTTCTGTCTGTCACGGCCACACAAATGACCCGGCTGCTGGAAAGGATAAGATCCTTTATGATGTTGATAAAGCATTCTTCTTGAAGAAACATAGGGCACCATCAATCAACAGCATTTTTCTTTGGCTTCTTCTGCTGACGTCCCAATATTACAACAGCAAATCATAATCCTAGCAAAGTAAATAGGCTCTGGGGAGAAGTAGCTATAAATTGGGCCTGCCTTGATCAAATGAACTCTATCATGAAGGTCTGTTAAGCACTGAATGCCATCTACTTTCTAGCAGAACATTCAAATTGGAAAGAGGTAGGTGGGCTTCCGCAAGGAGGAAGTCGAGGGCAAAATTGATTTGGGTCTGAACGGAACATACAGTGATAATTAGTAGCATTGCACCCTGCATAGCTTTTCCTCAGCAGTTGTCAATATTAATTTATTTTAATATTTTTACATTTTGCAGCCCATTTTCCATATGGGAGATTTTGTTGTAGGCACAATTCAGGCCTGGAATCAGTGGGTACAACTCCACTAATTTAACAAGACCACTTTCAGTATGTAGGGGCTTGTTCACACCAGGTTCCAATTTAAAGAAAGGTTGATTTTAAACTGGTTTAATTAAAGCAGTGCACAAGGCTGTTGGGATGCTCTTACTGTGATTAAAACCAGGCTTCTTTTTGTTTAGCTTGAGTTGATTAGGAATCATTATAAGCTAACCTGAAAGTCACTTTTACACTAAAGTGTCAATACAGAGAGGTGCATCAGAAGGAAAAAACTGTTTAAGGCAAATTGCTGCAAATTTCTCATGACGACAGATGAGGGGTTTGAATTTTTTACATAATAATGCTGTCTGGTGAAGCTGATCTGCATGAAGGAGTGACCATAAAATAAAACTTATCTCCAGGGATAATGATCATATATTCTCCAGCACTGAAAAATGTGCAAGGAAGGTTACAGTCTTAGGGCCAAGTTTCACCCTGTTTTGCACACCTGTACAGGGCTATAAGAGGGAGCAGAAAACCCTTCTGGGTTTGGAACCACAGAAATAAGCCAGTGTGATGCTACAAGGATGGATAGGAAAGGAGTGGGTGTAGCACAGCTAAATCCTCCTGGGGAGGGCACTAATTTGTTGCTCTTCGAGGCCAGCAGGAGCTTACAAATTCCCTTGGAGCAAAGGAAGAGGAGGGAAGAAACTGTGCCTTGAAAAGGTGTCTCTGTGGCACAAGGCTGCCTGGGGCTACTCCAGGGGTGGTGTAGCTGTGCCTCAGGACATAATTCACCCTAAGTGTTTGCCAAGGTACAACAAGTAGCAAACCGCAACAACCAGTGGGAAAAAGGGACACAACAGTTTCACATGCCTGTTGTGATGGTAGTGTGACATCTCTCTGCAGATACACACGTGCACACACAACTCCCCATCTATTCCACGGTGTATGTATAACAATCTAGACATCCATTATTTTTTAAAATTCTCTATTTTCAATACTATTTATTTACTATTGTTACTAACTCCAAATGCAGTTAGTACCTCCTTCCCCCTCCAAGATACATTTGTGGCACACAGAATAGGACCTAAAGATCGGGCAATTAGTTATGTCACCTTGTAGCTCTCAAGTTTTCAAACTATTTACAATAGTCCTCCCAGCTGCACAGGTGTCAAAAATATAGCAAACTGCATTGTGCTGCAAAAGTAACTTTGACAGGTCTAATTTACTGAGACTGATTCATGTGACAGCATAAACAAATCCTTCTTGTCAAAGTCTATATAGAAAATGGAGTGAATTGATTGCAGAGTCAAGTGCACTAGTAATTTCAGGGAGTATTGTGATTTCATTTATAAAACTCTACTGGAAGGAGGAGAAAAAACCCTGCCTTTCCTAACTGCTCCGATTTTTGCACTAGTCAGACTAGTAGAAGGGTACGCTGTTTAAGAGCATGCTGTTATTACCATGCTCTTCCTGTACAACCCTGGTACTGTGTATTCAGGGAAGTAACATGAGAATTCCCCGGAGATCTTTTGTACAAATATACAGTGGAGAGCAACAAGAAATCCTCCGAGTGAACAAAACATTCTGTATGTGTTTTCTTACTTCTGGAGCAGCAGAACATGTTGACTGATTAAAGCAGCAGCATAGCTTGCAGTTTCTGATTTGAATGATTTTTGTGTTCATAAAGAATTAAAAAAGCGACATTATGATGATAGGTCTTTTCACCCCAGACGCAAAATATGTAATCTCTGAAATCACTGATTTTCCTCACCTAAAGGGGTTATGGAAAGTTTCTGAGAGTATGTCACTGACAATGGCTTGGTTTCTTATCTGTGAATAAAAAAGGAGAGATATAAAATTTGGAGAGATAAGCAATAGTGAAACTTGCATGTAATGTATCCAGGGAAGCTAACAATTCTCAGAGCAGAGAAAGTGAAGCCAATAAGTTATGCTAGACAGGCACTTACAGAGGTCTGCTGGGGTCGTGTTTACTAATCTCTCTCTTGCTCTCTGTCAGAATGTTATGAAGGAGCACAAGGCATGCAAAATACACGGGAGAAAGATAGTGGAGGATATGAAACACAATACCTTCACACTTGAAATGAAAAATAACTAAAGCTAGATAAAAGCTGCATTCAAACGAAGGAGACGTTTAAAAACAGCCTCCATTAAGTCTGGAAGAAGATAACTGGATTTTGTCTTGTAAAAATGATTTTGCCCTCCTTACGATAAATGGATTTAATAAGACCCCTCTCCCCTAATCAATTGATTCGGTACAGCTCTTGGACTTAAATTCCAGATGACCCCCTCTCTACTTTGTTTCATGCACAGGAGGTAAAATATCTCCTGCTCATCTCTGCAATGCAAAACTGGTTCTCATTGTCTCGCTAATATTCATCTTCTGTATTCATCTTAAAGCTTCATGAGGTCAACACAAAATAGGGAAACAGAGCGTTAAATTTCTAAAATCAATAGTATGTACATAAATTGACATTCATTACTTTCCAGCAATTTTCAGTTTCTCCTTGATTGATTAAAGCTAGGAGTTGAAAATAAGTGCTTTTCCCCTGCCTGGAGAAATTCCCAATTGTCCATGCTGTGAACCTTCCATTATGAGACATGAGACAGCGGTAGCAGTACATGGTTCATTTCACACCGCCACAAAATAGACTTGTCATTCCACAATCGAAAGTAAGGAACCTGATGGAAGAGCAATGTGTCAAAAACTTGTCAAAAGAGGCTTGTGCTTAATGACAACTGAGAACAAGGAGACCATATCTTGAGGTTTACACCGGGCGGCTTCCACCTGCACACAGTAACAGAGCGAAATTATCCTTCTAATTTGTTATTTACTATTTAACTGTGCCGGTGAACGGCAATTCTGATTTTTCAACCTAATAAATTCTGGTTCCACATTAATTTATAGAAGATAAACATTTACAATCCAAATAAAATTAGTTCATTTATAAGTGCAGAAGAGCAAAAGCACTTGACAAAGAGCTGTTTAAATTCATGCTCGCCCAAGAAAAATCAGATTTTTTTTTTCAGTGAAAATAACCTTGTCAGAATAATGCTGCATAAAATGCCATGTTACTAAGTGTGTTGGATGCCACAATGATAAAAATAACAACTCACTCTCTCATAAGAATAACTTGTGTAGACCATGAGAAACCATGGGGCCAATTTCTTTGTGCAATGGAGCTGCATCAGTTTACACCAGGAGAGAATTTCCCCCTCTAGACAAGCTATACACTCCTAGTAGGAACAATGGTTAAAGCAAAAAGTGTGTTCAGGGAATACAGTGTATCTAGGTGATGCTTTTAACACATTTGCACTATGAAGATGATGAATCTCATTTCTTAACCTGCTAGCAGTAGGTAGCAGTAGAAAGTAATCCCTGAAGGTACGGAGTATAATGAGGCTGTGCAGACAAAGAGCGTTGTTTTGATTATTAGTCACAGAAGAACATGCGTGTATGTGTGTTGTATATGCTTACACTGTTTCTACAGGGATGGGCTGATGCGGCCGGAGCGAATTATGGATGAGCCTGTAAAATGTTAAAAATTCAGATCAGAGCAGAATCCAAAAGTTTGGCTGCTTATCCCTAAAATTCTT
This sequence comes from Gavialis gangeticus, assembly GCF_001723915.1. Classification (NCBI taxonomy): domain Eukaryota; kingdom Metazoa; phylum Chordata; order Crocodylia; family Gavialidae; genus Gavialis; species Gavialis gangeticus. The sequence goes on from NW_017729029.1 coordinate 56,308,618, forward strand.
GACTCTAAAAATTAGGCTAGAAATCCCACAGAAGGGACTTAATGATGAGATTTCCAGTGCATCTTGGTTCAGCCTAGATTGGAAACTGAAAAAGCCGTTTTTTTCCAGTGTATTTCTGCATTTATTCTGCCTGTCTGAGCACATGGAATGCTTTTCAGAAGTTTATCTCAGAACCTCAAAAAGGCTCAAGTTCATTTTGGTCTGAAGCTTGATTTAAAGTTTGGGCCAGATCATATGCAAGCTAAATCACCTGACCCATCTCCAGCAGGAACCTCTGCAGGTGTTAAGCCAGGCTGGCTTTGGAGATTTACCAAATAGTTTCACAATAGCCAGAAAAAAATATCTGATTGCATCAAAAGTTTACCAGTACACAAAAGAAGCTTTGTATGGTCCCAGCCTGTCTGAAGTACCAGCCTCCTCCTGTGAGTAGGTGCTGAGTGCTCTCGACTTGCACGGCCTCAGCCTCTGACAGGGGGAGCTGTGCGCTTTGCAGGATGGGACGGACATCCACACTGCCGCTAGCTCATAACATTCAGCGCCCGGTTCTTGTCTGCAGAAGAAACCCAGGGAGGTATTCAATGGGGTCCGACTCCATGAAGTTCCTGCTGTTCGTTCACCATGTTGTTCTGCCCGAGAGGAGGTGTTTGTGGCCGAGGAGGAGATGAGGCTTAGGTACCCTGCAGTCTGGGAACCCAGTTCTAATACTGGGGTAGCTATGTGGAAGAGCAGCCCTTGATCCTTTTCCCAGGCAGCAAAATTCAGTAAGGAGCCCTGCTGCAAGTGGACTCCTTGAGAGCGCTAGACTTTGTGACTCTCTCCCCTGTGGGGCTCAGAGTGAAGGGCTTAAGCTAATACTACTCATAGCAGTCCATTTGCTGGAAGAAAATGCTTTGGGTTCAAATGGGAGCATTCAGCAGAGTTTACTGCAGAGCATTCATGCAGAACAGCTTCTGTAGGATCAGGTGCAAAGGGAAGTGTGCCAGGGAAGCCGCACTGCCCCCTCTGACATGTACCAGGCAGCACTGAATGTGTCAACTCCCCACCCTGCCAAGAAGAGGGCCTTATGCATTAGTACATGTGACTGGGTTGGAAAGAAAATAAATTAAATAGATGGGAGGAACAAAGACTGTTTTCTCTCTGTTAATTAAGTTAATTAATTTTCTAACATAGAATTACGAATTGGAGGTGCGACTGAATCTGAATCTTGGCCCAAGCAGGGCTCGGAATGGGCCAAAACTACCACGTGGGCTGTGCTCTCCGACACTCCTTCCCCCTCCTCTCACTTGGGAAGCTTCGCTCTACCCATAACCTCATCTTCGGTAGTTCTCAAGTGAGTTTTTTTTTTAAATGCATTTGCCCAGGGAAAATATCCTGTGAGCATTTCCAAAGCCCCACTGCGTGGTTAGAGGGGGAACACAAGGATGAATTTTTTTGTGCAGCATTTCTGTTGTAGCTGTAAAATGGGGCAGATTTGCTTTGGAGATGAATGTTGTTTTATTAGACTCTAGACCTTCCCTGCCTATAGGAACTTACAAAAGCAACTGGACTGACATCAGGACCTGCATTTAGAGGCAAAACTATATTTTATTTTATTAAATACAGCAAATTCAGTCTTAACTCCGGGGGAGAAAATCTCTTCCCTCCCAAGCTCTAATAATACCGAAGGAGCTGAAAATGTAGAAACGTACCTACGTGTGTGTGTGAGAGAGAGAGAGAGTGTAGGGAGAGGAGGAGGGAGAGGGCAGCGCTGAGGTTTGCTCCCAGCCTTCACTCTCCAGAGCATTTACTCTTCGGTGTTCTGCAAACTAGCTCTTCTTTTTCCATTACTGAGACGAAGCAGCATGTTTGATGCAAAGCCTTTCCATTTTAAAGAAGATTCTGCTAATTGAATTAACTGATTGTTTTTAAGGGCATTTATCCATCAATTCACATCCCACACACCCCATCCCAGAAAAAAATTCCTATCATTGTGGGGAGTCACCCTTGGGGACATACTACTATAAGCCTCTCAGCATTGCACTGCCAATGTCTTTGTTCTTGACCTGACCTAAAAAAGCGCTCTCTTTACGAGTCACAGAGGATTTATTCTCTGCGTTAGCTTAGCCCCAGCTTCTTTTAGGCAGAAAATGACAGTTTTGCTCAGTTGTGTCAAGTGACCTGCACATTTTATGATGTGGGTGATTGTCCACAAGGATCTGAATGGAAGCCACCAGTGTAATTGAATTTAAGAATATAACTGCCTGCAAATATTTGCCACAAACATTACTCTTGTGTGACAGTACGTTTTGAAGTGGGTAAACAGTCACCTCTTACTTCCTTTCAGGGATATCGCCTTAAAAATTTCAACATATCAGACTACTTTATAAGGCTCCCCATCTTTGTTTCACAAAGTGTTTCGTTTCCGGACTGGTTTCTTAGCTGTGACATTTGGCTTAGATTTTATGAAGTCAGTGAGTCTACTTTAATTTACACCAGCTGGAGATTTGGCCCCCTGAAGGATTCATCCCTTCCCCCACTTCCTAATCTGCCTCCTGCTTCTCTTTAACCAGCTCAGGGCAGAAAGCGCAGTCTTGATGCTCTGTTCTGTAATTTGGAAGGGATCTCGTTATGTCTGCAGGGAGTCATATTTTATGATGTGGTCATCAAAGCTTATCACTAAGAGGTGCGACATATGGCTCATGAATTGGAATGAGGAGCTGTGAAAACATGTTTCTTGTGTAGTGTTTATTTGGCTCACTCCACTTGTCCAAAGAGGAGGCATAACTTGAAGGAGGTATTCATTTTAAATTAGGTACCAAAGAACTCTCTCTCCAACACTACATGAATGGGTTTTTTTCCTTCCTGCAATGCCCTAGTCTACAGAGCTCTGCATAGGACACTCTCATTTCTCTGAGACTTTCCCTGTAAAATGGAAATGATATTTAACTTTCACTCAGCTGGTCAGAAGCAGTTTGGTGATCAATGGGCCAGAGGCTCAGGCACTGAAATCTGTGTTGCTCCACGACAATTAAAAGTGGCTGAGAATCTGGACCTGAGTTTTTAATGCCTATTTAAAATGAATTGTGCTCTGTATTGGATGTGGTTTCTGTTCCTTCTGCCTTCTAGAGATCTTAATTTTCAACTCTCTGGGTGTGTCCAGACGAGCGTGCACATGTGGTTTGTGGCGCTGCAGACTTGTCTGAGTTGCTTTAAACAGTACACACCATACTGCACATGCAGGCGTTCACTCCTAATTGGCAGCATGGTGGAGTTTTTTGACACCAGGAAATCCTTGTGGCAGAAAAAGCAGGGCGGCACATGTGACAGCAGTGTGTGCTGCCCAAAATTGGAGCCTGGCTGGCTGGAGCCACGCTTCGGCTACTGGCCAGGCTCTGTGCACCCAGACTGCTGCTGCTGAAGCCCCGGGAGACCTGCCCAGGTGCTGGCCTCAGCCTCTCCTACCTCACCCAGGGCAACTTGCCATGTGCCAGTGCGTGTGTATGTGCATAGGCATTCCCCGGGGACAAGTAACAGTGGCACAACTACATGCTGCTGCTATTTGTCCTCAGGGAAACACACGCATGCTCGTCTGGACACGTCCAGGTTCAATGCCTGGGTGCTGAACACTCGCATAATTTTATCATGGATCTAGCTGCAGCTGGTGTTTTATTCAAGTCCTAGATCCTGAAATCAGATTTAATCAGTCTCAGCTTTCATTTAAAACAAACCTGTAAGACTCTGGCCCGTACGGTTACAGAGAAAAGTCTGAAAGCACGACCTGAACATGCATTTCTTTACCTATGCTAACTGTTGACTTTACTTTTGTTCATGCCATCTGGCCAGATCAAGGGCATCATATTAAGCTGCTTTATTACCTGGTTAGACTTTGTTGACTGGTATTTAAAACAGAGAAGATATGCTTTCAAAGTGACTTGACAATGCAGTCTAATAACCAGCTGCAGTTCACACACTTTATTGAAAGCTATTTATTTAGGAGAAAACATTTCACACATTTGTGTGTTACAGGGAAGATGTTTTAATGAGATTACTGTACTGGCCTAGTACTACCTTTGTACAGGAAACAATCTCATTAAAGAAAAAGACTGTCTCTTCTGTGACCAAGGTTTCTTATATTTAAAGGAAGATTAAACCAAAAGAACAAACTGCCCAAACATTTCTTTGACATTCTAGCACACTATTTTCCAAGATAAAGCTCTCGAGGTGAATGCAAAAAAAGCAGAAAATGGAATACTTTGCCTCTTCTACTCCCTTGCCAGTAGTAAGCCCTTTCACAACCAGCAATAGTCAAAGATATTCCACTCCATCAAGACCAAACACAAGACATCCCCTGTGGAGCCACCAAGAATTTTCAATTTTCTACTCTTTTAATACAGGTGCTTTTCAGGAATGACTTAGAAGAGGGCTACTCAATGCATAGCCATCTGGCTGCATCCAACCCCCTGGGTACTTTGTCCCAAAGACTAAAAAATGAGCAGCTTTCACGGGAAGGAAAAAAACAGCAATTTGTTTTTGGCACATGTTGTGCGGTTCCAAGTGAAGCTTTCCCTGATGTGAACTGCACTGTGACACTGCTCTCCTGCCTCTTAAGGAGAATCTTCCTTGAATCCTGAAGAGAACTCTATCCAGTTGCTCACTTTCCAGCACAGCAGCCATAATGCCTGGCAGCAGTGGTCTGATGCATGGCAAAAAGAGAGAAAAATATGAGAAGCCTCAGTGCACCATTGGCAACTCACAGGGGGAAAAAGGATTTTGTCTGCATTTAGAAAAGAGGCTTTCCCATGTACTCAGAATGGAGCCTGTTGGCTAAGATCAGCACAGTTGTTCCCTAGCAGTTTAATGTCCCACTTTCCCCTGCATTGCTCATTTCCTATGTCAATTTGTTCCTCGTTAATTCAGTTAGATTTTCTCTCTCTCCTTCCTCTCTCTTCCACTGTCTATGCTTTTTCTCATCTTCTTACACCTTGTTCTCATCCTTGCTGCTGTATTTTAACCTTGTACAACAAATTATCTAAAAAACAAATTACCCTCACAACCTGGTCACTTCGATTTTCACACACAACAGCCCAAATTCATCTCTGACTTGAATGGGGCTACACTGATACCACACCTGGCTCTTTGATCTGGGACAGAAGTTTCATAAACCAGTCTGACCCAAATCAGTTAAGTCTGATACTACATTCAACCAGGTTTATCTTAAACCGGTTTCAGCCATTTTGAAACTGGTTTATGTGCACTGAGCTTCTGTTCTGTTACAGGTTTAAACCAGTTTCTGATCACTTAAACTGGTTTATGTGCAACTTCTGCCTCTATCCCTAGTGTTTGGTAACAGGTTGCTGTGCACAAAGCCTTCCCTTTTACCTGTAGTCACAGCTTACTAATTTGAAATAAGTATCATTTCAAAGCTATGACAAAACAAAAGACAGAAAATTCACAGAATAACTGATCACGCACCAACTTTCAGGGACTCTTTCTGCTCCATCAACCAATATAAACTAGTAGGGGCTTGTGACAAATTTCATATCCATTTGAAGAATAGCATTTAAAAACACCATAGCAATACATTCTTGCTATTAGCTTTAGAAGACCAGGGATAATATTGAACCAGATGAGTAGTTTGTTTGCCAGCCAGTCTTTTATGGGCAATTTTTCCTGTGCAAACTCAGAAAGCCAAACTTAAACTGGTACAGAGACCACAACAGCAAAATAACCTATACCAGATGTTACATGTACTAGTAAAGGACCAGATTAGCAAGAAGGTGTTAACAACCATTGGTGGTCAATGACACCACAAGTCTCCAACATATCCCAGTCCCTGTACCTCTTTCATGGATGTGGGGAAAGGAAAATGCTCTGTAGTTTTCCACATGGCCAAAAAAAGAAAAGAAAAGTAGAGCAACAGTTGAAGGGACCCCCTCAGGGAGCTTCAGTACAGTAACCTGCAACTACTGAGATTGCTGCAGAGGGAAGAAGTCCTATTGACACATCTCCCCGCACCATTACCTAATACGCTTGTGACAAACATAATGGTCTGACAAACACTAATAGCTTTGAACAGCAGGCCAGATCCTCAACTGGGAGAAATCCAGGAGGTATCTTGATTCACACAAGCTTCAGATCGGGTCCAGCGTACTTAGTCAGTGCCTCTGCCAAGCGAAAATCCCTTCTGTCTTGTGATATTTTTCATCTTGTTTGAGAATTACTATGAAGGGTAGCGTGTGGACAGAGGCTGAGGAAATGACTGCAGGACCAAGTAGGGAGATTGTCTTTAGCCATCGGAGTCTTCTTTTCTCTTCATCTCTCATCATAAAACTCTCACTAAGGTCAGACACCGAAAATAATAATAAAAATTTGGTTTCTGGTTCTTTAAGGAGCCCTTCCTCTGCTCCCTTGCTCCCAAAAATGGACGACGAACTACCTTATAAGCTAGTACTGAACTGGCTTTTGGACTAGAACCAAGACTCTTCACTCACTTGGATCACGATATGGAGAAATTAGACTGTTTCTCTACCATTCTCAGGGAGAGGAGCAAGCCCTTACAAAACTGAGTTGAGGATAGGGCATAAAAGGGAATGTCCACCCAACTGAAATATATTACTGGGAAGGTTGAAGTCCAGCAGCCCATCACCGTAACTCGTGGTTGTATCAGGCAATTTCATAGCAATTCCAGGCCCTTGTTTTCATAATAGTACATACACTGCAAAAAAAAAACTATCATAAAAACTAATTATTATAAAATCTTTATAAAACTATAATTATAGTAGTATAAAAACTAACCTCTATTTTCTTTACACTTTTGTCATCTCTCCCATGCTGGGATCTGGGTTAACTCCTCAGTCAGGGTTAATTTTGACTTTGGAGCTGTTAAGTTACCTACTTTTGCTTCATCTTTTGGCTAAACTTTTCTTGTAAGTGCTTCCCAGACTGCTCTGTATTGGAGTCTCTTTTCACTTGACATTAGTTACTGAAAGAAAAAAAAAAGATTCCCTATTTTCTACGTCAATTCAGCACTGGCTTTACACAACCAGGATCTCCCCACACCCCTGCCACTTGCACTCAAGGCTTCTGTGTGAATCATGTCTAAAAAGACACTCTACTTGTTATGCGCTGAAGCATGTGAATACAAAAAAAATCTTTTCTTTTCTCTTTCTCTCTCTCCTTTTTTTACCAGGCATAGATGCCTCAGTGATTTGCAGAGACCAGCCATGCAGCCAATGTATTTTTTCTCTTAATGGTTTGATTTTAGCAAAACATAGCTAAGTTTCTCATTGTTTTTCTTCTCACAGCATAGCACAATACATGTTAGCCATACAATAGTCACAATGGTGATCATTTTGGAGTCAATAAAAGAAGAGTTTAAATCCCCAAATGATAAAAACTCAATAATGGCCTGGTTGGTCTGAAGTCAATGGCATGGGTCCTTTTAATCTGAATGCTGTAGAATCAAGCCTCACATGAAAAAAAAACCAACCTATTAATTGCTTTTTCTTGAAACAACAGATATCCTGTCATTTTTAGTGATAATGTAGAAATATGCAAATGCACTCATTTTAGAAAAGCTCCGGACTTATTGCATTAACCTACTTCTTGTGTAGAAGAATCCCCTGAACATGCATCTTTTCCTGAATACCTCCACTAGGTATAGAAATATTCTTTCTGCCTCTGTTCCTATTCAGTATGTTTTGGACTGTGACCAAGACTATCAACCTCAATTTACCAGCTGTAGTTTAAACTATGCAATATATAAACGTAGTACTCAGAGTACTCTATGCGTGAACTAATTAAGCTTAACAGTACATAAGATGCAATACTTTGTCTCGGAGATGTTTTGTTGCCTGACATAAAAACCTTAGAATCCAAAGTATATATTCTTATTCTTGGATCCACTATTTAAAAACCACTTCTAAATGTCTGGCACTGTTCACAAACACAGAAGACATACAGCAAGGATTCAGACAAGTAGTAAATGACTGCACCATGTCTCAGGCTTGTTTAATACAAATAAATCCCATTAGCAAAATACACACACAGAGGAAAATAGCAGAAAATTGTTGTTACACAAGACATACATTTTTAGGTCTTGAGCAAGTGACTGCCTGCCTGATTATAAGACTAGGACATGTGGTGCCCATACTTTATGATCTCCATCTATTCTGCATCTTAACGTTGCACACTTGTAGACACATGGTTCAATTAGTATGAAACAAATGGCATTCCAGATTCACTAAGCCTTGGAGACCTATATTGTCATGCATACGCAGCATGCATTTACTACTACCTTCAAAGCTGCTTCCCTCCCTCCTTCTTCCCCTTTGAAAAAAGGCCATTTTATACATTAATAGAATAAATAATTCTCATGGTTAGGTTGAATATTTAGAAGCTGCAAACCTGATGGGCCTTCATATCTACAGAGATAAACCCACTAAGGTAAGCAGTACAAATGTAACCGCAGGGCATAACTGCAGGTAGAACTTGGCCCTCTGTGTCATCTGCTAACCGTGGATTCAGCCAAATACTCAGGTTCCCCACTATAAGGGTGGATCAATATGGGAGGTGTGCCATGAAAAGAGCTCACATGCCCTAGGATCATATGGTGCCTGGGGACTGAAAAACCCTCATAGTGACCCCAAGATTGGCCCTGCACTAGGTAGCAATCACTTTATGTTGAACAGCTATAGAGACAATGACTCCGAATGTCACCAGAAAGGCAGACGTTGGCTGCTGGAATATAGCGCACCTTGGTGACTCTCCCCGAATGGCCAAGCCTTCAGAATACCCTCACTCCAACTTCCCCTTGGCTTGTGGAAGTTGAACAAGCTGCCTGGTAGCCGGAAAAATCTTTCTCCATTGTCTCTCTTTTGGTGAGATGTGATTACATATTGGAAGGCTGCTTCAGACTTAATACCAGGAAAAGCTCCTTCACAGTCAGGGTGTCCAGACTGGAATAAACTCCCTCCACAGGTGGTACAGTCACCTACCCTGGAGGTTTCCAAAAGGAGACTGGACAGTCACCTCACTGGAGTCACTTGACCCCAGCTGTCTTCCTGCCTAGAGCTGAGGGGCTGGACCCAATGATCTGCAAGGTCCCTTCCAGCCCCTTCCAATCTATGAATCTATGAATGTGCACACTTAACCCACACAATACAAAACCCACGCAGTAAGTCAGAATCTCAAGCTCCTTCTGGCCACTGCTGAAGGAGGACAGAGCAAAGGACACAGATTACAGTTCCTCCTTCTTGGTGCCAGCTCTCGTGCAGGTCCTAGTTCTGGCCCACATTAGAACAGCCTGAGGATTGCTTTGAAATATTTCAGTTAGCTACAAATTCCAAAAACTCTACCTATATTTTCAGTAGCTCTCTCTGTGCTCCCTGGTGCAGGGACTAGGGTTGCCAACTCTGACTGAAGCTATTTTGGGATTCCCCCCCCCCCCCCCAACATGACATAATGTCATTGATTGTACTGTTCAACCTGTTCACAATATCAGTCTCCTGGACTGCTTTCAATAGTCACCAGCAGATCAATGCCGATTCCGGTAGACTCCTGGCCAATCCGGGAGGGTTGGCAACCCTAGCAGGGACCAACTTTGATAGCAGTAGGTTCACTGGGGTCTTCCAGAGGTAGGAGGATTCCACTGAGCTCCTGCTTCCTCTGCAGTGCCAGAAGGGTAAAAAGAGAGAGGGTGCATTCTCCAGTTGTGCCCAAGCAGAGTCTAAATGCAGTAACAGTTGCAGGAAGATGGTTGCTGCCTCCTGATGTCCATCTATCCAGTCCTAGAACAAGTTGTAGCTGCAAAGGAGCAGCCTGAATGTCCTCTGGGATCATATTTGAGTACAAAACCAGGGATAATGGAATTTCTCTCCTCCGCCTCATGCTAGATCCAGCTTTGTGCCGTTGGAGAGTTTTCTGCCTGCTGCAAGGCTGCTTTGCCTTGGCTGACTGTAGAACCCTGCCCTGTACATAATGGAATACGATAGACGCATGGGGTTTTCAAACAGCTTGCTTAACTCACTGAGATGGTGACACTTGCCTGCTTCATAACGTGCTATTTGTTTACATATTAAAGTCTGCCTGGTAGGGCAGAGGAGGAAAAAGAGAAGAGTGTCAGATGGAGTGATCTCAGGCCGCTCAGCACTGAAAAAACCCTGTGTGTTCTCCACTGAGTGTTAGCTCTTACAATTAAAGCCTTTGATTTCCATAAAGACCTACTGCAGTACATCAAAGGAACAGGAAGAAAAGGGTGGGGGAAAGACAGGAAAACAGGCACGATATTTTCCCATCCAGAAAATCCACATCGATGCTTTCATTGATTCATCAGCCAGAAGTGCCTTCCAACAGAGCTGTCCACCACTTCATGATGACACAGCACGGACACCTCAGTGGTGATGGTGCAACACAGGCAGGCCCAACCTCTCAGATTTGGTACGTGGTGGGAAACACGACTACCACCACATCCCATGGCTGAGCTTTGGCTGCTCTGTGCATCATCAAAATAAGTCATTGCAAACTTCTAGTCAAAGGCTCTAACTCTCACAGGTATTCAAACAGAGGGGATTTCTGTGCCCTTAGTACTGTAAAATGCCTCCTGAGCTTTTTGTAAAATGGGTGAGGCAAAAAAGGAAGCATTGAAATATAGCAGCATGCAGGCAAATCAGCGCTTTGCTATGAGTGTATAATTTTATACTTTAAAAACTACTCTAAAGTGCAACATGATTCACATTATTCCAAGAAATTCAAGTACCCTAAAGGAAACTGTTCAGTCTTCCTGCCGCTTGCAAGGGTTGCAAGAGGTTAGGGTTTATTTAGGATGGAGAAGGACTTGTCAAGTCATTGAACAGGATGATCTTGAGGGAAATGCTAATACATTACACCTCTAAAGTGGTTCCACATTATCAACAGCCCCCACCACTCTGAGTATGCAAATTGGCAATAAATGATTGGCACTCACAAATGTGCCTCCAAGCAGGTTAGAGATAATTAGCAAGGCACGCAGACACCCAGTCATAGGAGCCAATTGTGACAAATCCACAAAATAATGAATCTCTATTAATAGTTAATGATGCATGTCAGGAAGAGCTCAGTTGTTCGGTTCTTCCTCTTTAAGAATATGTATATCCTTTTTTTTTGCTTCAGCTGGTCAAGCTCTATGCCTTTCCTCCCCTTGCACTGGCCTACTTTGAATTGCAGCCAAGATGAAGTAATTGAAAACTACCAGCCTGAATACTTTAGAAGTCTATCGTGAAACAAGATTCAACAAGCCTCTTCTCAATTTGTAAATATGATGGAATATTAGCAGTAAGAAGGCTCCAATGTCAAACAAGTTCAAGTATTAGCTGCATTGCTTTACGAACACTATACTACTACTTAATACTACATACCTTCAGCTCTATTAATATTGTAAAACTACCTCATTGCTATATTCTTGACATTGACATGATGCATAGATTTTTTAAAGAGAGAAATAAACTTTGTTTCTGCTCCCTAAAGGATCTCCTCTACAGGCAATGTCACAATTAAATATTGATTCACAGTGTCAGAGACCACAGATGCTTATGCTCCCCCAAACTTGTTTCAGTTCTGTACAAAAATTGTTTATTTTGTATTAACAGATAAATAGATAAATGAACAAAAGAGTTTGAGAGATAATACTAGGTATCTATATTTTGTGAATATGTCTACCAAGAGTATGGGCAGATTGCTGATAGTATACCATCGCTACTTAGAACATACTATACCAATGAAGTAAAATATAAACTCAACACATTACCTTTGGTGAAGTGAAAGGAGAAGCCATTGTCTACTACAAATTCTAAGGACATCATGATTTAATGAAAACTATTTTTATATCTTTACTCCTGGCTGTTTGAAACATACTTTAAGCTGATGGCTAATCATTAGAGAAACCTTGTGATGCTAATTAGGCAGAAAAACTGACCTTCCACAAAACTGCTCCTTGTTACAAGTTTTAGGTTCCCATTTCCCCTGATGTATTTCCTCTTAAAACTGATCTTCCCATTGGTAGGAAAGTAGAAATAATTAGAATGTCTACATAGCCCACGATGTAATCAGAGATTAAATGAACCCAAACTATAACCCCACTTTCAACTCTGGGGAGGTTTGCATCCATAGCCAAACAAAATGGCTCACATCCTTCTCTATTTATTTAATGATGTGGCTGAAGATACTTGGTTGTGTTCATATGACATACATGGTGAATAGATTGGTTTCTAATCTGAAGTTGCTGCAAAGGTTGGGATTTAAAAAGAGAAACCAAATTACCTACTTTAATCAGTGGGGTGTGAAAGCAAAGGACTGCAGTGAGGAACAACTTTTAATGTGCCAGTTTTTAGGATTAATTAACTGGACAGCAGTTCCTTTTGGACACTTCTGTACACGGTGCTTAGGAAGAATAAGAAGCCTAGAAAACTTACGCAAATGCTTCAGAGTATGGGTAATATTCAAAATGGTCAAAAAGGCTCCAAAACAGGACTTAGTCAGAATTTAGATTCCTAAGGCTAAGTACAGTCAAAAAGCCCGAGGCTGAACCGATTCAGTCTTTGCAGGTCAGTCTAAACTGAACAGATTAAATCGAAACAGCAATGACCAGACAGTTTACCCTTGATTCAGGAAATGCAGCCACATGCCTGCAGTGGCTGAGGCCAGAAGGTGGAGGGCGCCAGCTCTCTGGCTGTGTTCACTTCCTCTTCCTGCTGCCCCTGATGTCTCTGGGATTTGCAGTCCAGAATTACAACAGCAGGATTCTGTAGGGTTGCTCATCACTTCCTCTTCCTGTTTCTAGGTGCCTCTGGGCTTTGTAGTTGACAGTTGCAGCCAGCAGTAAGTTTGAGCAACGAAAGGGGTGTTTAACACCCCTCCCTGGCCCCAGACCTCAGCTGAGGTTTGCCTGGGAGGCAGTGCCCTGTGCCCCAATAGACTGGGCTGCATCTCTCCCATCCCTTTGTCAGCCAGCTCTCACTGCTCCAGCTAGGGAGCAGAGGGGCAGGGCTAGCCCTACTTTCTGGAGCAGACAGCACAGCCCAACCCAGGGCTTGAAAGCGTGCCGGGGGACTCTGACTGAACTTGAACCAGGAAGGGGTCTGGGACAGAAGTTTTATAAACCAGTTTGATCCAAATCAGTTAAACCAGTTTCTTAAACCAGTTTCAGCCATTTTGAAACTGGTTTATGTGCACTGAGCTTCTGTTCTGTTACAGGTTTAAACCAGTTTCTAATCACTCAAACTGGTTTATACGTAACTTCTGTCCGTAGCTTTTGCCACAAAAACTGATGCACATAAACCCCATTCTAGTGACACAAAACTGCTTAGGCATGCAAATTCATTCACTACTTCCCCTTTTGGCCTGAAAAGATCTTTGGGCACCTGAACTATGGCTTCTACACTCAGGAGTGATCCAGATTAATCGGATAAGGGCTTAACTCCTGCTTAAATTCTGTTGCAATGCAGATAGGACCTTGCAAAGTCTTAACCTGCCTTATGCCCCGAGGAGAATGCTTCTTTTTTTTTTTTACTGAACTCACACTGAAAACACAGAGTTCAGTAAAAAGTCAGCACCATGGCAACTCTCACTTGAGAGCACTTCTGGTAATGATGGCGGTGCCAATCTTTTGCAGAGTAGCAAAATGCACATGCCTAGGAAGTGGGTGGATTCTGGGCCTTCCTCAGGCTGAAGGGATTTAAATCCACTTTGCTACCACCCAGGAGAGGGACCTACCTACCTAACTACAAAATAGGCTCAGTGGGGGCACCCTTCACCTTTCCTGTTGAAGCTGAATCCTGGGGAATGCAGGACTCATGGGAGCAGAAGGACAGCAAGGAAGCAAAAGAGTGATTTTGTGACCCAGTGATGAGGGAGCTCCCCAGACAGAGGACAGCTCTGGGCTGTGGTTGTTGTTCCTAGGATTGTATATCCATTTTGCATTAAAGAGTCTTTGTTTAATGAACAGAAATATCCCTGGCAGCAACAGAGGTGCCTAATATGTAGTGATGAGTCAGATGTCTAGGCTCCAGGACAGGGCAGAAGTTGAGCCACGCTGATCCCCAGTGTCTCATGTTTCCTACTGGTTACTTCTGAGTGCTTTCTTGCTCAGTGCTTTGGGTTGCCTTCTGGAGGTGTCTATCTGTGTTTATGGCACTCTCCAATCATAAGGTGCCTATTTTTTAGGTATGCTGAAGTCTGAAACAGAGCATCTACAAAGCTGATTTAGATCTGCTCCCCCCAGCCTACGGTATTTTTTCATACAAAGATAGTCCACACTTGTCTGCACTTCTTTGCTGTCACTTCATGATCACATCACTAGAGGTCATAGAACCTAATAGAAAGTAGAGGTAGAGACCATTTGTGAGTTTGAAAAGCTCTAGAGTATTAATTAGTTTAGGACTCTTGAGTCTTGATGCACTGAAGGTTACTCAGCAAAATGATAATCTGAAAGGGCTGAGCATCTGTTTTAATCTGAATAGGTCTGAAGTAAAAATCATAGGATGTGGAGTCTACAGATAAAAAATTCTATTCCTAACTTTTACTTCTGATTTCCTGGGGACCTTAAATAAGCTATTTTTTTATCCTCAGTCTCCTTACCTGTAAAATGGAGATAACAACACTGAGAGGACTATTCTGAGGCTAAATTGAGTACTGTATGTGAAGCAACTGGAAATCCTCAGAAGCCAGCTACCACTAAACTGCAAAGTATCATTTTTAAACTCATTTTTTTATATGGCATAAGAAAAAAACAGATTCCCTCTCCTTGCTAAAGAAAGGGAATTACCTCCTCACACTCTAAATTTTAGATACTTTAACAGTTACCCTTAAATGGTAAGAATATCATTTGTAATGAGTTTCTGAAAAGCAATCCAACAGATAACTATAAAGCAGCATTTGAAACAATTTTACTTAGAATATATCTTATAAGTAAACAGCTAATGCTTTTATGGAATTGTTATTTTACATTAGTTTTACTAGAAATGTGCTTTCGAGAAAGCTCCTGAAAATAGAGATACAGCTTTCAATGTACAAATATTTGCAGGAGAATATATACAATCCAAAAGTGTACATACGCATTTATATTTTGACAGAAACATGACAAAAGCAATTTTCAGCAATTAAGTTCAGTATCTGACTCATTTCTTTCCTGGGAACAATGACACATCTCCAAAGAACAAAGTATGGAGAGGGGCTGGAGCAAGCCATTTCCTGATTAGTGTGAAGCAGCCGCTGGAGCCATGGCTTGTCCCCTGCACCACACCGCCAACCTCAGGAATCCTTCCCAATGGCAACCAGCTAGTTATGTACTGAGCCCTGGAAGCTTTCCTTATGTGCAACTCCCATCACCTTCATTAAGAATTTCACCTATGAAGGGGTCGGAGGACGGGGTTTCAACTAGTTTTAGGTCCAATACATATGACTTGGTCTAATCTTCCTCCTGTCCATTTGACATACACATTTGCCTCCCTGAATGTCTTCAAAACTCACAGACTGCCAACTTATAGCCGTTTAAGTGCTTGTCTATACACAAACTGCAATCATTTAACCAAAATCTCACCTGCTGTCATTAACGATTTGGAAGACAGAGCATCCTAATAAAAAACGGCTAAGCTTTACAAGCCTCTTCAGCAACCATCAGCTGAATTCTGAGTGAACTGGGGCTGAATCATGTCAAAATTAATGGCCTTAGTCATGGGCAAATCCAGGATTTCAGGAAGGCAGGTGAGGGAGCAGCAACCTGCCCTGCAGGGGTGGCTGCCCCCCCGCCACCAGAGTGGGCAGACCACAGGAGCAGAAGCAGAAAATTTATTTTTTTAAGTCCCTCAAGCAGGCAAGAATCTTCCCTCTCCCTTTCCTCTTCGGTAAGAGGTTTGATTTATAACAGGGTATGTTAAGTAGAGAGAAATGGAAACTGTCAGAAATTACCTGAATCAAGCAATGTAACGCCACCTTTGTGCAATGTGACTGTGTCTCAGACAGATATAGAGCACAGCTGAATTTGTAAATATTACCACTCCTCTGCCTGTATGTGAATTAAAATCTGAACCTCTTAAAAGACAGGTCTGGTGCCATCCGTGGTCTTTTCTGGAGGCCATGTGCAGAGCCATCTTGGAAAGTGATGGAGATATTGCCACCTCCTGATTCTGGATCAACGTCTGTCCTGCTATTCCCCCCTCCCCATCATAGCTGGTTCACAAAATATCCTCCTGATCAAGGCTGCTCATTCTGACACCTGAATCTGTCCCAAACTAAACATAACACTATCTATATAGAAGCCCAGGTAAGTAGTAGTGGTTGGCTGTTCCCATTTCTTTTTAGTTTTACAATGCTCATTTGCCCCTGAAGTAAAATACCAGCTCCGGTGCAATGATATGAATCCACTATAAAAAACATTCTCTGAATGGGAAAAGAAGGACCAGATTATCAAACAAGGGGGCAAAGGGCTGCTCCTTGAAAATGTAGGCTAAGAGCTGTGGTTTGTGGTCTAAAGGATGAGGCAGAACCTGTTGGAAGGGTGGAGGCAAGCATTTTCTTGCATTTAATCTGGGTTCCTTAGAAGCAATTAAAATACGACTGGTCAGACAATTTGCATATGCACTTAGGTACTTTGCATTCACAAGTGCAGAGCCCTCTCTCCACATCTTTCTACTTGCAGCCTGCCATGTGCTACAGAGGATATGGAGCAAAGCACACTGATGTTGTTCACTTTTATGCTATTTTATGCCACAATAATAGACTAGATAGAACTACCCTGAAATCACAAGTGTGAATGTATTAAAGCAGCAGTTGGTTCTTAATGCAACACACTCCAAATTCTGATGCACACTGAACATGACAGATCTGGTGTGACACATGGTGTGTAAGATTTCTGCCACGTTATGTGGCAAGAAAAATGCAACTAACAGCTCATGGTAAAGTCATGTGGGGGTGAAAAAAGACTAAATCCATGCAAAGAAAGTTTATTTTACTCCCTCTACACAAACAAAACTCATACATTATACAAATCAGGAAAATCCAAATATGCTAGTTGGGAATGTAAAAGTTAAAATCATCAGAAAGTCTCTCTTCTTTTTTCTGCTTTTTAAAACACTCTTCTTTAAAGTGGGCTACAGAGAGGATACCATCAGCCATGTCAGGGTTCACTTGGAAGTATGATGCATTTGAACATGCACAGTAAGTGATCAACTGCTTTTGTAAGGTGTTGATCACTCCCTCAGCCAAGAGTATAGAATTATGAGCGATCAGCGGTAATATATAAACACACACGTGTATTAATTTCCCTTGGTTGATACTGTTGTTGTTGTTACGTGCATTGCTGCAGTGCACAGATAACCCAATAATGGTCAGGGCCCCATTGTACTATGCATTGTAGCCACAAAGGAAAAAAATGTGTCTGTGCCCCAGAGATTATAGTCTCAGATAGAGTTTTTGAGAGAAATCGACTTCTGTCTCCCTGCTCCGCTCTGTTTTATTGTTACCTCATCTCGCCAAACCACCCCCCACTCTGTTTGTCTGTTTCCTCCATCTGTTACATCCTGCCCAACGTGGAGATTATGAACCCTCTGGCTGGAGGGTTGCTTCTCTGTACAGCATCTAGCACAATAGAGCTCTGATCCTTGGTTGGGGTTGCTAAGCAATACTGTAATATACACAATATTTGTAATAGCAATCTGAATTCCAAATGAGATGTAACAAATATATACATCAGCTTATCTGACTGATGCTTGGGAAACTGAAATACTTTCTAAAAATGTATCCATTTGTATTTGCAGTACAAACTGTCACTGCCAAATGCAGCTGAAGTGTATTAGCAAGTCAAGGAGACTAGCAGGCTCCTGGCCAACCTTTCACCCTTGGGTTAAATGATCAACTTTGCGAGCACAGGGAAGCCATTTGCCCTACCTTGGTTTCTGTTGTCTGCTCAACTGCAGAAGGGGGTCAATGCCAGACCAAACTGCAGAATTGATGGAGCATGTTGGGAGAACACAGGAGAAGCTGGTGTGTTTTGCCACATGCCTCACCACAGATTTGTGTATGGGGGGAAGGGGGTGTTTCCAATTATGTCATCAGAGTTACGTGTGTGGAGCCAAGAGGAGAAATGGACCTAGGACTTCTAAAATAAAAAAATATAACCTTCCACCCAAGTACCGAGACACACCGTGCTCCCGCTGAGCATGCTTAATAAACACACTCATCTTGGATCCGTCTCAGCCAAGCCCTTGATACCGCAATGGGTTCTAAACATGAGCTTGATAATTACTTTTCTTTTCTCATTCATTTTGTGACTTAGAAATATTATAAATCTTACCTACTGGGAAAACTTCATAGTCAAATAAACTTTCCCCTGTGAGGTTTTCTAGTACCAGTTCGAGGAATCTGTTTACTCTTACTATGGTAACATTTTTTACATTGATTTTTCAGCTTCTCTGTTACAACAAACTGTCTAAATAATCATTTTTACAAGCATTAAAGATCTGCAGATGCCTCCTGCAAACTCTGACAAACCTGCCATCCAAACCTTCCCTCCAGCTCATTCACTTCATCACTGTGGGTACTGTAATTCTTTTCCCTTTGTTACTTCCTCTCACATAAAGCCTTAAGAAACAAAGGCCTTCTAGCAATGTTCAGTGTTTAATGTGAGACCGTGTAGGAGGCCTGATTTGCAAAGGGCAAACTGCTCAGTGCTTTCTGAAAATCAGGCCCTAATCAGTTGTCTCACCTTGGCCTCCCCAAATGGGAGCTCTCACAATCACTAGTACGTTCCAAAAAAAGCTTGGTCAAGAAGCCTGTTGCATACGTCCCCTGCCTACTTAAAGCCTGACCCCAAAACAAGAAAGAAATGGGAGTTTTGGTGTGTGAATTTAGGCCATCACACCTATTTCATTGCAAGGCAAAAAATTTCAAAAACCAAGTGGCATTAGTAAAATTATTTCTGCAACAATCTTCCATTGCTATTTAGGAACCTCATCAAACATTTTCCAACCACAGTATCCCTCATACTCTTCTTTTGTGTATCTCCCATCTGACAGCCATAAATTTTATCAGGTATTCAAGAACAATTTTTTCCTTAGCCACCATTTTCTTACATACAAGAAATTAGCTACATTTTCATTCAGTTCTTTTTTATGAGCACACAGAGTTTAAACAGAAAGTATTCAGATTACATGGATTAATTAGATGTTTTATTAAAAAAAACAGGAAAATGAGTTGCAGTGTATAATATAAAACACAGCAGGCTTTGACTTTCTGCCTGGAAGCCGTTTCCAAAAAATAATAATAATTAAGAGGGAAATGAACAGTACACTGTATTCTATGCATAAATCAGAGATATTAAAGGCAAATATTTGCTTTCAGATTATGATGAACTCCGATTTATACATAAAAATGGACTTGAGATGTTAATTTAGCTAACTATGAGCTCTAATCAGTCATTCCTCCTGCATCATCTACCATGGCCATGCATAATAATAACAGAGGTATTCATACCATAACTCAACCTTTCACTGTAAGCCAGAGGAAGAAGATGCTTTTTCCCCTTTATCCATGAATACCTTTTGCAGAACTCTAAGCCCCATCACACATTTAGAAGGAACAGTTTAAAAACTCTATGGAGTATAATAAATTAATCTGGATTTAGTGGGTGGATAAAAGGTCCAGCAGGGGTTTGTTACAGACCCCGAGGACAAGTAGAGAGAGGAAAATGGAATACTGCACAATGACATTAGGAAAGCAAATAGAGATAATACTGTGCCTGTGGAGGGGTGACTTTAGTCTTCTTAATTTTAGCCAAAAAAATCCTTGAATCATCTGAGTGTAATAAAAATTGAAATAGTGCTTGCCTTCTTTCAGGGATCCAACAAAGAACACGTTGGGTCTACATCTGTCCTTAAGCTGTCACAAAAAAACCAAATCACAGACACTAGAAGCACTACAGGCAAAGGACAACAACATTAGCAAGTACAAATGCTGGATACTTATGATTATGAATTTTAAAATGTCTTTTGCTGTACAGGCTGAATAGGAAAGGATACAAGCTGACAACAGAGACAGCTAAGTTACCAGGATACAACCCACTGTCCAGTAAATACAGAAATGAATTAGCTAATCCTTTGGAAAAAAGGCTCATAATGAACAAATCAATACAGAGGTTAATATTTGGATCACATATGTTCTAAAGACTACTCTCCAGTAGCATGGATGTAATTTCTAGTGCAGTTCCACTGCTGGTATCTATGGTGGAAGTTGGAGAGCAAATGGCACAGGTTCTTTTATCATCCCCCCAGGCAGGCTTAAAACACTTGAATCTAGTCTCCAAGCAGTGAAGCTGTGCTGCTAGGGCTGAAGCAGAGGTCCCTTTTTACAGACACATGCTGGCTATCAACAGATGTCCTTGGAGCAGGATCATCTGTGTTGGGATGTATCCCAGAACACCTGGTCCAACTGGATGACACATCACCCATTTTCCTGCAGGGCTGAGACCCTGCAGCTTGTGGGACTTCAGAGACCTGATCCTACAGGACAACTGCAAACAGAGGAACCCTGGATTCCCTGTTTGCAGAGGCAGGCCCTGGGAGGGATTTCCTAGACAGGCAAACACCCCATCTTAGGGTGCACCTCTGCAAGTGGGAGAACCCCAGAATTCCCCAGTTGCAGAGGTGCACCCCTAGCCAGCCAGGGCACATGAGTGTGATACGCATGCCTGGGGACTCTCGGGCATGGCAGCGTGATAAGTGTGCTGGGGGAACCTGCCGGAGGGGGAACCCAGGCAGGTGCTCTCTGCAGGATTGGGAGCACCTGTCTGGTGGTGACTCCCACCATAAAGCAAACACAAAAAAGGGGGAACACATTTTTACCACCTATTGTTGCAGCCACAATTTTGGGCATCTATGGTATGACAAGGGGCATGGATGTCTGTCTGTTTGCTTTGGCTTTGTGCCTCCATAAAAATTTGTATTGTGGCACAAAGGCAATGTCTGCTTTCTGTCACTGAGCCTTGCTGCATGGTTTGAACTATCTCCATCCAGAAAGAGCAGGACTTAGAGCTCGCCTGGTAACACAAGGAAAGAAACTGAACTAGGACATAGAGGTAATAGCTGAGTTATCTTGCCAGAGGACTCCACTTAGCCCTGGCAAGAGGATATATTCAATCATCCTAAGGTCTTTTTCAGCTCCAGTTTCTATCAAGGAGATCACATATGT
Organism: Gavialis gangeticus; assembly: GCF_001723915.1. Taxonomy (NCBI): domain Eukaryota; kingdom Metazoa; phylum Chordata; order Crocodylia; family Gavialidae; genus Gavialis; species Gavialis gangeticus. The sequence continues at coordinate 56,329,810 of NW_017729029.1, forward strand.
GAAGAGATTGTTTCCTGCCTTAAATTCATACTGACTGTCTTTTATAAGAAAAAGACAAATGGTATATGCTTTATAGTAGATTCTTTCCCTGACAAATAAACAAGATTTCATCTCACCCAAGGAATTTAACTAACTCTTAGCTGTTTCTATTTCCTGGAAAGTCCATTGGATGATTATAACAAGCTGGCGTCCTGGGGCTGATCTCAATATAGGCCCGCCCACTTGTTTCCAGGCTAACCACCAGCCCGTCTCTTCCGCCACACCTTGATGTTCTGCTTATCTGACATTAATCAGGCCCTTTACCTGCCCTGGTGACAAGGGCCTCTGTACAAGCTCTGACCTCCCCAGCCTCATTATCATTATAGCCCAATTATAGCACCCTGTGTTCTGTTACAATGATTGAGACCCTTTTAAATCCCTATGCATAAAGCTAAGGGAAGGCTTGTCTTGGAGAACTAAATGCATTAGAACCCAAAACTTCAATGGATCAAAGCTGCAGACATCTTACTTTTCTCTTACGGCAAGAATCTACCAGAATCTTTGCAAAAGGGCAAATGTACGAGGAACTTCTCCCTGTTCCTGCACGTGACTCACTGCCAGTGCCCTTCACAATGACAGCAGTTTGAAAGGAGAGGCAACAGCCTCCTCCTGAACTTAAGGAACTTTCATAGGAGTAACATGGGATAAATTCAGAAAACTAAATGAAATTTCTCTGGGAGACCACACTGATGGCAGAACTGGCCAGATCTATCAGCTCTTCCCTGAACAGAATAGACTCTTTTTGTTACGAAGAGATGCTTTAAAGGAGAGGAAAACTTGACTGTCTAACTTTTAACACAGCTTTAAAAAGATCTTTCAGTATGGATCATTTGCTTACACAGTGATTCAAAAAGCGCACGTGAAATGGAGCCCTGGTGGAACGTCAGGCTTGCAGATGAGTACAGAGTTAACCCTATGCTCCATTCCAAAGAGCCTATTTTTATTAGATGATGTCAGGAGAGATAATTCAGGATGTTGCAAAATGGCTAAGAGCTTTGAAGCAAAGGAAAAGGCAGAAATGCAGATTTTCAGGATAAAAGCCTGCAAATTAGGCAGAGCTAACTAAACCAGATTAGGCAAGGACTGATGAAACATAAGGGGAAAGAACAGAAATGTAACTTACCCACCAAGGTGCATTAGCAATGGAATGAGCAGCTAAATTGTGTTTATAGGAGATAGCGATAGGAACAATAAGCAGGCCAGCTGCTATCGGCTCTCTAGCCAATACCCAGATACTAAATAAGTTAGACAGTTAAAAATGTCTCCAGGACTTGGAGACAGAGTTCACTGGGAAGTCAGAAGAGCTCACTATTGCTGTTGTGGCTGCTGCTTATTATTACAGTAGAATGTACTTTTGGTGCTAGTGTCAGGCTATAGCTTTAATGAATGTCTCCAGCTACCGTACATAGCCCTTAGAATAAGATTGGAACAAATGAGCAAACCTGAGCAGATTTTTTCCTATTATTTCTAAATATCTATTTCAAATAAAGCTGTTCTGGTAGTTCAGAACTGTCTGCCAGGAGGACAGCTCAATAGCTACAAGCCATACCGTACAGTGATCTTTCCAGATCACACAAGCTAGTCAGCGTTAGAGTGGTTCAGCCTTGAGAGACCCAGGTGTTACTGACAGTGGGACTGGTGATTTTAATAGCATCCACTCCTCTGAAATAGGGGAGAAACCACAGCTGGAAACTTAGGGAGAGCAAGAATGAGCGCTATAGGCACTGCAACGGGGCATGGTATACTGGCATCATGCTAGGGAAGTGACTGAAGCTGCAACCTTAGGATGTGAAATACAACTCAAGAGTTTAACCATTTTTGGCATAAAAGATTCTGTGGCACTTTTCATAAAAGGCAGAAAATTAACCATGATGAAGTGGCCTAATTTCAGTTTGGGTAATTATATTCTGCATCCCTAAATTTCCTCTGGAGTTCCTATAGAAGTTGGGGGGATGGGAGGTGGGGTGGTGGATATTCTTCCCTTCCTGTGAGTTGTGGAGCAGCTGATGTGTTTTCCCACAAAGCCCCAGCACTACCTGCATTTCAGTAAAATGGAAAGTGATCTTGAGCAGAGGTTGAATATAAAGTTGTTGCATTTGCAAAGCACTTGGAGATCATTTATTCTAAAATGTTGGATGAGAATGATAAGAGCAGAAGTCTCCAAGGCATGGGTAATTTGCCCTAACCAGGCACAGCAGAGTAAATTGGGAATCAGGTTTCAGATTTTTTCCCCCTATTTCTTGGGTTTTGAAGCCTAAGTCATAATGCTGTCTGAACATTTTTTTAATGGTTTACTAAACATAACATGCTTGCACTTGCTTTGCATTTTAATAGCAGCACCGCAGCAATGAGACACTTCCACAAATGTAATGCATGCAATTATGTAAGTACTTAAGTGCTAACTTTTTTGTCAGACACTACATATTATACCCTCTCAATTCTCTTTGTTTTTGTTTTGCTTTCTTTCACTCTTCCCTACAAAGGCACTAGGATTGTTAGTCTTTCATGTGGTGTGCTTGGCAGATGCACAATGTGTTTTTCCAGCAGAGCTACTAGGAACTGTATTTTTTGTGGCTGTCGCAAGCTCCACTGCAGGCTTTTATGACAGCTGAGAACTGCCTGTGGAAGTGGTAGCACTGTCAATCTGTCGACAGTTTTTAACTTTCCTTTTTGTTTCTCAGAGGCAGTTTGAGTATAGGGAACTTGATCTCTTATTTTTCATATGTATGCATGCACTCCACCCTCTCGATAGAAAACTCCCTGATAGAAGCTGTTGCTTCTTAAAGAGCTGCTGACACCTCATGGAAAACATTTGTTTCAGAGACAATTCTGCTGATATATTGTTATATTTATTATATTTTCCTTGTTCCACTTTTTCCTTAACTGCTTCAGTGCTGCCTCCTATTCCAAAACATAGCTTGAAATGTGCCTCCAGTGTTGTCCACACACAAGACCCACTGGTCCACTGGGTCACTGCCTCTTTCCAGGTAATGTATCTGATACTTAAGGTCACTAGAGGTACGCTTTGGCCCAAATACATGGACTGTGGAAGAGTATTCCACCATGGAAGAGAAGCAACAGCTGACATACATAGCAACAGCGCTACTGGCAAGAAATAAAAGATGGGCAGATATAGTTAACACCTATATTAAGGCACAATCCCACTGTGGTGTCTGAATGAGGGTTTCAAAGCCCTAACGTGAAGCAGTGTACTATCTGGAGGGTGGGTTTAGTCTGCATAATTATTTGGCTGAGTTGTGAAATTTCAGTCTGGATCCAGGTGCAACCTTGGACAGTAACATTTGCTCAAGTGTCAGAGTTAACATCCTGTTGAAAAGAATGAGCAGGCAGCTCTCAAATTCAGATGTAAGCCAAGCAAGCAAAGTCAGAGGCAGTCTAAGGCAACGTAACTTGAAATTCCATCGGTTCACACCATAGACGCATGCAGTAGGTCAACTTAGGGGACAGACAGAGGTAACAGTTGCTTTAATATCAGATACTGCGACAAGCTGTTATACTGCAACATTTACATCTGTACGATTCTGTAGTGATATAAGGATGACAAAATTGCTCCAGCTGTATCCCTGCTTCATTTGGGGTGAAAGTTGGGGCGATTTAGTCCCTCGGATTGTTACAGGATCATGTAAACGTAACAGGTTGTAACAGTTGCTATGTGCTTTTAAGCAGCTGGACCCTCTTCCTTTTCAAAGCAGCTAATATGTATGTTTGTCTGTACCTCTAGGCTCCCATTCAGTTCCCTTAAGACTTTGACCCTGTTATCAGCTTGCAATATATACACCTAAACACTGCCTGAATTTGGCCACTAAATGTGTGCAAATGAAGCTGAGGCAGTCTGCATTTGTGCAGTTCACCCTGCAGGGATGTCAGAAGAAAGGGAGAGTAAGAAAAGCAACTACCTAGAGAACAGGTGGGCTTATAAGTCATACAATAAGCCATTCACCTTCAACTTGCCCTTGGCGTTCCTCACTATGGAAATTACAGTAGCTCACACTCCCATACACTCCCACATTGCAATAAATTATTCTACAAGAGTCCAACTTAGGTTACCTTACCTTTGGCCCGTTATATCCATTCACCAGCAGGCTTAAGAAATAATCCTTGTGCTCATGACTAGGATCTTCACGACCAGACATGATAAACCTCCTGGGCCTGAGGTAAAGCCCATTATAATCAGTGGCAAGGATGGTACTGACTTCAATGGAGTTTTGATCCACCTCCATATTTTAAATAGGAAAACTCAGATCTCCCACAACCCAGAGACAAGACAAAAATTCTGTTCAGCTACTTCAAATGATAGAGAGAGCAGAAATTCCTCCATGTATATCTCTAGTGGCACTATTAATCCAGAACTTTTACTTGGTTCCTGAAAACAGTGCAATTCAAAAGCATAGTTTATAGACAAGATTTAAGAATTTGTACCAAATACCTAAAGGAATTGTAGTTAAGTGTGTTCTACTGCACACTCTCTTAGGTGCATGGATGAAAGATTTGTGCAGCTTAGCTTGTATGAGCAACCATGAGAGGACAAAGGGTAAAATCCTTACCCCTTCATATGTATTGGCATTTACCAGTTTTGCTATTAAACTCTCCCTAATTGTTAGCTGGAGTTTTTCATCTGTAGCTTTTCTCCAAATGAATCTTATATTATTTTTTAATTTATTTAATGTTTATTAGCTTAAGAAAATGATTTTATGATATAAAACCAGAAGGACTTCCTTTTTTTAAAAAAACCAATTGGTGCTATAATTGAACTGAGCACACTATTTTCAGTCTTTTCACAACATAATCTGATATGGGTCTTTATTTTCTCAAAGGACTTGCTTGATCTGCTCTTTATAGACATTCAGTCTCTGTAAATATGCTTTTGGTTCCTTTATCAGTAATAGTATTAGACCTGAATGCTTTAGTATACAGTATAATGGGATATTAAAGGGTTTTCTGTATACATTTTAGACAAGCTCATCTAATAGAAAAAAATGAGCACATATTGAAAGATATTCCTCAAAAGTAGACAGTTCTATTTACAAGGCTTCTCTTATACCTATTAATTCTTAAATTCTCACAAAAGCAGGCACTTTCTCCTTCTTTGTGTGCTTTTTTCTTCTGCTTGTACTTTGCTATCTAACTATCTGTGTTGCCATGGGAAGGACTGTAATGCCATAAATTCAGAAAAGAGAAGTTCCTGTTTTCTTTTCTTAATCTTACACAATCATTAGCAAAGATTAGCTCCTTTTATAAGGGTGTGCTTGCACTGGAACCACACTGTAAAATATTCCATTTTGGAAAAGGTACAGCCAACATAGCTTATATGCTTCACAGTGAGGCATTGAGCCACACATGCAAAAGTTAATGCTTCTCAACAGTTGAGAACTGAGCCAATTTAAGGGCAGTTAACCATTCACTCTTACAATAGTGAACAGGAGCACAGAAAATGACACAAAAAAGTGCTGGGTGCTGGATGCCTTAGGGGATTGGTGGTATAGTACAGAGACTTTCACTTCTAAATGCTAGGTAAATCCAGGGACTGAAATCTGCTACTGTCTAACATTTGTACAGAGTGACCTATATGAACAGAGTTGGCAGCCTCAATTCGGTTTCTACTGGGAAGCTCTTTTCATTAGGAAAATCATCATGAACTGCCCTTAAGTGGTATCCTGATTAACAAGGTCAGTGGAAAGGCTAAGGATTCAGTGAACAGGGTGACTAAGAATGGGCCCTGCGAACAACAAAGTCAGGGATATCAAACATGTTTTCCAGTTTTGTCTGCCACAGAGAACTTTAAAGTGTGCTTTGTGGTCAGAAAAGGGCCTCCAACAAGCTCATCTATCAAAGGGAATATAGTCATTGACTTCAATGGGACAGGATCACACGATGTAACCCATAATCAACCTCCCTCAAAGATACTCCCATCACATTTATTTGCATATCAAACCAGGGTTTCACAAATGCCAAGCATCACAAGCTCATCCTGGTATAAACAAGTGGCATTTGTGCTGACTTGTCCATCACCCACAATAAAAGATATTAGAATAAAAAAATGGAGGCCGATACTGGCATCCAGCAAAGTCAACAGTGAAACTCCGGCAGGAACACTGGTAATGTGCACTGATGATACACAGAACAGACTCCAGCCTGCACTTCTGCAGCCTGACAATGCTGACATTACTAACAACTTGTTTTGACCAGTTAACTAAACAGGTATGATTCAGAACAGGGAGCAGAGGTGTATAGTGCGAGAAACCCAAGAGAACAGGGTGACTAGCCTGACTATAACCACGTTAATCTCATTTCTGTTGATGGCCTTATACTCCATTCAATATTTTGCATGTTGATTGGCTTGTTATTCACTTCTCCCTCTGTTGGAAGCCAGACTAACCTGTGGGGGAGGTGCTGGAAAACAATTACAGTATATTGAAATGGTCACACAAGTACAACATGCTGCAATACTTTACATAATTTATTAGGTGTTACCATGTTTGCTGGCATTCACATGACAAAGATTTTAATGAGACCAACAAATAGGACAGTATTATGCATTTCTGTAAGATCATTTGTGATGAGAATTGGAAATTAAACCTAAAGCACACTTATTACAGTGTAAACACCACAATCATGTGTTTCGCCTTGACACTCAGTACGTTGTGCTAACACCGTATGGTTGCCAAAGTAAACGAGAAATGTTTGTTAGAGTACCACTTAATTGCTTACCATTTTTAAAAATTAACATTTAAATTAATATCTAATATATTTTTCAAATCCAATCCAATGTTACTCTGAATTTTCATGCAACATTTTATTTTTGGTCCCTACTGCATGTATAAGGTCAATTAACTGGCAAATATAATTATTTTACAAACACAGCAAGCTGGAGCTATTATAAATAACAATATATTTGCATATTTTCTTGTTTCTGAAAAGAATGACAATGTTCTGGGTCTATTTGGAAGCCGCTGTAATTGTAATATAGTGAGGTACTAATTTGAAGTTTGCTATTTCTTATATATAATCAGTGAGTGGGGGCTGGTTTGTAGGTTTAATAACTTGCTTCATTTGCATTTTGAAAATGAAATAGAACTGAAAGCTTTCAAGGTTTATTATACATCTCTCTTAATTTCAGTTGCTCCTTTTAGCTGCAACTGCAAATATATCAGTCCCCCAGCCTGAATCAGCTTTCCAAATTGTAAATGGTACAAAAGCGTTTAGTCACCTTCAAAATATTCTTGAAGTTCAAGCTGTGAGTCAAATTCTGACTGAATTTTGTGAAGGGTTTGGGAAAATATGACTCACAAAATTCTAACACTGGCAGGAAAAGACCCCTTTCTGAGACCGATTTTTTAATTCCAGGATCTCTTTGAACAATGAAGATATTTGTGAAGCAGAAACAGCAGCTCACACTTGCAAGGAAGATTTTTTTAAACTGAAATGAAAGAGTTGTCCTTCTAATGTACATGATGTATGGCAAGCTCTTTGTCTGAATTTTGAAGAACTAGTTGGCACTAGCATGCTGTGCTGTGCTGAGACTGCATGACTATGGTAGTTTTCCTAGACATCTTTCCTGATGACAACTGCATGCTGCTGGATTAGTTTCAATGGCAGTGAATCTGTGTGGCATATATAGTGGTGTTCTGTCTGCCACTTCAGAAGGAAATCACACACACACACCCCCCCATTAAAGAAGTTTACAGAAAATGAAAGCTGTAAATCAAGAAGGAATGTCCTCATTTAAGCTGTTACATAGTTTGATTTGTAATTGCAGAGATGGGAAACAGGAAAGGATGAGTTTTGAGTGCCTTGAAAAATCAGAATTGAGAGAATTCCCAATTTATTGCCCTGTCTCCCAACAGATTTTTTTGGGGTGCTTCTCCTGAGCTCAACTGATGGGAGCTGTCAGCTGTGTGCTGTACCTCAGAAGCATTTACAAGCTTGCTGGAAAGAAAATAGAGCAGTTTATGCCTGGCAGGGAAGAAAATCGATGACTCGGCACTTGGCAGTGGTGACCAGCAGGATGCTTCTGATGAGTGCTGAGTCATCGATTTCCCTCCCTGATAGGCAGCAGCTGCTCCATTCACACTACAGAAAGCCTCTTTTCCAGACTGTGTTAGAAGGGCCAAATGTATCAGCAGGCTTTATTGTCACTGAAGTAAAGGGTAGGGGGTGAGGGGGAGGAAATCAGCTGACAAGGCCTCCTAGAGCTTCATAAATTACTAGTTCCAATACCTCCTCTCTACATTTACAGTATCACGTTTGTTTCCATGCTGCCCAAAAGGACACGCACATCAAAGTAGGAAATCCAGGGGCAGAGAAGGCTTCCCTGAGTCCAGCAGCACTTGGATGGCAGAGATGCCCATTTTCCTTCCCTTCCCACCCCCCTCTCCTGCATTTCCAGTAGGATGCACATACCTGGTGAACTCAGGTACCCTTATCAAACAGGCTGTTTAAGATGGCTGCTGAACAGGTAACCAGCACGGTGCTTCAGCACTTAAATGGGAAGGGAATACCCATATATACTCACCCACTCATGCATACACACTACAGGAAGGATGTGGACAAATTGCAGAGTCCAGTGGAAGGTAACAAAAATGGTTTGGCAGCTGGGGCATATGACTTGTGAGGAGAGGCTGAGGGAACTGGGCTTATTTAGTCTGCAGAAGTGAAGACTGAGGGGGGATTTAACAGCAGCCTACAACTACCTGAAGGGAGGCTCCAAAGAGGATGGAGCTGTTCTCAGCAGTGACAGATGACAGAACAAGGAGCACTGGGCCCAAGTTGCAGTAAGGAAAGTTTAGATTAGATATTAGAAAAAATGTTCTCACTAGGAGGGTAGTAAAACATGGGAACAGGTTACCCAGAGCGGTGGTGGAGTTTCCATCCTTGGAGGTTTTTAAGACGTGGCTAGACAAAGCCTTGGCTGGGATGATCTAGTTGGGGCTGGTCCTGCAT
>NW_017729029.1:56338828-56347585 GCF_001723915.1 Gavialis gangeticus
TCACTAGGAGGGTAGTAAAACACTGGTACAGGTTACTCAGAGAGGTTGTGGAGTTTCCATCCTTGGAGGTTTTTAAGACGTGGCTAGACAAAGCCTTGGCTGGGATGATCTAGTTGGGGCTGGTCCTGCATGGGGTTGAACTAGATGTGACCTGCTGAGGTCCCTTCCAGCCCTAATTTTCTATGATGCTATGTACTGAAATGTGGGTTATGGGCTTAATTATCTCACTGAACTGAAGCCCATGGAGTGTCTTTTTACTATAAGTTCACATAGTTTGGCCCAGGATGACAATAGGCTGTTCATATTTATTATGTTATAAAAAAGGCAAACAGTTAGGGATGCAACTGTTCACCAACAGAGTGGATTTGCCCTCATTCGTTTAATATGCAAGAACCCAAGAAGTCAAGCATCACTGTAACAGCTTAGGTAACAAAAGTGCAGTTGAAACAAGTGTATGGCAATTCTCAGTATCTGCTGTACTTGGGTGTGTATCTGGGGTGGTTCTACCATTTACTAGGTTGTCTGTGTTAGTATCATTCCTGCTTAATACCTTAACGTGTTTATGTGTCTGTTTAGAGTCACTTCTGCACAAACACTTGAGTAAAGGAATCAAAGAAAGAGAAATCGTCGTCATGAGATTAAGGCTGTCACTATGGATCAAAATTGATTGACACATGCTATTTATAGCCAGACACTTTACTGCAGGTAATGTTACTTCACTTAAAGATCCATTCAGTAGGAAATACACAAGACTTTCTGTCTTACAAAAGTTCACAGAAAAAGTCACAAATCATAGGTTTTTTTGCCTGACCTGGTAGTTAAGCACAACCTCACATGGCCTGCCACAAAAGCCATTTTCCCCTTGGCTCTGAGGGCATTTGTTCTTTGTGAAAACGAGTCTCTTTACTACAGTGACTTGCCAGGAGTTAAGAAAGCCCACAAATGGGAAATTAAATTTTCCAAGTCAAGCCAGCTGCAAATAGGAAACTCAATTTGGGTAGTTGGCTCCCCTGTCCTAGCAGGCACAAGTCCATTGAAATGTATTTGCTTTTCAAAGTGACCTCATCTCCTGTCTTCAATGGGTCCTTATTAAAGTTGTGTGCAACTCACTGGTTTTGGTTTACGTGGGTTTTGCAAAACCTAAGTCAGCAGGTTTGCTTTATTCAGCTTTTAGTTCTGTTCACAGTTGTACAAGCTCCAATATTGCCAGTGGCCCAATAGAAGGTCTTAGCTAACCAGCCTCACTTTCACTTTGGCATCTCCCTACAACCCATACCCTTCCTTCTTCATCCTAACATGTTTAGGGGCAGCTGGAAGGGTAGCTCCTCACACCTGCAGTCTTCTCAGTCTCCTCTACCAATGCTCCTCCAAATCTGCAGGGCAGGCATCTTCAGGGAAGTAGTTGCCAAAAATAGGAACAAAAATGTGCTGCCATTCTATTATCCCTTCCCATGTTTGGCGTAGGAGGTGTGCCAAACCACAGCTAGCTAAAAAAGCGATAGTAGCAAAAGCCCAAGACTGATCGTCAGCTACACTGCAGTTAATGAGCCATGTAGCATCTTAAATCATACAGGTATCACTTTTTTAAAAAATGTTGACCAAGGGCACAAGGCCAAGAACAAAGAAGAGAAATGCTACATGTGCTCAAAGGCCTGTGATAAATCAAATGTGATCCCCATAACTACTGCAGAGTTGGTTTGGTACAAACCCAGTGAGCTGCAGTCTGTGAGTCTCATGTAGCCCTTTGTAGCAGAAACAAGTACCACTATCTCTGAAATTTCCACTTCATTGACATAGATTTTAGCAAAGTATTCAGGTAGGAAATTATGATCATTAGCCAGATTTTGCTCTCCTAACTTACGCTCAGTAGAACCTTCCTACTGATGGCAATGGACAGCTCGTGCAGTAAGGTGAAGAATGTCAACCCACAGAAGTGGAACAGGTCAAAGGAAAACACGCTATTAAGTGGCTCACTGGACAACACCGATTTCTGAAAGCAATTTTAAGTGGGCAGGAAGAGACATAACATATATGAAATTCTGGCACCATGGATTAGCACCATGGACAAGCTATTCATATTACAGTAACGGGGGAGTTTTCCACATAAATGACACACAGTGACAGACACAGCTCAGTTTTGAATCACATGAGCTTCCAAGAAAATAAAAGTTATATTGAGCAAGATCCTGTCTCTTAAGATCATATCACCCTCATAAACTTAAAGATTTGGTCATAATGAATAGAGATCTAGGTATTTACCTAATTAAAATGAGCTGGGTAGATAGGATCAGTTACATTTTTCCTTATGAATGGAAGTAAGCAATATATAAATGTTCTTCCAAAGATAATGCATAATCTTAAGGCCTTGATGATATAAATCTTCGGTTGTTATTAAAGAAAGGTAAGCTCCTTCATGATTAGGAAAACTGTATACGATTACAATTGCTAAGTCAGATCATCAGCTATAAAATCAACATAGCTTCCCGGACGCCAAAAGAATTATGATGATTTACATCAACTGACATTCCTGTCCGAATTGAAAATGGGGGGACTGAAATCTTTACGGAACAACTGCTACCTTGCAGTCATTATCCAGAAAAAACCTATTTGGGGGAAAAATGAAATCTCTGAATTAATGCTAGATTGGGTTCTGTGACAAGAATGTGCTGCTGCAATACTCTGTTTCAGGGTCTAAACTGTCAATGCTATAATAAAAAGTTTCCATTGCCTCATACAATGAAACACACAAGGAAAACATGGATCACATTGTTTAAACCATTTTTTATTAATATCTTCCTACATTAAAAAATATTGAATATGTGCTGGGAAAAGGGGCCTGCAAAATAAAACTTTTGTAGACATATCAGGGAGAAAGCAGGTCTATTAACAAAATCTAATACAGCTTCCATGGAGTTAATGGGAATCTTTCAGTGAGTCACTCCTCAAGACGAGGGGAGTGAAATTAATAATTACTCTAAAACAGAAGGGATCTTGGACTCCTGTTCAAAGTTTGTCTTCAATTTTAGACAGTTAGCAAAGGAGGAAGTCCAAACAGAAATGGAGGATGGTAAAGAAAACCAGTTAAGTTGCTGGAACTGAACAATGCAATTAAAGGCATGATCGGATCTGATATGCGATCAGTACAATCACACTTCCTGCCATATCACACATGCATAGCAGGAGGTGCAACTATGGAATCCAGCATCAAATCCCAGTCACACCATATTGCTGGTGCAGGAGGAGCCCAGGATCATGATCCTGGGCTCCCTCTTCCTTGTCAGATTGGGTGCTTGACATTCAGCTAATTGCTAGCTGGCTTCAGGAATCCCTGAGGCCATTTGAGCCTCCCCAGTGGTCCCCAAACCCAGCCAACTATCACCTGATCATTGGCAGATGAGGGCTACCTCGTGACCTTGTGTCCTGGGACAGTCCCAATCTGCAATCAGCTGGTAGGCATTACCCCAGGGTTCCAGCCTTGGGGTGGTCCCTACCTGCCAATGATCAGCTGATTGAAACAGCCCTGGGGTTCAAGTTGCAGGCCCCCAACAATCTGCCGGCTGAGCGGCTCTGGGAACCACCACAGAGGGTGCTGCTCCAGGATTCCAGCATCATAAATTCTTTGAACATGTTGCCGGTTGTTATTTCTGGTGTGATTAACACTGTAACCACAGCAGAATAAAGACGTGCCAGGGGCTTGATAGAAACCTATTTGTGATTCTCATGACTACAGACGATAAATGGGTTTTACCTCTGGAACAGCAAAAATGAACAACACCTATGGAAATATGTGAGATCAGAATAGGAGAAGTAAGAGAAATGAAGCAATTTAGTCTCCAATGTAGATAAACAATTGGAACAAAATTCCTTTGCAACAGTCAATGATTAAGTTTTCTGGACTCTTTTATGTAACCTAGGGATTTTTTATGTTTATATGTAAAAAAAGGTAGTGGGCGCATCTACATGAGATGCTAAAGGCACAGTAGAATTAGTCTACCATCTACTGGAGTCAGAAAAAGGATGTGTCAGCACTACTGTGCATTAGCGCCAATTATGGCGCATTAAGTTAGTATACAGGTATTAAACTTAATGTGCTGCAATTACAATGCATTAATGAATGTGGCGATGTGCCCAGTGTCTGGCACATATACACATTATCTATCCATCTGTCCGTCCATCCACCACTATGAGTTATACAGTTACATGCACAAAGCTATGAGCTACATCTTTCTAAATGCTTCAAAGTAAGATTAAAGATGATCTGAAACAGAATCAAACAGACATGACAAAGTGGGAAGTTATTTGACACAATGCTAATAAAAATGCTAGGCTTTAAGCTTAAGATAGTATAGGAAAAGTATTTTCAGAGCTTACTGAAGACTGAGCAGAGCCCAGAAAGCTGGGACTTGATGGACACCTGCTGAAATTCTGTCATTTTGCTCTTCTTGCAGCATTATACTGAGAGTACTGGGAAATGTCTGAATGTTGTTCAGGCGTAAGTAATCCCTAAAAAATTGTTGAGACAACCGGTAATAAACACCAAAGATCCAAAGAGAATTAAAGGTTGGTGGACAAGCTGACTATTATGGGGCAACAAAATGGGTAAAGACAGACAGCTAAAACCAGGATACTGAGAAGATGTGACCTTAGTTACCCTTACCTACCTTTAATGCTAGTAAGTGTTATGATAGAGACAACTTTGCAGAAGTTTGGAACTGAATACACAGTACTTTTCAATACACTCTCTTAAATGTGCTGACAAGAGATTGCTAGGTCTAAGTTCAGGAAATCTAGGTTTAGTTCTCACCTCTGTTCCAGATTTGCTGTGTGACTTTGGTCAAGTCCTCTCATCTCTCTGATCCTCAGTTATCAAATATATAAAACTGGACCATAAGAAGTGCCATACTGGGTCCGACCAATGGTCCATCTGGTTCAGTATACTAGTTCTGACAGTGCTCAGTGTCCCTTTCTGAATCCCTTGTTATTAACCTGTGACCTCACTCCCATTCCTGTTTTCGTTTTGTCATGCCAAGCATTCACTTGATGTGTCCTCAGCGGCCTCCCTTCTTAAGGGAGTCTTATAGTTTTCGTGGTGGGCCGAGGCCCATGACCCTGTGGCATATCAAATAGACCTGGCTCTGACAGTGGCAGGAGTGGATGCACATTGAACCAGTATATCTAAAGTGATCTATCCTTGGATCACTACTCTCCCTGGCATCCACCATTGTTTCTAGAGGGGAAACAATAATACCCTCCCTCCTACTCTCTATATATTTATCATGCAGTGCCTAATACAATAAGCCCTCAGTCTAGGTACAATTAGTACTATTTCTATTACTTCTACTACTGCCAATATACTATTTTGTATGCGAGACTTCTTATTTAAACAAACATAGCCATGTTAAGATCAAAACTCAAATACTACTGGTGCACTGGTGAAAATATGCTGATTTTAGTTGATGGGGTGGCAATAAAGCCTCTAAAACCTACAAAGGAACTCCAAAGACTGACTACTGGAAATGATTTGCTCAGGACATTTGTACAGGAATATAGAAACTTTTGCTCTTAAATTGCTAGTTTTAATGCAGTCCAGAGGCTGGCTGTTCTTGAATGCTGTTTCCCTTTAGTTCTCCTAGTCCACATGGCTGGAGTGACAGTGCCATAAAGAAGCCACAACCACAATTAGGAGTCTCACTGGTGATCAGTAAAGGAGCGGCTCTGGAGATTAAGCTGTCAGTGTTCCTGTGGGCTAAGTACAGACAGTCAAAAAGCCCAAGGCTGAACCAATTCAATCTTTGCAGGTTAGTTTAAACTGTGCAGATTGAACCAATAAGCAAGTAATCAGACATTCACTTCTGATTCCAGAAATGCAGCCACGTGCCTGCCGTGGCCCACGCCAGAAGCGGAGGGGTGCTAGAGCATACTTCTCTGCTCAGCTGCAGTAGACACGTTGAATCTGGAGGGGACCTGGGAAGTAAGTTAAAAAAACTGATTTAACCTAAATTAGTTAAGTCTGATGCTACACGCATCTGGGTTTACTGTAAAACAGTTCTGGCCATTTTGAAAGCAGTTTATGTGCACTAACTTCTGTTGTGTTACAGATTTGAACCAGTTTCTGATCACCTATACCAGTTCATGCATAATTTCTGTCCCTAGCTGTGAGGTTCAGGCTGAAGTCCAGAGAGAAGGGCAGTGTCAGAGAAACCTGCACAGCTCTTTGGGTGTTTATACACGTGCTCTGGGAGCGTGTGGGGAGGTGTTTTAATTTGAGCAGCTCTGAGAGCCTCTAATTAAAGCACCCAGAGCATTTCATGTATCAGCATCTCTGCGCTGAAAAATATGTGGGGGTGCTTTAATAAAGCTTATCGAACAAGCTTTAGTTAAAGTGCCCCCACCACCATTTTTCAGCAAAGGGACACTACTACATGAGATGCTGGAGTCTGCTGGTGTACGGTAATTACCATGCTCCAGCAGATTCAATTAATAAAGTCTGCTCCAACACACTGTAATTACAGCACATCAGAGAAGCCTTGCTGCATGTGTATAGGTGCCCTTTATGTCCTCTGATACTCAGAGGAAGCACTTTCCCCCAGCACTGCCTTTGAATAGAAAAAATAAATAAATAAAAGGATTTTTTCATGGTTTGGTGCAGTTGAAACCCATCTGAAAACTTTTCTGAACTCTGGAACAGGACCAAAGTCACTGAGAACAGATTTCTGTACAAGGCTTCTGCTACTTCCAAAATCCATTTAGATCCCAATTATCACACAAACAGCCTCTGTCTCGGTATCCTGGCTAGAGACAAGGAGATTCCCACTTCATGTCACTCGTGTAACACCAGTCTAGCTCCATCAACTTGGATAGAATTTCTTCCAACTGGCACTTGTATGTGCAAAAGGAAAATCCAAACCACAAAAAGCAGAGGCATGTGCATGCGGTACACAAACAGAAGAGTTAGCCAAATGCTTTGCAAACCTCATGAAACATTTTAGTTCAATTTGTGGGATAAAGGGTTAGGTCAGTTCTTATTTTATCCCAATCAGTTAGCCCTGTAGGAAACCAGAGCAAGTGATAGCTTTTACCTCTAACCATGGTCAAGTCTATTCTCCATAAATCAGACATGGCTTAATGAATTTAAATCATTTCTGGCAGCCTGATTGATTTGAAATGGCAGATACATGAAATCGCAACAATCAAGATTTATAAACGAAACATTGATTTAACTTCAGTGATGCTGTACTATTGCTAGAGTACCATCGTTTGTGGTTTTCAGAATGCTAACAGCATAGGAAATGAAAGAATGCATACAAAAATAAGCATAAAAGGCCACAACCTGGCCTGCAGGTTCTCTGTATTAAATTAAATATAACCTCTGCCATATCCAAGAAAATAAAACCAGTTTTAGCATGCATACAGAAAACTGTTTCCTTTGGGACCAGAAAATATGCCTATATTTTATTGCATTTAGCTTTCAGATGTTCAGAGTTACAGCTGTTCAGTATTTAAGGTTGTGTCATAGCACTAAACCATTCCTATTTCAAAAGATGGCAACCCTGAATAGTCAGCACACCTTCCTGGAATGTATTGCTATTGCTCCCACTCTTACACTCCCAGTAGTAGCTGCCACTGCAGCAGCCCTCTTACATTACTGAGCAAGCTGGAGAAGGCTCTTTTATGGAATAGACATCCCCAGTGCTCCTTGGACAGGTTCCCACACAAGCTGCTGGATGGGGCTTTCAGACTTGCTGTCTCATGAGGACTGAATCAGGTATGCTGGCTCAGATTTCTTTATAGCTGCAAGTTCTTTGCAGATACAGAGCCAGATTTTCAGATGGTGTATGCTAGCCCATCTCTGTCTCCTTCAAAAGCACCAGAATGCTTTACATGAGCTGAGGATCTGGTCCTACAGGCTAGAATACAGCCCTGTTTTCCTCCTCATTAGCAGAGACCTGTGCAAAAGGAAACTCACTAATTCTGCTGTGGAAACAGACACTTGACAGTAGGTAGGAAGCACTGGAGCAAGTTTTCTCTGCCTCTTGCTGGGCCAAGTGTTTTAAACAGAAGAAGAGGCAGGAAGCTGCATGCAGTCTTCAGGCCATGATTAGCATGGAGTCCCCTCTTGTACTATGGTCTCATACAACTTACAGCTCAGTATGAACAGGACTTTTCAGTCTTTAAAATCAGCCATCTCCAAGGGCAGGCAACCATTTTTTGCTCAGTTTACCAAAGATTGTTTCAGAGGAAAGGCACACACCTTGTTCTTTCCTGGTTATTCCCTTAATCCAGAAGGAAGGTCACTCTAGCTGAAAAAACATGGCTGGTGGTTGCAGAAAACAACGGCTGTCTGTGCAGCCATGGCAACATTGGGATGGTCACTCGGTGTTCACTACTAAAAACATACTTTCTAAAAAGATGTTCTGATTCTTCACTGGTCCTGATATGCACTCACCAGACATTTGTCCATAAAGGCACCAAAGCCATTGTTTAGCAAGAAGCAAGCCACTGGAAAAATTGGATGAGTTCATAAGCATTCTGAGTTGAAGAGGGGTGTAGGTTATAGCCGTGTTGGTCTAAGGACATAGGCAGACAAGTTTCTTAGGGTGTTCTGAGTTGAAGAGGCATTTGGAACAGCCTTGGCTGTGGGCCCCCCTCGGCCACATTCAGGCTGTCTCAGGAGAGTCCAAGCAAAATGTCAGGTACGAGAACACAGAAGTCCACTTTGAGCTGCTCAGGGCTGCTCCTGGGTCACCCACTACTCAC
>NW_017729029.1:56352585-56352863 GCF_001723915.1 Gavialis gangeticus
AACACAGAAGTCCACTTTGAGCTGCTCAGGGCTGCTCCTGGGTCACCTACTACTCACAATACCATTTCACTATTTAAGAGGCAGCAAGGCCCACTGGTCCAAATATGGGTCTTTGGAATCCAGGCAGCCTGAGGTTTAAGCCTAGTCTCTACCATTGATTTTCCTTTGCAGCCTTGTTCAAGTCTCTTAACATCTCCTCTGGCCAACTCAGAGTTTAGCACTGACAGATGTGCAAGGGCAGAAGGGTGACTTATTCAGGACTTTTACACGTGGACTAA
>NW_017729029.1:56357863-56389600 GCF_001723915.1 Gavialis gangeticus
GCACTGACAGATGTGCAAGGGCAGAAGGGTGACTTATTCAGGACTTTTACATGTGGACTAACTACCTGCCTTTGCCACTACTCGTGGTGACACTCAATTCAATGACAGGGCAGAGAAAAGCCAGAGGGAAG
Source organism: Gavialis gangeticus (assembly GCF_001723915.1). Classification (NCBI taxonomy): domain Eukaryota; kingdom Metazoa; phylum Chordata; order Crocodylia; family Gavialidae; genus Gavialis; species Gavialis gangeticus. The sequence goes on from NW_017729029.1 coordinate 56,357,995, forward strand.
GCAGGTCAATAGCTTCAGCACTTTTTCTGCACTGACCAACAAGCAAGGAAGAGAGGGCACACAGTGCCTCTTATATGCTGGCAGAATTGCTGATGCTTCAGCAGTGCCCTTGATACATCTTCCATCCTACTTCAAATTGTCAAGTTTCAACAATCAGTACTGTCACCACTGTCTGATGGCCTTTACAGAACGGGATTGTGGCTTCAGCAGTGTTCTCAGTAGACAAATGTCCACATCACACAATGCAAGCACTGGGAACTGTTGTGGCCCCAGGCTGCTCTAACCTAGGTAGGGGCTGGGGCTGACAGAGGGTACCCTACCTCCTGAACCAAAGCTGGGCAAAAAGCATTGAGAGCAACTGCCACTCATGATCAGTGTTCTCCATTAGTGCTGGAGCTATAATGGTTCACAAATTGACCATGAATATCTTTTGTGGCCAGTAACAGATGGGGTTTGAAATCAGGATGGCTGTTCTCATTTATAACACTGGTATCACTGTTTCATCCGAGGAAGTGAAGCACCACAAAAGATATTAAAAGAGAATTTAGGTTATTTTTTCCCTACCAGCAATAAAATGCATCTAAAAAACCCAACAACAATGCAACATATGTGGAAGCGACCAAGGTGACCTGAAAGAGCCCAAAGGATGGGGGTAAACCTGCCTGTTACTTCCCTTGCAAGATTTCTATCAAGGGGAAGGTGGTTTCCTCACAGATCCATGGGTGCTGTCCTCTCCTGACTTCCAGGGGTTCTTCTGTCATTGGAGATCATCCTCTTGCCTGTACTTGACCCTTCCACAGTTCAAGGAACAGAGGAGAGGAGGGGGAATAGAGTCCTGTTTGCAACAGCATGAAGAACCAGGTTCATTTCTGCTTGGAAATCCACCAGTGAGAGGCATGCAGGTCATGCCTAGCAGCTGATCCCCTGGGTTTTCTGCTTCCCACTGCTGAACCCATCTCCTAATCAAGGAGCTCCCTCCCACCATTCTCATTGCAGAAGAGCTTTTGCAGGCCTCTGCTGTGAGACTCATCCTCCCTATAAAGTCGTCCAACACAGTTCCACCCGCCTTAGCTCCCCTGCACCATGGCTTGAGACAGGGAGCATCTAGCCCCACATTATACACAATAGTTATGCCTTGTGGGGTGATCAAAGGCTGGAAAGTTGGCCCAAACTTCCATGGTTTTGTGCATTTTATTAGACCCTTATCATTACTTTGATGTCAGTTTTTAGTGGTTTAATTATACAGTAGAAATATTACTTAGGTAAGCTAGAAAGATCTGTCCTTATGACTCAACCAGCTAGTTCTTGTCCAGCTGACTGTATATTTAATGAATGTGTTAGGCATCAGGTCTGCAGTCCTGCCTCAGGCAAATCTCCCATCAAAGTGAAAGGGAGTTATATCCATGCAGGACTGAGCTCAGAGTCAATAGTGTAAGGCTGCAGTTTGGGCAACGAGTCAATAGTTATGAATTTTTTAGTAAAACTGTTAAAACATTCTTATGCCTTCATCAAAAAATACATTAACATGCACCTCTTCCTATAAAAAGTCTTATTTGTCCCTTAAATGACAGGGTTTGAGGCTCATTTATAAGAAGGAAATTAGTACAAGCATTAAGAACGACATTTTCAACAAACCCCCCCTTGGAATTTCCATCTTTTCTCATGGGAGCCTGAACTTCTGAGTCTGTCAGACAGATTGAGTGCAGGCAAAGCACGCATATATGAGCAAAATGGAAGGCAGCCACAGGTGATTGAGTGTGAAAAACTGCAGGCTCAAACTTAGAGGCTGGACTGAGTCATGACAATGACTAGGAACAATAGAAGTGATTTTCAGAAATGACCCACCTTGGCCTAGCTCTATGCCTACAGAGGCCAATGGTGAAGCTCTCATTAGCCTGAAGAGTAGCAAAGTGCTACTGTGTGCTTTTAAAACTCCCAACCTATAGGCCCAAATTCTGCCACTAGACAGACATGCACTGAATCTCTAGACATCAAGAAGAACCTGGCATGCACAAGTGGTAGACAAAAATGGTCCCATCAGTTTATTTTCAACCACTTTAAAAGGGGAGAGGGGGAGTTGCCACTTGGGTTGCATACTTGGCTCTGATGGGAACTGTAATTTGGATGAAAGGTTGAGCCACAAGCTATTTGGCACACTGTGGCTTTGAAGGAAATAAACTCTGGCCTCTGATGAGTGATCCCTTCCTGATGGCTGCAAGAAGTAGCACTTACCTACTATGATTCAGGGAATACTGCAAGTTTATGGAGAAGTGAAATAGAGATGGTGAATTGACCAAAGAGGACACACTTTTTTTTTTTTTGCTTTGAAACCAAGGCAAAGATCCTACCTAGCACTCCTTGAAATAAATCCTTATTATTCAGAAATGAAAGACTCTGGTTTATTTATAGAACAATGGACATAAAAAGGGAGTTTGTTCCAGGAAAATGATCAAAGAATAAACTCAGTTTTCTGGCTAACGTTTCCTTTTATTGGTTTTTAAAAAATATTTTGGAGGGTACGGGGGGAATTTAAGAATCTTATTACTTTTAGAGGAGGTTTTCCACCCGGTGCTTTCCATGGTACTCTGTGCTGGGTGAAAATGTATCTTGTACTTGCCACGTCTGTATTAAATTATCTACTTTTTTCATTTTACAAGGGAAGATGTGAGCAGAACATTAGTCAGCTGTCAGGATACATGGCTGCACTGCTGAGCTGAGTGGAAGCGAATATATTCTACAAAGCTGCAAATCTAGCACAAAGGTACCAAAGGAGAGGATTTTGTGTCACCATTTTTACCTACTGTGGTTCCTGGAAGGCAGCTTCCAGTAGGCTTTGTTTTGACTGCTTTCTGCTAGGATGATATTTAAATCTGATTGATGGATCTTTTTCCACAGAAACGCCATCTCCTGACTGGAACATTAGAGATAAGAGCCAGAAAAATATTTGCAGCCGTAACCTGCTATGAAGTTGAATACTGTGAAGCCACCATGATGACCTGCACAGACAACATTTAGCCTGTGACTTTAAAGGTAACAAAGGAGCAAGGCATGCAGTTAAGCAGCTCCTCGGGCTTACAGGGTTGTTTCAGCAGTACAATTGTCGGTCCATGTTTATTCTCATAAACAAATTGAGTGGCTATGCCATAAATGATTACACAGTCATGTGGGTGGCAAATTAGCTTAAGGGTCGTACCCAGAGAGTGGTGGTGGATGGGTCGGTATCGATCTGGAAAGATGTTGGCAGTGGGGTCCCCCAAAGCTCGGTCCTTGGACCAGTGCTGTTCGATATCTTCATCAGCGACCTGGATGAGGGTGTTGAAAGCACTCTGTCCAAATTCGCTGATGACACAAAACTATGGGGCAAAGTAAACACACTGATGGGAAGAAACTGAATCCAGGCAGATCTGGACAGGCTAGAGAATTGAGCAGAGAACAACAGGATGCAGTTCAACAAGGGCAAGTGCAAGATGCTGCCCCTAGGGAGAAGGAATCATCAGCACATCTATAGGCTGGGGGATGACCTTCTCAGCAGCACAGCAGCGGAAAGAGATCTCAGAGTCGTTGTCAACTCCAAGATGAATATGAGTCCTCAATGTGACAAAATAATTAGCAGAGCTAACTGCACTTTGTCATGCATTAGTAGGTGCATCATGAACTGGTCCAGGGAGGTGATGCTTCCCCTCTGTGCAGCACTCGTCAGGCTGCAGCTGGAGCACTGCATCCAGTTCTGGGCGCCACACTTCAAGAGGGATGTGGACAACCTTGAGAGGGCCCAGAGGAAGGCCACTCGTATGGTTAGAGGCCTGCAGGGAAGGCCTTATGAGGAAAAGCTAAGGGACCTGGACCTTGTCAGGCTCAGCAAGAGAAGACTGAGGAGGCATCTTGTGGCAGTATACAAACTCACTGGGGGGGGGTTGGGGGAGGAGATGCTCTGTTTACCAGGGGATCCGTTGGAATAACCAGGAACAACGTGTGATGGGTTATAATAGTATTTGGAGGGGTATTAGCAAAGCAGGTAAAGCACAAACATCCCTTTAATGACACAAAGGGACCCACACAACATGTGGACTGTGGATGATGGACCAGCAAGAGTAGCTGGTAGAGATCCTACATGCTTTATATCTTTGTCCTCAGACCTGGCCCCTGGGGTTTATAGTCCTGCCATGAGGGACCTGATTTAGGAGAACTAGTATAGTAAGGAGGTAATCTCACCTTAAGTTGAGTAAGCTACCTCACACTAGAGAGAGTGCCCACATAAGGAGTTAATATAGGATAGCTAGTGCACTGTAAAGTCATACCCTCGCTTATGCATTTTTATTTCTACCTCTACCCAGAGACAAGCCCTAATGCAAGGTGCCTTACTTCACTTCCAAATGCTGTAAGCCACTTCTCACACAAGTGTTTTAGTGTACGCAAACAGTGTCCCTACCGGGAGTTAATGTGGAGTCGCAAGTGCGTTGTAAATTTATACCCTGGCTTACCGTGCCGTAAGTTCCCCTTGCAGGAAAGTCCTAGAACACAAATGAAAAAATAAAATCAAGGAAGGAGCAGATTAATTCACCCGAAACAGGATACAACTACAATTTTGATACATTTTGCACTGAAAATATCAAGCCTTCAATACTCCTCCTTTCCACACCAGTACAAGTCATTGTGCATGGTGAAAATGACATCAGCTGTTTCTAGCTTAAACATGTTTCTTGGTAATCTGCAGACTCTGTCACCAAAGAAGCAACAGAGGCCCTTTCCCAGCTTGTTCTAAGTGGGGAAAACACCAGATCTGCTGCCAAAACAGCTAGTGCAATCTCCAGGGTCATAAGAAAGCCTTGGCTTTGTGAAATATGTCACTGCCTTTCTCGTCTCCTCTGTCTTGTTTCCCTTTGCACAGAATCCTTTCAGCTCCCGTGCTTCGTGGAGCGTTCGGTTACACACAAGCCTGCTCAGCTTGTTTGATCTTGTTTGTTTACCTTAGTCACGTTACACTCATGACATCTATTTTCCAGCTATGACAAGTGCTTCCAATATTCTCTTTCTTTCCCTTCCAGCATCCTCGGTTTCTTAAAGCCTGGCCACAGAAAAAACTGCCATTTTCTACTTTCCATTTTCTCACTTAACACAAGGAGTATGCACAGTTTCCGTGCAATTCTGAGTTGCTCGAGAGTTCACAAGGCCTTCACAGCACCCCAGTGACGCTCTGAATAGATGAATAAACTTTGTGTTTTCAGCCCACTTAAAGCCTTGCCGGGTTGTAGCAGTGAAGCTGACAGAATTCATGTGAGCGAACTCTAGCTGTTTTCGCTTACCTAAGGGTAACCCCTTTCTGTATGCAGATTAATCAGAGAATCAGAGAAAATCCAGGTTGGAAGGGGCCAGTCCTGTACCTAGACTCCTGGTAGCCCTGGGCAAACGTTTAGTATCGGGTCCCACTTTGCCAGAAATAATGATAATAATAATAATCGGACAATGGGGAAAAAATTACCATTTTTGGGCTCCCTTTCTGTTTGGGCAGCCGCCTGGTATGCCCATGCCTGCATCCAGCCCTGAAAGGGACCTCAGGAGGTCACATCTAATCCAACCCCCTGCTCAAAGCAGGACCAGCCCCAACTACATCATCCTAGCCAAGGCTTGGTCTAACCAGGTTTTGAAAGCCTCCAAGGATGGGACTCTACTACTTCTCTGGGTAACCCGTTTCAGTGTTTTACTACCCTCCTAGTGAGAAAGTTTCAACTTAAACTTCCCTCGCTGCAACTTGAGCCCATTGCTCCTTGTTCTGTCATCTGCTACCACTGAGAACAGTCCAGCTCCATCTTCTTTCAAACCCCCCTTCAGGTAGTTGAAGGCTGCTATTAAATCCCCCTTCAGTCTCCTCTTCTCCAGACTAAATAAGCCCAGTTCCCTCAATCTTCTCTCATTAGTCATGTCCCCCAGCCCCCGAACTATTTTTGTTCCCCTACACTGGACTCTCTCCAATTTGTCCACATCCTTTCTGTAGTGGGAGGACCACTTTGCTGGAGACAAGAAGAAGAGACTACAGTGTGTCTCTACCTTAGCGGAGCACCTATTGAGAAAAGAGAAAGGATTCCACACTACCATTCCCTTGAGTGCTGGTCAGAAGGGTCCAGCTAACAGACAGGCTGGTGCCCCAGGCCTACAAGGGAATATTAGTCCTCTGACATGTGAATGATGCTAGGCCGCAAACTCCCTACAAACCAGGGGCACATTTTGCTCCTTCTGGAGCAAGCTTAAAATGCTTTACAGTATATTGGTCCTGGACCATTCCCTAACACATACTAGTAGCAGCAGAATGGCTCCTGGACCCTCCATTCAAATACTCCTCTTGGACTGAGTCAGGGCCACAGGGGTAGGATTTTGTCTTAGCAAGAGATTCAAAACCCTTAGGCCTTGTGTAAACTTAGCAGGAGTCGCTGGGTTTCACAAAAGGCCAGATGATCTTTTCTGCTGCTGAAGGCTCTTACATGCTGCTGAATGCACAATGGAGGGGTGCTTGCCTTGCAGCTGCTAGAAACGAGCCCCCACTTTGTCAATAAATACAGATACATATCTTATCCAAAATAATTTTTCACATGTCTAGTATCAATTTGCATCTTCCTCAACAGATGACTAGACACTGCCACTAGGCTATATCTGGATCACAGCTTAGGGCCCCTGTAATAAATGTTCAGTCGTTCACGACAAGGCCCATTACACTGCAAGTAGCTGATATCTGAATGAAATAAGCATCGCATCGCCAGCATCGCTGTTTTGCAGAATCCTGTATTCAGCTCTCACAGAGGCATTTGTTAGGTCTGGGATCTCACTTGGTTGAGTGGTGGGTGGTCAAGGGGTGGGGGTGGGACTCAGGGACCTAATGCAAGCTTTTCAGTAGAAACATGCCCCCCAAATCTGCTGAATTCAAATCTGCTGCCTTAAGCCCCTTAAATGACAGTTACGATGTGAAGTGTGCCTGCTTTGATGTTGGCTCTTTGTCCAAGATAGTTTTCTTTGTGTTAGATTTTTCTTTCTTTAAGTGTTTTCCCCTCAGTGTTAGCAGTTTGGTATCAGCTGTTAGAATCTGGTTTGCCAGCCACCGCTCTTCCTTCATAAAGTAGTGTGTTAAAGAACTATAGCTCATGTGATGCTAATTCCCAGTCCATTTATCTGCCCTGACACCCATCCTGAAATTTTCCAGAGCTCGCCTCACTTCAAGGAAGATTCCTTTGGAGTTCATATACCTTTTCTTTTATTATTTTCAGACACTGTTGTAGAAAAAGGCAAAAGTTCCTGCCTGTGTTGACAGAGGCACACAATAAAAACTCAAAGATTAAGCTAATACATTAAAGAAGAGGCTCAAAACTAGAGATATTATTGCTAACAAAAAAAAGATGACTGATGATGTTGTGTATCAGAAAACACTGCTTTTACTGAACATTACCAAGTAGTGGCCCTTTCAGTAATGCTGTTTATAACATTAATATAAAGACTATAACTATAAAAACCAATGATCCCCAAACTGAGGAAGTAACATGAGGGAGGACGCAGAGAGGAACTAAAAAAGAACATTTTTCCTGAATAAGGAGGAGTGTTTTTTGGCTGCTGGACTAGATAGATCTCATGGATCTGACGACAGGGGTAGTCAAGAGATACTCTATGACCTGAGAGAAGCCTGGAGCTGGTGGGCTGTGGTCCAAGTAAGGGGACTTGCAAACATGAAAGGATGCTGACCCAAATCCCACAGAAGAAGAGTGAGGGAGCAGAGGCAGGAAATGTTGTGTAGGAGCTTATTGTTTTACCTGGATCTGGTTATTTCTGGCACTGGCTAAAGCAAACAGTGATTCTTTATAGCAATCCTTCACCCTGAAGAGTCCACATCTATGTGCTTCAGCTCTCATGTCTCCCTGAAGGGCCAATCCAGTGGACCCACAAAGTCCACCGGTGCAAGATTTGCCTAAGATACTGAAGAGTAACCATGAGTCCTGGGGGCTCAGGTCAGGGGGACTGCAAGGTTCAACTTCAAGGAGGGATATCAACCAGAGAGCTGGTGCTAGAAAAATGTGCCCAAACCAGGGTTGCTGGCTACCTGGTAACCAGGGGGAGCTTCAAAAGCACATGGAGCTATCATGTGACCTAGCAGCAAGGAGAACATTCAGCACCTGAAGCCGACCAGGGCTGTGGCACAGGCCTTTGCTAACACGTATGAGCACATGAATACACGGCAGCTGCTATCCAGCCACTGAACTTAGCAAAGTAATGATGGCCCCAACCATCACATCAGAGATCACAGAATCATAAAATCATAGAAAGTTAGGGTTGGAAGGGACCTCAGAAAGTCATTTAGTCCAACCCCCTGCTTGAAGCAGGACCCCAGCTAGATCATTCCAGCCAAGGTTTGTTTACTTGGGTCTTAAAAACCTCTAAGGAGATTCCACAACCTCTCTGGGTAGCCTGTTCCAGTGCTTTACTACCTTCCTCGTGAGAAAGTTTTTCCTAATATCTAACCTGAACTTCCTTTGCTGCAGCTTGAGACCATTGCTCCCTGTTCCATCATCTGCCACCGCTGAGAACAGTTCCTCTCCATCCTCTTTTTAACTCCCCTTCACGTAGTTGCAGGTTGCTATTAAATCCCACTTCGGTCTCCTCTTCTCTAAATTAAATGGACGTCTATACACGTGCACCGAGGTTGCTCCAACATGACGTAATTACAGTGTATTGGAGCAGACTCGATTAATTAAATATAATTACCACGCTCCAGCAGACTCCGGCATCATATGTATCAGCATCCATGTGCTGAAAAATGGCAGCAGGGATGCTTTAAATAAAGCTTGTTCAACAAACTTTAGTTAAAGAGTCGCTGCTATTTTTTAGTGTGGCAGTGCAGGGGTGCTGATACACCTGATGCTCTGGGCACTTTAATTACCAGCCACTGTAATTTAAGCACTCCCCCCCATTGGCTCATATGCAGCTTATTGTAAACTGTAATTCCTAGGTCCTTTTCTGCAGAGTTGCTGCCTAGCCAGTCAGCCCCAAGCCTATACCAGTGCATGAGATTGTTCTGTCCTAAGTGCAGGACTTTGCACTTAATCCTTGTTGAATCTCATGAGATTTCTTTTGGCCCAATCCTCCAATTTGTCTAGGACTCTCTGATTCCTAACCCTACCCTCCAGCATATCTACTACTCCCCCCAGCTTGGTATCATCTGCAACCTTGCTGAGGGTGCACTCTATGCCATCTTCCAGGTCATTGATGAAGATATTGAACGAAACCGACCCCAGAACCGACCCCTGGGGCACTCCACTTGATACTGGCTGCCAGCTAGACATCGAGCCATTGATTACTACCCTCTGAGCCTGATGATCCAGCCAGTTTTCTATCCACCTTGCAGTCTGTTCTTCTAGCCCGTACTTTCTTAGCTTGCCTGCAAGAATGTTCTAGGAGACTGTATCAAAAGCCTTGCTAAAGTCAAGGTATAGCACATCCACTGGTTTCCCTACATCCACGGAGCCAGTCATATCATCAGGTTGGTCAGGTATGAACTCACGCTGGTGAATCCATGCTGCCTGTTCCTAATCACCTTCTTCTCCTCCAAGTGCTTAGAAATAGATTCCTTGAGGATCTGCTCCATGATTTTTCCTGGGATTGAGGGAAGGTTGACTGGTTTGTAGTTCCCTGGATCTTCCTTCTTCCCTTTCTTAAATATGGGCACTGTATTTACCTTTTTCCAATCGTCCAGGACCTCTCCTGATCACCATGAGTTTTCAAAGATGATGATCAGTAGCTCTGCAATCACACTGCCCCACAACTTTGGAGAAGTTCAGTCCATATCTAGCTCTGGGATCTAAACTTCATGATTGAAGCTTTGCTATCGAAGTAACAGGGTTGAATGAAAATGATGGATCCAAACACCTCTAGCCTTCAGGGAAATCTGGACTCAGATCTGAGCTTCAGAGCTTGTGCAGGTCTCCAGCTATAAGACTACCACTGAGATGAGTGTGGACCAAAACTCCAAATATCTCAAATTTGTGAACGCTCATCATCAATGCAGAGACCACCAATTTAACTTTCACTGCCTACTGAAGAAGCAGTGAGCATTCACTCAGATTTCTTTAACATGATGGTTGACCTTTTCTACTGCAAACAGAAAAGTTGGAGAAATATTTAGAGTTATAAACAGCCATCCGTTCATCGTGTAGCCAGCATACTCCTCAATAGTATCTCACAGCTGCTAGTCTCTACAGCACCATTCACATTCTTCTTGGCCAGGCCCCACACATGGAGCTGTTAATTAAATACGCTACAGCATGTCACAGGAGGGCTAAAAAGCTTGAGTAGAGCATCATGCTAACATGGCTATGGCATTTCTGGGACTGGAGCTACCTTCAGTAACTCCATGCAGCCCTGAATTCACTATTACATTTTAGTTATAACCAGAACAGGTCAAATTCAGCTCTGGATGGTCCATAAACACAGTGTTGCATCATAAATAAAGCACCCCAATGCTTATAAAAAGTACTAACAAGGATGAGAAGCTGGATATCTAAAACTTATACGTGTCCTGTTTTCTCAGAGAAGTATCGAGTCTGTGGTCTGAATGAAAGTTTCACACTGCCTCTCAGACATCAGGTAAAGACCAGGACAAGGCTATTTTGAGCACCAGTCAGGAAGCAAATTATTTGCAGGAAAATGTATTCATTTGAAAAGATTTATATTTGCATGGACAGCAAAAATATACCAACCATCATCAACATCAAAGTGGTGAAGTAACAGCATAAATGTGCATTGATTGTGTGCTGACATTGACAGTGAGTAAGAAACACGGGCAGCCTCCATGCGAGTAAGATACCATCTCTCCTCTAGAGACAAGAAAATCATTTAAAAAATAGAATCAAGCCATAGGAAATGCAGTGGAGCATTCTTTTCTAGGCAGGAAAGAGAAAAGGTTTCCATCCCTCCCCTCCTCAACCCCTCCCAAAACATGAACAGGTTTTTTTTTACTGCAATCTCTGCAGCAGAGTTGTGTTCCTATGGTGTGACATGAGCTTCCATTCTTTTATTCTTACCTCTAATTGTTTCACCCAATTTTAATTACATGTGTGCAACTGCCACAGTACTGAGTGGAGAGCATCTCCTATAGAAGCTGTATTTTTTTCCAGCGAGGTAGGCAGAGGCCTAAAGCCATGATTTTGTCTTCATGTCTGTGTGCAACATATCTCAAGGACAGAGCACTGGACTGTAAACAAAAGGGACAGCTGTAAGGTCATGAACATTCCTGGAAGCCTATTATACATGAACACAATGTGGAGGGAATATGGAAATGGGAGAGAGCTTTGGCAATATTCATTTTATGGTGAGTTTTACATGTTTCTAAGAACCCGAGCCATTGCAGATGCTGTTAGATCCTTTGTGTTGCATCATTTAATGCATTACCAAGCAGCTTTGGCTAACAGGAGCTGGGCAAAAGAGAGCACAAATCTAGTGCCACTACATAATTCAGCCTTCTCAGGCTGAAATATCTTTACCTTTGCTATAATAAGAAGGGCCTTATATGAAATGTGGGATTTCAGCACTGTCTCCAAAGTAGCACATTGAGACAACAGAGGAGGTATGAACTGAGTACAGAGTAGAAACAATTTTAGTCATTTTTTCCAGGCTGTTTTAATCACACAGTTCTTCCATTCTGTTTCTATGCAGCTGCCTGTTTATTATACAGACCCCTCTCCACCCCTTGTGAAAAATATAAATCAGGCTTTCAAACCTTAGGGTAGCTTTGATTTTTTTGTGTGTCAGGACTCTGGGAGAGGGCAGAAACCTCTTGCCAATGCATAGACTCCTCTTACACTAGATAATATTTTCGAGACATGTTTTTTCCCCACATATTGTGCTTACATAGACTTTTTGGTGGCGCTCCAATAGAAAAACCTCTGCATATGCAGTTCTGAAACCTTTTCAGAGAAGTAAAATCATTAAAGACAGAGAGGCTCAAAATCATATAGATGCAGTGAAAAACAAAATCCCCTTTGGCTGCTGTTCACGGCTGAGTTATGAGCTGCTTTCTCTTTATTTTCATTAAAGTTTGCACAGGAAAATCAGCCTCTATGGGTCACCTTCTGTATAAAATGCTCAGCAATGGTATCTGGCAACAGTAGGACCTCTGCCTGCAGTGGGAGAATATGCAGGGCACAGGTCTGCACTGGAGAAGCAGCATCTCCTACCCACTAGTTCCTGCTCACATGCTCACAGCAGTGAGGCAGCTCCATTCAGTTCCTCTCTCAATGCACTCGACACCTCAAGTCTCTGGTGTGCTTGAGAGTGACCCTTGGATACAACTCTGGAGGATTCTCAATAGTGGATTTCTGGGTTTGGAGCCTCTGAGCAGAAGCAGGCATACTGGCCCAGTGGCTGGACAGGAACGACTACTCCGTACTTCAGCCCTTTTCAATTTATCAGGTGTATATGTTGGCACCACAAGTGCGTAAGAAAATAGAAAATCTAATACCTTGGACCCTGTGTCTTTAGGAACTGAGAGCTAAAAATACCCCACTGTCACACTGAATGCCCTCTCCCTCCCCCCCACATCCGCTTTTGTGCATACACAAACACACAATGCCCCAATAATTTACCCCTCTCAACCAACTTTTCTAACCTGAATGAGTAAGTGGCCTCACTGAGGTCCCAGGTCAGAAAAATTTGGTACTGCTGGAGCAGAACATTTTAGAGTCAAGAGCCCTGTACTATGAGAGGAACAAATCTAGGGACAGTCCCAGATGTTTTCAGCGGCTGTGTTAGAGCCTTTTTTCAAACCACGTGAGCCTTAGAGGCTAAAACTAGCACCCTTCCACTGCCCCTAAAACTTGACTGGAGGCCAGACAATTCCAAAAGGCAGAGCTATGATTTAGAAGCATCAAGCTTATGAACACCATGCTCACAGCTCTTTGCCACCACAGTGTTATAAGCACAATGAAGGCAACCTGCCGTCCTAGCTCCCTCACAGTTGCTTGTCTGGATGCCATCTATTTTGCCATCCTTTTCTTACTCGGTTCTACAAGCCAGTCTCCGCTGTGCTGCCTCCCTCCCAGCAGTATGAGATGCAAGTAAAGCAAGAGAGAGAGCCAGTGCGGTAGGATGAGGTAAGTGCCACCAGCTGTTCACCTCGCCATGCAAGTTGGCGTCTCAGGAAGGGGGCAGAAAGCAACATGTTTTATTTTTATGCTTTTATTTACATTAAAATAAAATCTACTAGGAGCAGATGAGAATTAAAATCAGGCTGGGGAGGGGCTCCATAAATATGAGCACTCAGCCCAGGTGAGGGTTTTAAGGAGAATGGGAAAGAGAGAGCAGAAGCAATGGATTGAGTGTATCAGAGCAAAGGATACTGCTCTGAAAAGCAGAACTGGGTATTCAAGCCTCCTCCTTCCCACCCCAGACAGCTCCCAGTGACGTGGTCAGCATTCATATGGAGCAAAACTGACCTTGGCACCGCTACAGGAGTAATATTTGAGTGAAGCAAAGCTTTTCTTGTGCAATCCTACCATGTATTAAGATACAAACACGGTTCAGGCCTATCAGACACAGGCTTTATTTCTCCTCCTCTTTTTCTTCCTTTCACACGCACGCATACACACACACATTGTGCAAACGTATTTATTGTGGCCAAGGCAAACAAGTGATTGCTCTCTTCCATCCTTCTTGGACGGGTCTGTGTCTCTCTCCTATATACTAGGGCAGTAAAGCAACCCTAGTGGATCTGCTTTACAGCAATCCCTGTTTATTTGTACTCCTTGTTAAGGTTCCAGTGGCCCAGAGCACCTGGCATGAGTAAGGTTCAGCGTAGGCCATGAGGCACTGGCCCCTTGTCTCCTACCAGGACACAAAGATGGTGCAGTGAGTCAGTAGGTGGCACCCTGCCCTATGAGTCAGTACTGACACAATGCCCAGATGGTGCTAGGGGCACCATGCTGCTGCACGCACAATCTATCCCACATTAACTCAGACCATATTCCTGCTAATAACAATCTGGTTAAAATTTTGCTTGACAGCTTCTCCTGGATGCACAGGTGAGCGTGATTTTCTCACCCTGATCTGTTGTGCAGTGTGCCCACGTACCATTCAATAACTTCTGCTTTCCATCACAGAGGCAGCTGTATGTAAAGAGTAAGTGAGGTGATCCATGCAGACTTCTTACCCAGGAACAATGTACACTTTAAATTAACTAAAGGTTGGGATATTCAGATGAGAGAGAACGTGGAAGGATAATGTGCTATGTTCTCATCTTCAAGAGATGTGCTCAAACAAATGACGATTAGGAGCAGGTGTATACAGCAGGCAAACAATGTTAAGATTTGAACTGGTTTCTGGCTGGGTCAATAGGAAGGGATTTTCTCTGCTTGTATCTGAGACCTGCTGCTGGCTAAACCTCATTCAGAGTCTGGCATGCATTAAGTCTGCATGTGTTTATGTTTCTTATTGATTATCACAAAGGCAGCTCCTAACATAGCATTTGGGGCGGGGGAAGCGGGGACAGGGTTGTATGAGTGTGGTGCTCCTGTAAAGTAATAAGACTGTCAGCACCAAGGTTCTTTGTTTTAATACCCAGAAAACGTTCAGCACAAGCAGCTATTTGTCAATGCAGACACCTGGACAACTGGGAACTGGACTAAGACCATCCACACTCATGTCATGAATGACCTTTATTGTATCACACTTTCAGCCTATTAAATAAAGTTTAAAAGCAGAAGCCAGATGCTTAGCTGGTGGAATTGGCACAGTGCCATTTGCTGCCACACGGCTATGCTAATTTACACCCGCTGATGAAGTGGCCCACTTTTTTAAAATTTCTAATTTAAACCTGCATAACACTTCAACATCAGAAGCAAAAAAGGAGGGAGTGCTGCGTCATTGTGTGGGCTGCATGTGGAACAAAAGGGTTTTCTTCAATACGTACTGAAAATGGAAACTATCATTAGTAATGATGTTCTGACTATGAGATCTTCTTCAGAGATAACTTTTACAAAAAAAAAAAAGAGAAGAGGGGTCCAGTCCCTCCCAAGTCACAGACACGGGAGTGCTTGTTAATGCTACTCAAAGGTTTGTACACATATCACTTTGGCCACTACTAACATACAGTCTTGTGAAGTATAGTTTAGGGCACTGGCAGGAAGTAAATATCCAAGGTAACTGAAACTGCAGCTGGAAACTGAGGAAATATTTATGGAAATAATTCCCAGAAGAAATCCTTAAATCATCTTCATATAAAATTCACAAAACCTAATAAAATAAAATATACATATATAGAAATGCTGCTTGTGACACAGAACTACTCTGTTCCTCTCATTGCTTTACAATGAAGAAACATGAAAAGGGTTTTTTAAAATCAAATCCAAAATATTTAAAAAGCAATAAAGCCATTAAAAGGATATGACCTATTACAAAAAAAAACACACTACTGTCTGCAAAATGTTTAACTCTGCCCACCGCTGCTGCATTTCCTCCTTTTCCCTTCTGTTTGTTTACTTTGTCCGTTTGATGGCACTTTGTGTATAGCCCATGTCCCCTGGTGCTTGTATGAGCCTCTTATCTGGGAGAAAAAAAATATTTTTTAAATAGAAAAACAAAATTCTGAAACCCCAGAAAAGGCCAGAGGACTTAGGGGCAAGAGGAAGAGCTGAATCTTCTTTCAACTCTTTTTTTTTTTTTTTTAAAGCAGAACAAATTTCAAGTTGCTTGAGCATCTTCAAACATGTATTGGCTAGAAAATGTACAATGTGAAAAGAATTTGCTTTTAATAGCTGGGAAACAACAACAACCCACATTCAAATGTGTGTGTCTCTTTAAGAAGAAGTTCTGTGGTAGAGGCAGCACTGGTCTGATGTGGCAGTTCTTCCCTCTGCTCCTATTTAGATGTTTGTTGCAGAGGTGCAGCAAAACGGCAGCTAATGGAAGAGAAATAAATAAGGATCCACATTATTTCCAGAGATCGAGGCATGATCTGTCCTTCAGTGAGTGAAACTGGGTATTTTCCTAACCAGGATTTCCTAGCAAGGAGTTTCACAAGAAAATACCAAGTCAGCTGTTCCCTGCTTCCATGCTACTCTGGGTCTGTTTATCTCTTCAGTCTCTTTGTTAATCAGGTACATAATGCTATAGTCTTGTAACAAATGCCTTTTTAACTAGAGCCCTGGGTGCTTAATTTTGAATCTAACAACTGATCTTAACAAGTCTTCTATTTCTATTATCAGCACTAAAATGCGCACATGCTTTGCATGTGACTTTCCACTTACATTTTGGATGCTATAAAAATAGAATGCTTGAGTGTTCCCACTTTCCTTCTAAATTTGGGACACTACTTTAAAATATCGTTAGAAACATCTCTCAGTAACAGAGAGTGGAAGGGAAAAGGGCTGTGTCTCACTGCAAAGTCGTGATTGTGGAGGAGTTCCCTTTTACTGTGTTCTGCAGAAAGCCATTCTGTGGCACTGCAGAATGCCTTGATTTGTTGCGAGTTACTGCAAGGTGAAAGAAAACCCCATTATTTGATCACCACTGTATCCTTAAGAGCCCTGAAGATAAAGTATGGAAAATCTATAACTGCGATGTTTTGTCTGTTGCTGCTGCGCTCTTTATTAATCAATCAATGCCTCTCAACAAAGCTCTTTCAGACTCCTCCTATAGCAGTTAGACCTATAATCAGCTCTACAAAAACAGTTCAGAGATGTATCCCTTCTGCTTCTATGTAATTTACATATACTAAAAAAACACTCAGCATGCTATTCATAACATGTTACGTAGTATAGAGTGTGCCATATTAGCATGCCATAATCACAGCTATTATTTTAAAGAGGCTAAAAGATACTTTACCTTCTAAAGTATATTTAACTGGTAAGACCGAATGGATTGGATGATTTTCTTCAATATTTCCAGATGCAACTAAAACACAATTGTTAAACAGCTCATTGACCTTACTGTATGGATAGTCGGAGTACTTTTTTAACCCAAATGTTTGAGTTATCAATTTGGTAAATATTTATGCCCACTATGTAACTACCTTGGGATAAATAATTCACAATTCCAAATGAACAAGACCACTGTGGGTTTAAAATCTATCTATCTTCCAGATATACTTATATAGAAATATATCATCCAGCTCACTCTCCACTCTTAACAATCATTACCATAGCAAAAATCATTCCCTGCTGCATCAATATGAAGTTCAGCCGCTGCCATTATCATGCAGCCTCAGATTCTATGCTATCCCATGGCATGTATTGATTTACTAGCCTTTCTCTCACCATAGATCTCAAGAGGCCTCTCCAGTTATTTTCACCTCTTGGCCCCCCAGTGTCTAAACAAGAATTTGGAGTCGGAAGGGCTACTACTGCCTCCAACAACCATTGGCCAGGTCTGCCTTGCTTTGGCATGGGTAAGTGGTGTAGAGGGAAAAGACACAGAGCTTTCCCTTCCCCAGGTGTGGACTGGACTGCACAACCTTTGCAATCAACATAGTCCCATAAGCAGATCAGGTCAAGTCCCAGGTTATCTGAGTTCTGGGTCAGTTGCATAAAGGCTCTTCTTCTGCTAAATGCTCAAGAGATGGTTTATTTAGAAGGAGTTGGAAGGCTAGGCACTTGGATACAAAGGATAAAAAAGGAAGAGAGAGAAGGTCAAGTCCCAGGGATTCAACTCAGGTCCAGGGCACAAGTAAGGCTAAGAATGAGCTAGGCTGCACAGAAAAGTAGGCAGATCAAATGCAGTTTGATCACTGCTGTGGGTGCATTACAGGTGAACACGCTTTCTGAGCCCAAAAGGATTATTATGGGCTAATGAAATCCTAGTTTTAGTTAATGACTGATCTGATGCTTCTCTGAGACATGGTAAAGCTCCTGCTATACAGGACCATAGGAATGTTTTGTGGCAGTGGAGAAGAATCATGCGGGCCCTCACTTATCGCCTGTACACAGGGGTTCCCTGCCATGGGGATGTGTCCTGTTGGAGGGGTATTCTGCAGCCCCCAAGCAAAGAGCAGGCTAAGGTAATCACTTCTGTTTCCTCTCTGTCTGTGCCCCTGTTGGTGTCTAATGTGCGTATGAACTGTTTCTGTGGCAGTCCCAAGACTGTCACAAAGAAACGAGCCCTGGCCACTCATTCCTAGTCAGTGCACACCAAGTACTGAAAAAATGCCATGCAACTGCCATTAGAGCAGTCCAGCACTGCTCTCAGACTATACCTAGGACTGAGCTCTGGACATGCTCTGGCACTGCTCTCAGACCATACCTAAGACTGAGCTCCCTGAAGCATTTCTAGGGACACTCCAAAAACAGCCACACTTTTTTAGTGTGGGGTGACACTGAGCAGCAGGGCTTGCTTTTCAGCTGCAGTCTTGAGAACAGCAATGACTATCCTGTGACAGAGGGGTAAAATCCACATGAAACTCAAATGGTTTTGCTGGTGCCTCAATTAAGACAGCTCTTTGCAGATGATAGTGCCCCAAAAGGCACTAGGCAGACAAGGTCCTTTCGGTAAATCTGATATCTTTTATATGACCAACTCAAATAGCTGAAAAAATTTTCTTTGCAAGCTTTTGGGCGCACACACCCTTCAGCAGGGTCCAACTATTTGAGTTGGTTTAATAAAAGGTATCAGATCTACCCAAAGAACCTTGTCTGCCTATGTCCTTAGATCGACATGGCTACAACTTACACCCCTCAAGAGGCACTGACACATTGCAAGGGATGTATCTGTTTTGTGGAGCCAACTAGAAAGGGACAAAAGTAGTTATGTTCACCATGTGCAGCGTGTTCTACAGTCTGGTAGACGCATGTCCTCATGTTTGGATAAATGTTTCTGGTCCGTCTCTGATGTCAAGTGTACTTTGCTTTCAGCTATGTAAGGCAAGATTTGGTAGAGAAGGAAGTAGGAAAATCAGAAAAGATTGAGTCTTTCATATGGAAATCCTCCCTCTCCCCGTTTTTGTACCATACTCATCACCAGTCATGTGACCAGTCATATGAAAAATGCTGAGGGACTTGCTTCTACCCTGTGGAATACAGTTATTTAGAAACTGAATTTTTCAGAACTAGCATCAGGAACAAATAGAATGGAGCAAAGTCTGCAGGAGCTTACTCCCTCCTAAATTTACTGTAGCTTCATCTGTTATCTTCTATCATGATAGTGATACTGTGAATTACAGCAGCTGAAATCAATGTGTTTCTATGAATTGTCAGCAGAGGCAAGTGTGGTAGAGTTACACAGTCAGATCCCACTCCTTTGGATGCCGAGCTCTCCTGGCCTTCTACTTCTGGACACCTGATGGTCTCAATGGTACTGCAACACCGGCCAAGGAATTCTGTGATGCTGAGAAGCATTTTTGTTTCCATGCTAATCCTATCAGGTATCTACTGGTGAGTGAACCAGGACAGAAGCAGGAACTATACCAAAAAAATCACTTTTTTACTCACAATCTCTACTTTTCCAATTCTGGCTGTTAGAGCTTTGAAGCTAAAGGTATTTTAATATTTATGTAAACTGGGGTATTACTGACTTGCTTACTGCAGACTTCATCTTCTTGAGAGACTCCTTTGTTACTCCACCTATTCACATGGATCAAAAATGCAGAACATCAAGGTAACGTTGTGTATTGCACTCAGACCATATTAAGGGCACTTAAACCAAAATGTTGATGCTAGTTAACCCACATTAAGCATTCTCTGAGTGTCTCAAAGTTATGTCGCTTTAGGCAAGAGTTAACTCTAGGCCATGCTACCTAGCTCATGTTAGGATAACTTAAGTCTGCTCTGTGAAGATAAAATGAGCAATCTGCAATCCTTCAGCATCCCAGAAAGCACCACTTCCAGCTTCCCCCCTCATCACCCAGAACAGATATAAGGCGCAGAAAATAGTGCAGCTCCCCAGTCTGAGTCATTGTGCTTCACAGAAAACATCATGAGTTAGACCAATCCTCCTGACCCAACAGACATCAACTGTTGGGCTGGGAGGGTGGAGGACTGAGCATGAATTTGGAGCCAACCCAGTGAGAGAGGCTGTGTCTCTTCCCCATAGCCCTGACCCCTGCCCCCTCTCCCCACCAGCTCCCCTGCCTCAGCTTCCATCCACCTGCCCCTGCTCTAGCACAGGGTGATCAAATACCAGTCTGAGCTCCTTCCTCTCTCTTTTTCCCCCTTCCCATCCTGGGACGACATGGCGGGGGCAGAACTGGGCTGCAGCAGCCCAACCACCAGAGCAGACACAAGTTAATGAAGGTGCTCTGCTTTGAAGCGCCTTCATGTGAACCCTCAATACAATGAGAGTTAATTTGTCGTGTGATCGGAGCACTCTGCAACTGTGCTCTTCTGATGATCACGCGACAAATGTAATTTCTGTCTGCACCTATAAAGCCCAGGTGTCCTGGCTCCTAGCCACTCCCCTGCTCCATCAGGGGTGGCAAGTCAGAGCTGTTCAGGCAAGGAGTGATATCAACCCTTAACATGCAACTACCCACAGCACTTTCTAACTTGAACACCATTTAACGTTCCACAGAATTGGTATAGTTTAAGTGTAACTCAGTGATCAGTAAAACACCCCTATTAAATCATTTTCAAAATTGCTTTTGGTTCATGAGAAACCCACATCTAAAGGTTCTTCTTGGATCCAAGGTTAGTGGAAGTTTCAAATTCTGATCTTTCCAGCTCCACTTCTAATGCAGAGTCAATGAGCAAGTTCAGTCTCTGCTTTATGTGAGTATTTATGGCAGTATTATCTCCACAATGCATCCTGGGCTATATAAAGGGAAATGTAGCAACAGGATTTTTCCCTTAGGGTGAATTATATTGGATGTAACATGCTCCATATATCTGCATTCAGTGAAATGGCATGACATACACATAACAGTATTAGCAAATCTCATTGGACAAGCCTGGAAACCACAACAGATGATGGCAATCACATAGAGAGCACTGAAGCAGACCTCTGCGTACTGTCCTCAACCTTCATACCCTTAGACTGAAACCTGAGAAGGGCCTAGCCTTTAATAGATTTCTTTGGATTGATGAGGTTAAAAGATTTTTTTTGTTGGTCTTGCCTTTCTTAACTGAGTGGGTTTTTATACAGTGCATGATGCTTGAGAAAGACACACCAAGCTGTTCCACTTTTATTGCCACTGTTGTGAATTTAATGTCAACATATTGGCAGCAGACTAAAATACTCTGAAACACTGAACATCTTCTTCAGGCGAGTGTAAGTTTAGCATTTCTCATACTTTATTTCTTTTCTTTTTTTGCCAGAGGGAATCAAAACCTCTCCTACTTCCAGGAAGCTTTCAAACATTTGCAAGCTCTACTTTTGAGATGTGCATACCAACTCTGCAAAATAAACCCACTAAGCTAGGTCTGCTCTATAAAGAAACAGGTTTAGTCTAATGCCTTTTGCTAGGTTAACACAAAGTAACAACGCCAGGAGACAAACTTTCAATAGCAATATTAATAGTGGATGATTCAGAAATTAGATGAAGCTCGCCTCTGTGCTCTGTGACTAACACAGGTGCCATCTAGATTGCAAAAAATAAATAGAAAGTGCTGCCAGCCCCCAAGCATACACTGGATGAGCTCACTCAGTCCCTGGTGGTTTGTGGAGGTTTTTTAAGTTAAACCTCTCCTATAATTTTCTTCAAAATTCCAGGGTAAATAAATGCCTCATATGGATCAAACAGCTCTGAAAATGTCCCCTGACTATTGCCCCGTACGTGTGTCTGTGTATCCTTTTATTGACTTACTCTTTTTATTCATTTCAGCAGGTGCCTATAGTGACATCTACTGCTGAAGACAGAACAGACTCAACTGTTAGCTCCCACTATACCTCCTAGCATTGTCTTCCTTGGCTTCAGGCAGGCTTCCTTCAGGTTTAATAGCGGTTAACACTCCTTCTTCTTCAGCCGCTTCCTCCCTTCCCCTCCCTTCTCTTTCCCCTTCTTCCATCACCCCTTCTCTCTCTCAGGAGCAAATGCTAACAGGATTTATACTCAGAAGCTTGTCACATGACAGACATCTATTTTTCACTTGTCAGCCTGGCCAAAATTGAAGCAACAGCCGCATTAGTGTGACAAGTCAGCTCGTGCAGATCCTGTGGGTTAAATTGTCCACAGGAGAAAGTAGGATTCACAAACATGCTTGGAACTTACTTAATTAAAAAATGTATCTATTCAGTTGCAGATGCTAGGGGCTACATTTCTGCATCCCCCTTAAAGATGTTCTCAAAGCTAGAACAAGACACGGCATGGGTACAACTACAAGCACACTGGGAAATCAATAGTCGTATAACAATGTCTTCTTTTTTTAAGAAATCTATCCATAAAAAGAAAACTGAGAGTGGCTGAGGCTTTAGCCTCCACTAAAGAGCTAAAAATTTACACGCGCTGCCAGTTCAAATAGGATCTACCATGTTTAATATATTCTGGGTTATATTTTTTCCTAGATAAATCAATAACAGGCAGCCATTCCCCAAGGTGAAAATATACATTAAGAGGAAAAGACACCAGACTAGACAACCTTCCAGTTATTTTTTTTAAAGGTACAGCCTTTGTGCTTGCTTGCAATATGTGTAGGGGGATTTTATCTCTGGTGAAACATCAGCACAGAATGTAACAGTATTTGAGTAGCCAAAATGACACTCCTTCCCATTCGATAATACAATACTTACTTTTTCATTATCGATTCTTCCACATAAGTGGCTGTATAGAACATAACAGGTTGCTTAGATTATGCTCTGCAGTGTTAGAGGCAGAGTGAACCCAGTAAGCAAAAGGTCCCCAGCTGCATAAACAATCATGCCCTGCTTACTGCCTGATATGATATAAGGATGAAACAGCTGTATTAGCCTTGGCAGAAAATTATTTCAGACACAACTTCACGTAATTCATGTAGTGGATCCATGAATATAAAGCTTGGTATGAATTTGAGATTCTTAGACTTACTGTATATAATGCCATCGCTATGTGAAGGCAGGCTAATGGATGGTAAAACAGTAACAGCCCAAGATTTCATGTTTTCCCCTGGTGTTATACACGTTAGTACCTCCTTTTAAGACAGGCTTGGTCATTTTTTCCACTTCTTTGGTACCAAAATATAGGGCAACCTAACCCCTTTTCCCAGCAACAAAGAGAGTGGAGGGGTTTTTAGGTTCTGAGAGATGCAAGCCAGTGAAGTGAACATAACTTCAGCTTTATTTGGACTGAAGTGGATTTAAATGGCATGCGTTTTCTCACTCTGTAACCCATTAAGGACCCTATCCCTTCCACATTGCATCGCGCTCTGTCCCACCCTTTGCCCTGGCAGCTGCATTAAGCTCACTAAATGATTTAGCACCCTATTTTCAAAGATGCTCAATAAAATCACGAAGCCAAACTTCTAGTGTTTCTATCCAGCTATTCCAGTTTTATGTGTCCTGTTGACCTGTCTTTACAGATAGGACAATCTTTTCCAAGACTGCTTAATGTCCCTGACACCACAGGGAAGCAATTGACCATTTACACAGCGTTTCAAAGGGCATTCCTTATGTAGGAAACCACGTAAGAATACTGTTCTGATGTGGCATATGGGAATAAAAGTCCTGGCATTTAAGCCATTCAAGTCTCAAAGGCTACAGTCAATTGGGCATAACACAATGGGTCAACTCCTGTAAACCTGTACAAGAACTGTAGAAGGCATTGGGTTACCATATGTCCAGGTTTTCCTGGACATGTCCTCTTTTTGGATCCTCCAATCTCTGTCCAGGTGGCTTTTTTTAAAATACGATCAAAATGTCTGGGACTTTGGTCAGCTCAGCTTCAAAGTTTTTCCCGGCTTAGGGCTAGGGGGAGCCAGGGAAGGGCGATTGGAAACAGGGTGCATACACATGTGGCCAGCATGCAGCCAGGCAGGGTGGTGGGAGCAGCCCCTGCAGCTGGATGTGGGTAAGTCTGTGGGGGGGTGGGGGTTGGAGGACCAGGGCTTGGGGACTGTCTGTCTGTCTGTCTGTCTGTGTGTGTGTGTGTGGAGGGGATGGGTGTATGGGGGGGGCGGGTGCCTGCCTATGTTGGGGGAAGCTGTCTGGGTGCCAGGGCTACAGCAGGATGGGGGAGGTGGGGAAGGCAATTGCCCCTCCATCAGGGGAAGGGGTTGGGGGAGCCCTTCAGGAACACGAGGGAGCTGCATGTCTGGGCTGGTGGCACTGGGGCCGTTGGCCTTGCTTGCAGTGGCAGGGCAGCTGGGAGATGCTTGGTATGAAGGGCACCAGAAAGGCTAGGGGAGCTGTGGCTTGGGAGTGAGGGGCACTGAGGGGGTGGGGGACTGTGGGTCAGGTGTGCGGGGCACTGGCAGTGCCAGGGGACTGTGAGTTGGGAGTGAAGGGCACCAGCATGGCCCAGGGCATGGTACTGTGGGTTGGGACTGCCCTCACTGGCAGGGCCAGTGGTCTGTGGGTTGGGACTGAGGGGCAACAGCAGGGCTGGGGTGAGGGGGGGGGCACTGTGGCTTGGGAGTGAGGGGCAGGAGCAGGGCATCAGCATATCACTGCCCTCTACTATCATACACCCCTCTCCCCTGCACAGCAGGTGTCCTCTTTTTTGGAACTGGAAATATGGTAACCCTAAAGGCACTCAGATACCAGCAACACCTATGGTATAAGACTCTATGCAGGTAAAAAGTAGCAGCAAAACTAAAAGATCCCAGAAGGGGAGAAGCCATACTGAGGGTTTCCACCCCCCCGCATGCTGCTTGTTCCTATAACAAGCTGTTTATAGGTCTTAAAGGAATACAGAGTGATGATGACACTGTATTTAAAAACAAAATAACACCACCCCCCACCCCAAGATCACTGGACAGGAGAGCACTCCATATGAAACAGAGCACAAACCAGACTCAAGGAGTTTTAAGGGTAGGGAGGATACTTTTTCAGGAATAAATTATCCCTTAGCTACCTTCACTGCAGGCTTTCTGCTCCCAGAGATGGGATACTGAGCTCCATAGACCTACGGTCTGATCCAGCATGGCAATTCCTTTGTCCCATATTCAAAGCCCACTTAGCCATAGTGGGCAGGGTTCAGGATTTGCTTCTAAGATTTTAATAAAGCAAAAAGTTGTTCTAGTGGTTAGAACAGCCCCTGGGGGTGGGGGCTAGGGGAAGGTCAGGGCTCCTCGGCTGTCCTCCCAGCTTTCACATACTTGTTCTGTGACCTTGTGGAGGTCACCTAATAGCATAGCCCTTAAATTTACCAGTCTGTAACACGGATATAATAATATTTGCCTACTTACCTGGGATATTCTAAGACTTAATGTTTGCAAAGTGCTTTGAAAGACTCAAATAAAAAGCACTATATAAATTGAATGGATTAGATGTTTAGGATCATGAAATGTGAACAATCCTTTTCAGTTACCTAAAGCTATCGCAGGTTAGTTTTTAAAGCCTTTGTATTGAATTTGAACAGGCATTTTTTTTTTAATAACCTTTCTGAACAAAGTTCCTAATCCCTTTTTGGTTATCCTTTTCTTAACCATTTTGCTTTATTTGCAAGAATGAGAGAGCAATGAAATTGGAAACCTATAAAAGTCATAGTGTACTATAGATGTGTACAAAACCCAGCCGTTTACAAGCTGCAAAAGCCTCCATTCAGAAAGGAAAGCAACCTGCCACACAGTGCAAAAGCAATCCATTTTGATAAAGCACATGCCTTTGTGAATCATAAGCAGACTTTCTACAAAACTGTCTCTCTTTTTCTCCTGATTCCCTGCAGACGTGTGCAATTTTCACTGCCTGTCAGTTTATCAAAAAGACCAGAGCATCAAATTTCAGCTCTGGATTGTCAGGTCTGATCCCTATTTCCTTTCAAATTCCAAAATAGTGACACATTGATTGGAGTTCATAGTGTCAGACAACGGCACTTAAGAGACATTTTTGCTAAAATATAGCTCCTGATCTATCTTTTATATATATTTTTTTTCTTTTGCAGCCTCAAGAGTATTGATTTGGGACTCATTTATATATGATTTTCACAAAGTAGCAGGCAATTCACTCAAACAAAACAGTTCTTTTGTATAACCTTTTAAAAGGGGGCCCATCAAAGGGGATGAATCTAGCTTATTTAAGTTTCTAAGCGTCTCCTTAATGCTTCGCAGAATTGACTCTGTATCTCCAAGTTCCCAACTGTTAGCAAGACATTTCTAAAACAAGTAGTACACAGTATGCTCCCTGAATGTCACAGCAGTTTCAGTATGTTAACACAGTGTGAAAGTTGGGGCTTCGCAGCAAAGACTGTAGTTTAAAACACTTCAGTAGTATCTACACTGGCAGTTTATATACATAATCAGAGCAGATCTTCATTTTTACAACTAACTTGAAATAGTCACCAATATGCTGATTTGAATCAGAGACTGAACCCCAGGATCTCTCCCTTTAAAATATGAATAACAATCTTTGATCCACAAAACAATAATCTTGGCCCTTCACTGGAGCAGACACTTGCTCTTGCTATCTCACAAAAATGTGGCTGAGCATACATATTTTTCAGGCTGGAGACTGAAGGATTCTGTCGAAAACTGTATGTGCTCAGATTTCATAGGTATGAGCAGTCTGGGGGCAGAACTGCAGTAGCTGCACTAATTGCATAACAATGGATTCTGGAGCACTCTAATTCATAAGCATGTATATTGCAATTTAATGTAAATGGTTAATTTGATTCTCTCTCAAGTGTGGAAGCTGAAAGACTCTGCAATGTTTCTCCAAAGAACTCTTTAATTCTCGACATCCTACCATTGTTAGTTAAATCATCCAATCCAATAAGTCTGTTTTCCCTCTTGGAGCCATTGTGTGAGCTTCTCCTACATTCTTTATTTTCTGCACATTTAACAACACATTTTCCTCAAGAAGAGGAAGATTTTTATCCCTCTTGCCCTTCTGGGATGTACATTTTTCTATCCTGCTCGTTTAAGTCAAGCACCTCCCTTGGGCATCATCTATATATATCTACCTCTATATATATATTTATATACACACCATGCACTACAAACATATATGTAATACATGTGTACAACAATTTCTTGTACTCCGGGAAGTCACAACAATCGGCTGCTCCTTGGGTGGTCATGAGAGGAGGAGAAAGGGAAATATCTATTATGCCACCATCTGAGCTCAGCCCCTCCTGCCTCAGGGACCAAAGACTCCCAAGTCTGCTTTCAAAATCTGGTTGCATGTGAAAAACGGAAAAGTTTCAGAAAGGGAGAAGTTATCTGAACTAACAGGACCCAAATCTCATGAAGTGCTTTAATAAAATATGAAAGGATGAAGGGTCACAAATTGTGAATGGGAAGTTTTGCTACAAATGCCACTAGGTTGAAATCTTGTCCCAATTCAATCTTTGTTGCCTCCCCTCTATGAGGAAAAATAAAATCATGAAAACAGTAGCTAATAATTTTACAGACAAATTCTTGATTTTAAGACAGAATCTGATTTACCCAAGTTCCTTTACAAATTGCTTATTTTTAAATTTGAAAATCTTCATATTTACAAGATCTGTGAAACGTGAATTTATAGCTTCTGATATCAAGATATATTAGAGTTCTAAACTCTTTCCTTTGCTTCACTTAATTTCCTATTCATATTAATAAAGAGCATTTGGAATCAGGAAGTTTCCCAGCATAAACATTATTTTCAAAAGGATACCGAGCACCTCACAGAAACCATTCCAACTGCTAAATTCTGAATCCCAAAAAGCAGATACATGACAAACAGCCTAACTGCAGAAGGAAAGACACGTACTGTAAGCAACTCAGACGTATTGTACAGCTAAATTGCTGCAAGTACAATAAACTGAGCACTAGATTAAGAAACTGTGAAAGTAGAACGATTTATTTAGAGGATATAGAGCACATGGGATAGTCAAGCAGAGTGAATGACAAGCAGAAAACTACTTTCCTCTATAAAAACTGGCCCACACTTACCGAAAGAATAGATGTTGCTTTTTTACCCATTTTATCTAATGGAATGTCTGTGTTTAGGCTATCTCGCATTGATTCTCTCCAGAACATTCATGTATTCAGCAATGCAAACTGAACAAGTTAAATGTTTAGCCACAAACAAGTACAAAACATATCCTTTAAATTTAACACAAGATGAAATGCAAAAAGGAGAGGGCTCTTTTTCTCTGGTAGATGTGAGACTTCAGAAGTTATGTTGGATAAATTACATTCTTCTGCTTTCCACTGTGTTATTTGTTACATATTTATTTAAAAGGCTCTTTTTCTAAAATATAGCTCCTATTTTAATACTGAACAGAGTATAAACAAATGAGCGATAATACAAGATGTTTGATTTCTCTCAATATGTTATCTATTGCTCATAGATTCCTCATTATTTTTATCTGAGTAAACCAGATGGTGGGCACCTAACAAGAAAAGTGAAAATCAGTTCAGCTGAACAAAAATAATTAGATATTGTTACTGCTTATTTGTATTACAGGAGTACATGGAAGCCCAAATGAGGATCAGGACCTCACTGTGCAAGGTGCGGCACTAACACAGATAGAGACGGTTTCTATCGTGAAAAGCTTACAATCTAACTACATATTGTAAAGAAGAAACCATCTCATTAAGGAACGAAGTCATAAAACAGGCAAGAGAACAGTTCTTCAGACTCCCAGCCTAACATCCTGTCCTCTTGACCACTTGCAAGACCCGCTATTCTATCTCTTTCTAACTTTCTATACTCTCTTCAAGGAAAAATATAACTTGGCATTTTAACATAAAAATTTTGACAAGAGCTGACCGAAACTTCGACACTTGTATTCTGTGAGAAAATCTGACATTTAAAGAAGAAAAAGAAAAAGAAAAAAAAGTTCTGTACAGATTTGGAACAAAACAAAATAGATTTTTCACCATTACCATGGCACAGGAAAGCTGCTTTCTTTTCGATTTCAGAAAAATGGAAAAATTTCAGATCAATTTTTTCAAAAACCAAAACAGGGCAGCTGGCTGCCCCTGACTCCTTGGCGCTTGATGTCAGATCTCTATTGTGGCTTCCTGTACCTCTGACAGATCAGTCTGAGGGCACCAAATAAGAGGACCTGGTGAAAACTCTCACACTCTTAACTTCCTGGTAACTGCACTTGGAATTTCCCGCCCCTGCAGGGTAGGCACATATACATTGCTTGGGACGTGTGCACTGAGGTCCCGTGCAATGTGAGACAAGCAAGCTGAGTGCGAGTTGGCAGGCATCAAAGAGGCAGGAGATCATAGGGAGTTGGCAGGACACATGAAGCAGTTTTATAAACAGGAATAAAGAAAATGTTGAGCAAACGAATGTTCTGAACTCAGCTGGGCTCATTCTTTTGAGGCTCAGTCTCTCCTTGTTGCTTGAGCTGCCACAGCTCTGGCACTGACTGCAGGTCTGCTTTGACATCTTCCGTAAGGTGTTTGGCCCTCAGAGAGAAAGGCGCAGCAGGCAGGCTCACTCATTTTGTATTCTTTCCTCCAGTGCAGAGGAAGTATTGAATATTATCTAATACTTCAAATCCTGGTGCCACTGAAATCAATGACACAACACCCATTGATTTAAACTAGGATTTGGCCCATACATCACTACAAATGTGGATTAGGATTATACCCAGGGCAGGCAATTATTTGGGTTGGAGGGCCACTTAGGGAGCTTTGGTGAGCTGTTGTGGGCTGGGGTGGGAAGGGCTGGGGTGGTGCTGACCCAGCACGGTGGAGGGGTGGGAGAAGGGGGCATTGATCCTATCTGGCCTGGGCCCGCTGCCCCACACCCACCACCAGGGGCACTGTATGGAACGGGTGGGCAGGCAAAGTTTTCATGGAAACTAGCCTGGGACCCCTGCAGGCAGGGCGTGCTCAGCTGGGTGGATTGGATAGAGCCATGGGTGCCCAGAGAGCAGTGTCCAGAAACAGGAGAGGTGGGTAGGGATGGGATTGTGAGGCAGTGATAGCTCAGGGACAGGGACAGGGCCTGCACTGTCACTGGTCCACAATGGCAGCCCTGCCCCTGCCCACTTGTCCAGAAGGAGCTGCCACCACCAGGGTTGGCAGGAAGCTAAATCTAGCCACTGTGCCACCCCATCCCTGTTGCAAACCCGGGAGTAGCAGACTGGCTGGATGTGCCACAGCCCGGGCTGCCCGCTGCACCTGGGCTGGGCAGGACTGAAGGACCTGACACTGTGGGACAGATAAAATCCCCTGGTGGGCCGAATTAGGCCCACAGGCCAGATTTTGCCCATCCCAGGATTACACAAACACTTCAGCACCAGCAGAAAAGAAAGACCCACTCGCAGAAGCAGTAGTCTTATGTCAGCTGCCAATCTTCATCAGGTTTGATTAAGTACTGCTGCCTCAGTGGAAATGGCCAGTGAATGGGACAAGCGGGCATGACACTATCAGACGGGCAGCGGTCTGGGAAGCCAAGAGACTATGTATATGATACATATATGCTGAGTGCAGGATTCTCAGCTGGGAATATTTACATTGCTGTCTGTCCTGAGTTTTCACTTTGACAAAGAAGGACATGCCATTGCTAATCTAGATCTGAACTAGATTATTTCTGAAGGAAAAAGAACATCACCCATGACCACGATGGGCTGTGAAGAGCAATGTGCCTGGAACAGTGAAAGAAATATCCCTGCCTCCTCTTCTGTTTCCTTCTGGGATGTCCCATGGAAAATTCTGTGTTTTGGCTAGCTTTTGGCTGATTAAGTAATAAAGGAGCTATGATGGTGAGGGAAGGATCAAGTAACATTTACCTTGAATTAAATATTAATTAACTAGCAAATAAAGTTATTCATAAGTCTTCCTGTTCTTTTTTGCTGTGCACCTTCCTTGTTTAAAGAGCATTTGCTGTGTTAGTTAGTTAGCAGTTCACAGGCTGACTTTAAGTGTGCTTTTTTCTTTGAGCTGGGAGAATGCAGGCTTGCATGGAAATCTGTGCTCATGTAAAATCCCACATTAAGCTTGTAGTGAACATATGAGTGTGCATGTGTGTTTCCCTAGGGACAAACAGCAGCAGCACATACTTGCGCCACTGCTACTTGTCCCTGGGGAATGCCCTTTCACGTGCACTCTGAAGCACAGCAAACTGCCCCAGGTGGGGTAGGGAAGGCTAGGGTCAGCCCCTGGGGTGGCTCCAGAAGCCTTACCTGGGGTCCTCAGTGCCTCTTGGGGCTGCAGGAGCAGCAATCCAGGCACGTGGAGCCTGGCCAGCAGCCAGAGCATAGCTCTGACTAGCCAGGCTCCTGTTTCAGGCGGTGGACGCTGGAGCCATGTACGCTGCCCCACTTTTTTTTAGACCATTTTTTTTGAGAAATCGGGATTTCCAAGTATCTAATTTTGTCTCTACAGAGAAACTTTTTATGTGCACCACATGTGTTTTGCAGCACCTTAAAAGCCTTTGAGGCACCAGAAAGCACACACGTGCACTTGTCTGGATGTGCCCAAGAGCGCTATGAGGAGTAATAGCAGAATTTTGCCTTGCATGTTGAGTTTAGAAAGGCTTAATTACATTCAAATTTCATCTGAGAACATCTGACACACGAGTGAAAGTAGGGCTGGAAGTGCTGTTCTAGCTGTGATGTTTCAGGAAACATGCAAGAAGC
>NW_017729029.1:56389611-56407628 GCF_001723915.1 Gavialis gangeticus
ACCTTGAGGTATGTAGAAAAAACATATAAAGCTGTGTCTCTAACCAAATTGCTGATTCTCTGAATTAGAATCAAATCTTCAGATTCAGATTCAGCCAGATGGAATCAGGACAGTGATCTGAATTAATTAATTGAATCGTGCCCCAAAATTGGGCTAAATCCAGATCAGATATGGCCTGCTTTGCACACCCCTACTAGCCATGTGGTTGCAGGCCAAGATGAGTGGCCAGGCTGAGGCCCCAAGTTTGAGGCTGTGGCTAATAGAAGTAAAACCAAAACAATGACAGTAAGAGACCAAAACCAAAGTTTTGAATCTACCAGCCTAAAGCCACGGAACTAAAGGGTACAAGCAGAAAGTAGGAAATGGGGTCAATGAATAAGAAGCAAGTGGAGAGCATAGGAAAGTTTACTTAATCCAGTACCACCAGTTAATGATTTTAACCTTCAAAGTCATCCCCAGTTTCTTTTTTTCCCCTATTAACATAACCAGAAGTATATCAAAGCACACATTGCTAAAACTACATAATAATTTCAAACTTTTTATTTTTGATATAATGATCCTGTCAGAGTATTTTTCAACTGAGAAACGAACTGATTGGCATCAAACTTCTCCCATAGGGGAGTGTGTCTTTACAGTAGCTGCTGCTCCTATGTTTGCTTTAGGATGATTTTGACATCTGATGACATTACCCTAAAATATTGTCCACTCCCTGACAACATGATGGATAGACCACACAAATCAAATCATTTTATATCAAGTTTGCTTTTTTCAAAATGTATCTTAACCTAAATTTAGCCAGAAAAGGTATATAAATGTCATTTGTTCTACTATAATGTGTGGTTTAAAAAAAAAAAAGAAATCACAACAGATAGAGAAAGGAGGGCTGGAAGTGCTGTTCTAGCTGTGATGTTTCAGGAAACATGCAAGAAGCAAGGCCAGTTTGGCGATATCTTTTATTGGACCAACCGTGTATTTAGGATAGATGTTAGATAAACTTCCAGGCACAAAGTGCCCTATTTCAGGTCTGACCTAAAGAAAGGCCTTTTGTGCCTGAAAGCTTGTCTAACATCTCTCCCGACTATACAGATGGTTCAATAAAAGATATCACCAACCCCCCCCCAACCCTTACCACTCCAGTGAAAAGAATATAGTAAATAACCCATGGACATTTGTCATGTTCTACACAATACAAAGAACATGTTGGGGCCCCTACTACCATAGTATTTAGCTCTTTCCAAACTCTGCTCTTCATTTACACAGGCAACTAACTACTAAATACTCCTCATCAAACCTGAGAGGCAGCCAGTGGTATTATTTCCATAATTCACACAAAAAAACTGACACACAAACAAGTTAAGTGATTTGTCTCAGGGGACAGAACATGAAGGTGGCAAATAAAGGATTAGAGCTAGAGAGTTTCTGACTCCCAGATCTATGGTCAGACCCCTACATAGTGATTCATAGTTTTTAAGGCCAGAAGGAACCATGACAATTGTTCTGCCTGGTCTCCTGTGGGCTCCACCTCATGGAAAGGAAAGAGGTAAGATTTTTTGTGGGTGACATCTTTAAGTGGAACAACTATGATCATTCTTTCCTCTCATGTATCTCCTGGACCATCACAGCTACAACAACACTCCAAGTATGAAGAAAAGGAAGAGTGATGCTGAGCAGTTAAAATCTGCAGGATTTGAAATGAGCAGGGATTGAAGCAATGGGCTGTCCAGGTAAGAGGAATAGCAACGCAGAGGAAGGAAGGTAGAAAGTGTTTGCATGGGGTTTAGTGATACCTTGCCCAAATTCATGGAAAATACTAATCCTTGTAGCTGGGCTACAGTGGAAGTGAATTTGATCTTTCATGCAAATCTATCCCTTATCTCTAACATATTTAGGTGTTCTGTCTTGGCACTGTTGCAGTTGTGCTCAGCAGAAGTGCCAAAGCTGATATTTCATAGGGGTAACTGCCAGCACAGTGAGCACTTTTAGGGTCCTGTGTCTTTGGAACTTCCTTCCTTCCTTGATCAGTAGCAGATGGAGTTTGTTAACCCTTTGGACATACTGCATTGCTGGTCTTTTCTCTCTGGACTGCAAGGAGCAAGAAGAGTCATTTTGGTGCTGCTTTTTTATTTTTTTCGGTGGGGGGAGACTCCTGTATTTGTGCTGCAGTCAATAATGCTTGTAGTCAGCAGATAGTTACTGTATTTACTCAGATACAAAATGAGGTCTGTCCCCCACAACTGGCATGGGGAAAAAGCCACTCATCTTATAATCACATACAAAGAAATCACGAAATACATTGTCTATCACTAAACTGTTGCCAAAAGCAATGGAAATGAACTATGAAGTTGATTAAATGCAGCTAACACTGGGCAAGTACATGGCCAATACTGGGCAAACTTGCAGATGGGAACCGACCACAAGGCTAGGTTATTGCAACCCATCAAATAAGATATACGATAGGACTCATACTGTCCTCCACACTGCTGACTCTTTTTTATAGTCATGGTGAGCCACTACACTGCATACATTTTGACTTTTTTTCCATCCCACAGCTGAGCTGTGCCTCTCCTTCCTATTTCCAATGATTCTTGTTTCTTCACCAGCCTTACATACCTGGCAAACATCACCAAATGGGGCCCCAAACAGTTCACCCATAATCCCTCTGTTTCCCCCAGGTGTATATGGTGAGTGAGGCCCTACCCTCCATGAGGTGAAGCCAGATCAGGTTGCCCTGAACCTCATCTACATATAAATTTTTGGAGCATCCCAGGAGTCATGACAGTCATGATTGGGGGGCAAGGTAATTAGCACATGGATTTTTTGTGGTGGGGGAGTATCTAGAGTACAGGTACATACTGACCAGTGTTGTGGGCTCACAATGGCTTGAAATGCTGTTGACTCTGGTGAAGACCAGCCCAGCGAATGATACGGTAAATCATGAGCCTTTGGCAAATCCTGTTTTGTGTGCAGGACCAGGGATAAAAAGGCAAATAATCCAAAGGCAAGCTACTTTCCCCTGCTGTAGCAGTGAGCAGGGGACAAATTCAAGGCAAACCCCAATAATTAGATTCTATATCTAAAATATTTTAATAAATGTATACATTTTCTACATATAGAATGTAATTATTGGGGGGAACCTCTTATAGTCAGGGTTATCTTCTATTTGAATAAATACAGTAAGTAGTTTTATGTATGAAGCATCTGTAGTTATGAAGAGGGCCAAGAGCTGGGAAGGTTGTAGTGATAGTGTTAATATGTATCTCAACAAACAAGCAATGTTACCATGTGCCACTCTAGGACTTGGCTATTAAATATTCTGGCTGATGGCTGCTAATTATCATTCAGATTACCCAGAAGTAAACTGGGTGATGCTTTCTCAGGAAGTGGTACTGTACAGGATCCCTCACCATGCAGTTTCTCAGCAGGTCATGCTTATGCGAACAGCAACCTTTCACCCTCAAGAGGCACCCTTTAGACCATCACAGTACCAGGGGACAGGGTTGAAACTTCAGTTTTATGCTTCAGTAACATACCTTTTGTTTGTGCAGCATGAATTTCCATATCCTGATGGCTAATTATTATTCCTTGTGATGTACCAGAGGATGAATTCTTTTAGCACACCTAGAATATTTTTGTTAGTGCCACACTACTTTGCATAACTTGTCCCCTGACCAAAACATTTAGCCAGGAATATAAATATAGAATACCAGCTCTTAACACACAATCTCTTTAAATATTATGTGTTTGGCAAGCAGGAGAAGATAGTTTGTTTTTGGATTTGCCTTTTCATCCCTGGCCCTGCACACAAAACACATGACTTTGCACAGCTCTTAAAAAAATGAGAGAAGCATGTTGTGTTGTATCTCATTTCTATGTAAAATTAATGAAAATACAGGCAATGCACTTCCTATTCTTAATGAATAATCATGCCAAACTGTATCAACCTTTTCAGATTCCTCCTCTAGAGGGCTTTTAAATGAGGTCAACAGCAAACATATCTTTACATTAGATCTGAGAATGAGCAGCACAGAATAACAGAGCCTGTCTATGGTGGCAAAGCACAGTAACAAGCTCTTCTTTATTCTTATGATGAAAAATAACATAGAATACTAAATACTGCCCCTGTGTTTGCACCAGATATGGATTTCACAGACTGAGCTGGTTATAAAGAGAAGACAGGACCGTGAGCAGAGATACACAGTCCCCATTATCAATGCTGAAAGATCAATGCTAGCTAAGCATCAGGTTGACAACCCCATATGTCAGGTTCAGTAGGACCCAGAGCATGTGCCTCCTGAGAAAGAATATCATTCTGCAGAATAGATTGAAGGAATCAGGTGAAATGCTCATATTCTACCTCAGAACCTGATAATCGAGTGTCCCATCTTAACAGTAAGTGGCAGCAGCAGGGCCCCTGAATAGGAATGGGAGGAAGCTGCTCCCATCCTGGGGCCCTGTCAAATGGAACTCTCTTAACAGCTGGTGCTTTATTTTCCCAGCTGGATGCAGAACATAGCTTCTCATTTAAATATCATACCCTTTTTTTTTCCACCATCCTTGCAAAGAAACCATTCTATGGCTATAATGGAAGGCCACACTATAAAAGTGATAATGAACATCATAAATGCATCAGGTATCCAAGGCCTGTTTGGAACAGAGTAGCAGATCTTGGGTTTCTGGTACTTTATAAAAGGGGATTATTTTGCTTTAGCAAGAAGGAGCAATTTCCTCGCAACAGAGGAAACAGACACCCATGCTAATTTTAAATTAGCTAGCTTGGGTCTTAGCAGTAGCCTAACTGTGACACAACAGAAGTAAGTCAGGCTGCAAAACCTAGCTGAGAATCAGATTCAATTAGCCTGCATATGTAGATTACCCTGAGTCACTAGGAGCAATAGGCTTTTACACTGGAGAAGAGATCTCAGACTGCACTTCCGAAACAGAACAACTGTTTTCTTTCTGTCTTTGGAGACCTTATACTTGTGGCAGATCTGTGTATTGATCTTTGCTTGCAGGATGAAGCTATTTGGAATCAATAAAGTGCACCAAAGATTGTGGGATTGCAAAAACAAAGTCCCCTCTTTATGTTTTTGCCATGGAAAAGGTTCTTTTAGCTCTCATAAGTAGAAATATTTCAGTAGTGTCTCAAGGCCCACAACAGGGACTGGACATCCACTGTGCTAGGCACTGTACAAACAGGAGTAAGACAGAGGCCCTGCCAAGAAGATTTTACAGTCTAAATAGCTGATACGAAGAAGAGAAAAATTGTACGAGTAGCATCATTTTTTTTAAAGAGATGGGGCAATGAGGTATAAAAAGTTTACATGATTAGACTACAGTCACAGAAGAAGTCTGAGGCAGCAGAAGCTAGAAATCAAACACAGATCTCTCAAGTGCCACCCCATTACCTCAGCAACATCATTTTCCCCATCTCTCAGGCCATCTATTCCCTGATAAGTTTCATACTCAATTGCCTGGACTTCATTAGTTAAAAAAATCATCATCAATTAAGCACACATTATCACCAAATTAAAAGAAAAGCTACTACCAAAATCAGTATGAAAAGGAAGGCGTCTCTTCTTCCTCCCAAGACTACATGTTCAAGACGACACTTTTCACATGACTGACTAAGCAAGTCAGACCTCATTTCCGCATTACCTTATATGAGACAATGATAGTTATATGTTCAAACTTGGGTAGAGAGGGCTTGCCCTTAAAAATGCATGGGCATGTGCAAAATCCCATATTGTCTTAAACGCAGACAAAGTTTTAGCCAAAGATTAGCTTGGAATGGTAAGGGAAGATGTGAGAAAGCATTTCTTGCTCCTGTAACTCAGAAACCTGGAGTAGGAACTTTATGCTACCCTGGTCAGATTATATTTAAACTGCTCATTTTCTGTGTTTGCTTTTGCCATGTGTTTGAGAGCTACTAAAGGGAAGAAACAGGCTGTGCCTGGGACTGTGACATTTTTTATTTAACTTATGAGAAAAAACAAACAAATACCATATTGGGTCTGTTCAACTGTGCTGACCACTGCCACCAATACAAATGATGATGGGGTATGCCACTTACCCTGGACAGCTGCAACCTAAAACTGAGTTTTAAACTAAATGTTACAGTTCTCTCCAACACACTTATGCTGTTGTCCATATTGATCAGTCAGAAATGGGTGATTCAACTCCTCTCTAAAGATCTGTTAAAATGAAAAATAGCTCTTTCTGTACCTGCTAAAGTCATGCTTGTCTACATTGGCACCTCTTGAGGAAATGTACTGGTGTGGTAAATTTTAGCACATCTAGATCATTCATTAAAAAAATACTTCTACTATACAACAACATTAAATTACAAGGGACTAGGCTGCAATTCCCTAGTTGGTTGCCAGATACGTCCTTACATGTAAGATTTCAGAATGAGTTAAGATATATGATCTTCTCATTTATTATACAAATTCATTATGTGAGCCAGGGTGGATGTAAATATTATGTTGAGTGATCTAGTATAAATCATTAGAATACCTGGACAGATGAAATCATTAGGATACATGGACAGATGAGGCTTGGCAGAAAAGAGGTAGTACCTAAGAAATGTGGCCTAAAAGTGGCCACAACCAGTGCTGGGAAGAGAGTCTGACTGGGGCAGGGAGCTGATTCAGACTCTTTGAAGGGTATTACCATATAGCAACCTAAGTTTAGATTCCCTCACTGTTTTATTTCTGAAATCTATTAACCCATTGCCTTGCTCTGAATTTCACACCCAACTCTTTGCTTTTGTTTATCTTAGCAACGGAAAAGCAGTTGGTGGGGGAATTATTTCTAGTAATAATGAATTACATTTGGAGCCAGTAAAGTAGATAGATTCTGTCAAATTTTATGGCTGCAGTTATACAATTATGCTATTTGCAATTCTTTTGCTTTCAGCCGAGCTGCTGCTAATATCCTTGCTTTTTTTTCATTTGTATTGATTGTGCTGTAGGTCTGCCATATGTTTTTCCTTTTAGCTGAATAAAAGATGACGGGCCAAATTCTGCACTCAATTACCTCGGTGCAGCAGAGAATAAATTTTGGCCCTAGCATCATATTTTATCTCTTACTTAATCACTTTTTAATTATATTTTAATAGGCGATTGCTGTAACTTACACTTTGCATGGACACATGATTAGAGCAACAGGGAGAGCAATGGGTGCCTGGTGTTCTTTGGCTGTTTCATCTGCAATGAGGCACTGTAGTATCTGCCTTCTCACATGTGAAGTAGTTCTGGGCAGAAGATTTTGCTTACATCTCTACTGTAAAACTCTTCTGTGGCAAGAAAGACGACAAGATTCTTAATCAGTGAGTCATTAAGAGGAAGAACTCCATTCTGATCTACAACTGAGATAGTCTGAAATAAACACCATTGTTTCTTAAACCTACTTGGAAATTTCTGCCTTCATATTTTATTGTACATGGGTACGACCTGGTTCAGAATTCCTCTGACTTCAATGCACTTTGGATCAAAACCTTAATGCTGAGAACAACCGTGCATATCCAGGATGCCTGCGCTTTTCTCAGATTACACAACATGCATAGTAAGGTGATAAAACACCACCTAGCCTGCCATACATAGGATGGTTTGCAGTGCAAAAAGACATCTTTCATGCACAGAGGAGGAGAGAATATGAGACTGTTCTGCTGTGGGGAGGTGCAAATGGGCAACACTGATACTAATATCTAGAGGAAAGGGGGCAGGTGCCAGGCTAAATAAAGAAATCTGAGTGCACATACAGAGCACACTCTCTCTCATGTCCCTGAGGAAACACAGGGTGGAGGGAATTAATGAGTATGTTGGACACTGGGGAATAAAATAATGGCATAAACATTGCAGCAAACAACAAAGCCCCAGAGTTTGGTATTAATTTGTTATGGAAAAGGCCTTAGGATTCTATTGTCTATATGGTGGGACTGACAGCTCTTATGGAGAGGGATGCTTTGCAGTAGGGGATGGAGCAGTTATACTAATGAATGTTTTAGGTGAATATGAGGAGCAATAAGTTACGCCCACATCTGGGAAGATACTGCTCCTCTGCTGCTGGACATTTGTCAGAGTGTCTTATGCTTCGCTCTACGTTCATGTTCTTGTTCACATATTTTGGCTCATGTTAACAAATGTATTAATGCTGTATGTACAAGAGAGCGATGCATGATAAAATACTTCTTTCTGTTTCACACCCTCACTGCCCTGGGGTGCATCTTTACTCTTGAGAATCTGCTTTTCTGCATGAATGTCACTAAATAACCAGCATGTGCATTTGCACCATTGCTACCAAGAACTGATAATTTGCCTCCCTCAAGGTACTTACCCTCAGATTTGCATGTTCTTCCAAGTAACTCTGAACAATGACATAAGAATATTTATTTTAATTTCACATGCAATTCTCTAACCTATGTGCAGCTAAGTGACCTGCCTGTAAAGAGTTTATTATCCAGAATTTCAGAGAAGATCTGTGCTTCTTTTTCCTGCATAAATTTTTGTATTTGCAGCCTCTCCACAAATATAGACATATAACATTTCACATTAGTTACTCTGGACATGAAAATCACCTCTTTGATTCATAATGCTGCTAATGTTCTATTAAACGCTGTACTATAATATATAAAGTAGGCATGCTCTCATAACTGAACCCCTGACTTAATGAAATTTTATTCAGAAAGCATGCCCTTGGCCAACCAGAATCTAGAGACACTCTACTATTCCTTACAAGTTCGACTCTACTGTTCAGGTATATAATTTATGGCTCCCAAAATGGCTGGGGACATTTTATTTACATGCTGATTATTCAGTTGTTTCTCAGTAACTTTTTACTATGCTAATGCCAATTCTCTGATTGGTTTATGACTATTATTAGCCAGAGTGCAAATATTTGCATAATTGTTGTAAGGTTATTTCACATTAATTTGAAAATCTTTCTACTCTGATTTGCTATTCCTGAAAGTCCATTTAATGTATGCAGTCACATGGCCATCTTCTCTGCTGGCTGCTCCTCATAATTCCACTCTTCTTGTTTGATTTAAAAAATGGGACAGAGCCTTCCCCACTGGGGCAGTAGGAACTGAGTGAGGACACTGAGAAGACCCAATTTGCATGAGAGGGATGAGGAAATAAGCTTATGTGGCCAATTTATTGCTGACATATGCGAAGTCTGAAGGCAGTAACCAAATGGGAAAAACTTAAGGTAGCAGTTCAGGGGTCAAGACAGAAAAGATGTACATTCCCCTTTAGGATAATATTGCTAACAGTTTAAAGGTGCTTCCTGATAATTTGCTAATAAATGATCCCATACTAATACAGTAATCACTCTCAGATTATAAGTAGCCCAGGATACAGATATCACAAGAACAAGGCCTGTCTCAAGTTATTATTG
The DNA here is from genome assembly GCF_001723915.1 of Gavialis gangeticus. NCBI lineage: Eukaryota > Metazoa > Chordata > Crocodylia > Gavialidae > Gavialis > Gavialis gangeticus. Next base: position 56,399,008 of record NW_017729029.1, read on the forward strand.
ATACAGCATTTAACTTCAGTTTTCAAAGAATTCTCTCACATAAGAATGGAATTCATCTGGCCAAAAACTCAAGCAAGTTTAAACTTTGGAGTTAGTTTGTGACACAAGATGACAAAAGCCAGCATATTATAAAAACTTACTTGTACATTTCCTGTCTGTTGTCAAGGAAAAAGCAAAACAAGACACATTTTTCCAGAAGTTTATAAAAAGTACATTAGTGTAGAGGAGCCATCCTGGCTTGCAAGAAAGCATATTTTTAGGATTGTATAAATATTTATTTGGGTTCGCAGAAGCAGATATTTAGACATTAGTAAAGGTGTGTCATCTTCCCAACTGTGTACTTGTTTAAAGGCATACTCAGTACTTTATCTATAACAAATTATAAATTAGCTCTGAGCTTTGGCTATCGATGACAGTCGCAAAAGGCCTGTCTTCTGTAGATTATAGGAATAATTTGGTGACAAGTGGCAGTGAACATATAAAAGATATCTACATTTCAGCTGCCAGGGAGCAATGCACCAAACTGCAATTCTAAAGGAAAAACTTTGGGTGGTTTCTGCCCTGTCCAAAGGAGCAATGCACAGAAGAGATCATGACCCAGAAATTCCTTCCTTGCTCCATCTTGTTCCAGGGGGATTATAATTTGCCACTATTAAAGGCCAGTTGAAGATTCTACCCCTGTGCCAACTCAGTGGAGATGCCCAGACAATTGTTCAGAGCAAAGATTTCATCTATTTCCCGTCCTTCCCACCATCTGAGACCCTTGCTTTGAAGGGAGGGGTATGGAGAGAATATACTGAGCATGTAGCAATAATTTACTCTTCCAATGCCTGAACCTGCAGGATAAAGAAGACACCTAGGAGCAAAGAGAAGTTCATTCCTAATATACCACTCTTGTAGCCACATAGGTTAGCTCCTAAAAGAGGGGTAATGTTATCAAGACAACAGAACAGAGGGCTGGAACCAAAGACTCCTAAATCCATTCCCAATTCTGTCACTGACTTACTCCTGGAGCTTTCAGGGCATGGACAGATGAAACAATCAAACTGGTTTTCAGTGATGCTGGTTTATTACAGATCGTGCTGAATCAATGCATCTGGATCCCCCTCCCCCTTTGCTACTATACTGGTTTAAATGGAGCTAAACCACTGTACATTTAAGCCTATTTAATTCAGGTTTAAAATTACAGTGTTTTAGCCCAGTTACACTGCTATAGGAATGGACTGATGAAACATTTGCATTGGTTCAGCTGATGCACCCTCACACAGTAGTCATTTACCCTTTGAACACAGAATATTATGTCCATCCACAATCTAAGTTAACCAATTTATAATGTGTATAACAGACCATTGTGCATGTTAAGCAACAGATATAAACAGCTTGGCTAAAAGCTAGGTGTTGTATACAAGCATTATCAACAATTACTATACACGTAAGTGCCATAGTAATTTTTTAACCCATTTTTATTAAAATCTCTCTCCTAGGCATAAGTTAATATGATTACACAAGTAGAACATTTTTTTAATTGAATAAATACAAAAGTTTAAAAAATCATGATTATGATATGCAAGTAGCCACATTCTGAGCTATAAGCAATGTAAACAATGCTTCAATGAAAGTGAAAGCTTTTTACTAGGTCTGAAGAAGCATTTTACTTGATGTATCCTAAAAATGATTCCTGCATTTAAATCCATTTCTAAGGATGTTTCTGATATGTTCACAAATAGCACTGCTAGAAACAGTTGCCTTGGGCAGCAGGAAACCTATCTCTCTTCTCTGCTTGATCTCAGGCTGTGCATACCATGTGGTATCATTATTAGATATCAAGAACAAGTGCGATTTTCCTTCTTGGCGCGAAAAGAACATACAATCATTTAGCCTCTAAACCTATAATACAAGCTAAAGTCAAGACCCTACCTGTTAGGACAGGTTCAAATAGGTATTTTCCAAAGGTTTCCTGGTGGCAATGTGCCTTTCTTATCTCCTCTCAATAACATGTATAAAAGAGTATTATGGAAAAAAAAGAACAATTCTCCCTGCAGTGACTGCCATTAAAAAAAAATGAAAAAGGCATTTGCCAATTCCCACACGGTAGTATCTTGGATACCATGGTTTTTCAATTAACTTAAAATAGGAAGTAAATGTAGCAGCTTCCAGGTATCTATGGCCATTTTAAAGGTGATGACTCTATCCTCAGATACCCTGGACAAGATTGCATCAATTCCCTCCTGCTCCACTGCTTCATTTCCAGCCTTTCTTATTGTTGTGTGCAGTTATTGTGTGTATTTTTTACATTCAGTCCAAACAGCTATAAATACAACCCCCCCCCCCATTAGAAGTACTGGAAGTGAATTTGTAATATTTAAAGCACAAGTATTGCCTCATGTACAGCTCAAGATGTCTCTTTTTCATTTCTTGGCTTTCTTGGAAAAAAAAATTCAGAATACTGTATGGCAAAAATGAGATCTCCTGAGCCTGTAGTTTAGCAACAGTGGTTAGAGCCGTATGAAAATTCTGGTGAATCAATGAGCTTTTCTGCTAATGTTACTGAAAACAGGGACATGACAATTTGAGCTATGCAGACTGTACTACTTCCCATACCAGTTCTAAGATTCTTTTGAACTGAACAGAAACCACATGCTTAGTTTTCCCATCAAGCTATGTAGAGCATTGTATATGGCACCTGACCCTACTCTCTTCATTGTGATCTAGCCAGTGGAGAATAATGAAACAACATAGCTATAAAATGTCTCATTCTGCATTCAAATGGAAGTCAGAGAGATGAGCCAGCATAATCTCTTGTTGTAATTTTACTTACTAGTCTGCCCTTGAAAGTCTCTCAAAATCACTTAGTGCTGTAAAAATCTTGAAATCTGAGGACCAAGTCTCCCATTTAGCTATACCTAATTAGTCCACACGTCCTGCAATGCAAAAATATAATTGACTGTGTGTAAAACTATTTTGGGGAGCCAGTGAATTTGCATGCTAATACAAGGTTCTGTTTGTAAAGACAGCCCCCTCCATTATAGATGGATATCAGAAAGGTGCCAATTATGGAGAACGGGTGTATTACATTATAAACCAACTGCCTTGTGCAACTAACTAATTGCTCTAACTCTACACAGTCCAAAAATATAATTGACCCTGTCTCTAAAGCTATTTTTGGGAACCAAGGAATCATTAGCATGCCAAAACAAAGTGCCAGCTATAAAGGAGGGAGTGTGACCACTGTGGCCATCTGCCTCCTATACGACTGGCTAATCTACACACCCTGTAAAAAAAATCCTTTTACCGCATGCAAAGGAAAAACAAGGCCCTCAGGGATTTTATATATAGGACACTTGCAGTATTCTGTAGAAGAGTAATATCTTTCAAAGTGCTCCTCTGTTGAGAGGGAAGCCTAGCTGGCAAGAGTGCTGTAGTTTGGAGTATTGTGTCTTTGTATGCTATTTTGGGTAGACAGTGAGTCTTTTCTGGGGTTGCTTCTCATTTTCCAGCTGCACAAACACATGCAAAAAGTTCCTTCGTCAGGCAACATGCTAACTTTTTTCTAATAAGCAGCAGCGAACATTAACAAATTACAGACATTTGATTAAGGCTGTCTGAAAAATCAAGAATGACAGCGATGGACCAGTAGCTTATATGTTTCCGAACCACCGCAGATAACCAGCTGTACCATAAAAATACCCAGGTTCTTTATACCACGTAATCGTCTTCAGCATGTATCAAATCATTTCAACACCTGTTTTTTCATGTCCACATCTCTTTCTACATTTACCATGACCCAGACATACTGATGTCTATTGTAGTTCTCTAAGCTTCAAAGAGAAACTGCCATGATAGTCTCCTCATGCGCATGCAACTACTGAGTAACGCACTGTCTCTTAATTTCCTGACTAGCCTTTCTTTAAAGTCCAGAGAATTTGTTTCACTCAGTTGCAACTTTTCAGCACCTAACTGTTGCTGGAAATGCCTTCTGTTTGCTCTCTTGGTGCCCTACACTATAGTTGTTGAAAACAAACATATTTTAAAAAGTGAACAGAGTCAAATAGCCAGTGGAAAACAACAGCTGAAGTTTATTAAGAAAGCAATTAGATCATATGCAGTTTTCTTTTGGGGATGCAAACTTGGGGCTGGGAAGAGAAAGAAGCTAGTAAGTCCTTTTCTATACGCATCTTGGAACATAATACATAATTGGAAGAAAGTTTAGGAAATGTGCATCATTGAATCCCCTAGTGCCAGGGATTTCCCAATACTTATTGCTTATGCCAGCTGAGTTCTGTGGTTTGGATTAGTGAACTCCGGCTGCTAGATCCACAGGATTCATTCACTATGAACACACGCCAGTGACTTTTTGGTGGAACATATTGCAAACAGACTTGCTTGCATAAGGTTCCATAAACACACCCACAGATCGGTTCTAAACTTTGAGTATTATCTCATTGAACTCTGACGCCTGCCCCATGGGCACACGTCACCATGCTCTGCTTGATTATATCTATTTGCTCTTTGGATTACTCAGAATCTTCTGTGGCCATACTTCGGTTTTAGTGTAGTCCCACCACCTTAATCTGGAACTTCATTAACAGCATGGCCAGCTGATTCTTTTTAAGGCCCCCACTTCAGTTTGGACATCTCTCTCCAAACTTACTTTCTTAATTTTTCCATACAGACATTTGCTGGAATCTTTCATTGGATTGCCTATCTAGCCATGCAGAAGTTGACAGGCTGACCCAGCAGAAAGAAAACAGAGGCAGTAATCAAGTGCTCTCTTCAAAGAAAGTTGGTGATCAGAAGAATCAAGCATAGGCAAGCAAGGTTTTAGGACAGATACTCCCAGACCACAGAGGTCCACCTTCCCATTGCACATTCCCCAACCACCTACATACAGTCCTTCCGCCGACTGCACCTGTCAAGAGAGGGTGAACCTGATGTGAGGTTAACTCTAAATTTACTGAGGACTAACTTAATTAGTAGCCTTATTTGCCAAGCAGGGTTCCAACTTCTGTTCATGTTGCTCATATAAAATAATTAGCATCAATTAGGAATTATATCAAATGTATATTTGAAGCGACCAACATGTTCTTTCAATGTGAGAAGCACTTAAGACTTAACAAGAGGCAAACATGTTGCTATCAGTCTGTTAAGAACTAGCTGGTGTATCACAACACTGAACAACTGTATTAACTGGGACCGATCTCTGTGTGTGCAATTAGTAACCTCCCAAAACATGTCTCAACATACACAATGGAAAAAGAGGTCGCATTTTAAAGTAACACGATTTACAAAGGTTTTTTCAATTTCTCATATATAAGAAGAGATTTTCTGATTATGGAGAAGTGAAACCTCTTTATAGAGCTATAAGAGAAGGAGAGAAACTGCACTGCAAAAACAAAGCATGGCAGCACATGGTTGACTAGACGTGCAGTTGGCAGGAGCGTGGCTGTTCAGCCTTCTGCTGTAGTCAGAACCTTCCTGTCTTTTGGGAGACAGCCCAGCTCCTTCCCTAACTTCACATCTTTAACTCTAGCTCATCAGGGTGCTGGGGTCTCCTGGTTTCCTCCTTTTTCTTATTTACACTCAGAATACCAGCACTAGATCCAGTGTCTTCTGCTGAGCAGTTTTTGTAACTATAAAGACAACTTCATATGCCATATTGTACCTGAGCCAGAGGCATCTGTTGTCTCTGATTTGAATTCCACCATTGCAGCCACCAAGAGCAAAACATGATCATTTCACTACAAAGACTGCACAGATGCAATGACACAACAGGCCTGCCTTCTTAACTGGTATTAAGTACCTTGTTTTACTTTTACACTAGCTGCTACTCATAGGCGTAACAAAGCAGCCCGGTGGGCAGCAGCAATCTCTGGCCATCATTGTGATTGTGCAGATGCAGCAGTAGCTGGTATTTTTCTCCCCTCCCCTTCTCCTCTGCCTTGCCTCCCTTTCCAAGTCGGCGTATAGAGTGCCTGCCCTGGTTTTCCTGCCCCTAGTTAATCTACTGCTGCTATTCTTTTCAGGTAACTGCAGAAGCAGTTCAGCAATATATTGGAAATCCCCATAAACAAGAATAGAAAAAGTCCATGGCCGATCAGTGAGAGGGTAACCATCATTCTTCTGAAAGTCACATGGAATCCTAGTTTTGTTACTGATGACTATTATTTTGAAATATCGTGGTGAAGATGTGGCTGGAGTAGGATACAGTGAACCAGGCTGTGTATAATTTGATGTGTATTTTCCATTTCCACTTGTAGGGCATCACTGCAGCAGTGGCGGCATCTGATGCAGCTTCATATGTCATAATTCATAAACATCACTGCTCAGTGTATCTTCTGTGAAGATTTCAGTAACATGTAATTACTACTAGAGTTCACATTGCAAAGATATTCCTCTGATTCTGTACTCACTATAAAATCCATTACTGCCAGCTTTGAAATTTTGTTTTGTGAGTTCTAAAAATACAAAAATACCCCTACTTTATATTCCATTTAAAAATTCTACAAGAATCATGTCATTTTTCACCTAACATCAAGAGTAAAATAAAAGGTGTACAAAACAATTCTAACTGATCTGGAGCTCTGACCAGTAATTGGTCACACTGTGTAGGATGACTTAGGAGAGAGGTGTTGCATGCTGTCAAAACAACCCAAATAATGTCAGTCATATAAACTAAAGCAATTTGCAACGAATAAAGAATAGTTGGGCAATATAAAAAACAGAGACCTGGTTTACAGAATAATTGCTGACAAAAAGTTCAGCATTTCTTCATTCTCTCAGGACTCATGTGTCAACTCCTATGCCCATAAAAAGAAAGGTAAAAAAATGTGAATATAAGATAAAATAAAATTTGCCTCTTGGTTCCTGCAGCATCTGCTCCATTGATTGCTCAGTGTCACTCTACATAGCCTTCTTGTCTTTTTCACAGGATTCTGCAGTGTCTAGCAGATGCTGAGCTATTGTATTAGGCGAGCAGAGCCTGAGTGGAGAAGACAGCCATGTCACAAACAAATGTTTGTTAGAATAATCATAGAACATGGGCATTCAACTACATATACTCTTCTCCTCATTCTTCACTTGCAGGATCTTGAAAACTACAATGAGGCCAAGAACTTGTGACTCAATTTTCCTGACTGGGTCCTTATCTCTAGGATGTATGCTGCTACATCTGTACAATCTGTGCAGTCAGGGATAAAATCAAGGGTGACTCCAGTAAAGGAAATGGAATGATACCAGCTGAAGTATCAGACACCCTGCATGCAAGGTCACTGATTTCATTTAGTGTGTTAGGTTCTAAAGCTGAATCCAACAAGGACTAATTTGATGGTCACACTGAACATCCTAACAATCCAGTGATAAAAACAAAAATCTGCCTTAAATAATCATCCACACCACATGTTCTATGGCCTGAAACAGCACAAATTCCGTACGCTAGAGTCAGTCTTTTAGCGTCTCCACTGCTAGTTGGCCGGTTACATAAAGGAACAGAAGTCAATGTTCTGAAAAAAGGCTGTCAGCTCTTAACACTCTTTGGCAGCTTTGGTTGAAACAAAGAAAGAGCCCAACCTGCCAGCTTCAGAGAGGCTTCCCTAACTCAATGAAAGCTCCCTCCCACCCCCTACAGCTCTGCCAATGCAGCTTAGTCCTGACCTCCAGTGTCCCTGCTGTTTTGCTATTGAATGTCTCCTGAGCAGAGACTGCCAATCATGGAATATTGTGCCAGACTCTGTGCTGGTTTTGTAATTTGGACAAATGTCCTCTAGGAACCAGATTCGGAGAACCAAGCTCATTTCACCTGACCTAAATTGTTTGTGAAGTGAGGTCGTTAGAGGTGAAAAGTTGTGAGTTAATACACTCACTGCAACACCTCAGTCTCCCTTTCCTTCTCTTTCTTTTCAAGGAAAGCTCTTTCCCTGCTATATGCTAGAATTTCTGTTTCTAATATTTGAGCTTTCATTAAATTGGGAATATACCTTCCTATGAGCTCCTCCATAAAATAGGTCTTTATTTTTTCCACCTGCAAACTGTTGATTCACCTTAGTATAGATGTATTCAGACAAGGTTCTTTAGATATCAGATAGATATCAGATTCACCCAAAGAACCGTGTCTGCCTATGTCCTTAGACCAACATGGCTACAACCTGCACGCCTGTATATGTATTTGGCATTCATTATTTGCCTCTGCATCACATATACCTGACTATTTAAGTATTTGCATACGCCCTCCAGTTATATACTTCGATACTTTCAACCCTGGTTCTGAACTGAGGCTGTGCAAGAAGACTCCTGTGCCCACCTGAAGCCAACAAATTCAGGGCTGTCTGCAGAGTGCTCAGTATAGGATTGTGATCGTGATGGTCTATGCTATTCAGGAAAGTCATCAAGACCTCATCCAGACAAGTGCTGACGTTTGTTTCCTCACACCTTGTGTTGCTGCTGCTTGTCCCCAGGGAAATTCCTGTACCATGTGCACTCTGGCATGCAGCAGGTTATCCAGGGTGGGGTAAGGGAAGCTGGGACGAGCAACTGTGCTGGCCCCAACAGCCTTACCAGGGCCTCGGGGAGCTGCAGCCACGGTGCACCTGAAGCTGGGCGACTGGTCAGCAGTCGGAGTGTGGCTC
>NW_017729029.1:56412628-56416335 GCF_001723915.1 Gavialis gangeticus
CCAGGGCCTTGGGGAGCTGCAGCCACGGTGCACCTGAAGCTGGGTGACTGGTCAGCAATCGGAGTGTGGCTCTGGACTGACTAGGCTCTGGTTTTGGATGGCACGCACTGCCGCCATGTGCACTGCCCTTTTTTTTTGGCGCAAGATTTTTTTGTCCCCAGGGTCTACCAGGGTCATCTCCCTCCCCTCCCCTCCCCACCTTCCCCCAGCGTAGCAGCATGGGGAACACCTGCATGTGTAGTGTGTAGCACTACATATGGATCTGCAGAACTACCTACCACACATCTGTGTCTGGACACAGCCCAGGAGTGCCAAATGCTCCAGATTGTGTAGGCGCATCTGTATATAGTGAGTTGCTATTGGTCTATGAATGTACCAAAATGCAACACCCACCACTAGGGCATTAATGTGCTCTAGATGTTGGCTACGTACATCAAAAAAGCCTGAGGCATAATCGATCTAAGTTACACAGTTTTCTGTAAGCAGTGAAGTTTAGATTGGTAGTGAACAGAATATACGTTTGCCCTTTGGTAGGGGAAAGGAGAATTTTAGTTCAGGTTCTGCTATTTTTGAACCAGTCTATGTGTGCTGAACTTCTGTTCTATTACAGGTATAGACTGCTTTTGTGTGCCAAGCTTCTGTTCTGTTATGGGTACGGACCAGTTTCCAATCACTTACACCAGTAAAAGTGTAATGTCTGTACCTGGCCATCAGGTCTAGGCAGGAGACCTAGTAAAACATTTCTGGTCAAGGAAAATTTTGCAATGAAAAATAGGTTTAAACAAACCTGACCTTTAAAAAAAAAAAAAAAAAAGCAGCAATTTTTGTCAGGGAAAATTGAATTTGGAAGGTTTGGCAACCAGAAGCTGAAAATGCCTATAGAAAAGTTTCAACAAAAATAAAAAAATAAAATATCCTTCTCAAGCTTTCAAGGGAAAAAACAGAATACTGAGGGTGCACTGGGAAATGAAGAATGGATTCTTCAGTTTAACAGCCACTCAAAAAAAATTGAAAACAACTCTGTTCAGGTCAAACAAACACAATTTCTTTCTTTTTTTTGGAAAATAAAGTTTGGTACAGGCCAAAATGTTTCATTAAACTCAAAGTATTTTGTTTCATGTTCTGAAGTTTCATGGTCAGGTTATTCAACCCTTTTAAACACTTTTATCTTCTTTAATATTTACATAAAAATACCATTTTGAAATGAAAGTCAAAATGTTTCATTTAGAAGACTACTGATACAAAACATTTTGAAATAAAACAGTTGAGGTAAAAGATACAGAAATGATTTTTTGTTTGTTTCCTCAAAACTTTCCCTTATTTCTCTCTGAAACTTTTGGCCACAGTAAATCTAAATAACTAATACTTTTGGTCTCCCTAAATTTCAATTTTTAGGCAAATTTACTGCCTGTAGAAGAAAAATCTCCCAGTTCTAGTAGCAGTAGGGTTTTCTTCTCTTTACTCTTCTGCCTTGGTAAATACTCTAAATTACAAACTTGATGTGGACTTTTCTATTTAATTCCCTGAAAAGAAAGAAAAAAAGGAAACAAAATACCTGTGATTAATGATAGTAGTATTTACAGGGACCCAGACTAGATGATGAAGTTAATAATTCATTTCTACAAATATGAATGGATGGTAAAAATCCAGCTCTGGCCCATGCCTTCTACCCTGGTTTCGGCTTGACGTAGATTTCTGTAAGGCTGAAAAGAGCTAGGTAAAAGATGGCAGTGGTTGATGTATATTGCTGTATCTCTGCAAGGAAAGCAGCTACTTGAATTTAAGGAATAGGACTCAGTCTGAAAAGTACTGAAAAATACAGCCATAATTTTGTAGGCAAAACCAGAGTACTATTTTTTTACCCCCTGCCCCCCTCCCTTTTTTTTTTTTTTTTTTGTGGTGAGGTGGGAATGCATGATTAGGAGAAAAAGATTTCAGTGAGACGGTTACAATTACCCTAGCTAAATTAGTCTCACAAGGCTTGGCAAAGAACAGGGAGCAAATGTTACAAAATGGAGCAGGGGAAAAAGATAAGTGGAAAATAAAGCTTAATAAAACTCTGCTAAGATTTCATTTGAAACTCACGGTATTAAGAAATTATATCTTCCCATGATCTTTTTCTGATTTTTTCTCCTCAAAGCAAGTAAAGCATACACTCATTCAGAGCTGTGTCTACACCATACGCCACATAGGAATAGTTTTTACTGAAGCCTCATGGAAAAAAAGGTGATGAGAATTTTTGCTCACAGTAAGACCAACTTATTTCTACTCTCCCATAGCGAAAACCAGCAGACTGAATTTTGCTCAAAGTTTATTAAAGAAAAGAAACACTAGACAACTTCAGCTCAGAAAACAAGAAAGTTATGAATGTTGAAAAGCAGTGACTTAGATATGGAAGTTGTTCTGTAAGTGTCACTAGAAGGGACATGACACCCATATAACACATCTTTCTACAAGAGATTTAAGCTTTCTTTATCATAAACTTTACTCATTACAAAGCTTTAGGGAAACCATACCTAATGATATAATCAGGCAATACCTCTCACCTCCATGAGATATGAATTAACAGGAAAGAAAAGAGACCAATAACTTTCAACACCACTGTCTCAATGGAAATCTAAGGAAAAGCACTATGGAAAGAAATCTGAAGTAAAGGTTAAACAGGCTCATGATAAATAGGCTGTTCACACTTTAACAAATAGATTATTCAACATAGGACTGGAAAGGTTAGGCAAAATTTCCTTAGTTAAAGCAGGAAAAAGAGGAACAAGAATAACAAGCTCTGTCAGTCTCAGCTATGCTTTGGGCTTGATCCAAAGACTTTGATGTCAATGGGAGTCTTCCCATCGAGAGCAACAGGAAGTGGGTCAGAAACCTAGTGGAGAAAAGAATAATTCATATATTCCTGGATTCATATATTCATATATTCCTGGATTGTTAGAATTTAAGAATCAAAAAGACTGATAGATCATCTAGACCAGGAGTATCAAACTCATCAGGTCCCTTGGGCTGCTGTGTTCAGCTGCATGCACCATGTGCAGTGCACACCAGACTGGCTCTGTGCGCTGCGTGCGGTTATGGGGCTGGGCCTGGGGCCAGGGCCAGCTTTCGCTGCATGCAGCACACACACAGGTCTGGTCCAAGATACACAGGCAGCACCATGAGCCGAATGATAAGGCTCCACAGGCTGGATCCTTGACACCCCTGATTTAGACTGATTTCTAGTATGTGGAGTGCTGAGTTCCTGTGTAACTTGTGTCTGGCTGTGGCATAACTGCCAGACAGGCAGCCAATCTTGATAGGAAGGCAACAAGAGATGGAGAATATACCATTCCATAAGTAGCATGTTCTAATGGATAATCACCTCTTGTAAAAAAATGTTGTCTTGTTTCTGATTTGAATTTGTCTGGCTTCAGCTTGTAGGCTTTAGTTCTTGTTATTCCTTTCTTCTCTGCATTAAAAAGCCCTTTTCCACCCAGTACATTCTTCCTGTAAAGGTACTTACAAGTGATAATGAGGTTACCTCTCAGTCTTCTTTTTAGATAAGCTGGCATAATTGAGCTCTTTAAATCTGTCACTGCCAGGCCCTTGAATCAGAAACAAGACAACATTTTTTTACAAGAGGTGATTATCCATTAGAACATGCTACTTATGGAATGGTATATTCTCCATCTCTTGTTGCCTTCCTATCAAGATTGGCTGCCTGT
>NW_017729029.1:56421335-56435904 GCF_001723915.1 Gavialis gangeticus
ATTTCTGTGGCTCCTTTCTGCACCACCTCCAGTTCTTCAATACCCTTTTTAAAATGCAGCCAGCAGACCTGTACACATTTCCTAGAACTGGTCTCACCCATACCACATGCAGAGGGGAAAAAAAATCACATCCCAGCTCCTACTCACCAAAGATCATCTGAGAGCTTACATTAAGCTGTTTACTCCTTATGACTTCTAGATCCTTTTCAGAATCACTGTTTTCAAGGACACAGTCCCCCACTCTGAAGACATGGTCTGTATTCCCTGCTTTTAGATGTATAATTGTCTTAATTGCATTTGTGTTTGAAAGGGTCACTTTACACAAAGTGATCCAGATTGCTCTGTGTGATTGCCTTGACGTCATCATTATTTACTATTCCACCCATCTGCATGTCATCCACAGGTATTATCAGCAGCAGATCAGTAATGAAAATGTTGAATAGAGTCAATAGAGCCCTGCAGAACCATACTAGAAATGCCCCCTCCTATTCCTCACTGATGACTCCTTTCTGAGATCTGTCACTTAGCTAGATCTTAATCCATTTAACATATGCCTTATTGATAGTGTATAGTACTAATTCTTTAATAGGAATGTCATGCAGTAGAAAGTCAAATGCCTTATAAATGCTAAGTATATTATATTTACATATACAATAAAGCCCGCCCTTTTATCACAGTGGTATGACCTGGGTTTTCATAGCTGCTAAATTCTTTTCTATTTTTTAACATACCATGTCCAAGTTTTCAACCTTGAATGGTAACTGAAACATGGAAATTAAATAATTTACCAGTTTCAGCTTCTAACCAGTAAATTGTTGTGAATTTGTAACCAGACTATCATTTTCATTGTACTACATTGGCCATTTAGGTGAATGATAACCCAGGAGACAGCACCATGCAGGGCTAGCAAACAAGTAAATCATTTAGATTGCACACTGCTTTCGACTAAAAAGGGGGCAGTAAATCTGCTCTGCCACTGCCTACTCTTTTGTTGAATTTTCAGGATGGTGCAGTCTTCTCATTGAAACAAATAAAAAAATTCTACAGGTCTAATTTATTGCCTGGGTTTTGTGCATAATGACTAAGGCTGACCAATACAAGTCAGTGCACTAGAAGAATAGGTTTAGTCATTTAAGAGCATGCTAGATATAACATATGGTTGGTTTTAAGCGCACACAGAGAAAATTCTGGTTACAAAATGGCACCATCTAATGGTTATTGTTTTAACTGCAAGATTTGGAAATTGAAAAAATTGGTCTGTGGACATAAGAGCTGCCCATATATAATAGCTCTTCTTTCCACCACCTTTTTTTTCCTGGCAGATAGTAGTCATAAGAATACAGAGGATATCATACTGCTTTCCAATTCAAACTCAGATTTGTAACTAGTAGCCATTTACTAATGGAAAATGCTAAATATTTTTTATACCAGGAACACATATTTTAGCTCTGAGATTTTACTTATATAAAATCTCTCAATCTGGCTGTGTGTATACAAACAGCACACCACACATAGTTTGAAACTTGCTTTTTACTAATTCTTAACCCAAGAAATCCACAACTTGTGGAAATGTATCATTAGTAAAGAATAATGCTGCTTCTCACATGCAAAGCATTTCTGCAGAGGAACATAACTTTGCATAATTTAAAATGTTCTGCTTTTGCTTTGTTCGCTTGTTCGTGATACAATGGTGCTGATCCTTAGAGCATGTAGAGAGAGTGTGGGACCTGAACAATGAGAGCAGCCTGGGAATCTGCAGGGTTCCCTGCCACTACTCAAAACTGATGAGGCACCTCTTCATATCCAATACTATCTTGATGGTCAAGAGACATCTAGGTTGAGCACAGCCTGGGCTACTACCAATATGAAGAAAGCTGGCCAAGACCACCTGCTAGAAGCAAGATGAAGAGGATGGACTTAAACTCCACTCACATAACGCACACACCCACACCCCAGACTCACAAAGACTGTTTAATGCCCTTGAAGATTCCCCAACTCAGCAGTTGTATACCCCATGCTAAGAGCATTGTCTGAGAATGTCTTATAACCTGACAACTCTGCATCAATACAATTACCATGTGCAGGATGTTGCCTTTTCTTTCTATTGTATTGTATTAAAAATCCCTACCTACTTTACCCCAGACTAATGTAGGTGTCATGATCCTAGACTGTATCACCACACAAGTAGCCACTATGCATCGGGTTCTATATTCTTTTTGAACTCTGCAAAGCCATGTAATAACTACAATTTTCAACATCTTCTAATAAAGTTTTAGATCTGTTTTTAACATCTTCTAATAAAGTTTTAGATAGCATAATTTACAGGTCAGATGAAGAGAGGGGGCAGTCAGAACCCCTTAATTCCACTCCTGCTTCCACTTCATTATACCCTACTAGCCAGTTACACAGGTTGTGTGTGTCAGGATGCACTATAATAGGAAATTAAACTAGGCTTAAGTTGATCTAAATGCCAGTCTGTGCAGACGTTTGAGGAGGTTCAATCGGGCTAAAAGTGGTGGGTACAATCTAACTTAGTTCACCTGAGGAGGGTAGACCCAATCTAGTGAATGTCTGCTCATATCTGAAGTGCAGCCCAGGAGCTGGATAGCCTAGCTATTCGCTCCAGTCCTAGGGCTATGAATTTCCTACCCCTTCCTGCATCCTGACTGGGCCATTATTAGTCCCCCAGCAGGCTCACTGATGCTCCCCCCAGATCCCAGCAGCTCTTCCCCGCACCTCAAGTTACTTACACTGGTTTCCCAGCATGGCTCCTGGCACCGGTAAACACCTACATATACTGCTCCCAATTTATGATCATGCAGCTTAAAATAAGTCATGTGATTGCAGGCAGGATGCAGTGAATGTCTGCATATACTCTTATAAACAAAATGAATAAAATAAGGTGCACGTTTATCCTGTCTTCTGCTAGACTTCAGACTAACACAGCTAACTACCTCTTATACTTACCATGCTTACAGTGGCCTTAAAGATTTATTGAAGTTTGAAGTGAAAGACCTTAGAACAAACATAACTCTAGAAATAGTATTACTGTAGGGTTTGTCCAGTGAGATTATGTTTAGTTAGAATGAAGAGTTTATCTATATGGAGTGAAAAACTTGTTAATTTATTTGGAACATGAGGAATTTGTCCCAACTGAAATGAGTCTTTTGGATTAAAAGGTGTCTTGGGCCCAGAAGGGAAATTCTGGCCTAAACAAAAGACCCAGCTTAGAAAACAATTGTGGGTTAGGACAACTGCATGGGACAGGGGAGACCCAGGGTCCAGTACCTACTGTACCCAATTTACAGCGGGGAATGGAATCAATATCACCCACCAACTGGATGAATGGGCCTCCATGACCAAGCTGTAAAGTTAATTTCAGTCTTTTTCTCACAAGCCCAGTGAATATTATTTATATAAACTGGAATTAATATAAACCAGTGAGGCCACATTTGGAGTACTGTGTTCAGTTTTGGGTCCCCCACTACAGAAAGGATGAGGACAAATTGGAGAGAGTCCAGGAGAGGGCAACAAAAATGGAGAGGGGGCTGGGGGACATGACTTATATGGAAAGACTGAGGGAACTGGGCTTATTTAGTCTAGAGAAGAGGAGACTGAGAGGGGACTTAATAAGGGACTTCAACTGCCTGAAGTGGGGTTTGAAAGACGATGGAGCTGGACTGTTCTCAGTGGTGGCTGATGACAGAACAAGGAGCTATGGTTTCAAGTTGCAGCAAGGGAAGTTTAGGTTAGATATTAGGAAGAATTTTCTCACTAGGAGGGTAGTAAAATACTGGGACAGGTTACACAGAGAGGTTCTGGAATCTCCATCCTTGGAGGTTTTCAAAACTCGGCTAGACAAAGCTTTGGCTGGGATAATCTAGTTGGGGATGGTCCTGCTTTGAGCAAGGGGTTGGACTAGATGTGGCCTCCTGAGGTCCTCTCCAAAGTAGTCAACAGATAGATGCTACAGCTTAGTGCTTAGGGTGCTCACAAAGTATGAGTTCCTTCTTTGAATTGACAGAGCAAGGATTTGAACCTAGATATTCCACGTGCCAGGTGACTGCTCTAAGCACTAGGTATTGGCTATTCTTTTCTGAGCTGCCTACGAGCCTTGTAGGAGAACAAACAAGCTGGCAGGAAACCAGTTCCCTGGTCTGCTTTCGAAGATTTGCTGAAATTGACACATTACTGGGCAATATTTCACTTCTGACAATTTGAAATTTTCCAACATAAAGCGTATCAGAAAATTCCCACTGAGGTCTACTGTTGTGCCTATGATATGCCATATTGCATTATGGCAGTGGATGAGGTAAAAATTAATTTAATAAACAGTAGTATGTACTACCATATACAACAGGCCAGACTTTTGACATCAAAGTATTAGTTTATATCTATTAAGTGTTTCAAAACTATAAAGTGATATGTGATGGACATCACTGTCATCATCACTTACATAAGTACTGCCTTTTAGGGGGAGACGTACATAATTCACTTACAATAAATAAGAGTTGTTGTCTAGTACAGGAATATGGGCCTAGTAATCAAGAGGCTTTTTCTTGCCTTGTACTCTCTGACTGATTTGCACCTTCTACAAGTTCCTTACCTTCGCCGTGCCTGTTTTCCCATAGTAAAAACTACTACTACTACTTATCCTTCTTTGTCAGGCACTTTGAGGACCTTAAATAAAAGGCAAGAAATACATGCAAATCACTAACAGGTGTAAACTGATGGCAGCCAGGCAGCTTGCATCATTCCACATCTATGTTTTAGTTACTCTGCCCTTCTCTTAACAAATTGAAAGCATGCTTGGATAAATACAGGGGAAAAGAAGATGAAGAAAGTGAATTTCAAGCAGTTAGTAAACCTGTGCTCATTAACAGTGCCAGAGTGATGACCTGTAGAACAGATAAACACAGGCAGCATCTGTGTTTGGGCATCTAAGCCTAGACTGAAAGCAACTGGCTACTGTTTAAATGATTAGCCATATGAGCTAGTTCCAAATAAGGTACCTAGAGTGGGGGAAGCTCAAAATCTGTTCACCAGTACCACAAGTCACCCAGTCTTCTAAATTTAAATAAAAATACCTAAGAAAGCATGAAAAGGGAGAAGGAGTGTAATACTAAGTGCATCTTTCTCAGGTAGATGCAACAGAAGTTGAATATTTAGTACAATATAAAAGACTAGCAACGGAGTGAACAACCTGAAACTCTTAACTCTGGATCTAGACCAAATTTAATGGCCCTAGAGACAAACTAAACATAATGAAAATGAATAAATCATGACAGAATAATCACAGCTGGTATAATCCTCAGACTTTTTCACCTGCAAAGGCAACCTTCTATATTTAGGAAAAATAGCAAAACTTGCAAGACAAACTCATATGGCACTTAAGTTGCTCTCTAGTGGTAAAAATGGTTTCAAAAGATAAATAGTTCCACAACAAAGGAAACAACTGAAAGATAGAGAATGAGGACAGCAATGGAAGTGATAGCAGAAATATATCTGTGTATTAAATGTGTCCTGTGCTTTCTCTTTTATTGCTTTTAGGGAAATAAACTAAAAAGTGGCTGTTAGCTGCTACTTCTTGCAAAAAAGGTTTTTACAGATTCCACTCATGCACATCTGATCAGTCCTTTTTATAATCACCATTTCTTAGGTCCCATTTACACAATGAATGCAAAAGTATTTGCTGACCAGCTTCCTTTTGTAAACAAAACATAAAACAAGAAAGAGTCTCTTGGCTGTTTGTCCAGCCAGGCCTCTCTTGGTCTGCTATCTGGTACCATGTAAACCAGTACAGCTTGTTTCATGGTTGGGCTGTCAATGCCTAAACCAGCGCTCACACCTAGACACCCAGCAGGACTAAAAACAAGACCTGTCAAGGCATAGATGAGCTTCCTGCAAGCCAATGACCATCCATACCTGGAGAGGAGATGGATGCAAAGCAACTCAACTAACTTAGGGTTATTCCAGCATCTAAGGTGCTCCAACGGTCACAGTGGCCTCAGGATTGACTTGCTGTGACTCTGAACTGTCCATGCTTTCATATGACTTAAAATACGAATCAGGTCTTATTCGAACCATAAAAGAGTTCCTTTAAATATATTTTGGGACAGCCAGGTTGAAACTGGATCCCAAATATAGTTCCATTTAAGGTACAATTGAGGTGACTGCAACTAACTGTATGTTTACCTAGTTTCCAGAAAGCAACAGCCTCCAGTATCTGAGCTGAAGGAGAGCTCCTTTGTCATGAAACAGCAGCAGGCTTTTATTGCTGCTGGGTCAGACACTTTCAGAGTTGTGATCACGCTTAGTTGTTAAGTGGATTGTACTAAGACCAGTGAACAACACAGGAAAAAACTCAGTGCTTGACTATCCTTCTTACATGGGAGATTGCCTAAATTTAACACAAGTTAATAATGTCATGTATATGATTACATTATAAAACAAGTTAGTAAAAAGCAGACTTTAAAAGGGCAACTGCTTATGAAGAAAAAAACAACTGACAAGAAACTTTTTAAAAATATAATTTCTCATCTCTATGGCACCTTTAAAGGTCCACATAAGTCCTCAGATTTTTGCAACTTGACTATAAAAGCCTCATGGCAATATTCAAGTCTAAGTTCTTGTTTACATGTTGGTTGTAGGAGCAGGAAACAAAAGCAACAGCCTGGGGCAGCTAGGACACATTTTTTCCAGTTGGAAGATCTGTGTGCAGAAGGTAAGTTTCTTTAGAGAACACAGGCATCATCATATTGTTACTTCTGGTTCTATCAACAAATAAGCAGAGACTGTCATGGGACATGTGTTTGGGCAATAAGAAACAAGAGAATTGAGGAAATGCAAACTGACAGTTGAGATGGAAGAACATCTCAAAGAGTAAAGGGCAATAGTCTAGAGATCATACTAAAGTCTAACTAAAGCTTTTTTTCCATTGGCTTTAGGTAAACAGAACAAAGGATGGGGGAGGGGAAGTTTGAGGCAAGGGGAAAAGTGAGTGCTTTGTTCTTATTTTCTGGGGGGAAATAGAGGACATTTTAAGAATGGAAAGAGGCCAGGAGGTCTACTGAGAGTCATTGCCTGCTCTGAGCCAGGTTTATATTCCCAGTATAATTTGTCTCCAAAAATCTTATCTAATTATTTGTTAAAAGCTCTTCATGTTGTTTTCTCCCATCACTACCCAGGATATTTTTTTTCCATGGATTAACTAGTTTCTGTATAAATAAACAGCAATTTATTTTCTTTGGTGTTCAACCTTCTGTTTTTTACTGAAAAGTTGTCATGTTTGAAGGTAGTTTGGCAAGCCTTACAGCACCTCTATTGTCTGTACAACATTTTGTTGATTTTAATGCTATCACTTTTACTTTCCCCTTCAAAGAGTTTAGTTTTGAGGTTCTCCGTTTGAATTACTGGAATCATTCACTCCCCAAGCAATCTCTAGAGTGCCTCTCTTTAAAAATGGCTAAAAATGTTAAAGTATTCCTGCACATGACCTGTTAATGTTGTGGGAGTGTCTGGAATTAAAGCCAAGTTCTCATCTGGCCACCCTGGAGAATAATGTGCTTCACCTAGAGAAGGTTCAGCATAGGCAGGCATGTTTCTCCATGCTGTCCCATTAACGTAGAAGTGTTCCTTTCACACCCACACTGTGTAAGTTCAGTCTCTGTGCCCTTTTACTTTGTCATTGCTCTGATTAGCAAAAAGTCAAATAGCATCAATTGTGGTGGTGGGTTTTGTGCTGTAGATGCTTGATGTTAGCACAGGCCACCAGGCAGCTATTTAGTCACAGTGCTGATTTTACAAAGGGAAACAACCAGATGAGGTTCTGGCTTCCCTACAATGGAACAGGTAGCTTATATAGATAGATCAAGAGTTTCTGGGGGAGAATGTTACTAATGCATCTTAATTTCTAGCAACCTACAACCTAAAGATGGGGGAAGAGGGATGGGGGAGCAGAAGTGAGCCATTGGGAGGGATGTGGGAGCAGCTGGTGGGAGAAGCAGTGAGCCACTGGGAGAGGAGGTAGTGCTTTTCTGCTTTGCTTAACAAAAGTTGTGCATCATGTGCATGCATTATTTTTCTTGCTACAACTAACATCCAGTAATGAAGATTACTTTTTCCTTGTTTGAACTGCAGCATACTAAAACGTTTAGTCTTACATGATTTTTTTCTCTCTCCCTAAAGAGGTGCAGATCATGTGTGGTGCACTGTTACAGCAGTATGGGTAACTCAGCAGAGAAATAGGAGAGGGCTTCAGCAGGTCTTCTACTGAGGTATAGTGGCAAAACAGTATGTGGAAAGTGCACGTGTTAAGCCATCTTCTTTGGTTCTGTTCACTGCAAGAACATCTGACTGACACAGTCTTATTTCTCTTCTCTGCGGGTTCTCTGTCTACCTGCTCTCAGCACATTTAATTCTTTATAACCATATACTTTTTTCCCCAACAGTGAGCATGAGCGGACACTAGTGACTCCACTCCACTAATTACTTATCTTTATCTACCCTTTCTCTTCAGTGTTCAGGTAACAGGTACTGTATCCTGGCTAAGATAATGATGGTATGGGGAGGGAGAGGATTCAAAACCAATGTCAACTATATGAATAATTTCCAGTGAATTTCTAAGCCTGCCACAGAAAGGTAGAAGAGAAAAAAAACCTGAAACAGGTCAGAAGTTTTCCTGTTTTCCCATCCAGCACACCAAACTCTAGTCTTCTTTTCTGGCTTGCTTCCCCAACAGCCTATTATTACCAGCTTTTCTCTTTTAGACCCTCTTTTAGTCTAGGACCTGGGGGCATGACACAAATCACAGATGAAAGGCCAGTCATGGTGTATCAGGAACGAGCTAGTAGCAGCAACACTGACTGCTGGTCAACTCACTTCTACAAGGGAAAAGAGGATGCTTTCCTACACTTGGGTAGTTCTTGAGTGGTGGATGCGTCTAATTCTTAGTTGTAAGAGGCAGGGTTTCTATTAGAGGTTAAGGGAAAAGGATGAGGCTGAACGCAAGCTTTCTTTTAGGGTAATTGTGTTTAGTTATGGCAATCAAATGTATTCTATACTTTTTGTATAAATAAGGAATAAAAGAATTAATAACTATAGTGCTAGTATGAATAACCAAAGCCAATTACAAATACGTTGCATTTGTATGCTAATAAAAACAGAATTCAGATACTGATTCAGAAAATCTACATATTCTCATGCTTTTGATGGAAGAACTTCCAGATCTATCTGCTTTGCAACTGGCTTTGAGATGTGCCATTAATAAAATTCTTCCTATTCCCTTCATTCATCCATCAAGGGTGATTGCGAGAACAGACCTTTCTGCAAATGACACATTTTCCTTTCTGCACAAATTAGGTCTGTCTGACTGGGCAATCTTCATCAGGAGGCTGAATCACCTGGTTTGCAAATAATATAAACTTGTAGAGTGGAGTGGATAATGCACGCCTCCAAGTTTTCTGGAAATCATGTCACATCCTATTTAAGTGCTAAGCGTAGACAGAAAAATGCAAGGCTGTTTTCCATTCTAAATCACAGTTCATGTTTAAGGGAAATTGTAGTCCAGGAGTTAAGGTCTCCTCACTTTTGTCCCTGCGTATTTTCTATAGCATGTATGTCACTGGCCAATACTATAAACTCTCTAGCAGCCATTTGACTATGTAACCATGTGACTTGTATTGTTACAGGAAGTAGACTCTATCTCCAGAATATGTACAATGCTGGCAGTGCAGCATCATATACAATTCTCCATATTTTCCTTTCATGACAGTTCACCTCGTACCGCTCAACACTGCAATGAAAAAGCAAGCCCATACCCATCCTTGAATGCCTGGCCTTTGGCCTTACTTTCTGGGTAACAAAGCATCAGATTTCAGTCATACTATTTCAACAAACATGACAATATCAATTAGAGTCAATTGTAGTTCAGTGGTTTGGACTAGGAACTGGATTGAAATTGACATTTTGTTTAATTTTACTAACCAGCAATGATATTCAGCCATTAATTTCCTATGGCCTGTATTAAATGCATAATTAGATTCAATTCTGACTTGAATATTGCCTCTAGATTTGAGTCTCAGCCATACCTTAAATTAAGTATAGGGTTGTTTTGAATTCAAGTCATACTGCCTATTGAGTGTATAGGCTACAGCTTGAGTTAGCCCAATTTGTCAGCTGCTAACACCACCATCTCTTTACTGCTCATCCAATTACTGAGCAAATCAAGGACTGTTTTGCAGTGTGGCTGCTTTCACTCAGGCTAGAGTAACTTGAGACAAGTTAAGGGTAAAGTTGCATGTTACACTAAGACCATACCGATATTGTAGAATGTTAAGCGGTATTAAAGTAAGAACATGCTGTGGGCAGCCGCATATAAGAGTTAATACTGTTTCTCACCTGCACAGATCTGACTTGCTACAAGACGGCTAACAAGCAGCAAAATGGCTAGGAGCCAGGATACCTAGGCTCTATTCCTGCTCTGGGTGGGTGGGGAGCTGGAAGCATCCTGGGATGCTAGACAAATAAACTAGACTATCCCAGAGCAAATTGCTCATTTTATCTCCATGGAGCAGACTTGTATTACCCTAACATGAGCTAGGTAGCGTGGCCCAGAGCTAACCCTCGCCTGAAACAGCATGACTTTGAGATGCTCAAAGGGCAGTTACCAAGCTGTAACATACTAATGCTCACGTTTTAAGTGCCCTTAGTATGGTCTAAGTGTAACTTCACATTAACTTAAGAGTAGATAACTTGGGTTAACTTTATAGTGAAGACACAGAAGTTGAAAGGTTTCCCATCTCTACTAGAGATGTGCGAAGTGGGCCATCTTCAATTTGGATTCAGATTCAGCCCGATTCGGGGGAAAGTGATTCGACTCACTGATTCAGATCACTGTCCCAATTCGATTCAGCTGAATCCAAATCTGAAGATTTGATTTTGATTTGGAGAATCAGCGATTTGGCCATAGACACAGCTTTCTTTATATGTTTTTTCTACATACCTTGAAGTACAAGGCATGGCTTGTGAACACTGAGATGGTGAGGCAGATGAAGCATCCCACAAAAGTGTGGGGGCCCCCCACCCCGTGTACTCAGTGGTGGACCCAGAATTGGACCGGAAGTACTTCCGGTCCATTTCCGGGTCCACTGCTGAGCATGCTGGGGAGCCACCCCACCCCTTGGCCCTCCCTGCTCGGCAATCAGCTGTGGGTGCTCCCCCACCAGATCCAAGAGGCACCAGTAGCCAAGTTGGAGGCCTCCAAACCTCACCTGAAGTGCTGTGTCCAGTTTTGGGCTTCACCCTTCAAGAAGGATGCGGACAGATTCAAAAAAGTCCAGTGGTCACCAACAAAAATTATTAGAGGCTTGGAAAGCATGTCTTACGAGGAAAGGCTGAAAGAGCTAGGGTTATTTAGTCTGGAGAAGACTGAGGGAAGGATTTAGTAACAGTCTTCAAATATCTGAAGGGAAATTTTAGATAGGTTGGAGATGGCTTTTCTCCATGTCTGTAGCGAAGCAGCAATATCTTTGCTTCTGGACAAAACATTGGAGAAAGCTAGCTATTTATATACATCTCTTAACAAGCCATTTGTGATTACTTGCTAGGGAAAAGCATTCAATAAGAGAAAGAGCGAGTGACGCAGGAAGTCTTAATCAATGAATATTGAAACTTATATTGTTAAAAGTGTGATAGGTCTCAGAAGGATTCTGTGTGTTCAAAGCAATAACAACAACAAAAGTTTGACACTTGTCGTCACGGGATTTTGAAGAGAAGAAGGAAAATGCATGATAAATAAGTCAAATACATCTGTGTCATATTTCGAATTGGGTATTTGACCAGTCAAATAAAGTTCTGTCAATAGACTGACTGAATATTGGTTGATCAAAAATTGTAAAAAATTGGTCCAACAGGTCCAAACAGTAAAACACAATTTTTCCATTAAGAAATGTGTCATAAAACAATTTAAAAAAAATCATATTTCTGTCAAGAAAACTACACAAAAATAGGGGTGTTTTTTGTTGGTAAAATTGCTATAAACTTTGACTGGTCAAATATATGCAATCAATTAACCAGTCGATTGACAATATTAGACTGGTCAATTGACCAGCTTGCCAACCCTATTTATATTAATGTTTAATTCGACTAGTAGGCTGAATGAAAAATGTACACACTATGTGACAACAAGGAAAAAAAATGAGCAATATTCTGTGGAGACTCACTGTGAAATTATATGTACTATACTAAAGGGTCTCCAATATTTCAGTTAATCTAGTTGCTGAGAATAACCAGTTCTTTATGAAATGGGATGACTGTAGACAACTTTGACAATATAGTGGGGCACTAACACCAATAAACTGGATTATGTAGACACTAAATATATGGTTTTAATAATAATCACTATAGTCACAAGGTTGGAATCTTCAACAACATAGAAATATGTTTGCAATCCGAACTCAACAGTTCAGACTCCCCACTCTGGAAACTACTTAGATTGGAGTTAAAGGAGCACATACATTTGAGATATTGATTTAATAATTTTCAATTAGCATCACCCAATAAAAATATGATAGGACTTTTTCCCCCACAGGATTTGCATTGGACTCCAAAATAAAGTGTTAAGCCTGCATTCAAGTGAAAGTAAAACAGGTTGACAGTGGAAATTACAGTTCAAATACCCCAGCTCTGGTGGCTTTATGTTATATGAAGCAAATATTCAGCAAAACTGTATCAAAGTTTTACTAAACTGCACCAACAAATAAGTGGCAGTCTAAAAACCACTAATATATTCAGTGTTGTAATACTTACTAACGTGTAAAAGTCATCATCAGGAACTGTGGTAACAGGGATGTAATACATATATACTTACCTCATTGCAAAAAAATATATATTTGCTTTTTAAACATTTTGCACCTAGCTACTAAAGATTACGGGAGACCATAAGCCCCTAAATTTCTGAAGCTATCTTCAGTATGTAATAAGTTTGACTGAACATCACCTTCTTCCTCATAGAAGCCCTCTCTCTTTCTCTCTTTCTTTGTAATAAAACTATTATTTGAAAGAAAAGTAGAACAGAACGTTCACACCAGTCTTCAAAACCACTCTGGGAGGCAATAAGTAAGTAAGTAGACAGGGAATAAATATTATGTGCATCTATAACATTAAAATGCCTACAAATCTAAAAGCACCCTTTTTTTCTGGTAAGCTGATGCTCTTTGAGTCTGCCAGAGTTCTTATAATTTTTCCAATGCTCATGTGACATTTGGGTGCTTTAGGTGGTGAAATGACTATCATCCTTACTTCAACAGGGTGGTAGTAGTAACAACAACAATACTTTTCCCAAATGGAGTCTGTAATACCCACAAGGGTGTATCCACTTCCCAACCCCCACTTTACCTCCATTCACTTTCCTGCCACACCTTTGCTGTTACTCGTTGTTGGGAAGAGGTCCTTGGGGGGGGCAGTAGTCACTTTGGGGGGTACACTACTTGGTCCAACCTAACTAGCCACACCTGGGGCCTTTATGTCTTCTCACAATACTTCCCCTTTAATGAGATATAGTCATAGGTTTGTGAGACACTTGTCATGGCCTTGGCTATCACAGCCACGACCCCCTTTTCTACTCTGGCCATACCCTTTGCCTGGGCCTCTTGTTCAAGAACTCAGTCTTGGGGTTCAGCCTTGCTTTGATGGCAATCTCCCCCTTTGGGGGAGGGTCCACTTGCACCTCAATTGCCTCTGCCCCCTGCCTTAGGGCTGAGACCCTCAGCATTTGCTTCAAGAGAAGTGCACAAAAGCATCCCTGTCCATGGCTGCCTCCACCCCTACATCCACAGTCCGGTCCTCCGGTCTTGAAACTCAACATAAATGCCAGCACAACAGCTGTGAAACAAAATCCTCCCAATTCTGGGTTAATATTTTCCTCTAGGCTTATGAGTTCCCCTTGACTCCATCTTAGTGCTCTGAAACTGCCTGACTGCCTGCCAGCCCTCGTGCAGCAGACTTATACAGGAGCTCCTTTCCCTGTGGCCTGCAGTGCCAGACTGCCCTTTCCAGCTCGGGGATGGGGCTTATATTCCCCAGCCTAGCCCCCTACCAGGACCTGATTGGTCCTTTTTGCCCCTCCTTCCCCAGGGCCAGGTGCAATTAATTTCCTCATTAGCTGCCTGATCCCTGATCCTTTACCTACTCAAACCCTCTTGGCAACAGGGGCAGGGGTTCCTTTTTAGAGTCAGACACTTGTATTTGCATTTTTGTAGATGCAGCCAAATCAAATATAATTACCACATTAAAAAAATACTATAGGTATTTCCTTTCAGTGTTTCCTGACTATTAACTGCCCAATCTAGTACATAATTATTATATGTTTTCCAAATTTGTATTTAATCTGCATGGAGGAGAGACAAAACTATAGTGAAAGACTCCAGTGTTGCAATAACTGTTTTATTTTTCAAACACCTACCTTTGAAGAAAAGAGAGAAAGCGCCATTTAATATAATCATATCTTGAGAAATAGATACTGCTAATAATGGCTCATTAATCTCAGTTTCTAATAAAATGCAGATTCTGA
>NW_017729029.1:56440904-56455706 GCF_001723915.1 Gavialis gangeticus
GACAAAACTATGGTGAAAGACTCCAGTGTTGCAATAACTGTTTTATTTTTCAAACACCTACCTTTGAAGAAAAGAGAGAAAGCGCCATTTAATATAATCATATCTTGAGAAATAGATACTGCTAATAATGGCTCATTAATCTCAGTTTCTAATAAAATGCAGATTCTGAATCGCAGCCAATCCCACATAACTCATTTTTACTATCAATTCTCCTTTAAAATCTCTTCCTTTACCCTCCTCTGCTACAATCTCCTCTGAGGGTCTTGTCTACTCCCCAAAAACATGACTAACAATATATGGCTAGAATTCTCCTCTGCATTTCCATGACAGCCTCCTACCTCTCCCCTTTGGCAGTTGTCTCTGATTTTGAATTCTTTCCCTCTAACATGCTGCTTGCTATCCCTGGATACTTCTCCTATTCTTTTCTTCTCTGTTATCTTTATCTCTCGCTCTCCCTATGCCTCCAAGCTCTTGCCACAGGTACTCTTGCCTTTGTCACATTAAGAATAGACTACTTCAGTGAGTCAAGCACAACCAACTCACAGGGCAGTACATTGCCCTTTACAGTTATCCCATGATCCGCACAACCCAAATGCAGTCCAGGTGTTACACAGAGCTCCCCACAGGTCAGGCTGACATGGTTAGAAATCTAAAACGCAAGAAACTGTAATTCTGCAGAAGAGCACTTTTGTAGCTGCCCTTGTGCATCTGAACCACGACTGGACTTTGATCATTCTGATTTTTAACAGAAATGAGAAAAAATAAAATTATAGGCTCCACAAAAATGTGACACTTGTGCATTTTAATTATTTTGATTACAGACAGTTAGAATGATTTATTCTGTCTATAATCCTAAGGCAGTGCAATAAGCAACAAACAAGGTGGTATCTGCTTTGAATTCAATTGGAGAGTCTCTGGACTGGGAGCTATAATATCCCTCATTTCAATCACATGCGACTGTACTGGGACAGGACAATATATTAGACAATGCTGATATCATTTGGATACATAACAACAGGACCACATAATCTGTGTCTTTTACCCCTTTATGCTCCAAATTTCCCACCAGTTCACTTCTGCCAGTAGCAGCAAAAGAGGAAATTTTAGAGAAAAGGCAAACCTAGACACTGTGATGAAGTTAACTTGGAGATAGTGAAAATGTATTTACAGAAGCTTGAATGCATCTCTGTGGAGTCTGTTTTCAAGCCTTTGCTTATATGAAGCAAACGTCTCATTCCTAGATGGACTTTTCTAAGTTAGACTTCAGTGGGATATATTCATTATACTTGTACATAGGTGATTATTTAGATGGCTTTACAGATTGTGCGAGGATGATTGAGAGTGAGAGATTCCAGTGGAATGGGCAGAAGTTTATTAAACTGTTTGTCATAACATTAATTTTTTTGGCGCTCAATGGTATAATTTTGCAGTGACATAATGCAGGGTTTGTGCATCCCATCACACAAGTTAGGAAAGAGTTAATAGGTTGATGAACATCTAAGGACACTGCTATGTTACATATATTACACAATTAGCTGGTTAATTGCAGAATACATTTAGACCAGCTCCATGTGTAAAGTAAAACTTCCAGAAATGCAAAGTAATTTTCACACAATTAACTGGTTAATTGTGCAATAAAGGTAGACAAGCCATGTGTGTAAAATAATCATCATATGATAAAAATGATTGTCTGGTTATAAAAAGAGCCAACCAGATATAAAATTAGTGCTTGAAAATGTGCAACAACTCTATAGATGGTTTGTACCCACCTTTAAATCTGAATGCGTAGCAGGGCCCTAATTAACATTGCCCTGTAATAACAGATATGATGGACATCAAGTTTCTATAGAAGAACTGAAAAAGGACTGGCGGTTGGGCAAGGAAGAGAATAAACTTGTTGGTGGAAAGGGGAACTTCAATTAGACAACAGCAGCCAATCCCTGTATAAAGACTGGCCTGACAAAAAAAGTTTGCCTGCTAATGATCAGCTTAGGTTTGCTGGTTCCCAGGTGGTTGAGGAGATCAAGTTTCCTTATGTTTATGCTGGAGTTTGGGTGTCCCAGAAAGAGTAGGCATTTTTTTTTAAATGACCTACTGCTCTGACCACATCATCTCTGTGCAGATGGTGTTTGGAGGCTAGAGAGGGCAGCTGAAAGATCAGGAGAGAAACAGAAACATGTAATGCACTATACTAGAGGGGCTGCCCAGAATAGCATAGCCAAAGCCAGATTTACAACATGGTGAAGCCCTGCTGGGTGAAGAAAAAGCAGGAGGCATTTAAATTGAATTAAAAAAGCCCTACAAAGAATTTTTGAAATAGTGAACTTCGATCTATTTATGTTTACTTAAAGTAAAAAGGTGCAAAAGATTAGTTTTCATCTTAAAAGCCCCACTCTGCCCTTCATGTCATTGTCTACTTGGGTCTAATATCAGAAACAATGTTTGGTACTCAGACTGAATAAGGGGCACATGAGCTATAAAAACCTGAATTTTGCATACACCCATCATATTTTATAAACCAAAAAAGCAAACAGATTCCTTAATTCTTCCTCTTCGCAGCTCATTTTTAATGCAAAACTTTAAACAACAAAATGTAGAATTTTTTAACATACTTAAGTGCCTACTCAGTGCCAGTCTTGATGTACTAATTAAAGGTCTTACGAGCCATGGCAGGAGACAGAGAGGGAACAATTCAGGAGAAATTTTTTTTTTAAAGTTTTCTACTGTGGTATACTATAGCAGATAGATGTCCAATGCTAAACAAGGTTTATGTACAGGTATGTATATATACTTCATATTATTCATATATCCTGTTTTTGTCAATGGCACTTCTGGCCTAGCACACCAAGGTGCATTTTTTGTCTCCCTCTGTTATGGGACCTGAGCTTACACATCGAGGTAAGGGTAGTTATGCACACTGATCCCCTTTTGTTAGGATTAGAGCATGTGCACCCAGGGTTCGAACTATACTATGACTCTTGGGGGGGCTCTGCAAAAAAAACTGGATGGGGTTGGGGCTATGCACATGGGTCCCCACCAATACTGCAGGGCTAGGGCCAGTGCAAATGGCAGCTGGAAGGAGCTGCTGCCACCTGGGCTGCTTAGAAAGGACTAGCAGTCCGTGAGCACGCCGCTTCAGTCCCACCTGCCCCTTTCGGCATGGTGCAGTCCGCCGGTAAGTGTCCCAAAGTAAGTGTCCACGTGCGAGCGGGCAGGGTTCAGCCACCACCCTTCTCCATGCTGACTGCTGCCCAGAGCAGCACAGGGGAGTGCTGTGGCCCAGCCATCAATCAAGAGAACTGGAGGGAGGCACCAGGGCCATCATGGGACACTTACTGAAGGTAAACTACTCACTCCTCACCCTGAGCAGGTAGCGGCTCTTCCCCGAGGCGAGGATGGGGCCAGGGACAGAGATGGGGATGGGGCGGGGTCTGGGGAACTGCTCCACTCCCCCGCATCGCCTCCGGGAGTGAGGAGGAACATGGCATCAGGGCTGGGGAGTGGAGCAGTTCCCCGGAGCCGGTGGAGCCTTACATGGGGCAGGCAGTGGCTCCTCCCCTAGGTGAGGCAAGGCAGAGATAGAGGCTGGGGCTGGCGTGGGCTCTGCTGGCTCCAGGGAACTGCTTCGCTCGCCAGCCCTGATGCCACGTGCCTCCTAGCTCCCCACGGCGATGCGGGGGAGCAGTGCGGAGCAGTTCCCTGTCCCCACCCCCACCCCCGGGTGCATCTTATCTTCGGTAACTGTCCCATGCCGCAGCCTAGCTCCTATCTCAGAGGGTATGTGGCCTTAAAAAGTTTGTGCGCGGCAAGACTTTTACTTGTGTGGAGCTGCGCACGTGCGCAGCTTAGGGGAAATACTGGACCAGGGACTGTGTGCAGTGGTGCATGGGCTCTGGACTGTTGTAGGGGGGTGGGGGGTTGGGAAGGGGTGCTGATCAGCTTGCAGTGGAGGGAGGGGGCTCTCATCTCTTCTAGGGGACTTGAGACCCCCCCCGCCCCCATAATTCAAACCCTGTCTGCACCAACACTTTCATTTAGAGCTCTTGTCATTCCTTGATTGCATCTTAGCGAGTCAGCTGGATTCATCCTTATGCCCCAGAGAATGCAAAAGCAACAGCAGAGGAAGAAAGCACAGCGCTTGAGGCCCATAAAACAGCAGAAACTACTGCTTAAGAACTGCTTCTATATAGACTGTTTACCATCCTATACCAAAACCCTCAGCTGTGGAGAGGGACACCACTTTGTTTTCAAACACCAAAAAAGTGCGCACACAGATTTAATACATGCTTCTGAGAGAGAGATGCTCTCTACGTCAGGAATCCATACTCAAGTCTATAGTGAAACAGCTATACTAGTACATTTTTCCCATGTCATGTTTTTCATGTAAACTATGTAAGGGATATACTTGCATGTTTATGCAAGTTAATTCATAGCTGGAAAAATATATAAAACTGATGTAAAAAAAAAGACCAATTCTCAGAATAGAGCCTCTAAAAATTGAATTAAGTTAAAGGGGTTGTTCACAACTGGGTAAATGAGAAAAGGCTTTCTAGAGATGGAGAACTGTGGTAAGAATATCTGTTCCTCCT
The DNA here is from genome assembly GCF_001723915.1 of Gavialis gangeticus. Lineage (NCBI taxonomy): Eukaryota > Metazoa > Chordata > Crocodylia > Gavialidae > Gavialis > Gavialis gangeticus. The sequence goes on from NW_017729029.1 coordinate 56,445,494, forward strand.
TTATCTTAGAACTAACCAAGCAGGACATGATCAAAGTAGTAGAAACAAATAGAGCATGTAATAGACAAATAAGTCTATAAATGGGGAGATTAACTGCCATCCCTTCTACATTTTATAATAAGCCTTTGATGATAAGGGGCCTTCAGTAGAAATACCCAGCTTTCAAGGTTTAAGACAATGAATTAAATCTAATTTAGAAACATCTGTTCTTCATGTGAAAAATAGAAGGCAAGTAGAAAACATGTCCTGCTCTAAAGAGAGTGAAAGGAAAAAGCAGAATGAAATAAGTACTGTTATAAGTGCACAATGTATTGTAATTTTCTTTAGTTCAAACAGAATAATATGAAGAATGCTGCCAAAACACTGCCTAAAAGTAAAAAGGAAATTAGGCCCCCTATTAAGCATTATGATTAGCTATATTTCAAATAGGTAAAGTATCTTCACTTTTCAATATTCTATTGTATATTAATTAGCAATTCTGTTCATGATTCATATTAAATGTGTAACAGGGTACACAGGCTTGAAAGCAAGAAAAAGCTCCATTTATTTGTTTAAATCTTTACACACAACCTGCAACACTACCATGCGAAGAACTGTAAGCAACAGAAAGATAATATCCTTTTTGCATTTAACAATTACTTTGTCTTGCCATGTAAATGGAATTAACATGATATCCACAAAACTGCTAATGGAGATTCCATTAAAATTGAGTGCCTTGTTAACTGTATATTAATATGAGAACTACTTTCTTTGATAGAGATTACAGCTCTTTCAAAACTTGATGCTGACTATCTAACTGAAGAACAAGATTTTATGGAAAAGTTGTCAGAAGATTCCAAGGCAATTTTTGTAAAAGCAGCAGTATTCACTTTGATGCCCTGAAATAATTCCAACTCGCGTTCCTACAATATGCCTATCTAATTTCTCAGGGCATTTTCAATGGGATATGGTATATACTTCATTTCCTGACCTAAACTGTTTTGCAGGTTCTGGGCACACTGCTGTTAATAACTATAGCATTTCACCTCTGAAAATACTGTATATTTTAACGGCCGTAAAGTAGCTCGAGATACTGCATATACTCAAAATATGATCTGACATTATTTAAAGGCACCGGACATTTCAAAACTAGTTCATTATGCAAGGACAGTTGTGCCAGCTGATACTGGACGCTGACAAAAGTGCAGCTCCTCACTAACTCATGGAGCCTTACAAAAAGCGTTGTGAGTTGAAGTGACTCCCCCCAACCCAAGAGTCGTTTGCTGTTGGGTTGAGGGGGTGGGGGATTGAGTTCGACTTTGGAGCCAATCCAGAAGTGCAGCCTGTCTGCAGCCACTGTCCCCTAGTCCTGCCCCCTCCCCAGCTCTGGTGCTGTCTGCAGGATGGGAGGGGAAGAAGGGAGAGGAGGGAGCTCCAGGCTGAGATATACCCAGCCTGAGCTGGGGGGGGCAGAATTCCCTCCCTTCCGGCAAATAGCACTAGGGATGGGGCTAGCCTGTATCAGCCCAGCCTTGATCGCATGTAAAGACAGACAGAGGTTAATGAAGACACTCCACTTTGGAGCACCTTCATCTGAACCCTCATTACATGAAGGTTAATTTGTCACGCGATTGGGCACTGTTAAAGCACTCTGCAGCTGTGAACTTCTGTCAGGGCACGGTTGTACAGCACTTTCAAGAAGCCAGTTGAGTAACAAATGTCACTTCTGTCAGTGCCCACTGAGACCAGTGCTGGACAAACACCAAATAGTTCAGTAATTTGATTTCTATAAGCATCCAAGAGTGTCAATAAATGTGCAAACTAGAATTGACATCACTGGGATAATGGTTTGAGCCTTTTGAGTTTCTTCAAACCTTTCTGGAGCCAAATTCAGGCTAGAAAATATCCAGTCTTTCCAGGCTTCAGTCCAGTAAAAAAAAATGTATAAAAAGCTGTAACAAACTTTTCAACTACTCTTGTATTTTTTTGGCATTCTCTTCAATGCAGCTGTTGAATTCCCAGTGTGGGAAGAAATGTGGGCTGAAGGAATGAACACTGGCACTACTGCTGGGTAGGTTTGGACAAATCACTTCACCTCTCTATGCCTCAGTTTCCCCATCAATACAATAGGCTTAAAGACATATATACACCTCTTACAGAGGTGTCTGTCAATTAGTTAATATTTATAAATTACTACATATATGCTAAGTAATATTATAAACAGTCAATCTGATCCTCCAGATATGATATTCCGGGAATAATTAACAGAACCCAAAGGCACAGGTCCAGAAGCATAGATCTGCAATATTAATATAATCCCTCCTTGCCAAGAGTCAGCAAGTGCCTCCCTTTGTGTTCTGAGCTACCCCAAGAAGAACCACAACTCCCAGTTGCAGAAGGCTGGTTTCTTTAATGAACCTGTGCTTTGAGCATAGAATTCCTTCTTTAGAGGGCATGCACTCTTCTGTGATTTGAAAGCGTTTGTCAAGGTAGAAAAGAGTGAAGACCAAGAGTGAGTAAATAGTGAAAAGGTTTGCTGATAATGAATAATAACCTTTGAAGTGGTCTGCTACAATATTCCTGGAATCTCAAACACGAGCTCTGAAAAGCAGCCAGATTGCGCATTTCTATGCAGTGGCAATATACAAGTCAGCTAATGTGATCCCAAGGACCACAGGATATTGTTGTTTATGTACGAGCTTTATCACATGGTTCAGAGAGAAGCTGCCAAATTCCACATGCTCTTTCCTTATTAAAGAGTGTTCTACAAGCACAGGAAGGCACAGCATAAATGTTCAGTTCTCAAACTTTGTTTCTATGCAAATAAAAATGTCATCCTTGGACAATATGCTTAAGTGCTAAATAGATTCATTAGCTTTTTGCATTTCATGTTATGTGATGACACACACATTTAATGGACATCAAATTATCACTGAATGCAGTATTTGACAATGGGTTCATTCATCCATTATAGTAACCATGAAAAGGATTTTATATTAAAATTATTTAAAAATTCAAAGAGGCATCTCCAGGGGTGATTAATTTACATAAAAAATGTGATTGTAAGATCCATTTTTTCATTTTTTTCCCCTCAAAAAGTAATCAAAACACATTTGTGCATTGCTGCTCCACTGGGTGTTCCTTGCAAAACCACAGTGCATAAATTACAGAGAAAGCTTTTATACAGTGAACACAGGGCTGCGCACAAATCACAAGGATGTCTCTCTAATCCCTAAAGCAAAGCAGAGTCAAATACATCTTAAAGGTGTTCAAGAATTGTTTCTTTTATTTTTACATTGTTGGAATGCTATCATTGCAATTTTTATTACTGCTCTGCTCCCAGCAGTATATCTCTGTGAACATTCATGCTTTTATCCTCTCAATCTATGTGAGAGGCCTCTTTTCATATAAAAGAACTATTTCCTAGCCTCCAAAAACAGCGGCATTTGTAACTTGTTTTCAACTGAAGTTATACAAGAACCTCAGAGACATGAAACAGGCTAATGGAAACCAACTGCTCTAAAAGAGACAGGCTGAGAGCTTAGGCAGTCATTTGATTAAACAAACAATTGGAGTTGTTATTCAGCTGCAAAAGTTTTCAGCTGGCATCCACTGCAGCGCTCTTGTTATTAAACTGACAGCTCAAGTAATACCACAGAGCAACAGAAATTACTTCAGGGATTCAAATGATTATGGTTTCATAGCGACATTAACATTAATTTGTTATATCTTTAGACATAAAATAAGTAAGTCTTAATGAATCTGGTACATTATTAATTTAGGAAAAAGTCAGGGCTTGAACAATTTGACTTGGGTCAATTTTTGCATTCAGAAGTTTAGTATGTGGCTTCCTTAAAAGCTGTACCTTATAGTTAAGCAATGAACAAGATTCCCCCCGACCCAGCCCTTTCCCCTACAAAGACACAGAGTGAACAGGGTACTTGGATAGTGTGTTAGGCTTTATTTTAATGTAACAATCATGTTAATTGTGAAATAATATAAGCAAAGGCACTAAATTCTTTTCAATATCATTAAGGCTGGATGTCTGAAACAAGAAGTTTATACCCAGATTCCCTTGTGATTATACCCAGATTTTATACAGTACCAGTATGAGTCTAACTGGTGATGGTCTGGGCCACTTAGTAGCAAATGTATGCCTCTCTGATTTGTTTTGAGTGAGAGTACTGCTTTGGCAATCTATAATATGTCAGAAGAAAAAAAATAAAGTACTTGTCAAAATGGCTCTGATTGTCAAGGCTGATTTGACTGAAATAGTCTGATGTTACTATTTAATACATTCACTGTATATTTAGGATTTTTTTCCCCCTAAAAAAAATCTTTGTTGTTTAACTGCATTTAAATTTGCACATGCACAAACTCTGTCACAAGCTGTCATCTCTCCATGCTAGGGTGAGCATGCAAATTGAAAATGCTTTTAATTTTGATTATTTCTTTAGTTATTTATTTTATATCGTGAACTTTATAGGCAATATGGATGTCATCCAAGAGGGGGAAAATGAATTTATTGCAGTGATCCAGGCCTTAAATACTACCTAGAAATAATTATCTTTGACATTATCAGCTCAAAATGGCCTCTTTATGGTTATTCCATGAAAAGACTAAGGGGGACTAAAGGGGGACGTGATAGCAGTTTTCAAACATTTGAAAGACTGCCATAAAGGATGAGAAATATGTCTTGCCCTTGCTACAGGAAACAGGACACAAAGAAGTGGGCTTAAAATGCAGCAAAGCAGATTTAGATTACATAAAAAGAAAAACTTTCTTGCTGTCAAAAGAGTAGGAAACTGCAACAAATTGCCCTGGGAAGTTATGGAATCTCCTTCACTGAATGTTTTCAAGATAAGGCTGGATGGGGGCATCTGTCTGGAGTTATACAGGACTAGCTCCTGTAGGGGGCTAGTCTAGATGACCCTAGAGGTTTAATTCTATAATTTGTCTCATCTGTACAGGAAGTAGGTAGTTATGGACTGTGTTCCAGGTCTATCCTAATTAAATGCCCCTGTAATATCTTTTTCAAAGGTAGGAAATCTATATTGCATTTAGGGAAATTGATGAAAAATTGTACCATTTGCCCCAAGCTTAATTAGACGAACTGCTTTAGTGTAATTGGGTGTGTGGGAAGTGGAGTTTAGCTCTTGGCAGCCACTGTATAATTATAGAAAGTTAGGGCTGAAAAGGACCTCGGGAGGTCACATCTAGTCCAACCCCTTGCTCAAAGCAGGACCACCCCAACTAAATCATCCCAGCCAAAGCTTTTTCTAGCTGGGTTTTGAAAACATCCAAGGATGGAGCTTCCACCACCTCTCTGGATAACCTGTTCCAGTGCCTCCCTCCTAGTGAGAAAATCCTTCCTAATATCTAATCTAAACTTTCCTTGCTGCAACTTAAGACCATTGCTCCTTGTTCTGTCAGAGTTCAAAAGACTACAAAAGCTAAAATAAAGTCTTGTTGCTGTGGCTGGATGATTCAGGGAGTTATTTTCCTGCAGACATGATATGATGTTCAGCTCTTCTGATAGCAAACATTGGATATACACATGCAGAAACAGGTGCACTTAACAGGATTAATGTGCACAGGCACAAGAGCTTTGGAACAATGCAGAGTCCACATCTTGGAAGATATAAATATGTGAAATGAGCTAATATTTTGGCATCATGGTGGGGTTTGGGGTTTTTTAAAATAACACAGAATTTACACACCTACAAATTCAGGAAGAGCCAGAAGCCTGTAAGTTGCAGTGATGATACGAAGGTGCACTCATCTTTGAGGATCTTTACAAGCTGATGTTTACAGTTACAAAGAGTAAGCATCCTTTGGCATCTTAATGAAATCTTAATTATGTTTTAATGCATATATGCACAACTTGCTCTAAAGCATTAACAAGATCTGACTGAAAAGAAAACAAGGTAAAAAAAATCAAGAGGAAAGAACGATTCTGTTGTGACAAACTTACAAATAAGGCTAAATCCCAAACTGAGGGGCTCTTGATGCCCTTCACCAATTGACTGCTGTAATATATGGGGAAAGATTTAACCCTTACCTCCAATGTCTGTTCAACCCTAAATAACTTGCCTACCTCCTCAAAAATGCCATAGTAAAAAAGTGAAGAGGATTTCTTCTCATCTGCCTGTGAAGCCTGAACTGGGCTCTGCTTCTCCAGTCCTTGCACCTCACATCAGCAAGGTAAGTACCTGGGAGCCCAGTTAGGCCTCCCTCCCAAAACAACAGTGTGGACTCATGGAAGGAGCGGAGTTTCATGGCTGAATGGGCTGCCTGGAAATCTCCTGGCAACCAACCCAAAGCTTAATGCATCCACAAAGATTCTGCCATGTCAGCAGCTCTGCTTCTGAAGAGGAGGGGTTAATATTGGGGCCAAAGAATCCAAGTAGTGCAAGGTGCTAAATGTCCATTCAATGCAAACTCCATTAAAGCTAAACAGTGAGTACACACAGCTAAATAATCAATGAAGAACAAATGGTTTCTTGAAATATACACTTGATACTTCCCTGCAAAAAGGTTATTGTCCCTTTCCTCCAAAACCATATTTACATTTTAGGTGTTTTTATTTTATTTGTTCATAGCCAGTCATGCTATTATGCAGCAAAACCAGGTTCCATGGGGATTTTTTAAAATAAAGATATGCAATGTTTATCCCAGCTTCCAAGGAAAATTCCACAATAAAACTGTGGAAACACCCATAAAACTCTTTTTCCCTCTGTAAACAGAGCCCTATGATTAAAGTCTAAGCTCCCGTGGTTTTGATGCATACAAGTATGCATTACACATACTGTCTCAGCAGGCCCTCATTATGCAGTCACAGCATAGAAAAAAATAAATGCCTCACTGAACAAGGACGAAGGGAGAGATTTTTTTACTAGTTCTGCAGAAGGGCATTAACAATTTAGAGAAAAGAGGCATTTGGATTATTGCATTTTTTTTATCCATGGTTTGGGAATATTTACTGATAGACTAAAATAGGAATTTTGGTGAAAAATGACTCTGGAAGTTTTAAACTTCATGAATTGCTGGTCAGTGAAACGGTAACTACACAGGTGTATTAAAATAACAAGGTGATGTAAAACCCAAGTAAATTATTAATTTAAGTTAAGCAAGAAATAATAACCTGTTCTTTAATATTTCGGGGGTAAAATGATAAATGTTCAATTACTCTAGACAGACAGTAAGTCAGAGTTAATACAGGAGACATGGTCTGGTGCTCTGCAATACATTTTACTATGTGGTGATATAAATTAACCAACTACTTACAACAACTGGAAAACAAACAGATGTTACTTTAATGTGACCGTTATTTTTTAAAGAAATTTATAATGCTTATGTCCTGTTCTCCCTCATTTTCCAAAGCACACCGCAGGCATTTTAGTAATCATGACCCTGCTCCAATTCTGTAGGACACTAATGTCCAGTGTTGCTGGATTCTGTTTTGAAAAGTAATTTAATCTTTTTTTACCTTCATATGTTACACCTATATCTGGAAACCTTTTCACTGTACGCTGGTAAGTCGTAAAGTACCAAAGACAGCTACAACCTGAAAATCCTTACTGAGAAAGAGAAGGGCTGAAGCGTATTGCAGTTTAACCCATTTACCTCCCCCCTGACAAAACAAAAAGCACTAAGTAATTTTTAATCATGTGATGGCTGGATCCTATTGCCTATAATCAGGTGTTTAAAGCTGATGTCAGACAGATTTCTTCTTCCAAGAAGGTTTTCAAGATTTCCAGAAAATGTCCTAGTTTCATCAGAAAGAATCCTGAAAAGTCCCTCGAGAGATTTTTATGGAAGGGATTGGATCATCTATCCCTAATTTTCTGGGACCGTCCCAGATTTCAGGCTGGCCAGCATGTCCAAGGAGAGTTCCACTAGCCAGAATCAGAACATGTATAAATAACTTCCAGTTCCAGAGGTCTGTGAAACCTCTGGTGCACTGGCCCCAGATTTTTCTCCCCCAAAAGTAGTTGCTTTCATGTTCTTACACCCCAGAATACCAAACAGCCCAATGGTTTGGACTGGGGTCTCAAACTCATCTGGCTCCATGGGTCAGATGAGCTGCAAAGGGCCAGTCTATGGGCTGGACCAGGCCCACTGACCTCCTGCCTGTATGCCCAATTGAGTGCATGCAGCAACTGCCCAAGCTGGTCTGGGACCCAACTCCAGTAGTGAGTGCTGTAGGTGGTACAGCCTGGGACCTGGCCCCCCAGTGAGCGCTACAGGTCTGGTCCAGTGCAGCATGTAGGTCAATGGGGCAGCACTGGTGGCTGGATTGTAGAGTTCTAAGGACTGGAGCCAGCACACAGACTGTATGGTTGACACCCCTGATTTGGACAGTCACCTGGATCAAGGGGGACCAAAGTTTAAGATGCTGCTCCAAAGATTATTTTATATTATTTACACATAGTGGAATGGCCCCAGTAGAAGAGAGATAGTTCTATAGCAGCCAAAGGCCCTATTAATCCAGGCATTCCCCTGAGACATAAAAAAAAATGGTCTAACACAGGCAGACACTGATCTCCCACATCCATGTAAATAACCAGCAGGCAATCAGCTTTTTTGGAGTGGGTCATGGTTTCACTCTTATATTAATCAGAAACTCCCTTCTTGTCAAACCCGGGACAGACATTCCTGAAAAAAAATTCACTTTTTGATAAACTGGCATTTTCTGAGAAATAAATATGAGTGGGTGTTGTAAATTTATACCTGAAGATACTATTCCTAAGGATGCTAATACAGATTACATATTTAAACTAATGAAGCACACAATTCATGTCAAAGAGGCAATGCATAGAAAACAAAATTTGGGTAGTTTAAATGTTATTTAAAGCAATTTTTACATGAATGTTTAAATTAGATTCTGAATATTTTGAAAGTTAAATAACAACAAACTTTTGAGAACATAATCATGCATCTCAATGTGAAGAACAATATAAATAGCATGTTGGTTAGGTGGCATTTCTTTGTTCCCAGAGGCAAGCCACACAGAATAGAAACTACAATGCCTCTAAAGGTAAAGGTGGGGGGCAGGCACCTAGATGTGAAAAACTGCAGCTCATTCTATAGCCTACATCTGAGAGAAAGACATATTTATCAGAAGAGAATTTTTATAGTGCATTTCACTCTCCTAATAAACATTATGACAAATACCATGGGTGCAGGAACTATATAAGCAAAACAAGCATTTAAGACAGCACAGTTTTGGATATTCCACTTGTGTTTCTGGAAGAGCAAATGTTACACGGGACACCAGAAATATTCTCTTTATGAATATTCCTGGGATTTTCTATGTCCATCACAACGGCCACTAGACACAGATAGAAGGGAGTTCATAAATAATCAGACCAAAACAATGGCGACTGGCACTGCACAGTACCAATATCATCACTTGGTATTGGCCAAATCCTGATCTAGGACTCATATCCACAAGTTTCTGAACGAGATGGGTAGTGCTATATCTTGAGCCATAGTACCACTTCCCCTTGCCTTACTTGGATAAACTCTGCATCACAACTGGAACCCTGGTGGACCCCAAAGTTATTCCTCTTTAACCATGCTACCCTAGGACGCAAACACCCTTCTCTGATCAAGAAGATTTGGAGGAGACCCTCTTCAAAAACAGCCCTTAATATCACTGATATTTTACTCTTTCTGTAGCAGTATGTCTCTGCTACAAGAATTGGTTTAATGATGCATTTTTTCCTAATAGCTCTCAAGTAAGTAAATGCTTGAGAGAGATGGCTAATTTGGTGATGTTTTAATTGTACTGAATCTCTGCTGCCCAATACCCTGTACCTGTATTCTTCCCAACTCCTGTTAACATTGACAGAAAGCAGGGATAAATGGAAGTGGCACATCAAGCTGAACTACTCAATTACGCCTGCCTTGTTCTAACATATGTATATGTTCTGACATATTATACATATACATGCATATGTGTGTGAGAGAGAGAGAAAGAGCTTATAATTCATATATTATTTTATACAGGGTAATAATAGAGACATTTTTATGAACAAGAAGAGCATCCATGGATTCGTTATATGTAGTAAACTTAAAAATATGAAGACTTAGTTAAAATGGCTTAGGTAAAGGAAAAAGATAACACTTTTCTTTTCAGCCAACTGTTCTTTTAAACCACCTAGAATACAGACTATCATGACGAACCAGATTACATTAATCAATTATATAATCTAGTACAGTGATTCTC
>NW_017729029.1:56460706-56475083 GCF_001723915.1 Gavialis gangeticus
TTCAGCCAGCTGTTCTTTTAAACCACCTAGAATACAGACTATCATGACGAACCAGATTACATTAATCAATTATATAATCTAGTACAGTGATTCTCAACCAGGGTGTTGCAGTCCCCTGGAGTGCCTTGACATCTCTTCAAGGGTGCTGCATGGTTCTACACACTGTTAGGTGTGCAAGCAGATTTCATAAAATAAATTCAGAGCTTTCAAATAAAAATCCATAGTGTTAAAAACATGCTGCCTTGTTATGATCCGCTTTGCAACAGAAAAATTGCTCCATTATTTTTCCATAGTAAAAAAAATGAGTGAAAACTAAGAGCTGGCATTTTTTGAGTGCCTTGAATCCAATGAGGAATGCCTTGAGTCTAGAAAGGTTGAAAAGCACTTATCTAGCATAATGTAGTTGGATGAAGCACTTGTATTTAGCACAATTGGATGAAGCACTTGTATTTAGCCCACAGGTAGTAAGTTATCAAGTCATTACATTATTAGCACAAGGAAAACTATTTTAAGAAAATTTCAAGAATTTTCTAAAACACATGAGAGAGAATTTTCCTTTCTAAGATATGCAAGTTTAATTCATGGTACTAACGCAACCTCTCTTCAAGGCTAAGTCAGACAGTCAAAAAGCCCAAGGCTGAATTGATTCAGTCTGTGCAGGTTAGTCTAAGCTGAAAAGATTGAACCAGTAAGACCAATACGCAAATGAACAGACATTCACTTGTGATTCAGGAAATGCAGCCACATGCCTGTAGTGGCTCAAGCCAGGAGCTGAGGAGCACTAAAGCACAGCTCTCTGGCACATAGCCAACATGGGCTGTGTGTTCACTTCCTCTTCCTGCTGTCCCTGAGGTCTCTGGGATTTGCAGTTCACAATCACAACACAGCAGGACTCTGCAGGTTTGTTCATCACTTTCTCTTCCTGTTTCCAAGCACCTCTGGGATTTGTAGTCCACAGTTGCAGCCAGTAGTAAGCAAGCCAGCAGGGCAGGACAGCTCTGTAGTCAGGTAAAGGGAAGTTTAACCCTTTTCCCTGCCCCAGACTTCAGCCGGGGTTTGCCTGGGCGGGGGGAGCAGTGAGCCAGCCCTCACTAGGGAGCAGGGGGCAGGGTTAGACCTGCTCTCCAAAGCAGACAGCACAGCCCAGCCCAGCCCAGAGCTGAAAAGCATGCTCCAATTTAACTTAAACCAGGAAGAGGTCTGGGACATAAATTTCATAAACCGGTTTGACCTAAATCAGGTAAGTCTGATACTACATTCAACCAAGTTTATCTTAAACTAGTTTCAATTTTGAAACTGGTTTATATGCACTGAACTTCTGTTACAGGTTTAAACCAGTTTCTGATCACTTAAACCAGTTTATATGTAACTTATGTCCCTAGCCCAAATGAGGCTTATGAAATATATTATTGATACCGTCTCTAAAATATTTTGTAAGCATCTTGAAGGAAGTTTTCTTAAAAGCACTGTATATATAGAAAACACAGTACTGTGGTGCAATAAGAGGGCTTAGTTGTTATTCCTTTGGGATGATCTCCACAATTCATGTCCCAAATTCTCCAATTCAGGTCAAACAAGTGTCATTGTATAAGTGTGTAAGTACAGATGTGCTTACACTGCTGAACTTCCTTAGGCTATTCTCTCCAAGATATATATCCCACAGACAGACTTTTGGAAAAAAGAGAAAACTATTAAGTATCTAGAAAACAGGTACTGAAACAAATCTGGGTCTCCACTCTTGTTGGTGAACAAATGTTGGCAAACATTGCTTATTTTTAAAGACATACTTTATTCCAACAGCTAATGGCCTTTACCCTCCCAGCTGCACTCCTTACTTTGGCAATATTTTAAAGGGATTTTTTTCAAATAAATGCAAGTATGAAATGTGAATATGTCTCTCCCAGCTATCATCTTGTTCATTAATGCAGGAATGTCTACAGGAGCTAATGGCTAAATAACCATCAAATTTTCTGTTTTCTGATACTGGCAACTTGAATAATGGTATAAAAATGCATGAATGGCATAATGTTATCTGTAGAGACTACCTAAATCACAGCGGAAGTTTGCGGCATAGTGGCGCCTTTAAACTTGCTCTTTTTGCTGCACATCCCTCCTCCGCCACTGAGTCGCCGAGAGGCAAAAAGCACAAAATTAATTTCCTCTCAGCGGCAAGAGGGGCACATGGCAAAAATAGCAAGATTAAGGGCACTGCTGTGTTTTGAACTTCAGCCGTGATTTAGGTAGGTCCCTAGTTATCTGCTACAACAAGGATAAAACTCAAAGGTGAAAATTGATATGTCTGCTGTTTTCCTGTTTAAACTGATGCCACAAAAGCACATAAACTCTACTGATGATAAGTGCTATAAAACCCAAGTGTTATTCTGACTGCACCATGTGGCTGTCAAGTGGACATAGGAACTTAGGTCCTGACTAGCAAAGCATTAAAGCACTCAGTCTTAATCAAAGTACTCCCATTTATCTGCAGAGAGATTATTCATATACTTAAATGTTTAGTAAAAGTCTTGGTAGATCAAGGCCTTGGTTCCAGATTTTGGGAACACTTGGGCCAGGTGTCTCTAATAACATCAGAAAATATTTTCAAATTTCTAAAAGGATATTTTGCATTTGATTTTTTTTTTGTAAGTCTCACACTCCCTTTGTATTCAGACACACAGAGACACACCCAGGTCCTTCCACTTTTGTTGCCAGGAACTTGGATGCTAGACAGTCTCGCTCAGAAACATTGTCGGTCCCACATTCCAGCAATGCCACACGTAGGAGAGGCAAGAAAGAACAAAGGAGGAAGAGACTGTAAAACATCATAAAGGCACATTTGAGCCTGTGCCTTTAATTAACTTCTTTGGGCAAACAGGCAGAAAACAGGCAGCAGTGGAGCAGAGCACCAAGATGAGCAAAGCTATAAACCACTTTGACAATAGTGTGCTTTTGGGTAAAAAGAAACCCACACAAAGCAAAAACTGCAGCAGTAACAGCAAACCAATGTACACATGCAAATTATTTATAAAGTGCGCTTCTCATGGAGTCATGTGCGTACCCACAGCTATTGACTACCCGCACCACAACACTGTCATGCCCAACTACAAGGGACTCACAATAATACATTCATATATACGTATATACATTTAAAAATCTGCCTAATATTAGATCCAATGCTCTTACAGCTTGCTCATTAAAGTTTCTGGGATGAGTCAGTCAAGGTGAATTTGGCCCATTATCTGCACACCTATATAGCACCTACAGGAAACAGAGCAGGAAGACAATTTAATATTTAACTTGAATATTCTAACTCAAGTCTATCCTAGAAAAGTCATTTTAAAGCTATCTATAAACACTGTCAAATAAGAAGATAATAAAATTATTACTGTGTTGCAAGGTGATTAAATTTACATAATGACTGTGGTTTGATTAAATGCCAGAAAGGGAAAACTCTTTTAAAATACAAAATACTCTTTAGTCTTGCTGCACACTTCACCAGTTTTATACTTAATGCTGAGAGCTGGGTTTATCTTAGCAAAAATTACTTACTCTTACTGAAACAGTACAGGTAAGGACCAAAGATGTCTCATAGTTGTCTCGTGATGCTGATTTTCAGAATGAGTACAACAAAACATTTAAACAGAAGCAGCAGCCTTATGAATCAAGCTTGAGGTTTGCTTGCTTGCTTTATTCTCATTTGTTTCTTCAGACAGCATGTTAATTCTAGAAATTGCTAAGACCTGGTCCAGGGCCACACATCTAGTCTAGTTTTCTGCTAAGTGGAGTTCACAGAAAGTTTCAGTTAAAAAACTACAGAAGGCTTCCACAGCCCCCAGGTTGCTGGCAGTTAGAGGAAACAAAGGAAAACCCTGAGAGAACAGCAACCCCTGCATGAATATGCTGAATATACAAAATTGTGAAATCAGAACAACCACATGTTGGAGGTTAAACTACGGAACCAATATTCATCCAAAGACAGATTTAGCTGTATATTTAACATATAATCCTGTTTCATGTGGTAGACTGTACACATGTACTATACTGCCAACAAATTAAGTTAATTTCTTCCTCAGCTTATTTTTATTCACTATTTTCATTACAAAATAAACCATTAGAAGTTGTACTTTCTAGTAAATATGTGCACATTTTATTGCTGAAATAACACAAATAAATCAGCTCTTTTCAGTCATATTAAGCATTTGAAATACATTTTCTATAATTAAACTTCTTGTCATTTATAATTAAATACTTCATACAGGGAGTACAAAAACGCTTTCAAACAAGTTAACTGCTTAAAAATATTCATAAAATCCATTCTTACCACTTTGAAATGAAACTGGAAGAGAAAGGAGCGCAACATCAGCATATTATTCATTGAGTCTAGGCTGCTTTATTCACTGTGAAAGTAGTAATTTCCCTGCCATATTTGAAGAACAGCTCTTCATTATATGTACTCCCATCAATACATAGCCTACATACCATGCAGTGCCTTGGACAGATTCCCATCAAAACATAAACTCTGTTAATGCTCTACGGGTTTTTCAAGGTAACATCACATCTATTCCTCTCCTTGAGACGTCCTACTGTTCAGTTTCATATGTTAAACAATTAACTGTGGGTCATTTACAAAGATCAAAGGTAGCCGTGTCATGCCAAAAACCAATATATTATACATTAAGTGAAACCTGGAATCATTCAGGCAAAAATGTATTATTAGCAAGCTGTAAGTCCTTAACTGCTATATAACTAAGACAACCTGAAATAGATTTTAAGCATTTCTCCACCTATCCAAATATCTTGTAAGGCAATCATGCTGTACATTTGCAGCGAAACCCATATAAGGGCTCTGTAAAAACCTTGGGGCTACAACAGAATATTTAACAGGTGCACAGAAGCTAAAAGCTAACAAGTCTGTATTTTTCAACATAAAGTATATTTGGTAGGAGAAAGGGTCACAGCTTAATATCTCAAAGGCTCATATGGAAAAATATAAGAAAGAACAATAAAGAAGGAATACCAGGGCTCTGTAAGACTCTGAGGGTATGTTTCAGAAATTTTACTAACAGTTTTGTTCTTAGTAGTCTTTCTAACAACATTCTGCAATCCCGCAACTGAGCTTTCCACCGTGCTCTTTCATTGCTCGTGAGCTGAAGTTTGTTCTGGCCAAAGTGAATGGATCCTTGCTCACTCCCATGTTAAACTGTATTAATGATGAAAACAGCCAGTGGCTAAATAATCCAAAAAGGAGTCATAAAGCTATGCAGTAAATTCCATTAACATAGAAGACAGAAGAGACACTCCTACACACTGATTAAATTCATGGAGGAGACAAGATTTGGATAAGAGAGATGGGACTAAAATAGAGTATAGAAATAGTAAATGCAAAGTATTGAACATAAAATGTGTAACTAAATTAACGTCTGTGTAGAGATACCTCAGTGATGTGAGGGCCAAACCAGTAGCTACAGAAAGGAAGAACTAGAGAAATACTGACTAGGAAACAACACACATCTAGCCAACAACACTGAAACACATACATGTACAACGGCCACACACAAAAAATGCCATCTGGGAGTTTATGGCACCACAGAAGCACAGCAATAGGTGAAAGATAAATACTGTAATTCTCCATTCACAAACAGCCATGTTTTTAAACAACTTAAACGAGTGAATCTCAAGAAAAGCAGCAAGTAAAATAATATGAGGAAAGTGTATTGGTCTAGATTAGAAAATGAGGAGAAACCATGATCATACCAACAGTCTACAAAACATGAAAGTACTGTATACAGAGGACAGCAACCAGGCGTTCTCTCAACTGGAAGAAGAATAAGGATGAAATAGTTACGGTAGGGAAAATTTCTTACCTGTTGGAAGAAAAATGATAATTATAAAACACCCAGGCACACACATTTTTGGCACTATATCAATAATATACTTTGGCATAAAAGTAATGATAAAGGATTAGCAAAGGTACTAGTTAGGAGTCGCATGCATGGGAGACGTTTTAGGCTAACCAAGGTGGCTTGGGAGTGATTCACAAGGCTGTTTATGATTCATGTTAGGAGTATCCTCATCCATTGTCCAAGCCTAGTTAAAAAATGCTCTATCCAAATGGGCTGGTGGGACTTAAATATGAGATACAGCAAATAATAAATAAAAAAAAAAAATGTTACCTTACAATTTTATTCATCCCTGGATCTTTCTGGTCAATTCACAGAAAATGCACGTAGTATAAAAATGCAAAATAAGTCTGGGAATAATAACCCAAAATATGGAACCATTATTAAAGGGAATTCAGAAAAGAGAAGGGATTTAGAAGTTATAAAAAATCCTTGAAATCATTAGCCTATCATATGGCTGCATTACAAAAAGTTAACAGGATATTCAGATATACCAACGGAGAGTGAGAATACAAATCAGAAGGAATGATCATTTCACTTCAGAGGGAACTGACTGACTTTAATATTCTCTAGTGTCCCAGATTAAGTATTAATTCTTGGACACTTAGTGAGAATGGCACCATAAGACAGGTGTATATTAGACACAATTTCATGGTCTAATATTAAAAGGGTGAGGACTTTATCTTGTCTCCAGCAAAAAAGATATGTCTTTAAAGAACAACTAATAGATGTGTTCCAGATTGCCAAAGGGATTCTTGAAGTCAATACCAACATCTCTAAATTAGGACACCTAAAATTAAAATCTCAAATCCTTACTTCTTTCTGTTAATTTGACCACAGAAGTACTACTTCCTTTTCTGAACAATCAAATTCATGTGCCTCAATCCTGGCCAATAGAATAGGAAATAGTTTTATATTCCTATTCCTCATTCTGTGTAGCCTACAAGAAACAGAAGGTGCTACCTTCACAGAGGTCTTACCTTTTACTGGTGCTGGTTAGAAAGGCAGAAGTGACATTTTAGAGACCTTTGAGCAGGGTGTCACCTTAGAGACTGACTGGTTCAGAGAGGCATGAGCTTACTTAGTCAGATGCTGGTAATGAACTGGAAACTGGTACTATCAGAATTTACAGGAATGAGGAAGTTACTTTTGCTTTTGCATGATCCCTGCCTGCTCAATGCTGGTTAGACCACAGAGGCAACTTAAATTAAAACCAGAGCTCTCTAAATTCCACTAGCTGCAACCTCTGCAAAGGGGCCAAAGTGTCATACAATCATTAGATAACACCCATGGCTCCATTCACACCCCTGGCCACATCCTGACATACCAATTATGCAGATGGCTCCAAGCAGTCATGTGGAGGGGCATCATCAGAAGTAGGAAAGATGATCTCAGACTTCAAGCCAGAAGAAGCCACATTAAAATTAGATATCTTTGTGATAATGACTGAAATGATTTATTTTGATCTTCAGGTCCAAGATACAAGCAACTTGTGATTTTAAAATCATGAAAGAAAAGGCACAGCAAAAGGCACTTAATAGGATAATCCTACAGAATACCCTGTTTTTACTTGGGAGACAACTTAAATAAAAAGCAGTGTTTTGTACATTTTGAAAGAGTGAATACTAAAATCTTTCTCCTAATGTTGGCTTTCAGCCAGACACAAACAAGAATATAAAGAAGGCAGTGCAATGTGGCACTTGAGAGACTAACTCATTCACAGAGGCATGAGCTTTCATGGGCTACAACCTACTTCATCAGATGCCATGAATGGACTTACAGAGATCAGGGGTACTAAACAGAGAGAAATATGGTTATTTAAATACACAGAATAGGAAAAGGGGGAGGAAAGGAGAGGGTACTGCTGAGTCAGGGAAAGATGGGCAGACAATATCAAAAAGGAAAAACAAATCCCACTGAGACAAAGGGGTTATAAAAGCTAGTCCAGGCAATGGGATAAGGATCTAGTCTTTACTGAGTCCACACTTAACACAATCCAACCTGTGAGCGGGTGATTTCCTGTTCCACAATTTTGCATTCAAGTCAGTTTTTGAAGTTTTGTTGTTTACAAATAGCTACTCTGAGCCCAGAGAGTAGGTAAGTTTGGGCAATGGTACACAAATCATCTGCATAAATAAAACTTCTTGTACCTGGGCAAAATTGGTTGATCATTGGTATAGATGTTAAATGGTATAAGTGCGAGTACGCTTCTTTGAGGTAGGGCATCCTTTGTTTTTGCCATCGCCTCTGCCATATATTAGGTCCTTATATGGGGTTACACTCATATTGTACAGCTGAACTTGGAGTAGCTAGGCCCTTGTCATTGGTCCAAAGCATTTTATTTGTTCTCTGTGAATATCAGTCATCAAACCTAGCAGCTTTGCTGTCTTTAAGAGTGTTTACTGTGGTTGTTAATTCCGCAGTTGTACAATGTACCCCAAAGTGGTGAACCTCCTTGTCTTTTTTCCCCCTCTTGATTCAAACCCTGGGTTATTTGGTGCCCTACCATTTTCAGTGAGTTAATGTGCAGCCTGATTTGCAGTGCCTTGGTGAGAACAGGAGTTAGGTAATCTGTTCCTGTAGAGATGTTGTTTGAGTTTGAGGGGCTTCCTGTAAGCCAGGACAGGCATGCCTGCAAGTCCACCTGGGGATGATGTCATTTTCCAGGAGGGGGTGGAAGTAATTAATAACATACCCCAAGTGTTTTTGCTGGGGGCTACAGGTTACAACAGAAGGGATTCTGTTATCCTTGTCACATGGTTGGTAGTGTAGCAGTTCAGAGTGGGGTCCATGTCTGCCTGGTATGAGGTGTGTGGTACCAAAATAGGCTTTAGCCTCCAAGGCCCACGCCTTTCTAAAGAGGTAGTCTAAACGGTGCCACACTGCCCTGCATCCTGCCTAACTTCAAGCTAATATGGCTAATTAGCCTTTTCTACTCAAGAATATAAAGAAAATGATTGAAAGATACACTGCTATTGAATAAATACCAATTACTCTATATCAGTAGTAAATTAGTCTGCCATCTTAAAATTGCAAAATTTCCTTGTTGCTATAGTTATAGCAATCTAATAAGGGCAGAACCGAGCAGCTGTAGGCTTCTCCAGTCGCAAACCCTGCCAAGCAGTCTATTAAAACAGCTGCCTTTGTTTCTGTCTAAGGATAATACATGCAACACCCATCAGAGTCTTGCCTTCCTTGCAGAGGCAAGCAACCTTGTAAGAGCTAGTCAGTGTCAGACCACATATCAGCTCCACAACTGGCACCAATAAAAACTTGCTGCTAAATCCCCTGGTATTAACTTGCTGATATGAGCAGCTCCAGATCTTCAACTGGGGGCCATATGTGCAGGATGTGTTAATGCTCTAAAAAAACCCATAGTCTGTTGAACCAGCAAGTTTTGATTACTATTACAGCTGGATTTCTACGTGCTAATTAACTTCACAAATTCAACATTTGCACATTTAAGCAGATTCCTACATAGGACAAGCAACAGAAGTCTCACAGACAGAACAATCATTTTTGGTTCCTTGGTTTTTTACTGTTGGACTCCTCCTTTAGTTGTCAGAATATTTTACTCACTTTGAACAGATCATTTTAAAGCCATTCAGTTGTTCTCAGTAACTCTGTAAAACATTTTGAGTTACAGATGCTACAAGTACTTCTGTTGTTAAATAGTTAATACAGCTTTTCTGTGCTATTCAATTTTATACATAGTGTGTCAAACTATTGTGGCTGGCCCCACAAGGTTGTATTACAGAGGGGACAGGCAGCCCTTCTGTCATCAGGTACTCATAATCTGCATGGGTTGCTCTACCTTTCAGTTCCAGAAACTAGACTCTCTAGGACTGGCAAAGGGAAAGCATCCAAAACCCAAGTCTGGAATAATTTGGAGCAAAATGCAAGATGTATATTTTATTTTGCATTTTTGGCTGGTTTTGGTTACAAGAGAGGAAGCACAATCTCATGATTTAAGGCATTATTCTAGGATTCAAGAAACTGGAGTTTAATTTCTAGATCTGCTCCTATATGACCATGCCAAGTAATAACAGCCCAATTTTCCAAAGCTCTTGAGCACCCACAGCTCCTCTGAATTCAACGGCAACTGCTGGCTCTCAACATTTCTGAAAATTAGGCATGTTATATCTCTGTGCCTCAGTTGCCTCTCTGCAAAATTGGGATAATATTTTTTC
Source organism: Gavialis gangeticus (assembly GCF_001723915.1). NCBI lineage: Eukaryota > Metazoa > Chordata > Crocodylia > Gavialidae > Gavialis > Gavialis gangeticus. The sequence goes on from NW_017729029.1 coordinate 56,470,794, forward strand.
CACAGACTGGGTGGTCAAGGATATGTCCATTTAACGTTTGAGTGGAATTCAGATAACAAGATGATGGGGGGCTGCTTAAGGAACTAGACAAGCAGCTCGTTATCATTTCCAAGTTTGGTTCTAATGTCTTGTACTTTCTTTCTTCTGTGTAGTCAACTTGGGTCTCAACCCTGATCATTTCCTGCTGAGCACTGCTAACTGCCACCATAGTAGGGATACATTTTGGACAAATCCACTTCAGTGCTGGTGCAGACTGCCGCCATCAGCATTGCTGAATGTCCCATTAGACAGCCATAGTGAGATGATTTATTGTTTAACGATGGGTGATGTGGCAGAAGTGCTGGCGCTATGCTTCTTAATATCTATTAAATGTTCAGCACAACAGCCCACTGAAGGTCTTCTTGTTTCTCTGATGTACAGAAGCACTTTCTATATATAACAGACTAGCTTGCATTTTAGTAAATAGGAATTCCCTGTATTTTATTTCAAAGCTACGAACATATTACACCCGTCTCCATAAAAATACTGATAGCAATTTTTGCAGAGCTCCCCCCACCCCCAAAAAAATAAAACTTCCTACAATTAAAATCAAATCAAAACAGCCTTGCTTCCTCTAATAATATGAAGAACACCTTGTAAAAGGTTGAGGACAGATAAGAGGTTAATATTAAACTGTTTTGTCAAATGTTAGGTGTTTGGAAATTTGTTACTACTGCTACTTTGCACTTCTACAACATAGTTCATAGGAGCATTATGACCAAGTACCGGCAGTGAAAAAGCCTGAGGCTGAAAGTTAGTCTAAGCTTCATAGATTGAACTATTAGCAAGTGAAAAGATATTCACTTTTGATCCATGTCTGCAGTGGCTCAGGTCAGAAGCCGGAAGGGGGCACTAGAGCACACCTCCTTGGGCCAATGCTAACCTGCCCACCATGCAAGGCATGGGGAGATGTGGGGGAGGTGCAAAACATCCTGGGATGTTGGGGGACTGTAAATTAACATAAATTTGCATGGGATCTGGAACAGAAGTTCAACAAACTAATTTAACCTAAATCAGTTAAGACTGATACTATATCCATCCTGGTTTATCTTAAATAGGTTTCATTCATTTTGAAAACAGCTCATGTGCATTGAACTTCTGTTGTGTTACAGATTTGAACTGGTTTCCAATCATTTATACCAGTTAATGTGTAATTTTGGTCCCTACCCTATGAGACATGATATTAATTTTACTGACAGTGTAAGGTGCACAGCTATTATCAAATCAATTCTGTGCACTGCATTTGGCTCCTAATACTATACTGGGTATTTTTTCTCAGTATGCTGGTTCATAGCTTGTGCATGTTTTTAGACTCTTCGTTGTTATTGGACGATCAGATAGCTAAGATAGCCAAAAAACTACACCCCACCCTATCAGTCACAGAGGTACTCACAGTGAAACCTATACTTCCGACCTCCAACCTGCAGTTATAAAAAATGAAATTATTATGCAACTGCAGGGAATATTTATAAAAACAGAAAATAACACTTGCACTGTTGCAGGACCTACACTTAAAACTCACTCCCAAAAGGATTAAAATTGACTAAACTCAACACATTCAAAAGTAAATGCAAAACACATTCCTTAGACCTGTCTCATAATCAATTCTTCTCACACATATAAACTCTTTATTGTACTTCAGCATTTTTTGTTACCTGCTGTGAAATGAGAGAGATTATTGACTATACATATATTTAAACTTGCAAAGACACATACGTATATGCTCTTGGGAGGCAGACAGATTCTAAAGCGATGAGTGCAAACAAAAAAAGAAGAGAGAAAAATAAAAACTGTACGCTGGACATCGCCAAACAATGCAACTTGGGCCAATCTGTAATTATCATGCATCTTTGTCAGCCATTGCACAAAGAATCTATGACTATTAAAAATGTGAGAATTCCTCTTGCATATTCATCAAATGGTTTCCATCAAAGGCCACATTTCTGGTACACCTTTGAAGGAATAGCTCATAACAGCTACCTGATAAATTAGCATTATTAAATGCACTTTGAGCCTTGCATATAGATTAAACACAAAATAGTTGTGCTTGGCATTCAGCAATCAATTAATGTATATTATGGAGTAATTAGCATGCAAGTTTTGTTCACAGAATAAAAAAAATAAAAATGTCTTGAGGTACTGAGATTGTCATTAAAGATTCCAGAAACTACTTCCTTTGGGAATCACTAACAATAAACCAATAATTTATTTTAACATCTAAACAAATCTTTAAAGTATGTGTTTATAACAGAAACAGCAACTTAAACAGAATTAGAGCATCAGCAAAATATACTGCGATTGTAATGAATAAGACCATGATACTACTATACCTTTTTCACCAATGTTGACAAAAAAAATGAACCTTCAGTTATTGATAAAAAATATTGTCAAAACACATTGATTTTGAAAATTGTTATCCCTCCTGTGCGATTTTCTTAATGTTGTGTTGGCAGCATTCATCAGAGCTTTACTATGGAAATGACAGTTTAGAGTTTAACTTCCAATTTAGAAAAGGGACGTGTCTGAGAGACTAACAGAAATCTATTCAAATGAAAAGAAAATATAGCAGATATTTCTCAGTTTTGCTCTTGAACTGAAGTAGCCATGCTAAATTGATCAAACAAACACAGACAAATTTTTCCTCCTACTCTTCTTCAATATATGGTCCCTAGTTTAGTGAGGAACTCACAAGAACAAAATACTTCATTCTCTTCCTGTTCTTACCCTTCAGCAGTAACTACAGTGCTCTTTTCCTGAGGTACTTGTAGTTCTTTAAGTAGAACATTGATGGTTTCTTTGACACTGTGGACAACTAGAAATTTGTAGCCAAAGGACTGTTGACAAAGTATAAGCTTCCAGCAAACCTGCTGTCTCCCAAGTTTGATCATCATTTCAGTTGCAGTTCTGTCACTGAACAGCCTATGTCCACCCCATGCATAAAGCTCTTAAATGACAGAGGCAAAGTTTGTGCAACAGGGAGCCAGAAGGCTCCTGTTACTGTAAAAAGAAACTGTAGCAAGCTGAGCTAGCTCAGGGAAGGCTAGTGACTAGAAGGAAGACTAACTGCTAGTGACTAGGCAGACTTATAGCCAGCTACCAGCAAAGATGCACAGGGGATCAGCCATTTAGGCTACCCAGGGGCAAAAAGCTGCAAACAGCGCAGCTGAACAGCAGCAAGGGAAGGCAGGTTGGTCATTAGGCCTAGAATGGAAACCCCTGGGTGCAGCTGTAGAGTCACCTGACCAGGAGGGGCAGGGCTTAGGAGGCACATAAAGCCAGTGCCTGAGACCAGGCAGGCAGTTTAGGATTGCAGGAGGTAAGGCTCCTGAGCAAGATGATTGTAGGATAGGGATGGGTTGATAACTGAGCTGCTCTAGGGAACTATGAGTAAGGGGCTTATAGTTCACTAGGAAGTATGATGTGGTGTGGGGGAAGCTTGTGATACAGCCATTGAGCTGGAGTTTGTCAGGAACCAGTGTGGGAAAATTTTAGCTGTAGCCAGTAGCCTTACGTTTTGATTTAAGGCTTAAACCAGAGAACCAAATGGATTACTGGGGGTGGTCTGAAGGCCATGAAGAGATACCTGGTAGTGCACTCTGCTTTGGGCAGCCTGCCTAGGGATCACGGAACAGAGGGCTGAGGGTTCAAGAGGCAAGAAGCCAGGCCCAGTATCAGGGACCCTGAGGGCCAAGAAGTGGCCCAGAGCAAGAGACGGGGGCCTGAACCATGTGAGATGTATCACAGGCCTGATAAGGCTGAGACTCAAAAACTTGGGCAGAGGAAGTGGACCTAGGCTGGCAGTCTACAGCAAAGAGTAATCAGTGGGTGGAAGCCTGTGCAACCTGACACATGGATCTAGAATAACATTGCTGAGGTACAGACATGATTGTAGGGATGGATGGAAGCTGTGAATAGCCCATAAGATGACAGGTGCCCAGGGGTACTAGCGAAGCTAGAATGGGCACAGGTGGGTGTCTCTAGAGGACAAGACAGAGGAGGACTAGGCTCACCTGGGGCCCTGGGCAGCCTCCTTTCTACAATGAATAAATACTTCCATAAAAGGCATTGCAGGTGAGCAAAGAAGGCAGGGTGGGACAGCTACTTCTGGGGCCTGCATGTATGCTGTGGATTCCTTCTCCCAAGGTGCAGCACCCTGCATTTGTCTACATTGAATCCTATCCTATTCTCATCTGCCCACTCTTGTAGTCTGTCTAAATCTAGTTGCAGCCTCTCTCTCCCTTCAAGTGTCCC
>NW_017729029.1:56475258-56485784 GCF_001723915.1 Gavialis gangeticus
CCCCACTTCTTAGTGTCATCAGCAAACTTGGATAACGTGCTTTGAACTCCCTCATCCAAGTTGCTGATGAAGATGTTAAACAGTGCAGGCCCGAGGACCAAGCACTGGGGGACCCCACTGCTCACATCTTGCTAGCTTGAGTATGACCTGTCCACCACTATTCTCTCAGTGCACCCTGTCAGCCAATATTTTTACCTATCCAACTTCAAAAAAGCTAGGTTTATTACTATGCTTACACATACTACCTTGCTGTCTTATACTGGTTGCTCAAGCCCTATTAAAACTAATAAGAACTTGATGTCCCAATCTGGCAAGCGGATTTTTCAATCTTCAGGTGAAATTTACCCTAGTGCAGAGGCCTGACAAAACCTTATTAGTGGAAACTGTTTAATGTTGTGTTTTACCTTGCAGAGGTGAAGAAATCACAAAACTACTGATTCCTTCATAAAAAAGATGGTCAGAAATAAGGAACATATGTTTTGTATTATTGTATTAGATAAAAAGTAGTTTCAGGTCTTGCAAAGTACTGAGTGACCTCAGCTGCTACTAACATCAACAGGAACCAACAGCATTCAAAACTTTGGACAAAGCGATCTGTATATCATAGAAATGGGGCTAATTACTCTGGAAGAACTTTCAACAGGGAAAGATTGCACACAAAATGATGTGCTACATTTTTTTATACACTGAGAGGGAACACCTTTGCCTGCCACTTAAAGGCTTAAGCAGGCTGTGAAGTAGCCAGCAGGTGTAGTGTGGCCTAGCAAGGTGATCACATGACTGCAAGAAGGCACCTGGATGGGAAGATGGGGCTGGGCAGCCTCAGTATAAACCCAGGCCCTCAGAGCTGAGTGGGCAGTTGCAGCAGGGATGCTACTGGAATAACATCACCCAGCTGGAGGTGTTTCTCCCAGAACACCTGGAAGTCAAGGGTAGAAACTATAGGGATGGTAGTGGTTCTTGGTCCTGAGGAATGATCTAAAATTACACCATGCTAGGGTACTGAGGGTGTGTGTGAAAGTGAGTAGGCTGCACAGAGTAGGGTCCATAGGGGCAGGCCGGAAGGACTGTATGTGGGTCATGCAGAGTAGGGTCCGCATGGGTTTGCCTGAAGGGCTGTGCATAGGATGGCCTAAGTAAAGCGATTACATAGCAAGGCCTATTGTGGGGTCAGAGCCATATAGTGATGATATCTGCAAGGCATGGGACGCTACGTAGGGATGGTATGAAGCTGTGTATTACACCTTGGCATCAGGCATTAAATGGGCAGCCTCCCACCTATAAACTATTTCCAAAGTTGCATCAAAGGTGAGGCATGTGAGCAGACTGCCCTAGACAGGTGGCTGGGCCAATGATTAGACTGGCCTCAGGATGGCCCCTGTCACATGCGCTCAGGCGCAGTATTGAAGAAATACCCTAGAACAGAGGTTGGCAATCTATGGTCTGCAGGTTGGATCTGGCCCATGGAATCATTTGGTCTCACCTGTGGATATGGGGCTTGGGCAATAAGGGATTTTGGCCATGGGAGTTTGCCAAGCATTGCCCTAGGACAAAGTGGTTTGCATAGTACAGAGAACTCGGAGGCATCTCTGTCCTAGTTGCATGCAATCTGCTAGACTTTCTGCAAGAGCTCTCCTTGAGAATTAAATAGAGGCAATGTTGTAGTCATAACATTTAGCTCTCCAATGGTCATTCTAAAAGGGACCCTTTTCGTTATTCCAGATTGCTGGTGTCAAGTTGTACAGCTCATCCAGATGCAATTAGAAAGAACTGGTCAATTAATATGCTTTTCATTCAGTTCACTGTAAGACTCTTAGACTTTGAAGGATGTGATTAATTCACAAGTAGCTGGCTAGGAGTGTTGAGCATCAGAATGATTATTGACCTGAATGGACATCCTGGTTTTGTTCCAGAACAAGACTTACTTTACACAGTATACAAAAATCAATCACTCTTCCTAATTAGAACGTATGAAATTCATTACAAAACAGGAACAAGGTTTCATTTACTTCCTTCCTGCTCCTTTGATATTCTGAAGTTTCAAGCATAATTATATCAAGGTCATTATCATACGCCTTCTTAGGTAGAATATAAAAAGCAAGAGGAAGGGTGAGGTTACTGGTTGGGTGGGCGTGAGAGTTTGAACTCCGGCGAAGTTATTGTGGTTGTTTCCTTTTAGGCAGCTTCCCCCCCATTTTTGCAGTTTCCTTCTTCCTTCAAAGAAATGCACATCTCTGAAGAGGATTCCTATCTTCTTCCATATTAATAAAGTGCAAGAAATGTTAATTTAAAATTTCCCAGTGAATGCTTGCTTATTCTTGAAGTATAGGTAAACAGCTGAATTCAAGTCAGGGGCAGATGTCATCAGTAGGCTGTGCATTCAATACAATATTCTACATAGTTTTATGGCAAATATAACACTAATAGGCAGAAATACACCAAGAAATTCTTGGGCAGACAGATTTTTTTCTGAAGTAACAGCATCACTTCTGGTGACTGGCTCTGTTTTTTTCCCTTTTGTTCCTACCATACTTTCTTATCACACCTTTAGATACCTAATGGCAACTGCCAAGTTACAAATTTCATTGAGCCAAACAGTTGTACAAATATAAAGAAGGACAAAATGTTACATTTTGGGGGACTGTGTTGGTAATATAAAAACTGTGATTATTGACATTGACATTGCCAACTACACATTAGCTCCTAACTTTAGCTGAATAAATGGGCAATAGTATGTGCTGTGGTAAATCTTTGCACTGTTTTTTCTAAAGGCCATTATTTTTTATCTTTATTTCATATAACTTGATCAGAAGATTTCAAGATCCACATACTAAAGTCAGAGCTAGGTTAAATAATTCTAATGAGTGACTGAGTGGCTGACAGCCACCCTAGGCGACCAGCACAAAGCCAGTCCAGATCACTACAATAATAGATTTGGCTCTTTCCTGCTTGGGTATCTGCAGTTTTTTCAGAACTGCATCTTCATTTAATGTATTTTATCTGAGAGGAACTTCAAAGCTGCATTATGGGAACATAGGACTGGAAGTGGCTTCTTGGGCTAATGAGTAATATGCATCCACACGCAAATTTTTCCAAAAACTCCACTATAGTATGTCAAAAAACTACCACCACCACCAAACACCTTATGGATACAAAGCCATAAGCAACTTTATTCCATAAGTAAAAATCAGTTGGACTACATTATCTGTTAGTGCCTTTCTCTGGCTAAAGGCAGAGAATTTATTAGATTAATTAGCACTGGTGAATAATATATACTAGATAGTGTAGTCTTTGCGACTCTGTAGGTCTTTGTTGGTATCTGTCAAGGCAGATGGCATCAGGAAAAACATTAAGAAAGGGTTACCTTGGCAAGACATCAGTAGAAACCCCAGTTAAGAAATAAAACAATGGCAGGTTATGCCAACAATACTGACAGGTGTGCACATGCTAAAAATTCCAGTTGCATTAAAAATGGAGAAGAATCTGTGTTTATTAAATGACAAAGGACAACATTAGTAATGAAAGAAATTGTATTTTGGAACTTCAAAGAGGGAGATTAAAAAGAAAAAATGAAAACTATAAAAAACTTGACAGTATGTTTTTAACAAGCACTATATCTTGTGATAAAGTTAGATGGTTCTTGGAATGTAAATCAATAATTTTCCCTAACAGCTTTCTGCAAAAGTGGCAATAATGCTTTTGTTGGATTTGTCTAAGATATTTTCAGATGACAAACAGCAGGTCTGAATTTCTCTAGATGATAATTCACTCTACAGAGTCAATTTCTCAATAGACTAGAAGAAAATCATCTTAAAAGGTACAATGTTCATATTTTGACAATATATCTTGACTATTAGCAGTCTGATGTCTTGGAGAATACCATTTGAGAGCTTCACTTCAGAAAAGACACCGGATAACAATTATGGATCACGCACTGTATCCAAGTATTTGGCCCAACAATCTCGGAGCAAACAGACTGTGATAGTTATAGATAACACAACTCGACTTGAAGACCTACCTTTTATGGACCTGTTTCTTCCCTCACTTACAGGGGTATAAATCAAAAGCAAGTCTGTTAAGAACAACTGAGTGATATAAATGTAAGGGGGAAAAAATTACATCCATATCTCCAATATAGCATCCTCTTGGATATTTCATCGACATGAATAAATTTACAACAGTCATGTGCCGTTTGTTTCATAACGTTCAGCTTACAAACGAGAGAACCCAGTTTTTTAGAAACAACAGTTCTAGCTAAGGATTGACATGATGAATGATAGAAGATCCTGAAAATGTAGTAAAAGTTTAGTCACAGGTCTGGACAACATCTTACAGCAAACTTATTTGCTTAGAAACACACTGCTGAAGATCAGATTAATCATGATAAAGGTAGCCTTCTGAATAAAACCAAGGCAGCTCTGAGAAATGACAAGTTTGCACACAAACTGGTGATGAGCCAGGATGGGTTTACGGTTATGATACTGCACTTAACTTTTCCTGCGACTTGGGTAAAACCATTTCATCTATGTGCTTTAGTTCCCAACCTACATTACCATTTTCTTTGTATAACATGGCTTCTAAATTCTTCTCATCAGGGCTCTGACCAACATTACACTTCAGGCATGATTAACTGTTGAAACATATCTTAAGTACTGGGCTGGCCTCACGTTCATTCAATTAATGATGTGATAAGCCACGGATTAAACCACAAAGTTATTACACAAAATATGTGTATAGACAGTTTCTAGCATTTACTGAACGTTCATTGTGATGTCCATGTCAGGTGCATACTAAGGAGATAAAAGGTAAAAAACACAAAAAATAATGCTTCCCTTTGTGTTGATAATACTTCTCTTTGAGTTGCCCCAGGCATGTTTTGGGGTTTGGTTGTTTCTGTTCAGGTCTTACTTGTCATGGTTCACTTAATTGAACTGGAACTAAACACCACAAAACACTTGGGTATTGTGAAGGTTCCATAGCTAGGGCCTTTGAACACACCGCTGTCAGTTTGGGAGGCTGCTGTTATTTCACTCTGAGTTATGCACATTGACAAGGAACAGCCCCACATACATTGCCCTCTTCTGGTATATTTCTAAAGCATTTTTCTTTTTACAGTGTATTTAGAAGGCCATGTGCCTGCCTCTTGTCAGTTTGCAGAACCTACAGGTATGTTTATCCCATGTCAAAATGTGGCCTTGAAACTTTTGGTTGCCCGCAAGTGTACGTATCATGTGTAACAGTAGTCTCTCTCCTTTTTAGGAGGGCAAGGATGTCATATGAAATCCAACTGTTGGTCTGGCTCAACACAGGCTGGGATTTCTGATGTTTTCCCAGGAATTCTTTTTTTTATTTACCTGCCATTCTTTCAGGTGTATATGATAAAAGACTTTGGGCAATGTTACCTTTGATCTTGAAACATGCAATGAGTTTTTAAATAGATACCAGCGCAGCATGTGCCATGGTCATTATCAGGCTATCTAGAATCACCAACAAGTCAAGGCAGAGGTCCAAAGGAGGAACCACGATATGAAGAACAGATGGGAAGACAAGGTGAAGGAGATTCAACATCTTGCTGACATCCACAATATGTGCAGCTCTACAGTCTGAGCACTTGGGGACCAACCCCCTTGAGACCTAAGAACAGAAGAGACCTGATCAAGGAACGGGGGGCCACCAACACCCACTGGAAGGAGCACTTTGAAGACCTTCTCAATTTGTGACTGTATTGTTGAAGAGAGAATTCTCGATTCTATCCTGCAACACCCAGTCAGAAATGATCTCAAAATCCCTCCAACTCTTGATGAGGTGAGGAAAACCATCAAGCAGATGACGAAGGCTTCTGGAGCAGATGGAATCCCTGCTGAAGTCTTCAAGCAGGGGAGAGAGAAGCTTATATCACCGCTCCATGCCCTCATCTTAAGGATGTGGAATGCTGAGAAAATCCCAGATAATATCAGGGACACCATCATCATGACAATCTTCAAGAAAAGAGACGGTTCTGACTACAAGTTACAAAGGGATCACCACAGGAAAGATCATTCCAAGAACCTTCCTGAACCATCTCCTTCCACCTGCTGAAGAGCTCCTCCTGGAATCTCTGTATGGGTTCAGGTCATCAACAGGCACAACTGACATGATCTTCACTGCTTGCCAGCTGCAGGAAAAATGTCAGAAACGACATTAACCTCTCTATATGATCTTCTTTTACGTCACAAAAGCCGTAAACTGTCAACCAAGAAACACCATGGAGAATCCTTCTGAGGCGTGGATACCCACCAAAGTTTGTCACCATTCTTTGCTTGCTCCATGTCAATATACAAGGGATGGTTCTCAGTAATGGATCTATCGCAGATTCCTTTGAGGTTAAGACAGGAGTTAAGCAAGGCTGTGTCATCACTCCAACACTTCTCAATACACCTTACTGCAGTCCTACATCTGGCCACGAACAAGCTTCCAGCTAGAGTGGAGCTAACGTACAGAGTGGATGGTAAGCTATTAAATCTCAGCTAATTCTGATCCAAAACCAACATTACCTCAACTTCAATCAACAAGCTCCAGGATGCTGATGATGCTGTAGTGTGTGCTCACTCAGAAGTAGATCTTCAGGCAGTTGTCGATATCTTTACTGAGGCATACAAGAAAATGGGAATGATGCTTAATATTCAGAAGACTAAGGTCCTCCACCAGCAAGCTCTTAATGAGCAGTCCCCAACTCCCATTCTCTTTGAACTCCCATTTCCTCCAAGTGCCTGAGGAAATGGGAGTTCAAAGACCGCAACATCAGATTAAAAACCAACCTCATAGTTTATCAAGGGGTCATGATCCCTATCTTACTGTACAGGGTTGAGACGTGGACAATGTACAGGAGACATCTCAAGTCACTGGAGAAGTACCACAAACACTGCCTGTAGAAGATCCTTCAGATCCATTGGGAAGACAGAAGCACCAAATGTTAGCGTCCTCTCGCAAACAAACCCTATGAGCATCAAGGTGATGATCATCCAATATCAACTTTGCTGGGCTGGTGACATCATCCACCTGTCTGACTCCAGACTCCCAAAGCAAGTTTTACCAAAGATGTCCGCAAGGCCAACTTGAAAGAATGCAACATCAACAACAACTCATGAGAGACTATTGCCCAGGACCACCCCAGATGGAGGAAGTCTGCTGCAAGCATCTCAGTACTTTGAAACTTCACAACGACAACAGGAGACAGAAAAGCAGGAGCGGCAGAAACAGTAAGTCATGAGCCAAACCAAGAATCCAGAGTCAACCGCCTCGCCTGGAAACACATGCCCAAGTTGCAGTGGAATCCGGACTGGCTTTGTCAGCCATCTTTACAGATAAGACAATCATCCTCAATTGTGAGGGAATGCTGATGATGATGACTAGGCCATAAGCAGTAACTTGTGTAACCCCCTTTGTAAAAACCTCACAATATCTACCATGCTGTGGGTCTTCAAGATAGGACCATGTGCATGCCAAGATCAGCTAGCTAATTCCAGAGAAAATTAGCCTGTAAAGTACCCTAAGTCCAGAGCAGAAAAGTTACGCTACCAAGCTACTGTGGTATAAATACCTCTGAATTATAATGCTTAACCACTTCTAAACCACTTCTTATCTAAGTGTTTTAACAAATATTTTTACCAAAGACGACAACTCTCATTACCACTTTTTCTTCCCCCGTTAAGGCAAAGAGGCTAAATCACAAACTCAGTGTTGCGATCAGCCACTTCAGTTGTATTCCTTGTTCAAAATCCTGAGTAATGAGAAGTGCTAGTATAGATGGCCATGACTGCACTGAGACTTCTAGCACCCCAAGCCTCTTTCCTTTTCTTGTTCAGGTATGTCCTTTCAAACTATATGTGCTATTCACTGTCCTATTTAATAACTTGAATTTCTTAAGCAAAATTAATGTTTACTGTCTGTTACATTGCCTTAGCACAGTGATAAGACCATTGACTAGGATATGAATAGCTGCTGTGTGTCAAAAATGCCATCAGCACTTTTAGGCTATTGGGATTGTTTTTTTTTCATAGTACAATATATTTGTATGCACTTACTTTTCCTTTCTGGCATTTTACATGCAAACAAGTGAATAAATTCAGGCCTCACATGATGTACAAGGAGTGTATTTTGTTACAGATGGGTCTGTGCAGCAGGGGCTTTCCCTCTTCCTCGCTGCCTGGCCTGTCTAGCAAGCATGGCTTCTTTCCACAGCCCTGCTCCCTGCCATGCTAAAACAGGCAGCAAGAAATTGGGATGCCCCTGCAGTGCAGCTCCCCCCACAGCTGTGGTGGCTCAGCAGGGGGCTGAGGAGGGGCAGGGGCCTCTGTTTTCCCCTCTCCTTTCCTCTACCATGGAGAGCTGGGACGAGTAAGGGGAGGACTGTGGAGTGCAGCTGTGCTGGTCCAGCAGTGAGGAAGAGGAGAAGCTCCTGCTCTGTGTCCCCCACCAGCTGTTCTGTCTGGGGGGATGTGGCTGAGGCAGAGGCAAGGGTCTCTGCTCCCCTCCCAATTACCTGGCCCAGCTGACAGGTGCAGGCAGGATGCAGGGATGGGGAGCAGAGGCTTTGCTGCCTCAGCTTTATGACAGTCCAAGGGCAGAGCTGGCCTGGTGGTTGGCTGGAGCAGATGAGCGTGGGCTGAGCCTAGCCCACCCACCCTGTGAAAAGGGGTTAGCGGGGGAGCCACCAAGGCATCTGAGATGCCAGGGGACTGCAATCTAACTTGAGTCAGGAGGAGATATGGTACATAAGTTCAACAGACCACTCTAACCTAAAACCAATTAAATCTCATGCTACATCCATCCAGGTCTAACTTAGACTGGGTTCTGCCATTTTTTAAACTGGTCTATGTGCACTGAATTTCTGTTCTGTTACAGGTTTAGACTGGGTTCTGATCACTTTTACTGTTTTATGTGTAATATCTATACCTAGCCTAGGTCATATTTCAACTTCTGCTTAACAAGGATGTTAAGACCAGCTCAGATGAATAATTAAATAACCACTCTTGAGTAAGGAAATAGAAAAGCTAATGGATCTATACACCACAGAAATCAGAGGGAATTTTCCCAGTGATTTTGAAGAGAACAAAGGTAATAATGCCTTGTATTAGTAGTATGATTAGATTTATTAATAGTTTTCCTGTTATTGTAAATAAGCACAATTCCAAAAAGAATATATACATGCCTACAGCAGTACAATTAAAAAGGAAATTAAAGAATCAATGGTTTGTTGTGCTTCTAATTTGGCTGAAAATTGTGGTGTTATAGAATTACAGTTTGGATGTGGGGAAGCACGTAAATGAAAACACACCAGTACTTAGCAACTATTTGTTTATTCCTTTGTTCTTGAAACTGCACAGAAAATTACCACCTGCCTGTGGTAACTGGCAATTACAGGCAAAAATTTTAAAATTAGAATAAAATGTTATATTACCAAACCTGAAAAAGCCATTTTTAACAAAATAAACAGAGTTCAACCCCAGCAGGTAGCATACTAGGAAGAGTGAGCTTCTTTAACCAGGTCTGTACCACATAGAGGGCACCTATCAGTGTTTTCAGCAGCTTGTGATGGATGCGCTGCAGTTTCAGAGTGGCAAGAAAGAATAAAATGAGCAGCATATAGGTACATTTTGTAGACCCAACACATCCCTCAAGTCCTCCAAGCCACCGTGGTTCTACTGCCCCAGGGATTAAGAAACATTGTGGCTTTATAATTTAAATACTGAGTAAGAAAATATATTACATATGGGAATACAGAGCTGCAAAGCTTTGTTAAATTCCATTTGCGCTGTGCCATTTCTACAAGCACTAAACAGTACTTGTGGTCCTATACTGTCTTCAACACTGCCAACATTGATATATCAGGCTTCAAGTTGTTTCAATTATTTATATATAGAATCTCAGTATTCAGACTCCAAACAGATTTAACTGAATTTAGATTTAACTGGTAATTTTTGTATGTACTCCTGTAGACTCAAGTATGCCAGATGTACAAATGCCATAGAGGATTATTATTATTTATTTATTCAAGTAGCACCACTCCTCATGCTGCCTAACAATGAAGGAAACAAAAGACATTTCATTAAGAGGTAACATGCAATTAGCATTGTGGGCAGGGAGTGAAGACTTCTGGGTTCTCATCCTGGCTCTGTCATTACCTATGTGGAAGTCACTTTGGAAATTTTTGTCTAAGTTAAGCACCTAAATGAAGGTATCCAGATTTTGAAGCATGCCAAGGATTTTTGTAGGTGATATCTTTTATTGGGCCAACTGTATGGCTGCAATAAAAGTTAGACGAGCTTTCAAATGCAAGACATTCTTCATCATGTCTGAGGAGGCAAGCAAGCCAGCCCAGGGAATGTAAAGACCTTAAAGTAGAGCTGTGAAAATGGAGAGGGGAGGAAGATTCCCAAGGATAGCAGACAAACAATAAGCAGAAGAAAAGCAGCTGATTTTGGGAGATCAAGACCTATCAAAAGGAAGGGGAGTCATTCATACCTGTTGTGTATAAGGGGGGGGGG
>NW_017729029.1:56485794-56488953 GCF_001723915.1 Gavialis gangeticus
GGGGGGGGGGCGGGAAAATCAGGAATCAGATATTTTATAGCGTCAAAAAAGAAAAAAGAAAAATCAATATTGGTGTTCAGTCCTTGGTTCTTATTACTGTCCAGCCAGCTTATGCGTTTGAATTATGTATTCAAAAGCTTGTCTAACTTTATTCCAACCATGCAGTTGGTCCAATAAAATATATTGCTCACAGAAATCCTTGCCTCTCACATAATTCCTACAACATCACTCTAACACTATGAAGCAAGCTAAAGTACCCTCACTCTTCAATTTCTTCCTAACAGACTAACCTTGGATATTTAAGTTAAAATCGCAACCTTGATCACTTTCTATTTAGATTACCCATCAGTAAGACAGATGCACTAATATAGATGTCATAGATTTCTAGGGTCGGAAGGGACCTTGTAGATAACTCTGGTAATATCTTTAGCAGGTAGATAAGTGTTAAGTTATTAACATTAACATTTGCAAAAGGCACAGCAGTATCCTTAGGGAAAAGTGCTGTACCAGTGCAAATTGTTACACAAGTACTAAAATGTAAAACTAATAGTAAAAAACCAAAATCATAAATGAGACTTAAGTTCAGATTTCAAATTAGGTTCAGCTGTGCTAATATCCAAGAGTAGGTAATTCCCTCAGACAGGCTGACTGCATAAATATTCAATGCTTTGGATAATAAAGATTTCTCTGTTGGGTAAACAGAGATAAGAGTAAGAATGACTGCAAAAGGCAACATAAGGATGGTATTTGTGTAGTATAAAGAAGGGTTAATATTAAATCACAGATTAAATATAAGGCTCCCACTGGTATATACACATGAATCAATTCCCTTGAATAAAAAGAAATCAAACTTTTGATAACCCTAGGCATAAAAAATAACATTTTCAATCTTACGGGAAACCAGTGGAACTGAAGAAACAACAGGATAATGTAAGAAAAATGGGAACATTGAAAAATGAAATGAGCTGCATAAGTGCAGATGGGATATAAGCAGCAGGCAAAGGAAACAGCACAATTGAGTTTATTAGTTTTTATAGTGCTCAAATTTACATTTTATGGAAAAAATAACAGTTACCACTGTAGTGCAGTATAAACAGCTGGAACTCTAGATACCAGCAGCTTAATTCCACTGTTCAAATTTTGAGTTAAAAAAAGGAGACCTTGACCAACCTATTCTGGATTTGTCTGTTTGCCAAGTAGCCCCTATTTCCTCTTTACTTTGAAACAAACATATTGCTGGTCCTTCGTAACAGCATTAGTTAAATCAAGGCAGCACTTAAAGCTCTCAAACAGTCTGGAGGTCCATTGAACAAAGCACTTTATGCACAGTAAAGATAAGATATTTAGGGACAGTCAGTCTGAGACACAAGCCGTAAACATACAAGTAACCAAGAGGTGGGGACTGGGGGAGAGGACACATGAAAGAATAATAGGCTGTTTTAGAATAGACAACTGTGTGCAGAACCACTAGCAGTAGCAGTGATCACAACTCAACACCTGCCCAGCCAGTGTCAGATGGCAGTCTTCTGCATTAAATAAGGACTCCAGTGTAACAGGAGCCTATTCCTTTAAATCCCCTTCTCACCCACTACTCAGCCCCTACTCCTCAAATGTTCCCACCACAGTTAACCATTCTACCTTCTACTCTTGGAAATATGTAATTGCATTTAAAAAATAATATAATTTACCACCTCCTGTCGTAGCACATTAGCAGCCAGAAGGACACAAAGAAAGCCACACTTTTCCCATTTTTAGGACCTACTCCAACTTCATAAAACTAGAAGTATGATAAAAGATGGCCCGTAAGCAATGCATTTCCAGCCAACAGAATGCTGATCCACAGCAGCAAGCAACCTCACATTTTAGCTTGAGCAGAATACTGTCATTCTGAGAATGGATTTCAACTTACAGGAACAATGTTTTATGAAAACAGAGAAGGAAAGTAACTTGGTAAGAGTTTGCTTTGCCAGGCAATCATATAAATCAGCTCTGTTTGAGAAACACTATTAAATGGAGAGCAAAGCTATATGCTGCCATAAAAGGGATCCTGAATGTGATGCTGAGCAGGCGTTTTCTATCCCTGACAAGTGGAACCTAAGTACAGTAGACAGGCAGTAAGGATGTCTCTAGTGTGGGAATGGTTTCCTACTTTTCTCAAAGTCCCCATCTGGGGACTTTACTGCTCAGTAGACTAATTAGCTGTGCAGTAAACATCTCAGCATCCACACATGTGCCCTTATTAGGCTGAAGTAAACTAATTTACTCTGCAGCAGGACGGTACTTGCAAATATAAAGTACTGTCCTTCTGTAAAATGAAAAACTCTGCAGCAGCACATGTGTAGATTCTGCTCTGGCTGTCTGGGACATGAGGGTGCTTCAGTGTGGAGGCTGCCCGCACTGAAGCACCCTTGTGCCCTAGCCACACCCTCCACAGCACAGAGCAAGGGGGAACAGCACTGAGTTGGAAGGCTGACCCCCCAGGGCCTCTGCCAGCCAGGGTTGCTCTGACTCAGATCAGCGTGCTGCAGTCCCAGGTGCATGTTCAAACAGCAATAAACTCTGGAGCTTATCATTGCATAAACT
The DNA here is from genome assembly GCF_001723915.1 of Gavialis gangeticus. Lineage (NCBI taxonomy): Eukaryota > Metazoa > Chordata > Crocodylia > Gavialidae > Gavialis > Gavialis gangeticus. The sequence continues at coordinate 56,488,378 of NW_017729029.1, forward strand.
ACACGTGTAGACATGCCCAGGATCTACTGCCTTTCAAAAGAATGCAAGGGATACCTAAAGTAGCATAAATGCTATTGCTTATTAGTAAGGACTTACTGAATTCAAGGGAGCTGCCCCCTGATTTTGTGGACAGAACATGGGCCCATTTTATGGGTGGAGTACAATGGATTCCCTCCCCCCCAATACCTCCGATTGGCCAAGGGTCCCCAATGGCCCACCCCTTGTTTCTGACTGGCTGCAAGGGCTGTCCATCATGCAGCCATTGGCATCAACTCCATGGGCTCTAGGGCTCAAGCACCCACCAAAAAAAATTAGCAGGTGCTCAGCACCCACAAGCCATAACCAAGACATTAAAAAACCCCAAGAAAAAGCACTTTACCGGAAGTAGCACATTACTTGTACCCAGCTCTGCAGCATCTGTAAAGATCGGGCACTTCAGCGGAGCTTTTTAGTTGATTTAATCTGATTGATTTACTTGATTCAATCAGATATTAGATAAAAGTGCCAAAAAAGTCCCGATAAAGCATCTGATCTATACAGATTCTGCAGAGCTAGGCTGAAGTAATGCGCTGCCTC
>NW_017729029.1:56493953-56497612 GCF_001723915.1 Gavialis gangeticus
TAAAGCACCTGATCTATACAGATTCTGCAGAGCTAGGCTGAAGTAATGCGCTGCCTCTTCTTGGCATGTGGGGCTTGGTGCAGGAACAATCCGAGTTTAAAGTACAGCACTTTTTTTGTTTTTTTGGGGGGGTTTAATGTCTTCAGGCACCCACCCACAAAAACCAAAGTTGGCTCCTGTACATGCAGCCCCACCCCTTGCTGCCAATTGGTGGAGAGGGGCAGGACTACATGACAGGCAGCCCTTACAGCCAATCAGCAGTGAGGTGTGTGGGTGGCAGCCATCTTGCTGATGCCTTTCAAGTTAGTAGCCCCATTTCCTGCTTCCCTGCCCTGGTGGGCTGCCACAGCACCCTAAGGGCTACTGGCTCTGTCTGGGAAGCTAGCATTTTATTTTCCATAAGCTTGCTTTTTTTTCCCCATGGGCAATGCCAGATTTCACAGAATCTGTGAAAGCCACAAGAATCACAAATTCAGTAGGTCCCTACTTATTAGAAATACTATTACTGGTCTGGTCCTCATATATGCAAGGTACAAGGGAATGGACTACAGAATATGGAAATGAGCCAAAAAGAAACCACTGCCTTCCTGCTGAGTTAATGGGAGTCCACAAGGAGCCCTATTAAAACCAAGGACAGTCTACATATTCTCAGCTTAACTACAGGTTTAGAGTCTTAATGCTGATATTTATTCCATTGTTTGTGTCGTGTTTCCATTACCAAGTCATATTTTTACTTAGCAAAAATTGCAAAAAATAAACTGCCTATATAGAAAACTCTTCTGTTATATTCAGATTAAATCTGAGTGCTCCACTGATATGTTTCCTGTACAGAGCTCTGGGACCCAGTTCTGATGTGTTGTTCTGATAACTGTTCATTTCAGTAGAATTACTCCTGATTTACTCTACAAGGATAACTGATAAGAATCAGGCCACAGTTGTGTTTCCAATCTTTATCTGGCACAGAAGATCCACTTTTACAGAACATTTACAAAAAACAAATTGCATAGTGATTATCTGATCCTTCCTATTATAGCACAGAGAAATTCTTGAGAAATCTGTGCTGTTGGGGAGTGGCTATGACAGCCTCTCAGCCAATACAAGTCCCAGCAAGAAAACAATCATATTATTGCAGTGCAGTTCCTCTGTCTTTATCTAAAACATCTGCTGTTATTCTGATGCCAGATTTCTTAGAAAACAGACACACTACTGCCTCTGAAGTAGGCTTCTGCACTGTCCCATAGGGAAGCATGAAAGGACAGTAAGTGCTACAGACAAACAGCATTTCCTATTTCAAACCCTAAAAAATAGCATGCCACTTCTTGGTAATACACTGATTGAGGTGTTGGCTTGATCAAGATCTATTCCCAATGGTGTCTGTCTCTTGTTTCATAATGTCTAGACAGTGACATTAGTAACTTTCTATACTATCTGACACATGCATTCAGATACGAAAGGCTGCAAACAGACTTTCTTAGCACTATTTTCCTTTTTATTCAATGTTTTACCAACACAGAAATGAAAGGAAACTTTATATCATTCAAAGTACTTATAAGGTGGCTGACTAGACATTGTCTCCTTTGCTGCAAACTTCTCTATATATCCTTTTATAAGGATAAAACAGAGCCATTGCAGATGTTTGCTGTTTTAGGATTATGAAGATGACCATGCTGTTCCAGCCTTGCAGCATGAGTGCACAATACAAGTGAAACAATTATTTTCAAACAAAGGAATCCTTCATGCTTCCCTCAGCTACAGAGGGCATGTTAAGCTCCATTTTCTAGATCCCACCTTTACTGGATGTACAGACAGCTCAAGAAAGGTACACTCAGCAGAAAAATTACAGATGCTCAATCACTGGCTGCCTGATCAGCAGCTGTGAGCAGGGGTTGAGTGTCTGGCTCCCTACTCCAAATACTGTCTGTATCTACATTACCTTGGTTTTGCCAACTAAGCAACCAACCACTAGAATATATCAACTGAAGTCCTCCCAAAAAAGGTTAATAACTATGACCTGTGTAAAGAGATGCGGAAGTGACTTGTTGACTCCTGATCTTTGTGTGGTTAAGACTAGAGGCAGGAATACCTTAATAAATAATAATAAATACATCCCATGCAACTAGAAATAAATTAACTGATGGAACTAGGAAGATATAGATTGGTGTGACATGTAGCAGCTATACAAAAAATTGGTATGCACTGCCAATAAAGTTGGACATGTAGCGAGGCAGACTCAGGGAGCAGAACGGGTATTGGGGGATCTATTTTTCTTCACTACTATTCTAGTTCTGCTTTTAAAAAGTTTTGTTCTCTTGTTGCCCATTTTTCTTACTTTCCTGTTTTATCAATTATTCTGATCTCTTACTGTGAGCTGCCCTAAATCTTTGTTGGAAAAAGTGGTACATAAATTGCATAAATACATACATACATGCTTGCCTACAATGGTATGACCTAAAGCAGCAGGAAAATTTACAAGGATGCTTTATTAGGTTGGTTTAATAAACTGCTGGTGGCTTGCTATTTCCCAAACTCGGTAATAGCTTCCAAGCCCTCTTTCCCATGCGTCCAGAGCAGCAAGCACAATATGTTAGCTACATTGTGGATTTATATAGAAAACCTAAGTACTTAATTATAAATTAACTAGCTTGTAATTCTAATGATATGTACTTCACTGACGCTTCTGATCCAGCTGGGAAATCCCAGTTCTATGTCTTGATTTCACAGTTAAAAACTTTATCATTTACAAAATGGCCTTGGTGGAGAAGAGAATGCAAGGGGCAGAAATGATTCAATATGCCCATATCAGCTACATACAACTACCACTAGCTAGCAGTGGCTTGTTCAGAAGTTTACAGGTCTTGTTCTACATGTCCTGGTGCCACCTAGGGGAAGCCTGAAGAGAAGACCATAATGAAAAAGTCAGTGGGGCTGCACTGATGAAACTGAGAATTTGGGTCAATGGTATAAATAAATGAATAAAAATACTGTTTAATACATATGAAGGTTTGGAGGGAAATACAAAAAACCCACACAAACATTTGGAGCTAAGAGCTATGTTTTAGTCCTTTGACACCAGGAAGTAGAGGGTCTTTTAATAAAGAAAATCCACAACAAAGAGGATATAAGGCCTCAACCCAGAATATTGCCTCTTTGATAACTAAAATAATGTTCAGGTTTTCATGCAAAACTGGGGGATTATTTTGTTTTAATCTGTTTGTTGATTATTGTTGATTGCCCCTCAGGTATTTGAAGGCTGTTATCAAGGACTCAGAGACAGGAAGCAATTACAGAGAGAATGGAGATGGGTGTTTCACTGTGGCTGTAGGGAACAGCACAGGAGCACTAGCCTCAAGCTTCAGCAGGAGAAATTTAGGTTGAATATTAGGAGGAACTTTCTGACTTGTAGGGTAGTCAAGCACTGGAACAGGCTACCTAAAGGAATTGTGGAATCTCCATTCTTGGGAATTTTCAAGAGCAAGACAGATACTTGGCTGGAATAGTTTAGTCAGGGATGATCCTGCCTTGAGCAGAAGGTTGGATTAGATAATCTTGTGAGGTTCCTTTCAGGCCTACTTTCCTATGATTACACTAATGTGAGTGAGCATCTTGTAAAAGGAATGTCTAGCAAAATATAGAACATTATGGTATAAATTTAAGGGGAA